>NC_133395.1:88092228-88692228 GCF_047511655.1 Castor canadensis
GGATGGGAGACCGCCTGGGAATACCGGGTGCTGTAGGCTTTTGCTCCTCCCTCCCTCGCTGCTCCTTTTGTCTTCGGGGACTTCGCCACCACCCCCCCCACCACCACCACCACCCCCAGCACCACCACCACCACCACCACCACAACGACCCACCGTGACCACGACCCCGACCCCGTCCGGGCCACCCGCCAGACCCACGCACACCGAATCCTCACAGCTACGTCCCCGAATCCTCTCCCCTCCCCACACTCTCCTGGGGCGCGCGCCCGCGACACGGGTCACCAGCGAGGTTGGTCCCAGGCCACGTTGGGGACCGCTCCCCAACTGCCCTCCAGGCGGGCGGGGAGGGACGTGCGGAAGCCATGAGAAAGTGGGTCCTGCACCCCAGCGGGCCCCACAGCGGGACGCGCCACACCTGGGCTCGCCACAAGGTGGTGCACTGGGTCCAGGGCAAGACGCCAGGGGACAGAGAAGCAGGGAGCCTCAGTCGGGTGCTGCTCCACGTCGCGCTCCGTCGCTCAACCCAAGACAGGGCAGCCAGCGCGCGACCTCTACGTGGGATCCCGCCTCCCACGGCAGAGCCTGCGGTCACAGGGACAGAGGGCGCAGGCCGCCAGAGCTCCGGATGCCAGCGGCAGCTCCCCGTCCCGCTCAAAGGGAGGGAGGGCCGCCGCTGGCGCCCAGTCGCCTGTGCCACCCTCCGGGTCTCAAAGCACTCCTCAGTCAGCTCAAGGACCGGGGCCACCTGGCCTTCGGGGTCACATGGGCTTGGGCACGACGGAAGGGACCGCTTGCCCCCGTGGAACAGACATTCTCCCCGTGGACAACCTCAGGTGCCGGGACCCTCTGCTCCGCCTTGGAAAACCCACCTTCTGCAATGTATGCCCAACGCAATCAGGCCGAGCAGATTGACCCCCTCGGCCCGGCCCCAGTGTGTGATGGGGCTCTGTGCGTGAGGGCTTGCTCTTCCCCACCTACACCAGGCACGGCATCTAACACACACACACACACACACACACCACGCAGAGACACCCAGACCACGCACGCACGCACGGGGACGCACCCTCCTCTCCCCCACCCCACACACGAGCAGCCGAAGGACAAGAGGGTATGGCTGGGGCCTGAGCGGGAACAAGCGAAGCCTTGGTTTGCGGCCCCTCGGCCAACTGCATCAGGATTTTTGTCTGGGCTCGGAGGCCAGAGGATCTCTGCCATTTGCTAGCAGGGCCAGGGATGGCAGGAGGGTGGGTACGGGGCTCAGCCAGGGCCAGTTCTGCTGGCACGATCCTGTAGCACGTGGCCGCGTAGCACGGGGCCGGGTCTGAAGGAGGCCAAGCAGGGGCACAAGACCCAGCAGCGGCACAGGGAAGAGGCCCAGGGCACCCAGGAGCAGACGAGACCCGGGAGTCGTGCGTGCTTGGCGTGGCCGCGGGCCCCGTGACGCCCGAGGACTCGAGTGCTCAGCCCCGTGTAGTGGCCGCGAAGGCCTGCCTGGGAGAAACGCCCCGGGAGGCCGGCAGGAACCCGGGATCGGAAGGGATGTGGAGGGGCCCCGGGTCGGAGGAGATGGCTTTGGCTGTGTTTGGTTTTGTTTCTTCTTCCCAAGATCCCGGGTGTGAAAGGGGCCAGAGGTGAAGTCCTGGGCTGGAAAGCCTCACGATTCAGCCCCGCAGCCCCAGGCCCTGAGTGTGGAGGAGGGCGGAGCGGGTCGGCGAAGGGCGCGGCTGCCGTTTTCCTGATGGGCTGGAGGGGCAGTGGCGCTTTCCGGACGAAGACGACCGGAAGGGTCCCCGAGACCTCCGCTGGGAGCCACGCACCCACCCAAGGATACGGCTCCAGGAGGCGACGGAGGAGGGCGGCTGCTTGCCCTGGCCCGAGCTGTGCGTCCCCCGCCTTGGCCACAGCAGTGGACATTCCCAGAAGAACAAGCGCCCGAGAGCACTGAGAAATTTTCCCCCGAGAAAACTTGACCCTCGTCCTGGCAGCAGGACACCTCGGGAAGAAAGCCACCCAGCGGCCACCTGGGCGAGACCGGCTGCCCGAGCAGGCGCGCGGGGCCTCTGGCCGCTGGCCCCGGGCTGCCAGCCCCCACCCGGACTCCCAGCCGTGCCAGGAGAGCAGCGTGGAGACGCACGCCGGGGCCCTCGGCAGGCTCTTGGGGCTCCCGGAGGCGGCGGCTAGCGTCTACGGCCATACCACCCTGAACGCGCCCGATCTCGTCTGATCTCGGAAGCTAAGCAGGGTCGGGCCTGGTTAGTACTTGGATGGGAGACCGCCTGGGAATACCGGGTGCTGTAGGCTTTTGCTCCTCCCTCCCTCGCTGCTCCTTTTGTCTTCGGGGACTTCGCCACCACCCCCCCCCCACCACCACCACCCCCAGCACCACCACCACCACCACCACCACAACGACCCACCGTGACCACGACCCCGACCCCGTCCGGGCCACCCGCCAGACCCACGCACACCGAATCCTCACAGCTACGTCCCCGAATCCTCTCCCCTCCCCACACTCTCCTGGGGCGCGCGCCCGCGACACGGGTCACCAGCGAGGTTGGTCCCAGGCCACGTTGGGGACCGCTCCCCAACTGCCCTCCAGGCGGGCGGGGAGGGACGTGCGGAAGCCATGAGAAAGTGGGTCCTGCACCCCAGCGGGCCCCACAGCGGGACGCGCCACACCTGGGCTCGCCACAAGGTGGTGCACTGGGTCCAGGGCAAGACGCCAGGGGACAGAGAAGCAGGGAGCCTCAGTCGGGTGCTGCTCCACGTCGCGCTCCGTCGCTCAACCCAAGACAGGGCAGCCAGCGCGCGACCTCTACGTGGGATCCCGCCTCCCACGGCAGAGCCTGCGGTCACAGGGACAGAGGGCGCAGGCCGCCAGAGCTCCGGATGCCAGCGGCAGCTCCCCGTCCCGCTCAAAGGGAGGGAGGGCCGCCGCTGGCGCCCAGTCGCCTGTGCCACCCTCCGGGTCTCAAAGCACTCCTCAGTCAGCTCAAGGACCGGGGCCACCTGGCCTTCGGGGTCACATGGGCTTGGGCACGACGGAAGGGACCGCTTGCCCCCGTGGAACAGACATTCTCCCCGTGGACAACCTCAGGTGCCGGGACCCTCTGCTCCGCCTTGGAAAACCCACCTTCTGCAATGTATGCCCAACGCAATCAGGCCGAGCAGATTGACCCCCTCGGCCCGGCCCCAGTGTGTGATGGGGCTCTGTGCGTGAGGGCTTGCTCTTCCCCACCTACACCAGGCACGGCATCTAACACACACACACACACACACATACACACCACGCAGAGACACCCAGACCACGCACGCACGCACGGGGACGCACCCTCCTCTCCCCCACCCCACACACGAGCAGCCGAAGGACAAGAGGGTATGGCTGGGGCCTGAGCGGGAACAAGCGAAGCCTTGGTTTGCGGCCCCTCGGCCAACTGCATCAGGATTTTTGTCTGGGCTCGGAGGCCAGAGGATCTCTGCCATTTGCTAGCAGGGCCAGGGATGGCAGGAGGGTGGGTACGGGGCTCAGCCAGGGCCAGTTCTGCTGGCACGATCCTGTAGCACGTGGCCGCGTAGCACGGGGCCGGGTCTGAAGGAGGCCAAGCAGGGGCACAAGACCCAGCAGCGGCACAGGGAAGAGGCCCAGGGCACCCAGGAGCAGACGAGACCCGGGAGTCGTGCGTGCTTGGCGTGGCCGCGGGCCCCGTGACGCCCGAGGACTCGAGTGCTCAGCCCCGTGTAGTGGCCGCGAAGGCCTGCCTGGGAGAAACGCCCCGGGAGGCCGGCAGGAACCCGGGATCGGAAGGGATGTGGAGGGGCCCCGGGTCGGAGGAGATGGCTTTGGCTGTGTTTGGTTTTGTTTCTTCTTCCCAAGATCCCGGGTGTGAAAGGGGCCAGAGGTGAAGTCCTGGGCTGGAAAGCCTCACGATTCAGCCCCGCAGCCCCAGGCCCTGAGTGTGGAGGAGGGCGGAGCGGGTCGGCGAAGGGCGCGGCTGCCGTTTTCCTGATGGGCTGGAGGGGCAGTGGCGCTTTCCGGACGAAGAGGACCGGAAGGGTCCCCGAGACCTCCGCTGGGAGCCACGCACCCACCCAAGGATACGGCTCCAGGAGGCGACGGAGGAGGGCGGCTGCTTGCCCTGGCCCGAGCTGTGCGTCCCCCGCCTTGGCCACAGCAGTGGACATTCCCAGAAGAACAAGCGCCCGAGAGCACTGAGAAATTTTCCCCCGAGAAAACTTGACCCTCGTCCTGGCAGCAGGACACCTCGGGAAGAAAGCCACCCAGCGGCCACCTGGGCGAGACCGGCTGCCCGAGCAGGCGCGCGGGGCCTCTGGCCGCTGGCCCCGGGCTGCCAGCCCCCACCCGGACTCCCAGCCGTGCCAGGAGAGCAGCGTGGAGACGCACGCCGGGGCCCTCGGCAGGCTCTTGGGGCTCCCGGAGGCGGCGGCTAGCGTCTACGGCCATACCACCCTGAACGCGCCCGATCTCGTCTGATCTCGGAAGCTAAGCAGGGTCGGGCCTGGTTAGTACTTGGATGGGAGACCACCTGGGAATACCGGGTGCTGTAGGCTTTTGCTCCTCCCTCCCTCGCTGCTCCTTTTGTCTTCGGGGACTTCGCCACCACCCCCCCACCACCACCACCACCCCCAGCACCACCACCACCACCACCACCACAACGACCCACCGTGACCACGACCCCGACCCCGTCCGGGCCACCCGCCAGACCCACGCACACCGAATCCTCACAGCTACGTCCCCGAATCCTCTCCCCTCCCCACACTCTCCTGGGGCGCGCGCCCGCGACACGGGTCACCAGCGAGGTTGGTCCCAGGCCACGTTGGGGACCGCTCCCCAACTGCCCTCCAGGCGGGCGGGGAGGGACGTGCGGAAGCCATGAGAAAGTGGGTCCTGCACCCCAGCGGGCCCCACAGCGGGACGCGCCACACCTGGGCTCGCCACAAGGTGGTGCACTGGGTCCAGGGCAAGACGCCAGGGGACAGAGAAGCAGGGAGCCTCAGTCGGGTGCTGCTCCACGTCGCCCTCCGTCGCTCAACCCAAGACAGGGCAGCCAGCGCGCGACCTCTACGTGGGATCCCGCCTCCCACGGCAGAGCCTGCGGTCACAGGGACAGAGGGCGCAGGCCGCCAGAGCTCCGGATGCCAGCGGCAGCTCCCCGTCCCGCTCAAAGGGAGGGAGGGCCGCCGCTGGCGCCCAGTCGCCTGTGCCACCCTCCGGGTCTCAAAGCACTCCTCAGTCAGCTCAAGGACCGGGGCCACCTGGCCTTCGGGGTCACATGGGCTTGGGCACGACGGAAGGGACCGCTTGCCCCCGTGGAACAGACATTCTCCCGGTGGACAACCTCAGGTGCCGGGACCCTCTGCTCCGCCTTGGAAAACCCACCTTCTGCAATGTATGCCCAACGCAATCAGGCCGAGCAGATTGACCCCCTCGGCCCGGCCCCAGTGTGTGATGGGGCTCTGTGCGTGAGGGCTTGCTCTTCCCCACCTACACCAGGCACGGCATCTAACACACACACACACACACACACACACCACGCAGAGACACCCAGACCACGCACGCACGCACGGGGACGCACCCTCCTCTCCCCCACCCCACACACGAGCAGCCGAAGGACAAGAGGGTATGGCTGGGGCCTGAGCGGGAACAAGCGAAGCCTTGGTTTGCGGCCCCTCGGCCAACTGCATCAGGATTTTTGTCTGGGCTCGGAGGCCAGAGGATCTCTGCCATTTGCTAGCAGGGCCAGGGATGGCAGGAGGGTGGGTACGGAGCTCAGCCAGGGCCAGTTCTGCTGGCACGATCCTGTAGCACGTGGCCGCGTAGCACGGGGCCGGGTCTGAAGGAGGCCAAGCAGGGGCACAAGACCCAGCAGCGGCACAGGGAAGAGGCCCAGGGCACCCAGGAGCAGACGAGACCCGGGAGTCGTGCGTGCTTGGCGTGGCCGCGGGCCCCGTGACGCCCGAGGACTCGAGTGCTCAGCCCCGTGTAGTGGCCGCGAAGGCCTGCCTGGGAGAAACGCCCCGGGAGGCCGGCAGGAACCCGGGATCGGAAGGGATGTGGAGGGGCCCCGGGTCGGAGGAGATGGCTTTGGCTGTGTTTGGTTTTGTTTCTTCTTCCCAAGATCCCGGGTGTGAAAGGGGCCAGAGGTGAAGTCCTGGGCTGGAAAGCCTCACGATTCAGCCCCGCAGCCCCAGGCCCTGAGTGTGGAGGAGGGCGGAGCGGGTCGGCGAAGGGCGCGGCTGCCGTTTTCCTGATGGGCTGGAGGGGCAGTGGCGCTTTCCGGACGAAGAGGACCGGAAGGGTCCCCGAGACCTCCGCTGGGAGCCACGCACCCACCCAAGGATACGGCTCCAGGAGGCGACGGAGGAGGGCGGCTGCTTGCCCTGGCCCGAGCTGTGCGTCCCCCGCCTTGGCCACAGCAGTGGACATTCCCAGAAGAACAAGCGCCCGAGAGCACTGAGAAATTTTCCCCCGAGAAAACTTGACCCTCGTCCTGGCAGCAGGACACCTCGGGAAGAAAGCCACCCAGCGGCCACCTGGGCGAGACCGGCTGCCCGAGCAGGCGCGCGGGGCCTCTGGCCGCTGGCCCCGGGCTGCCAGCCCCCACCCGGACTCCCAGCCGTGCCAGGAGAGCAGCGTGGAGACACACGCCGGGGCCCTCGGCAGGCTCTTGGGGCTCCCGGAGGCGGCGGCTAGCGTCTACGGCCATACCACCCTGAACGCGCCCGATCTCGTCTGATCTCGGAAGCTAAGCAGGGTCGGGCCTGGTTAGTACTTGGATGGGAGACCGCCTGGGAATACCGGGTGCTGTAGGCTTTTGCTCCTCCCTCCCTCGCTGCTCCTTTTGTCTTCGGGGACTTCGCCACCACCCCCCCCACCACCACCACCACCCCCAGCACCACCACCACCACCACCACCACAACGACCCACCGTGACCACGACCCCGACCCCGTCCGGGCCACCCGCCAGACCCACGCACACCGAATCCTCACAGCTACGTCCCCGAATCCTCTCCCCTCCCCACACTCTCCTGGGGCGCGCGCCCGCGACACGGGTCACCAGCGAGGTTGGTCCCAGGCCACGTTGGGGACCGCTCCCCAACTGCCCTCCAGGCGGGCGGGGAGGGACGTGCGGAAGCCATGAGAAAGTGGGTCCTGCACCCCAGCGGGCCCCACAGCGGGACGCGCCACACCTGGGCTCGCCACAAGGTGGTGCACTGGGTCCAGGGCAAGACGCCAGGGGACAGAGAAGCAGGGAGCCTCAGTCGGGTGCTGCTCCACGTCGCGCTCCGTCGCTCAACCCAAGACAGGGCAGCCAGCGCGCGACCTCTACGTGGGATCCCGCCTCCCACGGCAGAGCCTGCGGTCACAGGGACAGAGGGCGCAGGCCGCCAGAGCTCCGGATGCCAGCGGCAGCTCCCCGTCCCGCTCAAAGGGAGGGAGGGCCGCCGCTGGCGCCCAGTCGCCTGTGCCACCCTCCGGGTCTCAAAGCACTCCTCAGTCAGCTCAAGGACCGGGGCCACCTGGCCTTCGGGGTCACATGGGCTTGGGCACGACGGAAGGGACCGCTTGCCCCCGTGGAACAGACATTCTCCCCGTGGACAACCTCAGGTGCCGGGACCCTCTGCTCCGCCTTGGAAAACCCACCTTCTGCAATGTATGCCCAACGCAATCAGGCCGAGCAGATTGACCCCCTCGGCCCGGCCCCAGTGTGTGATGGGGCTCTGTGCGTGAGGGCTTGCTCTTCCCCACCTACACCAGGCACGGCATCTAACACACACACACACACACACACACACCACGCAGAGACACCCAGACCACGCACGCACGCACGGGGACGCACCCTCCTCTCCCCCACCCCACACACGAGCAGCCGAAGGACAAGAGGGTATGGCTGGGGCCTGAGCGGGAACAAGCGAAGCCTTGGTTTGCGGCCCCTCGGCCAACTGCATCAGGATTTTTGTCTGGGCTCGGAGGCCAGAGGATCTCTGCCATTTGCTAGCAGGGCCAGGGATGGCAGGAGGGTGGGTACGGGGCTCAGCCAGGGCCAGTTCTGCTGGCACGATCCTGTAGCACGTGGCCGCGTAGCACGGGGCCGGGTCTGAAGGAGGCCAAGCAGGGGCACAAGACCCAGCAGCGGCACAGGGAAGAGGCCCAGGGCACCCAGGAGCAGACGAGACCCGGGAGTCGTGCGTGCTTGGCGTGGCCGCGGGCCCCGTGACGCCCGAGGACTCGAGTGCTCAGCCCCGTGTAGTGGCCGCGAAGGCCTGCCTGGGAGAAACGCCCCGGGAGGCCGGCAGGAACCCGGGATCGGAAGGGATGTGGAGGGGCCCCGGGTCGGAGGAGATGGCTTTGGCTGTGTTTGGTTTTGTTTCTTCTTCCCAAGATCCCGGGTGTGAAAGGGGCCAGAGGTGAAGTCCTGGGCTGGAAAGCCTCACGATTCAGCCCCGCAGCCCCAGGCCCTGAGTGTGGAGGAGGGCGGAGCGGGTCGGCGAAGGGCGCGGCTGCCGTTTTCCTGATGGGCTGGAGGGGCAGTGGCGCTTTCCGGACGAAGAGGACCGGAAGGGTCCCCGAGACCTCCGCTGGGAGCCACGCACCCACCCAAGGATACGGCTCCAGGAGGCGACGGAGGAGGGCGGCTGCTTGCCCTGGCCCGAGCTGTGCGTCCCCCGCCTTGGCCACAGCAGTGGACATTCCCAGAAGAACAAGCGCCCGAGAGCACTGAGAAATTTTCCCCCGAGAAAACTTGACCCTCGTCCTGGCAGCAGGACACCTCGGGAAGAAAGCCACCCAGCGGCCACCTGGGCGAGACCGGCTGCCCGAGCAGGCGCGCGGGGCCTCTGGCCGCTGGCCCCGGGCTGCCAGCCCCCACCCGGACTCCCAGCCGTGCCAGGAGAGCAGCGTGGAGACGCACGCCGGGGCCCTCGGCAGGCTCTTGGGGCTCCCGGAGGCGGCGGCTAGCGTCTACGGCCATACCACCCTGAACGCGCCCGATCTCGTCTGATCTCGGAAGCTAAGCAGGGTCGGGCCTGGTTAGTACTTGGATGGGAGACCGCCTGGGAATACCGGGTGCTGTAGGCTTTTGCTCCTCCCTCCCTCGCTGCTCCTTTTGTCTTCGGGGACTTCGCCACCACCCCCCCCACCACCACCACCACCCCCAGCACCTCCACCACCACCACCACCACAACGACCCACCGTGACCACGACCCCGACCCCGTCCGGGCCACCCGCCAGACCCACGCACACCGAATCCTCACAGCTACGTCCCCGAATCCTCTCCCCTCCCCACACTCTCCTGGGGCGCGCGCCCGCGACACGGGTCACCAGCGAGGTTGGTCCCAGGCCACGTTGGGGACCGCTCCCCAACTGCCCTCCAGGCGGGCGGGGAGGGACGTGCGGAAGCCATGAGAAAGTGGGTCCTGCACCCCAGCGGGCCCCACAGCGGGACGCGCCACACCTGGGCTCGCCACAAGGTGGTGCACTGGGTCCAGGGCAAGACGCCAGGGGACAGAGAAGCAGGGAGCCTCAGTCGGGTGCTGCTCCACGTCGCGCTCCGTCGCTCAACCCAAGACAGGGCAGCCAGCGCGCGACCTCTACGTGGGATCCCGCCTCCCACGGCAGAGCCTGCGGTCACAGGGACAGAGGGCGCAGGCCGCCAGAGCTCCGGATGCCAGCGGCAGCTCCCCGTCCCGCTCAAAGGGAGGGAGGGCCGCCGCTGGCGCCCAGTCGCCTGTGCCACCCTCCGGGTCTCAAAGCACTCCTCAGTCAGCTCAAGGACCGGGGCCACCTGGCCTTCGGGGTCACATGGGCTTGGGCACGACGGAAGGGACCGCTTGCCCCCGTGGAACAGACATTCTCCCCGTGGACAACCTCAGGTGCCGGGACCCTCTGCTCCGCCTTGGAAAACCCACCTTCTGCAATGTATGCCCAACGCAATCAGGCCGAGCAGATTGACCCCCTCGGCCCGGCCCCAGTGTGTGATGGGGCTCTGTGCGTGAGGGCTTGCTCTTCCCCACCTACACCAGGCACGGCATCTAACACACACACACACACACACACACACACACCACGCAGAGACACCCAGACCACGCACGCACGCACGGGGACGCACCCTCCTCTCCCCCACCCCACACACGAGCAGCCGAAGGACAAGAGGGTATGGCTGGGGCCTGAGCGGGAACAAGCGAAGCCTTGGTTTGCGGCCCCTCGGCCAACTGCATCAGGATTTTTGTCTGGGCTCGGAGGCCAGAGGATCTCTGCCATTTGCTAGCAGGGCCAGGGATGGCAGGAGGGTGGGTACGGGGCTCAGCCAGGGCCAGTTCTGCTGGCACGATCCTGTAGCACGTGGCCGCGTAGCACGGGGCCGGGTCTGAAGGAGGCCAAGCAGGGGCACAAGACCCAGCAGCGGCACAGGGAAGAGGCCCAGGGCACCCAGGAGCAGACGAGACCCGGGAGTCGTGCGTGCTTGGCGTGGCCGCGGGCCCCGTGACGCCCGAGGACTCGAGTGCTCAGCCCCGTGTAGTGGCCGCGAAGGCCTGCCTGGGAGAAACGCCCCGGGAGGCCGGCAGGAACCCGGGATCGGAAGGGATGTGGAGGGGCCCCGGGTCGGAGGAGATGGCTTTGGCTGTGTTTGGTTTTGTTTCTTCTTCCCAAGATCCCGGGTGTGAAAGGGGCCAGAGGTGAAGTCCTGGGCTGGAAAGCCTCACGATTCAGCCCCGCAGCCCCAGGCCCTGAGTGTGGAGGAGGGCGGAGCGGGTCGGCGAAGGGCGCGGCTGCCGTTTTCCTGATGGGCTGGAGGGGCAGTGGCGCTTTCCGGACGAAGAGGACCGGAAGGGTCCCCGAGACCTCCGCTGGGAGCCACGCACCCACCCAAGGATACGGCTCCAGGAGGCGACGGAGGAGGGCGGCTGCTTGCCCTGGCCCGAGCTGTGCGTCCCCCGCCTTGGCCACAGCAGTGGACATTCCCAGAAGAACAAGCGCCCGAGAGCACTGAGAAATTTTCCCCCGAGAAAACTTGACCCTCGTCCTGGCAGCAGGACACCTCGGGAAGAAAGCCACCCAGCGGCCACCTGGGCGAGACTGGCTGCCCGAGCAGGCGCGCGGGGCCTCTGGCCGCTGGCCCCGGGCTGCCAGCCCCCACCCGGACTCCCAGCCGTGCCAGGAGAGCAGCGTGGAGACGCACGCCGGGGCCCTCGGCAGGCTCTTGGGGCTCCCGGAGGCGGCGGCTAGCGTCTACGGCCATACCACCCTGAACGCGCCCGATCTCGTCTGATCTCGGAAGCTAAGCAGGGTCGGGCCTGGTTAGTACTTGGATGGGAGACCGCCTGGGAATACCGGGTGCTGTAGGCTTTTGCTCCTCCCTCCCTCGCTGCTCCTTTTGTCTTCGGGGACTTCGCCACCACCCCCCCCACCACCACCACCACCCCCAGCACCACCACCACCACCACCACCACAACGACCCACCGTGACCACGACCCCGACCCCGTCCGGGCCACCCGCCAGACCCACGCACACCGAATCCTCACAGCTACGTCCCCGAATCCTCTCCCCTCCCCACACTCTCCTGGGGCGCGCGCCCGCGACACGGGTCACCAGCGAGGTTGGTCCCAGGCCACGTTGGGGACCGCTCCCCAACTGCCCTCCAGGCGGGCGGGGAGGGACGTGCGGAAGCCATGAGAAAGTGGGTCCTGCACCCCAGCGGGCCCCACAGCGGGACGCGCCACACCTGGGCTCGCCACAAGGTGGTGCACTGGGTCCAGGGCAAGACGCCAGGGGACAGAGAAGCAGGGAGCCTCAGTCGGGTGCTGCTCCACGTCGCGCTCCGTCGCTCAACCCAAGACAGGGCAGCCAGCGCGCGACCTCTACGTGGGATCCCGCCTCCCACGGCAGAGCCTGCGGTCACAGGGACAGAGGGCGCAGGCCGCCAGAGCTCCGGATGCCAGCGGCAGCTCCCCGTCCCGCTCAAAGGGAGGGAGGGCCGCCGCTGGCGCCCAGTCGCCTGTGCCACCCTCCGGGTCTCAAAGCACTCCTCAGTCAGCTCAAGGACCGGGGCCACCTGGCCTTCGGGGTCACATGGGCTTGGGCACGACGGAAGGGACCGCTTGCCCCCGTGGAACAGACATTCTCCCCGTGGACAACCTCAGGTGCCGGGACCCTCTGCTCCGCCTTGGAAAACCCACCTTCTGCAATGTATGCCCAACGCAATCAGGCCGAGCAGATTGACCCCCTCGGCCCGGCCCCAGTGTGTGATGGGGCTCTGTGCGTGAGGGCTTGCTCTTCCCCACCTACACCAGGCACGGCATCTAACACACACACACACACACACACACACACCACGCAGAGACACCCAGACCACGCACGCACGCACGGGGACGCACCCTCCTCTCCCCCACCCCACACACGAGCAGCCGAAGGACAAGAGGGTATGGCTGGGGCCTGAGCGGGAACAAGCGAAGCCTTGGTTTGCGGCCCCTCGGCCAACTGCATCAGGATTTTTGTCTGGGCTCGGAGGCCAGAGGATCTCTGCCATTTGCTAGCAGGGCCAGGGATGGCAGGAGGGTGGGTACGGGGCTCAGCCAGGGCCAGTTCTGCTGGCACGATCCTGTAGCACGTGGCCGCGTAGCACGGGGCCGGGTCTGAAGGAGGCCAAGCAGGGGCACAAGACCCAGCAGCGGCACAGGGAAGAGGCCCAGGGCACCCAGGAGCAGATGAGACCCAGGAGTCGTGCGTGCTTGGCGTGGCCGCGGGCCCCGTGACGCCCGAGGACTCGAGTGCTCAGCCCCGTGTAGTGGCCGCGAAGGCCTGCCTGGGAGAAACGCCCCGGGAGGCCGGCAGGAACCCGGGATCGGAAGGGATGTGGAGGGGCCCCGGGTCGGAGGAGATGGCTTTGGCTGTGTTTGGTTTTGTTTCTTCTTCCCAAGATCCCGGGTGTGAAAGGGGCCAGAGGTGAAGTCCTGGGCTGGAAAGCCTCACGATTCAGCCCCGCAGCCCCAGGCCCTGAGTGTGGAGGAGGGCGGAGCGGGTCGGCGAAGGGCGCGGCTGCCGTTTTCCTGATGGGCTGGAGGGGCAGTGGCGCTTTCCGGACGAAGAGGACCGGAAGGGTCCCCGAGACCTCCGCTGGGAGCCACGCACCCACCCAAGGATACGGCTCCAGGAGGCGACGGAGGAGGGCGGCTGCATGCCCTGGCCCGAGCTGTGCGTCCCCCGCCTTGGCCACAGCAGTGGACATTCCCAGAAGAACAAGCGCCCGAGAGCACTGAGAAATTTTCCCCCGAGAAAACTTGACCCTCGTCCTGGCAGCAGGACACCTCGGGAAGAAAGCCACCCAGCGGCCACCTGGGCGAGACCGGCTGCCCGAGCAGGCGCGCGGGGCCTCTGGCCGCTGGCCCCGGGCTGCCAGCCCCCACCCGGACTCCCAGCCGTGCCAGGAGAGCAGCGTGGAGACGCACGCCGGGGCCCTCGGCAGGCTCTTGGGGCTCCCGGAGGCGGCGGCTAGCGTCTACGGCCATACCACCCTGAACGCGCCCGATCTCGTCTGATCTCGGAAGCTAAGCAGGGTCGGGCCTGGTTAGTACTTGGATGGGAGACCGCCTGGGAATACCGGGTGCTGTAGGCTTTTGCTCCTCCCTCCCTCGCTGCTCCTTTTGTCTTCGGGGACTTCGCCACCACCCCCCCCACCACCACCACCACCCCCAGCACCACCACCACCACCACCACCACAACGACCCACCGTGACCACGACCCCGACCCCGTCCGGGCCACCCGCCAGACCCACGCACACCGAATCCTCACAGCTACGTCCCCGAATCCTCTCCCCTCCCCACACTCTCCTGGGGCGCGCGCCCGCGACACGGGTCACCAGCGAGGTTGGTCCCAGGCCACGTTGGGGACCGCTCCCCAACTGCCCTCCAGGCGGGCGGGGAGGGACGTGCGGAAGCCATGAGAAAGTGGGTCCTGCACCCCAGCGGGCCCCACAGCGGGACGCGCCACACCTGGGCTCGCCACAAGGTGGTGCACTGGGTCCAGGGCAAGACGCCAGGGGACAGAGAAGCAGGGAGCCTCAGTCGGGTGCTGCTCCACGTCGCGCTCCGTCGCTCAACCCAAGACAGGGCAGCCAGCGCGCGACCTCTACGTGGGATCCCGCCTCCCACGGCAGAGCCTGCGGTCACAGGGACAGAGGGCGCAGGCCGCCAGAGCTCCGGATGCCAGCGGCAGCTCCCCGTCCCGCTCAAAGGGAGGGAGGGCCGCCGCTGGCGCCCAGTCGCCTGTGCCACCCTCCGGGTCTCAAAGCACTCCTCAGTCAGCTCAAGGACCGGGGCCACCTGGCCTTCGGGGTCACATGGGCTTGGGCACGACGGAAGGGACCGCTTGCCCCCGTGGAACAGACATTCTCCCCGTGGACAACCTCAGGTGCCGGGACCCTCTGCTCCGCCTTGGAAAACCCACCTTCTGCAATGTATGCCCAACGCAATCAGGCCGAGCAGATTGACCCCCTCGGCCCGGCCCCAGTGTGTGATGGGGCTCTGTGCGTGAGGGCTTGCTCTTCCCCACCTACACCAGGCACGGCATCTAACACACACACACACACACACACACACCACGCAGAGACACCCAGACCACGCACGCACGCACGGGGACGCACCCTCCTCTCCCCCACCCCACACACGAGCAGCCGAAGGACAAGAGGGTATGGCTGGGGCCTGAGCGGGAACAAGCGAAGCCTTGGTTTGCGGCCCCTCGGCCAACTGCATCAGGATTTTTGTCTGGGCTCGGAGGCCAGAGGATCTCTGCCATTTGCTAGCAGGGCCAGGGATGGCAGGAGGGTGGGTACGGGGCTCAGCCAGGGCCAGTTCTGCTGGCACGATCCTGTAGCACGTGGCCGCGTAGCACGGGGCCGGGTCTGAAGGAGGCCAAGCAGGGGCACAAGACCCAGCAGCGGCACAGGGAAGAGGCCCAGGGCACCCAGGAGCAGACGAGACCCGGGAGTCGTGCGTGCTTGGCGTGGCCGCGGGCCCCGTGACGCCCGAGGACTCGAGTGCTCAGCCCCGTGTAGTGGCCGCGAAGGCCTGCCTGGGAGAAACGCCCCGGGAGGCCGGCAGGAACCCGGGATCGGAAGGGATGTGGAGGGGCCCCGGGTCGGAGGAGATGGCTTTGGCTGTGTTTGGTTTTGTTTCTTCTTCCCAAGATCCCGGGTGTGAAAGGGGCCAGAGGTGAAGTCCTGGGCTGGAAAGCCTCACGATTCAGCCCCGCAGCCCCAGGCCCTGAGTGTGGAGGAGGGCGGAGCGGGTCGGCGAAGGGCGCGGCTGCCGTTTTCCTGATGGGCTGGAGGGGCAGTGTCGCTTTCCGGACGAAGAGGACCGGAAGGGTCCCCGAGACCTCCGCTGGGAGCCACGCACCCACCCAAGGATACGGCTCCAGGAGGCGACGGAGGAGGGCGGCTGCTTGCCCTGGCCCGAGCTGTGCGTCCCCCGCCTTGGCCACAGCAGTGGACATTCCCAGAAGAACAAGCGCCCGAGAGCACTGAGAAATTTTCCCCCGAGAAAACTTGACCCTCGTCCTGGCAGCAGGACACCTCGGGAAGAAAGCCACCCAGCGGCCACCTGGGCGAGACCGGCTGCCCGAGCAGGCGCGCGGGGCCTCTGGCCGCTGGCCCCGGGCTGCCAGCCCCCACCCGGACTCCCAGCCGTGCCAGGAGAGCAGCGTGGAGACGCACGCCGGGGCCCTCGGCAGGCTCTTGGGGCTCCCGGAGGCGGCGGCTAGCGTCTACGGCCATACCACCCTGAACGCGCCCGATCTCGTCTGATCTCGGAAGCTAAGCAGGGTCGGGCCTGGTTAGTACTTGGATGGGAGACCGCCTGGGAATACCGGGTGCTGTAGGCTTTTGCTCCTCCCTCCCTCGCTGCTCCTTTTGTCTTCGGGGACTTCGCCACCACCCCCCCCACCACCACCACCACCCCCAGCACCACCACCACCACCACCACCACAACGACCCACCGTGACCACGACCCCGACCCCGTCCGGGCCACCCGCCAGACCCACGCACACCGAATCCTCACAGCTACGTCCCCGAATCCTCTCCCCTCCCCACACTCTCCTGGGGCGCGCGCCCGCGACACGGGTCACCAGCGAGGTTGGTCCCAGGCCACGTTGGGGACCGCTCCCCAACTGCCCTCCAGGCGGGCGGGGAGGGACGTGCGGAAGCCATGAGAAAGTGGGTCCTGCACCCCAGCGGGCCCCACAGCGGGACGCGCCACACCTGGGCTCGCCACAAGGTGGTGCACTGGGTCCAGGGCAAGACGCCAGGGGACAGAGAAGCAGGGAGCCTCAGTCGGGTGCTGCTCCACGTCGCGCTCCGTCGCTCAACCCAAGACAGGGCAGCCAGCGCGCGACCTCTACGTGGGATCCCGCCTCCCACGGCAGAGCCTGCGGTCACAGGGACAGAGGGCGCAGGCCGCCAGAGCTCCGGATGCCAGCGGCAGCTCCCCGTCCCGCTCAAAGGGAGGGAGGGCCGCCGCTGGCGCCCAGTCGCCTGTGCCACCCTCCGGGTCTCAAAGCACTCCTCAGTCAGCTCAAGGACCGGGGCCACCTGGCCTTCGGGGTCACATGGGCTTGGGCACGACGGAAGGGACCGCTTGCCCCCGTGGAACAGACATTCTCCCCGTGGACAACCTCAGGTGCCGGGACCCTCTGCTCCGCCTTGGAAAACCCACCTTCTGCAATGTATGCCCAACGCAATCAGGCCGAGCAGATTGACCCCCTCGGCCCGGCCCCAGTGTGTGATGGGGCTCTGTGCGTGAGGGCTTGCTCTTCCCCAACTACACCAGGCACGGCATCTAACACACACACACACACACACACACACACACCACGCAGAGACACCCAGACCACGCACGCACGCACGGGGACGCACCCTCCTCTCCCCCACCCCACACACGAGCAGCCGAAGGACAAGAGGGTATGGCTGGGGCCTGAGCGGGAACAAGCGAAGCCTTGGTTTGCGGCCCCTCGGCCAACTGCATCAGGATTTTTGTCTGGGCTCGGAGGCCAGAGGATCTCTGCCATTTGCTAGCAGGGCCAGGGATGGCAGGAGGGTGGGTACGGGGCTCAGCCAGGGCCAGTTCTGCTGGCACGATCCTGTAGCACGTGGCCGCGTAGCACGGGGCCGGGTCTGAAGGAGGCCAAGCAGGGGCACAAGACCCAGCAGCGGCACAGGGAAGAGGCCCAGGGCACCCAGGAGCAGACGAGACCCGGGAGTCGTGCGTGCTTGGCGTGGCCGCGGGCCCCGTGACGCCCGAGGACTCGAGTGCTCAGCCCCGTGTAGTGGCCGCGAAGGCCTGCCTGGGAGAAACGCCCCGGGAGGCCGGCAGGAACCCGGGATCGGAAGGGATGTGGAGGGGCCCCGGGTCGGAGGAGATGGCTTTGGCTGTGTTTGGTTTTGTTTCTTCTTCCCAAGATCCCGGGTGTGAAAGGGGCCAGAGGTGAAGTCCTGGGCTGGAAAGCCTCACGATTCAGCCCCGCAGCCCCAGGCCCTGAGTGTGGAGGAGGGCGGAGCGGGTCGGCGAAGGGCGCGGCTGCCGTTTTCCTGATGGGCTGGAGGGGCAGTGGCGCTTTCCGGACGAAGAGGACCGGAAGGGTCCCCGAGACCTCCGCTGGGAGCCACGCACCCACCCAAGGATACGGCTCCAGGAGGCGACGGAGGAGGGCGGCTGCTTGCCCTGGCCCGAGCTGTGCGTCCCCCGCCTTGGCCACAGCAGTGGACATTCCCAGAAGAACAAGCGCCCGAGAGCACTGAGAAATTTTCCCCCGAGAAAACTTGACCCTCGTCCTGGCAGCAGGACACCTCGGGAAGAAAGCCACCCAGCGGCCACCTGGGCGAGACCGGCTGCCCGAGCAGGCGCGCGGGGCCTCTGGCCGCTGGCCCCGGGCTGCCAGCCCCCACCCGGACTCCCAGCCGTGCCAGGAGAGCAGCGTGGAGACGCACGCCGGGGCCCTCGGCAGGCTCTTGGGGCTCCCGGAGGCGGCGGCTAGCGTCTACGGCCATACCACCCTGAACGCGCCCGATCTCGTCTGATCTCGGAAGCTAAGCAGGGTCGGGCCTGGTTAGTACTTGGATGGGAGACCGCCTGGGAATACCGGGTGCTGTAGGCTTTTGCTCCTCCCTCCCTCGCTGCTCCTTTTGTCTTCGGGGACTTCGCCACCACCCCCCCCACCACCACCACCACCCCCAGCACCACCACCACCACCACCACCACAACGACCCACCGTGACCACGACCCCGACCCCGTCCGGGCCACCCGCCAGACCCACGCACACTGAATCCTCACAGCTACGTCCCCGAATCCTCTCCCCTCCCCACACTCTCCTGGGGCGCGCGCCCGCGACACGGGTCACCAGCGAGGTTGGTCCCAGGCCACGTTGGGGACCGCTCCCCAACTGCCCTCCAGGCGGGCGGGGAGGGACGTGCGGAAGCCATGAGAAAGTGGGTCCTGCACCCCAGCGGGCCCCACAGCGGGACGCGCCACACCTGGGCTCGCCACAAGGTGGTGCACTGGGTCCAGGGCAAGACGCCAGGGGACAGAGAAGCAGGGAGCCTCAGTCGGGTGCTGCTCCACGTCGCGCTCCGTCGCTCAACCCAAGACAGGGCAGCCAGCGCGCGACCTCTACGTGGGATCCCGCCTCCCACGGCAGAGCCTGCGGTCACAGGGACAGAGGGCGCAGGCCGCCAGAGCTCCGGATGCCAGCGGCAGCTCCCCGTCCCGCTCAAAGGGAGGGAGGGCCGCCGCTGGCGCCCAGTCGCCTGTGCCACCCTCCGGGTCTCAAAGCACTCCTCAGTCAGCTCAAGGACCGGGGCCACCTGGCCTTCGGGGTCACATGGGCTTGGGCACGACGGAAGGGACCGCTTGCCCCCGTGGAACAGACATTCTCCCCGTGGACAACCTCAGGTGCCGGGACCCTCTGCTCCGCCTTGGAAAACCCACCTTCTGCAATGTATGCCCAACGCAATCAGGCCGAGCAGATTGACCCCCTCGGCCCGGCCCCAGTGTGTGATGGGGCTCTGTGCGTGAGGGCTTGCTCTTCCCCACCTACACCAGGCACGGCATCTAACACACACACACACACACACACACACACCACGCAGAGACACCCAGACCACGCACGCACGCACGGGGACGCACCCTCCTCTCCCCCACCCCACACACGAGCAGCCGAAGGACAAGAGGGTATGGCTGGGGCCTGAGCGGGAACAAGCGAAGCCTTGGTTTGCGGCCCCTCGGCCAACTGCATCAGGATTTTTGTCTGGGCTCGGAGGCCAGAGGATCTCTGCCATTTGCTAGCAGGGCCAGGGATGGCAGGAGGGTGGGTACGGGGCTCAGCCAGGGCCAGTTCTGCTGGCACGATCCTGTAGCACGTGGCCGCGTAGCACGGGGCCGGGTCTGAAGGAGGCCAAGCAGGGGCACAAGACCCAGCAGCGGCACAGGGAAGAGGCCCAGGGCACCCAGGAGCAGACGAGACCCGGGAGTCGTGCGTGCTTGGCGTGGCCGCGGGCCCCGTGACGCCCGAGGACTCGAGTGCTCAGCCCCGTGTAGTGGCCACGAAGGCCTGCCTGGGAGAAACGCCCCGGGAGGCCGGCAGGAACCCGGGATCGGAAGGGATGTGGAGGGGCCCCGGGTCGGAGGAGATGGCTTTGGCTGTGTTTGGTTTTGTTTCTTCTTCCCAAGATCCCGGGTGTGAAAGGGGCCAGAGGTGAAGTCCTGGGCTGGAAAGCCTCACGATTCAGCCCCGCAGCCCCAGGCCCTGAGTGTGGAGGAGGGCGGAGCGGGTCGGCGAAGGGCGCGGCTGCCGTTTTCCTGATGGGCTGGAGGGGCAGTGGCGCTTTCCGGACGAAGAGGACCGGAAGGGTCCCCGAGACCTCCGCTGGGAGCCACGCACCCACCCAAGGATACGGCTCCAGGAGGCGACGGAGGAGGGCGGCTGCTTGCCCTGGCCCGAGCTGTGCGTCCCCCGCCTTGGCCACAGCAGTGGACATTCCCAGAAGAACAAGCGCCCGAGAGCACTGAGAAATTTTCCCCCGAGAAAACTTGACCCTCGTCCTGGCAGCAGGACACCTCGGGAAGAAAGCCACCCAGCGGCCACCTGGGCGAGACCGGCTGCCCGAGCAGGCGCGCGGGGCCTCTGGCCGCTGGCCCCGGGCTGCCAGCCCCCACCCGGACTCCCAGCCGTGCCAGGAGAGCAGCGTGGAGACGCACGCCGGGGCCCTCGGCAGGCTCTTGGGGCTCCCGGAGGCGGCGGCTAGCGTCTACGGCCATACCACCCTGAACGCGCCCGATCTCGTCTGATCTCGGAAGCTAAGCAGGGTCGGGCCTGGTTAGTACTTGGATGGGAGACCGCCTGGGAATACCGGGTGCTGTAGGCTTTTGCTCCTCCCTCCCTCGCTGCTCCTTTTGTCTTCGGGGACTTCGCCACCACCCCCCCCACCACCACCACCACCCCCAGCACCACCACCACCACCACCACCACAACGACCCACCGTGACCACGACCCCGACCCCGTCCGGGCCACCCGCCAGACCCACGCACACCGAATCCTCACAGCTACGTCCCCGAATCCTCTCCCCTCCCCACACTCTCCTGGGGCGCGCGCCCGCGACACGGGTCACCAGCGAGGTTGGTCCCAGGCCACGTTGGGGACCGCTCCCCAACTGCCCTCCAGGCGGGCGGGGAGGGACGTGCGGAAGCCATGAGAAAGTGGGTCCTGCACCCCAGCGGGCCCCACAGCGGGACGCGCCACACCTGGGCTCGCCACAAGGTGGTGCACTGGGTCCAGGGCAAGACGCCAGGGGACAGAGAAGCAGGGAGCCTCAGTCGGGTGCTGCTCCACGTCGCGCTCCGTCGCTCAACCCAAGACAGGGCAGCCAGCGCGCGACCTCTACGTGGGATCCCGCCTCCCACGGCAGAGCCTGCGGTCACAGGGACAGAGGGCGCAGGCCGCCAGAGCTCCGGATGCCAGCGGCAGCTCCCCGTCCCGCTCAAAGGGAGGGAGGGCCGCCGCTGGCGCCCAGTCGCCTGTGCCACCCTCCGGGTCTCAAAGCACTCCTCAGTCAGCTCAAGGACCGGGGCCACCTGGCCTTCGGGGTCACATGGGCTTGGGCACGACGGAAGGGACCGCTTGCCCCCGTGGAACAGACATTCTCCCCGTGGACAACCTCAGGTGCCGGGACCCTCTGCTCCGCCTTGGAAAACCCACCTTCTGCAATGTATGCCCAACGCAATCAGGCCGAGCAGATTGACCCCCTCGGCCCGGCCCCAGTGTGTGATGGGGCTCTGTGCGTGAGGGCTTGCTCTTCCCCACCTACACCAGGCACGGCATCTAACACACACACACACACACACACACACACACCACGCAGAGACACCCAGACCACGCACGCACGCACGGGGACGCACCCTCCTCTCCCCCACCCCACACACGAGCAGCCGAAGGACAAGAGGGTATGGCTGGGGCCTGAGCGGGAACAAGCGAAGCCTTGGTTTGCGGCCCCTCGGCCAACTGCATCAGGATTTTTGTCTGGGCTCGGAGGCCAGAGGATCTCTGCCATTTGCTAGCAGGGCCAGGGATGGCAGGAGGGTGGGTACGGGGCTCAGCCAGGGCCAGTTCTGCTGGCACGATCCTGTAGCACGTGGCCGCGTAGCACGGGGCCGGGTCTGAAGGAGGCCAAGCAGGGGCACAAGACCCAGCAGCGGCACAGGGAAGAGGCCCAGGGCACCCAGGAGCAGACGAGACCCGGGAGTCGTGCGTGCTTGGCGTGGCCGCGGGCCCCGTGACGCCCGAGGACTCGAGTGCTCAGCCCCGTGTAGTGGCCGCGAAGGCCTGCCTGGGAGAAACGCCCCGGGAGGCCGGCAGGAACCCGGGATCGGAAGGGATGTGGAGGGGCCCCGGGTCGGAGGAGATGGCTTTGGCTGTGTTTGGTTTTGTTTCTTCTTCCCAAGATCCCGGGTGTGAAAGGGGCCAGAGGTGAAGTCCTGGGCTGGAAAGCCTCACGATTCAGCCCCGCAGCCCCAGGCCCTGAGTGTGGAGGAGGGCGGAGCGGGTCGGCGAAGGGCGCGGCTGCCGTTTTCCTGATGGGCTGGAGGGGCAGTGGCGCTTTCCGGACGAAGAGGACCGGAAGGGTCCCCGAGACCTCCGCTGGGAGCCACGCACCCACCCAAGGATACGGCTCCAGGAGGCGACGGAGGAGGGCGGCTGCTTGCCCTGGCCCGAGCTGTGCGTCCCCCGCCTTGGCCACAGCAGTGGACATTCCCAGAAGAACAAGCGCCCGAGAGCACTGAGAAATTTTCCCCCGAGAAAACTTGACCCTCGTCCTGGCAGCAGGACACCTCGGGAAGAAAGCCACCCAGCGGCCACCTGGGCGAGACCGGCTGCCCGAGCAGGCGCGCGGGGCCTCTGGCCGCTGGCCCCGGGCTGCCAGCCCCCACCCGGACTCCCAGCCGTGCCAGGAGAGCAGCGTGGAGACGCACGCCGGGGCCCTCGGCAGGCTCTTGGGGCTCCCGGAGGCGGCGGCTAGCGTCTACGGCCATACCACCCTGAACGCGCCCGATCTCGTCTGATCTCGGAAGCTAAGCAGGGTCGGGCCTGGTTAGTACTTGGATGGGAGACCGCCTGGGAATACCGGGTGCTGTAGGCTTTTGCTCCTCCCTCCCTCGCTGCTCCTTTTGTCTTCGGGGACTTCGCCACCACCCCCCCCCCACCACCACCACCCCCAGCACCACCACCACCACCACCACCACAACGACCCACCGTGACCACGACCCCGACCCCGTCCGGGCCACCCGCCAGACCCACGCACACCGAATCCTCACAGCTACGTCCCCGAATCCTCTCCCCTCCCCACACTCTCCTGGGGCGCGCGCCCGCGACACGGGTCACCAGCGAGGTTGGTCCCAGGCCACGTTGGGGACCGCTCCCCAACTGCCCTCCAGGCGGGCGGGGAGGGACGTGCGGAAGCCATGAGAAAGTGGGTCCTGCACCCCAGCGGGCCCCACAGCGGGACGCGCCACACCTGGGCTCGCCACAAGGTGGTGCACTGGGTCCAGGGCAAGACGCCAGGGGACAGAGAAGCAGGGAGCCTCAGTCGGGTGCTGCTCCACGTCGCGCTCCGTCGCTCAACCCAAGACAGGGCAGCCAGCGCGTGACCTCTACGTGGGATCCCGCCTCCCACGGCAGAGCCTGCGGTCACAGGGACAGAGGGCGCAGGCCGCCAGAGCTCCGGATGCCAGCGGCAGCTCCCCGTCCCGCTCAAAGGGAGGGAGGGCCGCCGCTGGCGCCCAGTCGCCTGTGCCACCCTCCGGGTCTCAAAGCACTCCTCAGTCAGCTCAAGGACCGGGGCCACCTGGCCTTCGGGGTCACATGGGCTTGGGCACGACGGAAGGGACCGCTTGCCCCCGTGGAACAGACATTCTCCCCGTGGACAACCTCAGGTGCCGGGACCCTCTGCTCCGCCTTGGAAAACCCACCTTCTGCAATGTATGCCCAACGCAATCAGGCCGAGCAGATTGACACCCTCGGCCCGGCCCCAGTGTGTGATGGGGCTCTGTGCGTGAGGGCTTGCTCTTCCCCACCTACACCAGGCACGGCATCTAACACACACACACACACACACACACACACCACGCAGAGACACCCAGACCACGCACGCACGCACGGGGACGCACCCTCCTCTCCCCCACCCCACACACGAGCAGCCGAAGGACAAGAGGGTATGGCTGGGGCCTGAGCGGGAACAAGCGAAGCCTTGGTTTGCGGCCCCTCGGCCAACTGCATCAGGATTTTTGTCTGGGCTCGGAGGCCAGAGGATCTCTGCCATTTGCTAGCAGGGCCAGGGATGGCAGGAGGGTGGGTACGGGGCTCAGCCAGGGCCAGTTCTGCTGGCACGATCCTGTAGCACGTGGCCGCGTAGCACGGGGCCGGGTCTGAAGGAGGCCAAGCAGGGGCACAAGACCCAGCAGCGGCACAGGGAAGAGGCCCAGGGCACCCAGGAGCAGACGAGACCCGGGAGTCGTGCGTGCTTGGCGTGGCCGCGGGCCCCGTGACGCCCGAGGACTCGAGTGCTCAGCCCCGTGTAGTGGCCGCGAAGGCCTGCCTGGGAGAAACGCCCCGGGAGGCCGGCAGGAACCCGGGATCGGAAGGGATGTGGAGGGGCCCCGGGTCGGAGGAGATGGCTTTGGCTGTGTTTGGTTTTGTTTCTTCTTCCCAAGATCCCGGGTGTGAAAGGGGCCAGAGGTGAAGTCCTGGGCTGGAAAGCCTCACGATTCAGCCCCGCAGCCCCAGGCCCTGAGTGTGGAGGAGGGTGGAGCGGGTCGGCGAAGGGCGCGGCTGCCGTTTTCCTGATGGGCTGGAGGGGCAGTGGCGCTTTCCGGACGAAGAGGACCGGAAGGGTCCCCGAGACCTCCGCTGGGAGCCACGCACCCACCCAAGGATACGGCTCCAGGAGGCGACGGAGGAGGGCGGCTGCTTGCCCTGGCCCGAGCTGTGCGTCCCCCGCCTTGGCCACAGCAGTGGACATTCCCAGAAGAACAAGCGCCCGAGAGCACTGAGAAATTTTCCCCCGAGAAAACTTGACCCTCGTCCTGGCAGCAGGACACCTCGGGAAGAAAGCCACCCAGCGGCCACCTGGGCGAGACCGGCTGCCCGAGCAGGCGCGCGGGGCCTCTGGCCGCTGGCCCCGGGCTGCCAGCCCCCACCCGGACTCCCAGCCGTGCCAGGAGAGCAGCGTGGAGACGCACGCCGGGGCCCTCGGCAGGCTCTTGGGGCTCCCGGAGGCGGCGGCTAGCGTCTACGGCCATACCACCCTGAACGCGCCCGATCTCGTCTGATCTCGGAAGCTAAGCAGGGTCGGGCCTGGTTAGTACTTGGATGGGAGACCGCCTGGGAATACCGGGTGCTGTAGGCTTTTGCTCCTCCCTCCCTCGCTGCTCCTTTTGTCTTCGGGGACTTCGCCACCACCCCCCCCACCACCACCACCACCCCCAGCACCACCACCACCACCACCACCACAACGACCCACCGTGACCACGACCCCGACCCCGTCCGGGCCACCCGCCAGACCCACGCACACCGAATCCTCACAGCTACGTCCCCGAATCCTCTCCCCTCCCCACACTCTCCTGGGGCGCGCGCCCGCGACACGGGTCACCAGCGAGGTTGGTCCCAGGCCACGTTGGGGACCGCTCCCCAACTGCCCTCCAGGCGGGCGGGGAGGGACGTGCGGAAGCCATGAGAAAGTGGGTCCTGCACCCCAGCGGGCCCCACAGCGGGACGCGCCACACCTGGGCTCGCCACAAGGTGGTGCACTGGGTCCAGGGCAAGACGCCAGGGGACAGAGAAGCAGGGAGCCTCAGTCGGGTGCTGCTCCACGTCGCGCTCCGTCGCTCAACCCAAGACAGGGCAGCCAGCGCGCGACCTCTACGTGGGATCCCGCCTCCCACGGCAGAGCCTGCGGTCACAGGGACAGAGGGCGCAGGCCGCCAGAGCTCCGGATGCCAGCGGCAGCTCCCCGTCCCGCTCAAAGGGAGGGAGGGCCGCCGCTGGCGCCCAGTCGCCTGTGCCACCCTCCGGGTCTCAAAGCACTCCTCAGTCAGCTCAAGGACCGGGGCCACCTGGCCTTCGGGGTCACATGGGCTTGGGCACGACGGAAGGGACCGCTTGCCCCCGTGGAACAGACATTCTCCCCGTGGACAACCTCAGGTGCCGGGACCCTCTGCTCCGCCTTGGAAAACCCACCTTCTGCAATGTATGCCCAACGCAATCAGGCCGAGCAGATTGACCCCCTCGGCCCGGCCCCAGTGTGTGATGGGGCTCTGTGCGTGAGGGCTTGCTCTTCCCCACCTACACCAGGCACGGCATCTAACACACACACACACACACACACACACACACCACGCAGAGACACCCAGACCACGCACGCACGCACGGGGACGCACCCTCCTCTCCCCCACCCCACACACGAGCAGCCGAAGGACAAGAGGGTATGGCTGGGGCCTGAGCGGGAACAAGCGAAGCCTTGGTTTGCGGCCCCTCGGCCAACTGCATCAGGATTTTTGTCTGGGCTCGGAGGCCAGAGGATCTCTGCCATTTGCTAGCAGGGCCAGGGATGGCAGGAGGGTGGGTACGGGGCTCAGCCAGGGCCAGTTCTGCTGGCACGATCCTGTAGCACGTGGCCGCGTAGCACGGGGCCGGGTCTGAAGGAGGCCAAGCAGGGGCACAAGACCCAGCAGCGGCACAGGGAAGAGGCCCAGGGCACCCAGGAGCAGACGAGACCCGGGAGTCGTGCGTGCTTGGCGTGGCCGCGGGCCCCGTGACGCCCGAGGACTCGAGTGCTCAGCCCCGTGTAGTGGCCGCGAAGGCCTGCCTGGGAGAAACGCCCCGGGAGGCCGGCAGGAACCCGGGATCGGAAGGGATGTGGAGGGGCCCCGGGTCGGAGGAGATGGCTTTGGCTGTGTTTGGTTTTGTTTCTTCTTCCCAAGATCCCGGGTGTGAAAGGGGCCAGAGGTGAAGTCCTGGGCTGGAAAGCCTCACGATTCAGCCCCGCAGCCCCAGGCCCTGAGTGTGGAGGAGGGCGGAGCGGGTCGGCGAAGGGCGCGGCTGCCGTTTTCCTGATGGGCTGGAGGGGCAGTGGCGCTTTCCGGACGAAGAGGACCGGAAGGGTCCCCGAGACCTCCGCTGGGAGCCACGCACCCACCCAAGGATACGGCTCCAGGAGGCGACGGAGGAGGGCGGCTGCTTGCCCTGGCCCGAGCTGTGCGTCCCCCGCCTTGGCCACAGCAGTGGACATTCCCAGAAGAACAAGCGCCCGAGAGCACTGAGAAATTTTCCCCCGAGAAAACTTGACCCTCGTCCTGGCAGCAGGACACCTCGGGAAGAAAGCCACCCAGCGGCCACCTGGGCGAGACCGGCTGCCCGAGCAGGCGCGCGGGGCCTCTGGCCGCTGGCCCCGGGCTGCCAGCCCCCACCCGGACTCCCAGCCGTGCCAGGAGAGCAGCGTGGAGACGCACGCCGGGGCCCTCGGCAGGCTCTTGGGGCTCCCGGAGGCGGCGGCTAGCGTCTACGGCCATACCACCCTGAACGCGCCCGATCTCGTCTGATCTCGGAAGCTAAGCAGGGTCGGGCCTGGTTAGTACTTGGATGGGAGACCGCCTGGGAATACCGGGTGCTGTAGGCTTTTGCTCCTCCCTCCCTCGCTGCTCCTTTTGTCTTCGGGGACTTCGCCACCACCCCCCCCACCACCACCACCACCCCCAGCACCACCACCACCACCACCACCACAACGACCCACCGTGACCACGACCCCGACCCCGTCCGGGCCACCCGCCAGACCCACGCACACCGAATCCTCACAGCTACGTCCCCGAATCCTCTCCCCTCCCCACACTCTCCTGGGGCGCGCGCCCGCGACACGGGTCACCAGCGAGGTTGGTCCCAGGCCACGTTGGGGACCGCTCCCCAACTGCCCTCCAGGCGGGCGGGGAGGGACGTGCGGAAGCCATGAGAAAGTGGGTCCTGCACCCCAGCGGGCCCCACAGCGGGACGCGCCACACCTGGGCTCGCCACAAGGTGGTGCACTGGGTCCAGGGCAAGACGCCAGGGGACAGAGAAGCAGGGAGCCTCAGTCGGGTGCTGCTCCACGTCGCGCTCCGTCGCTCAACCCAAGACAGGGCAGCCAGCGCGCGACCTCTACGTGGGATCCCGCCTCCCACGGCAGAGCCTGCGGTCACAGGGACAGAGGGCGCAGGCCGCCAGAGCTCCGGATGCCAGCGGCAGCTCCCCGTCCCGCTCAAAGGGAGGGAGGGCCGCCGCTGGCGCCCAGTCGCCTGTGCCACCCTCCGGGTCTCAAAGCACTCCTCAGTCAGCTCAAGGACCGGGGCCACCTGGCCTTCGGGGTCACATGGGCTTGGGCACGACGGAAGGGACCGCTTGCCCCCGTGGAACAGACATTCTCCCCGTGGACAACCTCAGGTGCCGGGACCCTCTGCTCCGCCTTGGAAAACCCACCTTCTGCAATGTATGCCCAACGCAATCAGGCCGAGCAGATTGACCCCCTCGGCCCGGCCCCAGTGTGTGATGGGGCTCTGTGCGTGAGGGCTTGCTCTTCCCCACCTACACCAGGCACGGCATCTAACACACACACACACACACACACACACACACCACGCAGAGACACCCAGACCACGCACGCACGCACGGGGACGCACCCTCCTCTCCCCCACCCCACACACGAGCAGCCGAAGGACAAGAGGGTATGGCTGGGGCCTGAGCGGGAACAAGCGAAGCCTTGGTTTGCGGCCCCTCGGCCAACTGCATCAGGATTTTTGTCTGGGCTCGGAGGCCAGAGGATCTCTGCCATTTGCTAGCAGGGCCAGGGATGGCAGGAGGGTGGGTACGGGGCTCAGCCAGGGCCAGTTCTGCTGGCACGATCCTGTAGCACGTGGCCGCGTAGCACGGGGCCGGGTCTGAAGGAGGCCAAGCAGGGGCACAAGACCCAGCAGCGGCACAGGGAAGAGGCCCAGGGCACCCAGGAGCAGACGAGACCCGGGAGTCGTGCGTGCTTGGCGTGGCCGCGGGCCCCGTGACGCCCGAGGACTCGAGTGCTCAGCCCCGTGTAGTGGCCGCGAAGGCCTGCCTGGGAGAAACGCCCCGGGAGGCCGGCAGGAACCCGGGATCGGAAGGGATGTGGAGGGGCCCCGGGTCGGAGGAGATGGCTTTGGCTGTGTTTGGTTTTGTTTCTTCTTCCCAAGATCCCGGGTGTGAAAGGGTCCAGAGGTGAAGTCCTGGGCTGGAAAGCCTCACGATTCAGCCCCGCAGCCCCAGGCCCTGAGTGTGGAGGAGGGCGGAGCGGGTCGGCGAAGGGCGCGGCTGCCGTTTTCCTGATGGGCTGGAGGGGCAGTGGCGCTTTCCGGACGAAGAGGACCGGAAGGGTCCCCGAGACCTCCGCTGGGAGCCACGCACCCACCCAAGGATACGGCTCCAGGAGGCGACGGAGGAGGGCGGCTGCTTGCCCTGGCCCGAGCTGTGCGTCCCCCGCCTTGGCCACAGCAGTGGACATTCCCAGAAGAACAAGCGCCCGAGAGCACTGAGAAATTTTCCCCCGAGAAAACTTGACCCTCGTCCTGGCAGCAGGACACCTCGGGAAGAAAGCCACCCAGCGGCCACCTGGGCGAGACCGGCTGCCCGAGCAGGCGCGCGGGGCCTCTGGCCGCTGGCCCCGGGCTGCCAGCCCCCACCCGGACTCCCAGCCGTGCCAGGAGAGCAGCGTGGAGACGCACGCCGGGGCCCTCGGCAGGCTCTTGGGGCTCCCGGAGGCGGCGGCTAGCGTCTACGGCCATACCACCCTGAACGCGCCCGATCTCGTCTGATCTCGGAAGCTAAGCAGGGTCGGGCCTGGTTAGTACTTGGATGGGAGACCGCCTGGGAATACCGGGTGCTGTAGGCTTTTGCTCCTCCCTCCCTCGCTGCTCCTTTTGTCTTCGGGGACTTCGCCACCACCCCCCCCACCACCACCACCACCCCCAGCACCACCACCACCACCACCACCACAACGACCCACCGTGACCACGACCCCGACCCCGTCCGGGCCACCCGCCAGACCCACGCACACCGAATCCTCACAGCTACGTCCCCGAATCCTCTCCCCTCCCCACACTCTCCTGGGGCGCGCGCCCGCGACACGGGTCACCAGCGAGGTTGGTCCCAGGCCACGTTGGGGACCGCTCCCCAACTGCCCTCCAGGCGGGCGGGGAGGGACGTGCGGAAGCCATGAGAAAGTGGGTCCTGCACCCCAGCGGGCCCCACAGCGGGACGCGCCACACCTGGGCTCGCCACAAGGTGGTGCACTGGGTCCAGGGCAAGACGCCAGGGGACAGAGAAGCAGGGAGCCTCAGTCGGGTGCTGCTCCACGTCGCGCTCCGTCGCTCAACCCAAGACAGGGCAGCCAGCGCGCGACCTCTACGTGGGATCCCGCCTCCCACGGCAGAGCCTGCGGTCACAGGGACAGAGGGCGCAGGCCGCCAGAGCTCCGGATGCCAGCGGCAGCTCCCCGTCCCGCTCAAAGGGAGGGAGGGCCGCCGCTGGCGCCCAGTCGCCTGTGCCACCCTCCGGGTCTCAAAGCACTCCTCAGTCAGCTCAAGGACCGGGGCCACCTGGCCTTCGGGGTCACATGGGCTTGGGCACGACGGAAGGGACCGCTTGCCCCCGTGGAACAGACATTCTCCCCGTGGACAACCTCAGGTGCCGGGACCCTCTGCTCCGCCTTGGAAAACCCACCTTCTGCAATGTATGCCCAACGCAATCAGGCCGAGCAGATTGACCCCCTCGGCCCGGCCCCAGTGTGTGATGGGGCTCTGTGCGTGAGGGCTTGCTCTTCCCCACCTACACCAGGCACGGCATCTAACACACACACACACACACACACACACACACACACACACACACACCACGCAGAGACACCCAGACCACGCACGCACGCACGGGGACGCACCCTCCTCTCCCCCACCCCACACACGAGCAGCCGAAGGACAAGAGGGTATGGCTGGGGCCTGAGCGGGAACAAGCGAAGCCTTGGTTTGCGGCCCCTCGGCCAACTGCATCAGGATTTTTGTCTGGGCTCGGAGGCCAGAGGATCTCTGCCATTTGCTAGCAGGGCCAGGGATGGCAGGAGGGTGGGTACGGGGCTCAGCCAGGGCCAGTTCTGCTGGCACGATCCTGTAGCACGTGGCCGCGTAGCACGGGGCCGGGTCTGAAGGAGGCCAAGCAGGGGCACAAGACCCAGCAGCGGCACAGGGAAGAGGCCCAGGGCACCCAGGAGCAGACGAGACCCGGGAGTCGTGCGTGCTTGGCGTGGCCGCGGGCCCCGTGACGCCCGAGGACTCGAGTGCTCAGCCCCGTGTAGTGGCCGCGAAGGCCTGCCTGGGAGAAACGCCCCGGGAGGCCGGCAGGAACCCGGGATCGGAAGGGATGTGGAGGGGCCCCGGGTCGGAGGAGATGGCTTTGGCTGTGTTTGGTTTTGTTTCTTCTTCCCAAGATCCCGGGTGTGAAAGGGTCCAGAGGTGAAGTCCTGGGCTGGAAAGCCTCACGATTCAGCCCCGCAGCCCCAGGCCCTGAGTGTGGAGGAGGGCGGAGCGGGTCGGCGAAGGGCGCGGCTGCCGTTTTCCTGATGGGCTGGAGGGGCAGTGGCGCTTTCCGGACGAAGAGGACCGGAAGGGTCCCCGAGACCTCCGCTGGGAGCCACGCACCCACCCAAGGATACGGCTCCAGGAGGCGACGGAGGAGGGCGGCTGCTTGCCCTGGCCCGAGCTGTGCGTCCCCCGCCTTGGCCACAGCAGTGGACATTCCCAGAAGAACAAGCGCCCGAGAGCACTGAGAAATTTTCCCCCGAGAAAACTTGACCCTCGTCCTGGCAGCAGGACACCTCGGGAAGAAAGCCACCCAGCGGCCACCTGGGCGAGACCGGCTGCCCGAGCAGGCGCGCGGGGCCTCTGGCCGCTGGCCCCGGGCTGCCAGCCCCCACCCGGACTCCCAGCCGTGCCAGGAGAGCAGCGTGGAGACGCACGCCGGGGCCCTCGGCAGGCTCTTGGGGCTCCCGGAGGCGGCGGCTAGCGTCTACGGCCATACCACCCTGAACGCGCCCGATCTCGTCTGATCTCGGAAGCTAAGCAGGGTCGGGCCTGGTTAGTACTTGGATGGGAGACCGCCTGGGAATACCGGGTGCTGTAGGCTTTTGCTCCTCCCTCCCTCGCTGCTCCTTTTGTCTTCGGGGACTTCGCCACCACCCCCCCCACCACCACCACCACCCCCAGCACCACCACCACCACCACCACCACAACGACCCACCGTGACCACGACCCCGACCCCGTCCGGGCCACCCGCCAGACCCACGCACACCGAATCCTCACAGCTACGTCCCCGAATCCTCTCCCCTCCCCACACTCTCCTGGGGCGCGCGCCCGCGACACGGGTCACCAGCGAGGTTGGTCCCAGGCCACGTTGGGGACCGCTCCCCAACTGCCCTCCAGGCGGGCGGGGAGGGACGTGCGGAAGCCATGAGAAAGTGGGTCCTGCACCCCAGCGGGCCCCACAGCGGGACGCGCCACACCTGGGCTCGCCACAAGGTGGTGCACTGGGTCCAGGGCAAGACGCCAGGGGACAGAGAAGCAGGGAGCCACAGTCGGGTGCTGCTCCACGTCGCGCTCCGTCGCTCAACCCAAGACAGGGCAGCCAGCGCGCGACCTCTACGTGGGATCCCGCCTCCCACGGCAGAGCCTGCGGTCACAGGGACAGAGGGCGCAGGCCGCCAGAGCTCCGGATGCCAGCGGCAGCTCCCCGTCCCGCTCAAAGGGAGGGAGGGCCGCCGCTGGCGCCCAGTCGCCTGTGCCACCCTCCGGGTCTCAAAGCACTCCTCAGTCAGCTCAAGGACCGGGGCCACCTGGCCTTCGGGGTCACATGGGCTTGGGCACGACGGAAGGGACCGCTTGCCCCCGTGGAACAGACATTCTCCCCGTGGACAACCTCAGGTGCCGGGACCCTCTGCTCCGCCTTGGAAAACCCACCTTCTGCAATGTATGCCCAACGCAATCAGGCCGAGCAGATTGACCCCCTCGGCCCGGCCCCAGTGTGTGATGGGGCTCTGTGCGTGAGGGCTTGCTCTTCCCCACCTACACCAGGCACGGCATCTAACACACACACACACACACACACACACACACACACACACACACACACCACGCAGAGACACCCAGACCACGCACGCACGCACGGGGACGCACCCTCCTCTCCCCCACCCCACACACGAGCAGCCGAAGGACAAGAGGGTATGGCTGGGGCCTGAGCGGGAACAAGCGAAGCCTTGGTTTGCGGCCCCTCGGCCAACTGCATCAGGATTTTTGTCTGGGCTCGGAGGCCAGAGGATCTCTGCCATTTGCTAGCAGGGCCAGGGATGGCAGGAGGGTGGGTACGGGGCTCAGCCAGGGCCAGTTCTGCTGGCACGATCCTGTAGCACGTGGCCGCGTAGCACGGGGCCGGGTCTGAAGGAGGCCAAGCAGGGGCACAAGACCCAGCAGCGGCACAGGGAAGAGGCCCAGGGCACCCAGGAGCAGACGAGACCCGGGAGTCGTGCGTGCTTGGCGTGGCCGCGGGCCCCGTGACGCCCGAGGACTCGAGTGCTCAGCCCCGTGTAGTGGCCGCGAAGGCCTGCCTGGGAGAAACGCCCCGGGAGGCCGGCAGGAACCCGGGATGGGAAGGGATGTGGAGGGGCCCCGGGTCGGAGGAGATGGCTTTGGCTGTGTTTGGTTTTGTTTCTTCTTCCCAAGATCCCGGGTGTGAAAGGGGCCAGAGGTGAAGTCCTGGGCTGGAAAGCCTCACGATTCAGCCCCGCAGCCCCAGGCCCTGAGTGTGGAGGAGGGCGGAGCGGGTCGGCGAAGGGCGCGGCTGCCGTTTTCCTGATGGGCTGGAGGGGCAGTGTCGCTTTCCGGACGAAGAGGACCGGAAGGGTCCCCGAGACCTCCGCTGGGAGCCACGCACCCACCCAAGGATACGGCTCCAGGAGGCGACGGAGGAGGGCGGCTGCTTGCCCTGGCCCGAGCTGTGCGTCCCCCGCCTTGGCCACAGCAGTGGACATTCCCAGAAGAACAAGCGCCCGAGAGCACTGAGAAATTTTCCCCCGAGAAAACTTGACCCTCGTCCTGGCAGCAGGACACCTCGGGAAGAAAGCCACCCAGCGGCCACCTGGGCGAGACCGGCTGCCCGAGCAGGCGCGCGGGGCCTCTGGCCGCTGGCCCCGGGCTGCCAGCCCCCACCCGGACTCCCAGCCGTGCCAGGAGAGCAGCGTGGAGACGCACGCCGGGGCCCTCGGCAGGCTCTTGGGGCTCCCGGAGGCGGCGGCTAGCGTCTACGGCCATACCACCCTGAACGCGCCCGATCTCGTCTGATCTCGGAAGCTAAGCAGGGTCGGGCCTGGTTAGTACTTGGATGGGAGACCGCCTGGGAATACCGGGTGCTGTAGGCTTTTGCTCCTCCCTCCCTCGCTGCTCCTTTTGTCTTCGGGGACTTCGCCACCACCTCCCCCACCACCACCACCACCCCCAGCACCACCACCACCACCACCACCACAACGACCCACCGTGACCACGACCCCGACCCCGTCCGGGCCACCCGCCAGACCCACGCACACCGAATCCTCACAGCTACGTCCCCGAATCCTCTCCCCTCCCCACACTCTCCTGGGGCGCACGCCCGCGACACGGGTCACCAGCGAGGTTGGTCCCAGGCCACGTTGGGGACCGCTCCCCAACTGCCCTCCAGGCGGGCGGGGAGGGACGTGCGGAAGCCATGAGAAAGTGGGTCCTGCACCCCAGCGGGCCCCACAGCGGGACGCGCCACACCTGGGCTCGCCACAAGGTGGTGCACTGGGTCCAGGGCAAGACGCCAGGGGACAGAGAAGCAGGGAGCCTCAGTCGGGTGCTGCTCCACGTCGCCCTCCGTCGCTCAACCCAAGACAGGGCAGCCAGCGCGCGACCTCTACGTGGGATCCCGCCTCCCACGGCAGAGCCTGCGGTCACAGGGACAGAGGGCGCAGGCCGCCAGAGCTCCGGATGCCAGCGGCAGCTCCCCGTCCCGCTCAAAGGGAGGGAGGGCCGCCGCTGGCGCCCAGTCGCCTGTGCCACCCTCCGGGTCTCAAAGCACTCCTCAGTCAGCTCAAGGACCGGGGCCACCTGGCCTTCGGGGTCACATGGGCTTGGGCACGACGGAAGGGACCGCTTGCCCCCGTGGAACAGACATTCTCCCCGTGGACAACCTCAGGTGCCGGGACCCTCTGCTCCGCCTTGGAAAACCCACCTTCTGCAATGTATGCCCAACGCAATCAGGCCGAGCAGATTGACCCCCTCGGCCCGGCCCCAGTGTGTGATGGGGCTCTGTGCGTGAGGGCTTGCTCTTCCCCACCTACACCAGGCACGGCATCTAACACACACACACACACACACACACACACACACACACACACACACCACGCAGAGACACCCAGACCACGCACGCACGCACGGGGACGCACCCTCCTCTCCCCCACCCCACACACGAGCAGCCGAAGGACAAGAGGGTATGGCTGGGGCCTGAGCGGGAACAAGCGAAGCCTTGGTTTGCGGCCCCTCGGCCAACTGCATCAGGATTTTTGTCTGGGCTCGGAGGCCAGAGGATCTCTGCCATTTGCTAGCAGGGCCAGGGATGGCAGGAGGGTGGGTACGGGGCTCAGCCAGGGCCAGTTCTGCTGGCACGATCCTGTAGCACGTGGCCGCGTAGCACGGGGCCGGGTCTGAAGGAGGCCAAGCAGGGGCACAAGACCCAGCAGCGGCACAGGGAAGAGGCCCAGGGCACCCAGGAGCAGACGAGACCCGGGAGTCGTGCGTGCTTGGCGTGGCCGCGGGCCCCGTGACGCCCGAGGACTCGAGTGCTCAGCCCCGTGTAGTGGCCGCGAAGGCCTGCCTGGGAGAAACGCCCCGGGAGGCCGGCAGGAACCCGGGATCGGAAGGGATGTGGAGGGGCCCCGGGTCGGAGGAGATGGCTTTGGCTGTGTTTGGTTTTGTTTCTTCTTCCCAAGATCCCGGGTGTGAAAGGGGCCAGAGGTGAAGTCCTGGGCTGGAAAGCCTCACGATTCAGCCCCGCAGCCCCAGGCCCTGAGTGTGGAGGAGGGCGGAGCGGGTCGGCGAAGGGCGCGGCTGCCGTTTTCCTGATGGGCTGGAGGGGCAGTGTCGCTTTCCGGACGAAGAGGACCGGAAGGGTCCCCGAGACCTCCGCTGGGAGCCACGCACCCACCCAAGGATACGGCTCCAGGAGGCGACGGAGGAGGGCGGCTGCTTGCCCTGGCCCGAGCTGTGCGTCCCCCGCCTTGGCCACAGCAGTGGACATTCCCAGAAGAACAAGCGCCCGAGAGCACTGAGAAATTTTCCCCCGAGAAAACTTGACCCTCGTCCTGGCAGCAGGACACCTCGGGAAGAAAGCCACCCAGCGGCCACCTGGGCGAGACCGGCTGCCCGAGCAGGCGCGCGGGGCCTCTGGCCGCTGGCCCCGGGCTGCCAGCCCCCACCCGGACTCCCAGCCGTGCCAGGAGAGCAGCGTGGAGACGCACGCCGGGGCCCTCGGCAGGCTCTTGGGGCTCCCGGAGGCGGCGGCTAGCGTCTACGGCCATACCACCCTGAACGCGCCCGATCTCGTCTGATCTCGGAAGCTAAGCAGGGTCGGGCCTGGTTAGTACTTGGATGGGAGACCGCCTGGGAATACCGGGTGCTGTAGGCTTTTGCTCCTCCCTCCCTCGCTGCTCCTTTTGTCTTCGGGGACTTCGCCACCACCCCCCCCACCACCACCACCACCCCCAGCACCACCACCACCACCACCACCACAACGACCCACCGTGACCACGACCCCGACCCCGTCCGGGCCACCCGCCAGACCCACGCACACCGAATCCTCACAGCTACGTCCCCGAATCCTCTCCCCTCCCCACACTCTCCTGGGGCGCGCGCCCGCGACACGGGTCACCAGCGAGGTTGGTCCCAGGCCACGTTGGGGACCGCTCCCCAACTGCCCTCCAGGCGGGCGGGGAGGGACGTGCGGAAGCCATGAGAAAGTGGGTCCTGCACCCCAGCGGGCCCCACAGCGGGACGCGCCACACCTGGGCTCGCCACAAGGTGGTGCACTGGGTCCAGGGCAAGACGCCAGGGGACAGAGAAGCAGGGAGCCTCAGTCGGGTGCTGCTCCACGTCGCCCTCCGTCGCTCAACCCAAGACAGGGCAGCCAGCGCGCGACCTCTACGTGGGATCCCGCCTCCCACGGCAGAGCATGCGGTCACAGGGACAGAGGGCGCAGGCCGCCAGAGCTCCGGATGCCAGCGGCAGCTCCCCGTCCCGCTCAAAGGGAGGGAGGGCCGCCGCTGGCGCCCAGTCGCCTGTGCCACCCTCCGGGTCTCAAAGCACTCCTCAGTCAGCTCAAGGACCGGGGCCACCTGGCCTTCGGGGTCACATGGGCTTGGGCACGACGGAAGGGACCGCTTGCCCCCGTGGAACAGACATTCTCCCCGTGGACAACCTCAGGTGCCGGGACCCTCTGCTCCGCCTTGGAAAACCCACCTTCTGCAATGTATGCCCAACGCAATCAGGCCGAGCAGATTGACCCCCTCGGCCCGGCCCCAGTGTGTGATGGGGCTCTGTGCGTGAGGGCTTGCTCTTCCCCACCTACACCAGGCACGGCATCTAACACACACACACACACACACACACACCACGCAGAGACACCCAGACCACGCACGCACGCACGGGGACGCACCCTCCTCTCCCCCACCCCACACACGAGCAGCCGAAGGACAAGAGGGTATGGCTGGGGCCTGAGCGGGAACAAGCGAAGCCTTGGTTTGCGGCCCCTCGGCCAACTGCATCAGGATTTTTGTCTGGGCTCGGAGGCCAGAGGATCTCTGCCATTTGCTAGCAGGGCCAGGGATGGCAGGAGGGTGGGTACGGGGCTCAGCCAGGGCCAGTTCTGCTGGCACGATCCTGTAGCACGTGGCCGCGTAGCACGGGGCCGGGTCTGAAGGAGGCCAAGCAGGGGCACAAGACCCAGCAGCGGCACAGGGAAGAGGCCCAGGGCACCCAGGAGCAGACGAGACCCGGGAGTCGTGCGTGCTTGGCGTGGCCGCGGGCCCCGTGACGCCCGAGGACTCGAGTGCTCAGCCCCGTGTAGTGGCCGCGAAGGCCTGCCTGGGAGAAACGCCCCGGGAGGCCGGCAGGAACCCGGGATCGGAAGGGATGTGGAGGGGCCCCAGGTCGGAGGAGATGGCTTTGGCTGTGTTTGGTTTTGTTTCTTCTTCCCAAGATCCCGGGTGTGAAAGGGTCCAGAGGTGAAGTCCTGGGCTGGAAAGCCTCACGATTCAGCCCCGCAGCCCCAGGCCCTGAGTGTGGAGGAGGGCGGAGCGGGTCGGCGAAGGGCGCGGCTGCCGTTTTCCTGATGGGCTGGAGGGGCAGTGGCGCTTTCCGGACGAAGAGGACCGGAAGGGTCCCCGAGACCTCCGCTGGGAGCCACGCACCCACCCAAGGATACGGCTCCAGGAGGCGACGGAGGAGGGCGGCTGCTTGCCCTGGCCCGAGCTGTGCGTCCCCCGCCTTGGCCACAGCAGTGGACATTCCCAGAAGAACAAGCGCCCGAGAGCACTGAGAAATTTTCCCCCGAGAAAACTTGACCCTCGTCCTGGCAGCAGGACACCTCGGGAAGAAAGCCACCCAGCGGCCACCTGGGCGAGACCGGCTGCCCGAGCAGGCGCGCGGGGCCTCTGGCCGCTGGCCCCGGGCTGCCAGCCCCCACCCGGACTCCCAGCCGTGCCAGGAGAGCAGCGTGGAGACGCACGCCGGGGCCCTCGGCAGGCTCTTGGGGCTCCCGGAGGCGGCGGCTAGCGTCTACGGCCATACCACCCTGAACCCGCCCGATCTCGTCTGATCTCGGAAGCTAAGCAGGGTCGGGCCTGGTTAGTACTTGGATGGGAGACCGCCTGGGAATACCGGGTGCTGTAGGCTTTTGCTCCTCCCTCCCTCGCTGCTCCTTTTGTCTTCGGGGACTTCGCCACCACCCCCCCCACCACCACCACCACCCCCAGCACCACCACCACCACCACCACCACAACGACCCACCGTGACCACGACCCCGACCCCGTCCGGGCCACCCGCCAGACCCACGCACACCGAATCCTCACAGCTACGTCCCCGAATCCTCTCCCCTCCCCACACTCTCCTGGGGCGCGCGCCCGCGACACGGGTCACCAGCGAGGTTGGTCCCAGGCCACGTTGGGGACCGCTCCCCAACTGCCCTCCAGGCGGGCGGGGAGGGACGTGCGGAAGCCATGAGAAAGTGGGTCCTGCACCCCAGCGGGCCCCACAGCGGGACGCGCCACACCTGGGCTCGCCACAAGGTGGTGCACTGGGTCCAGGGCAAGACGCCAGGGGACAGAGAAGCAGGGAGCCTCAGTCGGGTGCTGCTCCACGTCGCGCTCCGTAACCCAAGACAGGGCAGCCAGCGCGCGACCTCTACGTGGGATCCCGCCTCCCACGGCAGAGCCTGCGGTCACAGGGACAGAGGGCGCAGGCCGCCAGAGCTCCGGATGCCAGCGGCAGCTCCCCGTCCCGCTCAAAGGGAGGGAGGGCCGCCGCTGGCGCCCAGTCGCCTGTGCCACCCTCCGGGTCTCAAAGCACTCCTCAGTCAGCTCAAGGACCGGGGCCACCTGGCCTTCGGGGTCACATGGGCTTGGGCACGACGGAAGGGACCGCTTGCCCCCGTGGAACAGACATTCTCCCCGTGGACAACCTCAGGTGCCGGGACCCTCTGCTCCGCCTTGGAAAACCCACCTTCTGCAATGTATGCCCAACGCAATCAGGCCGAGCAGATTGACCCCCTCGGCCCGGCCCCAGTGTGTGATGGGGCTCTGTGCGTGAGGGCTTGCTCTTCCCCACCTACACCAGGCACGGCATCTAACACACACACACACACACACACACACACACACCACGCAGAGACACCCAGACCACGCACGCACGCACGGGGACGCACCCTCCTCTCCCCCACCCCACACACGAGCAGCCGAAGGACAAGAGGGTATGGCTGGGGCCTGAGCGGGAACAAGCGAAGCCTTGGTTTGCGGCCCCTCGGCCAACTGCATCAGGATTTTTGTCTGGGCTCGGAGGCCAGAGGATCTCTGCCATTTGCTAGCAGGGCCAGGGATGGCAGGAGGGTGGGTACGGGGCTCAGCCAGGGCCAGTTCTGCTGGCACGATCCTGTAGCACGTGGCCGCGTAGCACGGGGCCGGGTCTGAAGGAGGCCAAGCAGGGGCACAAGACCCAGCAGCGGCACAGGGAAGAGGCCCAGGGCACCCAGGAGCAGACGAGACCCGGGAGTCGTGCGTGCTTGGCGTGGCCGCGGGCCCCGTGACGCCCGAGGACTCGAGTGCTCAGCCCCGTGTAGTGGCCGCGAAGGCCTGCCTGGGAGAAACGCCCCGGGAGGCCGGCAGGAACCCGGGATCGGAAGGGATGTGGAGGGGCCCCGGGTCGGAGGAGATGGCTTTGGCTGTGTTTGGTTTTGTTTCTTCTTCCCAAGATCCCGGGTGTGAAAGGGGCCAGAGGTGAAGTCCTGGGCTGGAAAGCCTCACGATTCAGCCCCGCAGCCCCAGGCCCTGAGTGTGGAGGAGGGCGGAGCGGGTCGGCGAAGGGCGCGGCTGCCGTTTTCCTGATGGGCTGGAGGGGCAGTGGCGCTTTCCGGACGAAGAGGACCGGAAGGGTCCCCGAGACCTCCGCTGGGAGCCACGCACCCACCCAAGGATACGGCTCCAGGAGGCGACGGAGGAGGGCGGCTGCTTGCCCTGGCCCGAGCTGTGCGTCCCCCGCCTTGGCCACAGCAGTGGACATTCCCAGAAGAACAAGCGCCCGAGAGCACTGAGAAATTTTCCCCCGAGAAAACTTGACCCTCGTCCTGGCAGCAGGACACCTCGGGAAGAAAGCCACCCAGCGGCCACCTGGGCGAGACCGGCTGCCCGAGCAGGCGCGCGGGGCCTCTGGCCGCTGGCCCCGGGCTGCCAGCCCCCACCCGGACTCCCAGCCGTGCCAGGAGAGCAGCGTGGAGACGCACGCCGGGGCCCTCGGCAGGCTCTTGGGGCTCCCGGAGGCGGCGGCTAGCGTCTACGGCCATACCACCCTGAACGCGCCCGATCTCGTCTGATCTCGGAAGCTAAGCAGGGTCGGGCCTGGTTAGTACTTGGATGGGAGACCGCCTGGGAATACCGGGTGCTGTAGGCTTTTGCTCCTCCCTCCCTCGCTGCTCCTTTTGTCTTCGGGGACTTCGCCACCACCCCCCCCACCACCACCACCACCCCCAGCACCACCACCACCACCACCACCACAACGACCCACCGTGACCACGACCCCGACCCCGTCCGGGCCACCCGCCAGACCCACGCACACCGAATCCTCACAGCTACGTCCCCGAATCCTCTCCCCTCCCCACACTCTCCTGGGGCGCGCGCCCGCGACACGGGTCACCAGCGAGGTTGGTCCCAGGCCACGTTGGGGACCGCTCCCCAACTGCCCTCCAGGCGGGCGGGGAGGGACGTGCGGAAGCCATGAGAAAGTGGGTCCTGCACCCCAGCGGGCCCCACAGCGGGACGCGCCACACCTGGGCTCGCCACAAGGTGGTGCACTGGGTCCAGGGCAAGACGCCAGGGGACAGAGAAGCAGGGAGCCTCAGTCGGGTGCTGCTCCACGTCGCGCTCCGTCGCTCAACCCAAGACAGGGCAGCCAGCGCGCGACCTCTACGTGGGATCCCGCCTCCCACGGCAGAGCCTGCGGTCACAGGGACAGAGGGCGCAGGCCGCCAGAGCTCCGGATGCCAGCGGCAGCTCCCCGTCCCGCTCAAAGGGAGGGAGGGCCGCCGCTGGCGCCCAGTCGCCTGTGCCACCCTCCGGGTCTCAAAGCACTCCTCAGTCAGCTCAAGGACCGGGGCCACCTGGCCTTCGGGGTCACATGGGCTTGGGCACGACGGAAGGGACCGCTTGCCCCCGTGGAACAGACATTCTCCCCGTGGACAACCTCAGGTGCCGGGACCCTCTGCTCCGCCTTGGAAAACCCACCTTCTGCAATGTATGCCCAACGCAATCAGGCCGAGCAGATTGACCCCCTCGGCCCGGCCCCAGTGTGTGATGGGGCTCTGTGCGTGAGGGCTTGCTCTTCCCCACCTACACCAGGCACGGCATCTAACACACACACACACACACACACACACACACACCACGCAGAGACACCCAGACCACGCACGCACGCACGGGGACGCACCCTCCTCTCCCCCACCCCACACACGAGCAGCCGAAGGACAAGAGGGTATGGCTGGGGCCTGAGCGGGAACAAGCGAAGCCTTGGTTTGCGGCCCCTCGGCCAACTGCATCAGGATTTTTGTCTGGGCTCGGAGGCCAGAGGATCTCTGCCATTTGCTAGCAGGGCCAGGGATGGCAGGAGGGTGGGTACGGGGCTCAGCCAGGGCCAGTTCTGCTGGCACGATCCTGTAGCACGTGGCCGCGTAGCACGGGGCCGGGTCTGAAGGAGGCCAAGCAGGGGCACAAGACCCAGCAGCGGCACAGGGAAGAGGCCCAGGGCACCCAGGAGCAGACGAGACCCGGGAGTCGTGCGTGCTTGGCGTGGCCGCGGGCCCCGTGACGCCCGAGGACTCGAGTGCTCAGCCCCGTGTAGTGGCCGCGAAGGCCTGCCTGGGAGAAACGCCCCGGGAGGCCGGCAGGAACCCGGGATCGGAAGGGATGTGGAGGGGCCCCGGGTCGGAGGAGATGGCTTTGGCTGTGTTTGGTTTTGTTTCTTCTTCCCAAGATCCCGGGTGTGAAAGGGGCCAGAGGTGAAGTCCTGGGCTGGAAAGCCTCACGATTCAGCCCCGCAGCCCCAGGCCCTGAGTGTGGAGGAGGGCGGAGCGGGTCGGCGAAGGGCGCGGCTGCCGTTTTCCTGATGGGCTGGAGGGGCAGTGGCGCTTTCCGGACGAAGAGGACCGGAAGGGTCCCCGAGACCTCCGCTGGGAGCCACGCACCCACCCAAGGATACGGCTCCAGGAGGCGACGGAGGAGGGCGGCTGCTTGCCCTGGCCCGAGCTGTGCGTCCCCCGCCTTGGCCACAGCAGTGGACATTCCCAGAAGAACAAGCGCCCGAGAGCACTGAGAAATTTTCCCCGAGAAAACTTGACCCTCGTCCTGGCAGCAGGACACCTCGGGAAGAAAGCCACCCAGCGGCCACCTGGGCGAGACCGGCTGCCCGAGCAGGCGCGCGGGGCCTCTGGCCGCTGGCCCCGGGCTGCCAGCCCCCACCCGGACTCCCAGCCGTGCCAGGAGAGCAGCGTGGAGACGCACGCCGGGGCCCTCGGCAGGCTCTTGGGGCTCCCGGAGGCGGCGGCTAGCGTCTACGGCCATACCACCCTGAACGCGCCCGATCTCGTCTGATCTCGGAAGCTAAGCAGGGTCGGGCCTGGTTAGTACTTGGATGGGAGACCGCCTGGGAATACCGGGTGCTGTAGGCTTTTGCTCCTCCCTCCCTCGCTGCTCCTTTTGTCTTCGGGGACTTCGCCACCACCCCCCCCACCACCACCACCACCCCCAGCACCACCACCACCACCACCACCACAACGACCCACCGTGACCACGACCCCGACCCCGTCCGGGCCACCCGCCAGACCCACGCACACCGAATCCTCACAGCTACGTCCCCGAATCCTCTCCCCTCCCCACACTCTCCTGGGGCGCGCGCCCGCGACACGGGTCACCAGCGAGGTTGGTCCCAGGCCACGTTGGGGACCGCTCCCCAACTGCCCTCCAGGCGGGCGGGGAGGGACGTGCGGAAGCCATGAGAAAGTGGGTCCTGCACCCCAGCGGGCCCCACAGCGGGACGCGCCACACCTGGGCTCGCCACAAGGTGGTGCACTGGGTCCAGGGCAAGACGCCAGGGGACAGAGAAGCAGGGAGCCTCAGTCGGGTGCTGCTCCACGTCGCGCTCCGTCGCTCAACCCAAGACAGGGCAGCCAGCGCGCGACCTCTACGTGGGATCCCGCCTCCCACGGCAGAGCCTGCGGTCACAGGGACAGAGGGCGCAGGCCGCCAGAGCTCCGGATGCCAGCGGCAGCTCCCCGTCCCGCTCAAAGGGAGGGAGGGCCGCCGCTGGCGCCCAGTCGCCTGTGCCACCCTCCGGGTCTCAAAGCACTCCTCAGTCAGCTCAAGGACCGGGGCCACCTGGCCTTCGGGGTCACATGGGCTTGGGCACGACGGAAGGGACCGCTTGCCCCCGTGGAACAGACATTCTCCCCGTGGACAACCTCAGGTGCCGGGACCCTCTGCTCCGCCTTGGAAAACCCACCTTCTGCAATGTATGCCCAACGCAATCAGGCCGAGCAGATTGACCCCCTCGGCCCGGCCCCAGTGTGTGATGGGGCTCTGTGCGTGAGGGCTTGCTCTTCCCCACCTACACCAGGCACGGCATCTAACACACACACACACACACACACACACACACACCACGCAGAGACACCCAGACCACGCACGCACGCACGGGGACGCACCCTCCTCTCCCCCACCCCACACACGAGCAGCCGAAGGACAAGAGGGTATGGCTGGGGCCTGAGCGGGAACAAGCGAAGCCTTGGTTTGCGGCCCCTCGGCCAACTGCATCAGGATTTTTGTCTGGGCTCGGAGGCCAGAGGATCTCTGCCATTTGCTAGCAGGGCCAGGGATGGCAGGAGGGTGGGTACGGGGCTCAGCCAGGGCCAGTTCTGCTGGCACGATCCTGTAGCACGTGGCCGCGTAGCACGGGGCCGGGTCTGAAGGAGGCCAAGCAGGGGCACAAGACCCAGCAGCGGCACAGGGAAGAGGCCCAGGGCACCCAGGAGCAGACGAGACCCGGGAGTCGTGCGTGCTTGGCGTGGCCGCGGGCCCCGTGACGCCCGAGGACTCGAGTGCTCAGCCCCGTGTAGTGGCCGCGAAGGCCTGCCTGGGAGAAACGCCCCGGGAGGCCGGCAGGAACCCGGGATCGGAAGGGATGTGGAGGGGCCCCGGGTCGGAGGAGATGGCTTTGGCTGTGTTTGGTTTTGTTTCTTCTTCCCAAGATCCCGGGTGTGAAAGGGGCCAGAGGTGAAGTCCTGGGCTGGAAAGCCTCACGATTCAGCCCCGCAGCCCCAGGCCCTGAGTGTGGAGGAGGGCGGAGCGGGTCGGCGAAGGGCGCGGCTGCCGTTTTCCTGATGGGCTGGAGGGGCAGTGGCGCTTTCCGGACGAAGAGGACCGGAAGGGTCCCCGAGACCTCCGCTGGGAGCCACGCACCCACCCAAGGATACGGCTCCAGGAGGCGACGGAGGAGGGCGGCTGCTTGCCCTGGCCCGAGCTGTGCGTCCCCCGCCTTGGCCACAGCAGTGGACATTCCCAGAAGAACAAGCGCCCGAGAGCACTGAGAAATTTTCCCCCGAGAAAACTTGACCCTCGTCCTGGCAGCAGGACACCTCGGGAAGAAAGCCACCCAGCGGCCACCTGGGCGAGACCGGCTGCCCGAGCAGGCGCGCGGGGCCTCTGGCCGCTGGCCCCGGGCTGCCAGCCCCCACCCGGACTCCCAGCCGTGCCAGGAGAGCAGCGTGGAGACGCACGCCGGGGCCCTCGGCAGGCTCTTGGGGCTCCCGGAGGCGGCGGCTAGCGTCTACGGCCATACCACCCTGAACGCGCCCGATCTCGTCTGATCTCGGAAGCTAAGCAGGGTCGGGCCTGGTTAGTACTTGGATGGGAGACCGCCTGGGAATACCGGGTGCTGTAGGCTTTTGCTCCTCCCTCCCTCGCTGCTCCTTTTGTCTTCGGGGACTTCGCCACCACCCCCCCCACCACCACCACCACCCCCAGCACCACCACCACCACCACCACCACAACGACCCACCGTGACCACGACCCCGACCCCGTCCGGGCCACCCGCCAGACCCACGCACACCGAATCCTCACAGCTACGTCCCCGAATCCTCTCCCCTCCCCACACTCTCCTGGGGCGCGCGCCCGCGACACGGGTCACCAGCGAGGTTGGTCCCAGGCCACGTTGGGGACCGCTCCCCAACTGCCCTCCAGGCGGGCGGGGAGGGACGTGCGGAAGCCATGAGAAAGTGGGTCCTGCACCCCAGCGGGCCCCACAGCGGGACGCGCCACACCTGGGCTCGCCACAAGGTGGTGCACTGGGTCCAGGGCAAGACGCCAGGGGACAGAGAAGCAGGGAGCCTCAGTCGGGTGCTGCTCCACGTCGCGCTCCGTCGCTCAACCCAAGACAGGGCAGCCAGCGCGCGACCTCTACGTGGGATCCCGCCTCCCACGGCAGAGCCTGCGGTCACAGGGACAGAGGGCGCAGGCCGCCAGAGCTCCGGATGCCAGCGGCAGCTCCCCGTCCCGCTCAAAGGGAGGGAGGGCCGCCGCTGGCGCCCAGTCGCCTGTGCCACCCTCCGGGTCTCAAAGCACTCCTCAGTCAGCTCAAGGACCGGGGCCACCTGGCCTTCGGGGTCACATGGGCTTGGGCACGACGGAAGGGACCGCTTGCCCCCGTGGAACAGACATTCTCCCCGTGGACAACCTCAGGTGCCGGGACCCTCTGCTCCGCCTTGGAAAACCCACCTTCTGCAATGTATGCCCAACGCAATCAGGCCGAGCAGATTGACCCCCTCGGCCCGGCCCCAGTGTGTGATGGGGCTCTGTGCGTGAGGGCTTGCTCTTCCCCACCTACACCAGGCACGGCATCTAACACACACACACACACACACACACACACACCACGCAGAGACACCCAGACCACGCACGCACGCACGGGGACGCACCCTCCTCTCCCCCACCCCACACACGAGCAGCCGAAGGACAAGAGGGTATGGCTGGGGCCTGAGCGGGAACAAGCGAAGCCTTGGTTTGCGGCCCCTCGGCCAACTGCATCAGGATTTTTGTCTGGGCTCGGAGGCCAGAGGATCTCTGCCATTTGCTAGCAGGGCCAGGGATGGCAGGAGGGTGGGTACGGGGCTCAGCCAGGGCCAGTTCTGCTGGCACGATCCTGTAGCACGTGGCCGCGTAGCACGGGGCCGGGTCTGAAGGAGGCCAAGCAGGGGCACAAGACCCAGCAGCGGCACAGGGAAGAGGCCCAGGGCACCCAGGAGCAGACGAGACCCGGGAGTCGTGCGTGCTTGGCGTGGCCGCGGGCCCCGTGACGCCCGAGGACTCGAGTGCTCAGCCCCGTGTAGTGGCCGCGAAGGCCTGCCTGGGAGAAACGCCCCGGGAGGCCGGCAGGAACCCGGGATCGGAAGGGATGTGGAGGGGCCCCGGGTCGGAGGAGATGGCTTTGGCTGTGTTTGGTTTTGTTTCTTCTTCCCAAGATCCCGGGTGTGAAAGGGGCCAGAGGTGAAGTCCTGGGCTGGAAAGCCTCACGATTCAGCCCCGCAGCCCCAGGCCCTGAGTGTGGAGGAGGGCGGAGCGGGTCGGCGAAGGGCGCGGCTGCCGTTTTCCTGATGGGCTGGAGGGGCAGTGGCGCTTTCCGGACGAAGAGGACCGGAAGGGTCCCCGAGACCTCCGCTGGGAGCCACGCACCCACCCAAGGATACGGCTCCAGGAGGCGACGGAGGAGGGCGGCTGCTTGCCCTGGCCCGAGCTGTGCGTCCCCCGCCTTGGCCACAGCAGTGGACATTCCCAGAAGAACAAGCGCCCGAGAGCACTGAGAAATTTTCCCCCGAGAAAACTTGACCCTCGTCCTGGCAGCAGGACACCTCGGGAAGAAAGCCACCCAGCGGCCACCTGGGCGAGACCGGCTGCCCGAGCAGGCGCGCGGGGCCTCTGGCCGCTGGCCCCGGGCTGCCAGCCCCCACCCGGACTCCCAGCCGTGCCAGGAGAGCAGCGTGGAGACGCACGCCGGGGCCCTCGGCAGGCTCTTGGGGCTCCCGGAGGCGGCGGCTAGCGTCTACGGCCATACCACCCTGAACGCGCCCGATCTCGTCTGATCTCGGAAGCTAAGCAGGGTCGGGCCTGGTTAGTACTTGGATGGGAGACCGCCTGGGAATACCGGGTGCTGTAGGCTTTTGCTCCTCCCTCCCTCGCTGCTCCTTTTGTCTTCGGGGACTTCGCCACCACCCCCCCCACCACCACCACCACCCCCAGCACCACCACCACCACCACCACCACAACGACCCACCGTGACCACGACCCCGACCCCGTCCGGGCCACCCGCCAGACCCACGCACACCGAATCCTCACAGCTACGTCCCCGAATCCTCTCCCCTCCCCACACTCTCCTGGGGCGCGCGCCCGCGACACGGGTCACCAGCGAGGTTGGTCCCAGGCCACGTTGGGGACCGCTCCCCAACTGCCCTCCAGGCGGGCGGGGAGGGACGTGCGGAAGCCATGAGAAAGTGGGTCCTGCACCCCAGCGGGCCCCACAGCGGGACGCGCCACACCTGGGCTCGCCACAAGGTGGTGCACTGGGTCCAGGGCAAGACGCCAGGGGACAGAGAAGCAGGGAGCCTCAGTCGGGTGCTGCTCCACGTCGCGCTCCGTCGCTCAACCCAAGACAGGGCAGCCAGCGCGCGACCTCTACGTGGGATCCCGCCTCCCACGGCAGAGCCTGCGGTCACAGGGACAGAGGGCGCAGGCCGCCAGAGCTCCGGATGCCAGCGGCAGCTCCCCGTCCCGCTCAAAGGGAGGGAGGGCCGCCGCTGGCGCCCAGTCGCCTGTGCCACCCTCCGGGTCTCAAAGCACTCCTCAGTCAGCTCAAGGACCGGGGCCACCTGGCCTTCGGGGTCACATGGGCTTGGGCACGACGGAAGGGACCGCTTGCCCCCGTGGAACAGACATTCTCCCCGTGGACAACCTCAGGTGCCGGGACCCTCTGCTCCGCCTTGGAAAACCCACCTTCTGCAATGTATGCCCAACGCAATCAGGCCGAGCAGATTGACCCCCTCGGCCCGGCCCCAGTGTGTGATGGGGCTCTGTGCGTGAGGGCTTGCTCTTCCCCACCTACACCAGGCACGGCATCTAACACACACACACACACACACACACACACACACCACGCAGAGACACCCAGACCACGCACGCACGCACGGGGACGCACCCTCCTCTCCCCCACCCCACACACGAGCAGCCGAAGGACAAGAGGGTATGGCTGGGGCCTGAGCGGGAACAAGCGAAGCCTTGGTTTGCGGCCCCTCGGCCAACTGCATCAGGATTTTTGTCTGGGCTCGGAGGCCAGAGGATCTCTGCCATTTGCTAGCAGGGCCAGGGATGGCAGGAGGGTGGGTACGGGGCTCAGCCAGGGCCAGTTCTGCTGGCACGATCCTGTAGCACGTGGCCGCGTAGCACGGGGCCGGGTCTGAAGGAGGCCAAGCAGGGGCACAAGACCCAGCAGCGGCACAGGGAAGAGGCCCAGGGCACCCAGGAGCAGACGAGACCCGGGAGTCGTGCGTGCTTGGCGTGGCCGCGGGCCCCGTGACGCCCGAGGACTCGAGTGCTCAGCCCCGTGTAGTGGCCGCGAAGGCCTGCCTGGGAGAAACGCCCCGGGAGGCCGGCAGGAACCCGGGATCGGAAGGGATGTGGAGGGGCCCCGGGTCGGAGGAGATGGCTTTGGCTGTGTTTGGTTTTGTTTCTTCTTCCCAAGATCCCGGGTGTGAAAGGGGCCAGAGGTGAAGTCCTGGGCTGGAAAGCCTCACGATTCAGCCCCGCAGCCCCAGGCCCTGAGTGTGGAGGAGGGCGGAGCGGGTCGGCGAAGGGCGCGGCTGCCGTTTTCCTGATGGGCTGGAGGGGCAGTGGCGCTTTCCGGACGAAGAGGACCGGAAGGGTCCCCGAGACCTCCGCTGGGAGCCACGCACCCACCCAAGGATACGGCTCCAGGAGGCGACGGAGGAGGGCGGCTGCTTGCCCTGGCCCGAGCTGTGCGTCCCCCGCCTTGGCCACAGCAGTGGACATTCCCAGAAGAACAAGCGCCCGAGAGCACTGAGAAATTTTCCCCCGAGAAAACTTGACCCTCGTCCTGGCAGCAGGACACCTCGGGAAGAAAGCCACCCAGCGGCCACCTGGGCGAGACCGGCTGCCCGAGCAGGCGCGCGGGGCCTCTGGCCGCTGGCCCCGGGCTGCCAGCCCCCACCCGGACTCCCAGCCGTGCCAGGAGAGCAGCGTGGAGACGCACGCCGGGGCCCTCGGCAGGCTCTTGGGGCTCCCGGAGGCGGCGGCTAGCGTCTACGGCCATACCACCCTGAACGCGCCCGATCTCGTCTGATCTCGGAAGCTAAGCAGGGTCGGGCCTGGTTAGTACTTGGATGGGAGACCGCCTGGGAATACCGGGTGCTGTAGGCTTTTGCTCCTCCCTCCCTCGCTGCTCCTTTTGTCTTCGGGGACTTCGCCACCACCCCCCCCACCACCACCACCACCCCCAGCACCACCACCACCACCACCACCACAACGACCCACCGTGACCACGACCCCGACCCCGTCCGGGCCACCCGCCAGACCCACGCACACCGAATCCTCACAGCTACGTCCCCGAATCCTCTCCCCTCCCCACACTCTCCTGGGGCGCGCGCCCGCGACACGGGTCACCAGCGAGGTTGGTCCCAGGCCACGTTGGGGACCGCTCCCCAACTGCCCTCCAGGCGGGCGGGGAGGGACGTGCGGAAGCCATGAGAAAGTGGGTCCTGCACCCCAGCGGGCCCCACAGCGGGACGCGCCACACCTGGGCTCGCCACAAGGTGGTGCACTGGGTCCAGGGCAAGACGCCAGGGGACAGAGAAGCAGGGAGCCTCAGTCGGGTGCTGCTCCACGTCGCGCTCCGTCGCTCAACCCAAGACAGGGCAGCCAGCGCGCGACCTCTACGTGGGATCCCGCCTCCCACGGCAGAGCCTGCGGTCACAGGGACAGAGGGCGCAGGCCGCCAGAGCTCCGGATGCCAGCGGCAGCTCCCCGTCCCGCTCAAAGGGAGGGAGGGCCGCCGCTGGCGCCCAGTCGCCTGTGCCACCCTCCGGGTCTCAAAGCACTCCTCAGTCAGCTCAAGGACCGGGGCCACCTGGCCTTCGGGGTCACATGGGCTTGGGCACGACGGAAGGGACCGCTTGCCCCCGTGGAACAGACATTCTCCCCGTGGACAACCTCAGGTGCCGGGACCCTCTGCTCCGCCTTGGAAAACCCACCTTCTGCAATGTATGCCCAACGCAATCAGGCCGAGCAGATTGACCCCCTCGGCCCGGCCCCAGTGTGTGATGGGGCTCTGTGCGTGAGGGCTTGCTCTTCCCCACCTACACCAGGCACGGCATCTAACACACACACACACACACACACACACACACACCACGCAGAGACACCCAGACCACGCACGCACGCACGGGGACGCACCCTCCTCTCCCCCACCCCACACACGAGCAGCCGAAGGACAAGAGGGTATGGCTGGGGCCTGAGCGGGAACAAGCGAAGCCTTGGTTTGCGGCCCCTCGGCCAACTGCATCAGGATTTTTGTCTGGGCTCGGAGGCCAGAGGATCTCTGCGAGGATCTCTGCCATTTGCTAGCAGGGCCAGGGATGGCAGGAGGGTGGGTACGGGGCTCAGCCAGGGCCAGTTCTGCTGGCACGATCCTGTAGCACGTGGCCGCGTAGCACGGGGCCGGGTCTGAAGGAGGCCAAGCAGGGGCACAAGACCCAGCAGCGGCACAGGGAAGAGGCCCAGGGCACCCAGGAGCAGACGAGACCCGGGAGTCGTGCGTGCTTGGCGTGGCCGCGGGCCCCGTGACGCCCGAGGACTCGAGTGCTCAGCCCCGTGTAGTGGCCGCGAAGGCCTGCCTGGGAGAAACGCCCCGGGAGGCCGGCAGGAACCCGGGATCGGAAGGGATGTGGAGGGGCCCCGGGTCGGAGGAGATGGCTTTGGCTGTGTTTGGTTTTGTTTCTTCTTCCCAAGATCCCGGGTGTGAAAGGGGCCAGAGGTGAAGTCCTGGGCTGGAAAGCCTCACGATTCAGCCCCGCAGCCCCAGGCCCTGAGTGTGGAGGAGGGCGGAGCGGGTCGGCGAAGGGCGCGGCTGCCGTTTTCCTGATGGGCTGGAGGGGCAGTGGCGCTTTCCGGACGAAGAGGACCGGAAGGGTCCCCGAGACCTCCGCTGGGAGCCACGCACCCACCCAAGGATACGGCTCCAGGAGGCGACGGAGGAGGGCGGCTGCTTGCCCTGGCCCGAGCTGTGCGTCCCCCGCCTTGGCCACAGCAGTGGACATTCCCAGAAGAACAAGCGCCCGAGAGCACTGAGAAATTTTCCCCCGAGAAAACTTGACCCTCGTCCTGGCAGCAGGACACCTCGGGAAGAAAGCCACCCAGCGGCCACCTGGGCGAGACCGGCTGCCCGAGCAGGCGCGCGGGGCCTCTGGCCGCTGGCCCCGGGCTGCCAGCCCCCACCCGGACTCCCAGCCGTGCCAGGAGAGCAGCGTGGAGACGCACGCCGGGGCCCTCGGCAGGCTCTTGGGGCTCCCGGAGGCGGCGGCTAGCGTCTACGGCCATACCACCCTGAACGCGCCCGATCTCGTCTGATCTCGGAAGCTAAGCAGGGTCGGGCCTGGTTAGTACTTGGATGGGAGACCGCCTGGGAATACCGGGTGCTGTAGGCTTTTGCTCCTCCCTCCCTCGCTGCTCCTTTTGTCTTCGGGGACTTCGCCACCACCCCCCCCACCACCACCACCACCCCCAGCACCACCACCACCACCACCACCACAACGACCCACCGTGACCACGACCCCGACCCCGTCCGGGCCACCCGCCAGACCCACGCACACCGAATCCTCACAGCTACGTCCCCGAATCCTCTCCCCTCCCCACACTCTCCTGGGGCGCGCGCCCGCGACACGGGTCACCAGCGAGGTTGGTCCCAGGCCACGTTGGGGACCGCTCCCCAACTGCCCTCCAGGCGGGCGGGGAGGGACGTGCGGAAGCCATGAGAAAGTGGGTCCTGCACCCCAGCGGGCCCCACAGCGGGACGCGCCACACCTGGGCTCGCCACAAGGTGGTGCACTGGGTCCAGGGCAAGACGCCAGGGGACAGAGAAGCAGGGAGCCTCAGTCGGGTGCTGCTCCACGTCGCGCTCCGTCGCTCAACCCAAGACAGGGCAGCCAGCGCGCGACCTCTACGTGGGATCCCGCCTCCCACGGCAGAGCCTGCGGTCACAGGGACAGAGGGCGCAGGCCGCCAGAGCTCCGGATGCCAGCGGCAGCTCCCCGTCCCGCTCAAAGGGAGGGAGGGCCGCCGCTGGCGCCCAGTCGCCTGTGCCACCCTCCGGGTCTCAAAGCACTCCTCAGTCAGCTCAAGGACCGGGGCCACCTGGCCTTCGGGGTCACATGGGCTTGGGCACGACGGAAGGGACCGCTTGCCCCCGTGGAACAGACATTCTCCCCGTGGACAACCTCAGGTGCCGGGACCCTCTGCTCCGCCTTGGAAAACCCACCTTCTGCAATGTATGCCCAACGCAATCAGGCCGAGCAGATTGACCCCCTCGGCCCGGCCCCAGTGTGTGATGGGGCTCTGTGCGTGAGGGCTTGCTCTTCCCCACCTACACCAGGCACGGCATCTAACACACACACACACACACACACACACCACGCAGAGACACCCAGACCACGCACGCACGCACGGGGACGCACCCTCCTCTCCCCCACCCCACACACGAGCAGCCGAAGGACAAGAGGGTATGGCTGGGGCCTGAGCGGGAACAAGCGAAGCCTTGGTTTGCGGCCCCTCGGCCAACTGCATCAGGATTTTTGTCTGGGCTCGGAGGCCAGAGGATCTCTGCCATTTGCTAGCAGGGCCAGGGATGGCAGGAGGGTGGGTACGGGGCTCAGCCAGGGCCAGTTCTGCTGGCACGATCCTGTAGCACGTGGCCGCGTAGCACGGGGCCGGGTCTGAAGGAGGCCAAGCAGGGGCACAAGACCCAGCAGCGGCACAGGGAAGAGGCCCAGGGCACCCAGGAGCAGACGAGACCCGGGAGTCGTGCGTGCTTGGCGTGGCCGCGGGCCCCGTGACGCCCGAGGACTCGAGTGCTCAGCCCCGTGTAGTGGCCGCGAAGGCCTGCCTGGGAGAAACGCCCCGGGAGGCCGGCAGGAACCCGGGATCGGAAGGGATGTGGAGGGGCCCCGGGTCGGAGGAGATGGCTTTGGCTGTGTTTGGTTTTGTTTCTTCTTCCCAAGATCCCGGGTGTGAAAGGGGCCAGAGGTGAAGTCCTGGGCTGGAAAGCCTCACGATTCAGCCCCGCAGCCCCAGGCCCTGAGTGTGGAGGAGGGCGGAGCGGGTCGGCGAAGGGCGCGGCTGCCGTTTTCCTGATGGGCTGGAGGGGCAGTGGCGCTTTCCGGACGAAGAGGACCGGAAGGGTCCCCGAGACCTCCGCTGGGAGCCACGCACCCACCCAAGGATACGGCTCCAGGAGGCGACGGAGGAGGGCGGCTGCTTGCCCTGGCCCGAGCTGTGCGTCCCCCGCCTTGGCCACAGCAGTGGACATTCCCAGAAGAACAAGCACCCGAGAGCACTGAGAAATTTTCCCCCGAGAAAACTTGACCCTCGTCCTGGCAGCAGGACACCTCGGGAAGAAAGCCACCCAGCGGCCACCTGGGCGAGACCGGCTGCCCGAGCAGGCGCGCGGGGCCTCTGGCCGCTGGCCCCGGGCTGCCAGCCCCCACCCGGACTCCCAGCCGTGCCAGGAGAGCAGCGTGGAGACGCACGCCGGGGCCCTCGGCAGGCTCTTGGGGCTCCCGGAGGCGGCGGCTAGCGTCTACGGCCATACCACCCTGAACGCGCCCGATCTCGTCTGATCTCGGAAGCTAAGCAGGGTCGGGCCTGGTTAGTACTTGGATGGGAGACCGCCTGGGAATACCGGGTGCTGTAGGCTTTTGCTCCTCCCTCCCTCGCTGCTCCTTTTGTCTTCGGGGACTTCGCCACCACCCCCCCCACCACCACCACCACCCCCAGCACCACCACCACCACCACCACCACAACGACCCACCGTGACCACGACCCCGACCCCGTCCGGGCCACCCGCCAGACCCACGCACACCGAATCCTCACAGCTACGTCCCCGAATCCTCTCCCCTCCCCACACTCTCCTGGGGCGCGCGCCCGCGACACGGGTCACCAGCGAGGTTGGTCCCAGGCCACGTTGGGGACCGCTCCCCAACTGCCCTCCAGGCGGGCGGGGAGGGACGTGCGGAAGCCATGAGAAAGTGGGTCCTGCACCCCAGCGGGCCCCACAGCGGGACGCGCCACACCTGGGCTCGCCACAAGGTGGTGCACTGGGTCCAGGGCAAGACGCCAGGGGACAGAGAAGCAGGGAGCCTCAGTCGGGTGCTGCTCCACGTCGCGCTCCGTCGCTCAACCCAAGACAGGGCAGCCAGCGCGCGACCTCTACGTGGGATCCCGCCTCCCACGGCAGAGCCTGCGGTCACAGGGACAGAGGGCGCAGGCCGCCAGAGCTCCGGATGCCAGCGGCAGCTCCCCGTCCCGCTCAAAGGGAGGGAGGGCCGCCGCTGGCGCCCAGTCGCCTGTGCCACCCTCCGGGTCTCAAAGCACTCCTCAGTCAGCTCAAGGACCGGGGCCACCTGGCCTTCGGGGTCACATGGGCTTGGGCACGACGGAAGGGACCGCTTGCCCCCGTGGAACAGACATTCTCCCCGTGGACAACCTCAGGTGCCGGGACCCTCTGCTCCGCCTTGGAAAACCCACCTTCTGCAATGTATGCCCAACGCAATCAGGCCGAGCAGATTGACCCCCTCGGCCCGGCCCCAGTGTGTGATGGGGCTCTGTGCGTGAGGGCTTGCTCTTCCCCACCTACACCAGGCACGGCATCTAACACACACACACACACACACACACACCACGCAGAGACACCCAGACCACGCACGCACGCACGGGGACGCACCCTCCTCTCCCCCACCCCACACACGAGCAGCCGAAGGACAAGAGGGTATGGCTGGGGCCTGAGCGGGAACAAGCGAAGCCTTGGTTTGCGGCCCCTCGGCCAACTGCATCAGGATTTTTGTCTGGGCTCGGAGGCCAGAGGATCTCTGCCATTTGCTAGCAGGGCCAGGGATGGCAGGAGGGTGGGTACGGGGCTCAGCCAGGGCCAGTTCTGCTGGCACGATCCTGTAGCACGTGGCCGCGTAGCACGGGGCCGGGTCTGAAGGAGGCCAAGCAGGGGCACAAGACCCAGCAGCGGCACAGGGAAGAGGCCCAGGGCACCCAGGAGCAGACGAGACCCGGGAGTCGTGCGTGCTTGGCGTGGCCGCGGGCCCCGTGACGCCCGAGGACTCGAGTGCTCAGCCCCGTGTAGTGGCCGCGAAGGCCTGCCTGGGAGAAACGCCCCGGGAGGCCTGCAGGAACCCGGGATCGGAAGGGATGTGGAGGGGCCCCGGGTCGGAGGAGATGGCTTTGGCTGTGTTTGGTTTTGTTTCTTCTTCCCAAGATCCCGGGTGTGAAAGGGGCCAGAGGTGAAGTCCTGGGCTGGAAAGCCTCACGATTCAGCCCCGCAGCCCCAGGCCCTGAGTGTGGAGGAGGGCGGAGCGGGTCGGCGAAGGGCGCGGCTGCCGTTTTCCTGATGGGCTGGAGGGGCAGTGGCGCTTTCCGGACGAAGAGGACCGGAAGGGTCCCCGAGACCTCCGCTGGGAGCCACGCACCCACCCAAGGATACGGCTCCAGGAGGCGACGGAGGAGGGCGGCTGCTTGCCCTGGCCCGAGCTGTGCGTCCCCCGCCTTGGCCACAGCAGTGGACATTCCCAGAAGAACAAGCGCCCGAGAGCACTGAGAAATTTTCCCCCGAGAAAACTTGACCCTCGTCCTGGCAGCAGGACACCTCGGGAAGAAAGCCACCCAGCGGCCACCTGGGCGAGACCGGCTGCCCGAGCAGGCGCGCGGGGCCTCTGGCCGCTGGCCCCGGGCTGCCAGCCCCCACCCGGACTCCCAGCCGTGCCAGGAGAGCAGCGTGGAGACGCACGCCGGGGCCCTCGGCAGGCTCTTGGGGCTCCCGGAGGCGGCGGCTAGCGTCTACGGCCATACCACCCTGAACGCGCCCGATCTCGTCTGATCTCGGAAGCTAAGCAGGGTCGGGCCTGGTTAGTACTTGGATGGGAGACCGCCTGGGAATACCGGGTGCTGTAGGCTTTTGCTCCTCCCTCCCTCGCTGCTCCTTTTGTCTTCGGGGACTTCGCCACCACCCCCCCCACCACCACCACCACCCCCAGCACCACCACCACCACCACCACCACAACGACCCACCGTGACCACGACCCCGACCCCGTCCGGGCCACCCGCCAGACCCACGCACACCGAATCCTCACAGCTACGTCCCCGAATCCTCTCCCCTCCCCACACTCTCCTGGGGCGCGCGCCCGCGACACGGGTCACCAGCGAGGTTGGTCCCAGGCCACGTTGGGGACCGCTCCCCAACTGCCCTCCAGGCGGGCGGGGAGGGACGTGCGGAAGCCATGAGAAAGTGGGTCCTGCACCCCAGCGGGCCCCACAGCGGGACGCGCCACACCTGGGCTCGCCACAAGGTGGTGCACTGGGTCCAGGGCAAGACGCCAGGGGACAGAGAAGCAGGGAGCCTCAGTCGGGTGCTGCTCCACGTCGCGCTCCGTCGCTCAACCCAAGACAGGGCAGCCAGCGCGCGACCTCTACGTGGGATCCCGCCTCCCACGGCAGAGCCTGCGGTCACAGGGACAGAGGGCGCAGGCCGCCAGAGCTCCGGATGCCAGCGGCAGCTCCCCGTCCCGCTCAAAGGGAGGGAGGGCCGCCGCTGGCGCCCAGTCGCCTGTGCCACCCTCCGGGTCTCAAAGCACTCCTCAGTCAGCTCAAGGACCGGGGCCACCTGGCCTTCGGGGTCACATGGGCTTGGGCACGACGGAAGGGACCGCTTGCCCCCGTGGAACAGACATTCTCCCCGTGGACAACCTCAGGTGCCGGGACCCTCTGCTCCGCCTTGGAAAACCCACCTTCTGCAATGTATGCCCAACGCAATCAGGCCGAGCAGATTGACCCCCTCGGCCCGGCCCCAGTGTGTGATGGGGCTCTGTGCGTGAGGGCTTGCTCTTCCCCACCTACACCAGGCACGGCATCTAACACACACACACACACACACACACACCACGCAGAGACACCCAGACCACGCACGCACGCACGGGGACGCACCCTCCTCTCCCCCACCCCACACACGAGCAGCCGAAGGACAAGAGGGTATGGCTGGGGCCTGAGCGGGAACAAGCGAAGCCTTGGTTTGCGGCCCCTCGGCCAACTGCATCAGGATTTTTGTCTGGGCTCGGAGGCCAGAGGATCTCTGCCATTTGCTAGCAGGGCCAGGGATGGCAGGAGGGTGGGTACGGGGCTCAGCCAGGGCCAGTTCTGCTGGCACGATCCTGTAGCACGTGGCCGCGTAGCACGGGGCCGGGTCTGAAGGAGGCCAAGCAGGGGCACAAGACCCAGCAGCGGCACAGGGAAGAGGCCCAGGGCACCCAGGAGCAGACGAGACCCGGGAGTCGTGCGTGCTTGGCGTGGCCGCGGGCCCCGTGACGCCCGAGGACTCGAGTGCTCAGCCCCGTGTAGTGGCCGCGAAGGCCTGCCTGGGAGAAACGCCCCGGGAGGCCGGCAGGAACCCGGGATCGGAAGGGATGTGGAGGGGCCCCGGGTCGGAGGAGATGGCTTTGGCTGTGTTTGGTTTTGTTTCTTCTTCCCAAGATCCCGGGTGTGAAAGGGGCCAGAGGTGAAGTCCTGGGCTGGAAAGCCTCACGATTCAGCCCCGCAGCCCCAGGCCCTGAGTGTGGAGGAGGGCGGAGCGGGTCGGCGAAGGGCGCGGCTGCCGTTTTCCTGATGGGCTGGAGGGGCAGTGGCGCTTTCCGGACGAAGAGGACCGGAAGGGTCCCCGAGACCTCCGCTGGGAGCCACGCACCCACCCAAGGATACGGCTCCAGGAGGCGACGGAGGAGGGCGGCTGCTTGCCCTGGCCCGAGCTGTGCGTCCCCCGCCTTGGCCACAGCAGTGGACATTCCCAGAAGAACAAGCGCCCGAGAGCACTGAGAAATTTTCCCCCGAGAAAACTTGACCCTCGTCCTGGCAGCAGGACACCTCGGGAAGAAAGCCACCCAGCGGCCACCTGGGCGAGACCGGCTGCCCGAGCAGGCGCGCGGGGCCTCTGGCCGCTGGCCCCGGGCTGCCAGCCCCCACCCGGACTCCCAGCCGTGCCAGGAGAGCAGCGTGGAGACGCACGCCGGGGCCCTCGGCAGGCTCTTGGGGCTCCCGGAGGCGGCGGCTAGCGTCTACGGCCATACCACCCTGAACGCGCCCGATCTCGTCTGATCTCGGAAGCTAAGCAGGGTCGGGCCTGGTTAGTACTTGGATGGGAGACCGCCTGGGAATACCGGGTGCTGTAGGCTTTTGCTCCTCCCTCCCTCGCTGCTCCTTTTGTCTTCGGGGACTTCGCCACCACCCCCCCCACCACCACCACCACCCCCAGCACCACCACCACCACCACCACCACAACGACCCACCGTGACCACGACCCCGACCCCGTCCGGGCCACCCGCCAGACCCACGCACACCGAATCCTCACAGCTACGTCCCCGAATCCTCTCCCCTCCCCACACTCTCCTGGGGCGCGCGCCCGCGACACGGGTCACCAGCGAGGTTGGTCCCAGGCCACGTTGGGGACCGCTCCCCAACTGCCCTCCAGGCGGGCGGGGAGGGACGTGCGGAAGCCATGAGAAAGTGGGTCCTGCACCCCAGCGGGCCCCACAGCGGGACGCGCCACACCTGGGCTCGCCACAAGGTGGTGCACTGGGTCCAGGGCAAGACGCCAGGGGACAGAGAAGCAGGGAGCCTCAGTCGGGTGCTGCTCCACGTCGCGCTCCGTCGCTCAACCCAAGACAGGGCAGCCAGCGCGCGACCTCTACGTGGGATCCCGCCTCCCACGGCAGAGCCTGCGGTCACAGGGACAGAGGGCGCAGGCCGCCAGAGCTCCGGATGCCAGCGGCAGCTCCCCGTCCCGCTCAAAGGGAGGGAGGGCCGCCGCTGGCGCCCAGTCGCCTGTGCCACCCTCCGGGTCTCAAAGCACTCCTCAGTCAGCTCAAGGACCGGGGCCACCTGGCCTTCGGGGTCACATGGGCTTGGGCACGACGGAAGGGACCGCTTGCCCCCGTGGAACAGACATTCTCCCCGTGGACAACCTCAGGTGCCGGGACCCTCTGCTCCGCCTTGGAAAACCCACCTTCTGCAATGTATGCCCAACGCAATCAGGCCGAGCAGATTGACCCCCTCGGCCCGGCCCCAGTGTGTGATGGGGCTCTGTGCGTGAGGGCTTGCTCTTCCCCACCTACACCAGGCACGGCATCTAACACACACACACACACACACACACACCACGCAGAGACACCCAGACCACGCACGCACGCACGGGGACGCACCCTCCTCTCCCCCACCCCACACACGAGCAGCCGAAGGACAAGAGGGTATGGCTGGGGCCTGAGCGGGAACAAGCGAAGCCTTGGTTTGCGGCCCCTCGGCCAACTGCATCAGGATTTTTGTCTGGGCTCGGAGGCCAGAGGATCTCTGCCATTTGCTAGCAGGGCCAGGGATGGCAGGAGGGTGGGTACGGGGCTCAGCCAGGGCCAGTTCTGCTGGCACGATCCTGTAGCACGTGGCCGCGTAGCACGGGGCCGGGTCTGAAGGAGGCCAAGCAGGGGCACAAGACCCAGCAGCGGCACAGGGAAGAGGCCCAGGGCACCCAGGAGCAGACGAGACCCGGGAGTCGTGCGTGCTTGGCGTGGCCGCGGGCCCCGTGACGCCCGAGGACTCGAGTGCTCAGCCCCGTGTAGTGGCCGCGAAGGCCTGCCTGGGAGAAACGCCCCGGGAGGCCGGCAGGAACCCGGGATCGGAAGGGATGTGGAGGGGCCCCGGGTCGGAGGAGATGGCTTTGGCTGTGTTTGGTTTTGTTTCTTCTTCCCAAGATCCCGGGTGTGAAAGGGGCCAGAGGTGAAGTCCTGGGCTGGAAAGCCTCACGATTCAGCCCCGCAGCCCCAGGCCCTGAGTGTGGAGGAGGGCGGAGCGGGTCGGCGAAGGGCGCGGCTGCCGTTTTCCTGATGGGCTGGAGGGGCAGTGGCGCTTTCCGGACGAAGAGGACCGGAAGGGTCCCCGAGACCTCCGCTGGGAGCCACGCACCCACCCAAGGATACGGCTCCAGGAGGCGACGGAGGAGGGCGGCTGCTTGCCCTGGCCCGAGCTGTGCGTCCCCCGCCTTGGCCACAGCAGTGGACATTCCCAGAAGAACAAGCGCCCGAGAGCACTGAGAAATTTTCCCCCGAGAAAACTTGACCCTCGTCCTGGCAGCAGGACACCTCGGGAAGAAAGCCACCCAGCGGCCACCTGGGCGAGACCGGCTGCCCGAGCAGGCGCGCGGGGCCTCTGGCCGCTGGCCCCGGGCTGCCAGCCCCCACCCGGACTCCCAGCCGTGCCAGGAGAGCAGCGTGGAGACGCACGCCGGGGCCCTCGGCAGGCTCTTGGGGCTCCCGGAGGCGGCGGCTAGCGTCTACGGCCATACCACCCTGAACGCGCCCGATCTCGTCTGATCTCGGAAGCTAAGCAGGGTCGGGCCTGGTTAGTACTTGGATGGGAGACCGCCTGGGAATACCGGGTGCTGTAGGCTTTTGCTCCTCCCTCCCTCGCTGCTCCTTTTGTCTTCGGGGACTTCGCCACCACCCCCCCCACCACCACCACCACCCCCAGCACCACCACCACCACCACCACCACAACGACCCACCGTGACCACGACCCCGACCCCGTCCGGGCCACCCGCCAGACCCACGCACACCGAATCCTCACAGCTACGTCCCCGAATCCTCTCCCCTCCCCACACTCTCCTGGGGCGCGCGCCCGCGACACGGGTCACCAGCGAGGTTGGTCCCAGGCCACGTTGGGGACCGCTCCCCAACTGCCCTCCAGGCGGGCGGGGAGGGACGTGCGGAAGCCATGAGAAAGTGGGTCCTGCACCCCAGCGGGCCCCACAGCGGGACGCGCCACACCTGGGCTCGCCACAAGGTGGTGCACTGGGTCCAGGGCAAGACGCCAGGGGACAGAGAAGCAGGGAGCCTCAGTCGGGTGCTGCTCCACGTCGCGCTCCGTCGCTCAACCCAAGACAGGGCAGCCAGCGCGCGACCTCTACGTGGGATCCCGCCTCCCACGGCAGAGCCTGCGGTCACAGGGACAGAGGGCGCAGGCCGCCAGAGCTCCGGATGCCAGCGGCAGCTCCCCGTCCCGCTCAAAGGGAGGGAGGGCCGCCGCTGGCGCCCAGTCGCCTGTGCCACCCTCCGGGTCTCAAAGCACTCCTCAGTCAGCTCAAGGACCGGGGCCACCTGGCCTTCGGGGTCACATGGGCTTGGGCACGACGGAAGGGACCGCTTGCCCCCGTGGAACAGACATTCTCCCCGTGGACAACCTCAGGTGCCGGGACCCTCTGCTCCGCCTTGGAAAACCCACCTTCTGCAATGTATGCCCAACGCAATCAGGCCGAGCAGATTGACCCCCTCGGCCCGGCCCCAGTGTGTGATGGGGCTCTGTGCGTGAGGGCTTGCTCTTCCCCACCTACACCAGGCACGGCATCTAACACACACACACACACACACACACACCACGCAGAGACACCCAGACCACGCACGCACGCACGGGGACGCACCCTCCTCTCCCCCACCCCACACACGAGCAGCCGAAGGACAAGAGGGTATGGCTGGGGCCTGAGCGGGAACAAGCGAAGCCTTGGTTTGCGGCCCCTCGGCCAACTGCATCAGGATTTTTGTCTGGGCTCGGAGGCCAGAGGATCTCTGCCATTTGCTAGCAGGGCCAGGGATGGCAGGAGGGTGGGTACGGGGCTCAGCCAGGGCCAGTTCTGCTGGCACGATCCTGTAGCACGTGGCCGCGTAGCACGGGGCCGGGTCTGAAGGAGGCCAAGCAGGGGCACAAGACCCAGCAGCGGCACAGGGAAGAGGCCCAGGGCACCCAGGAGCAGACGAGACCCGGGAGTCGTGCGTGCTTGGCGTGGCCGCGGGCCCCGTGACGCCCGAGGACTCGAGTGCTCAGCCCCGTGTAGTGGCCGCGAAGGCCTGCCTGGGAGAAACGCCCCGGGAGGCCGGCAGGAACCCGGGATCGGAAGGGATGTGGAGGGGCCCCGGGTCGGAGGAGATGGCTTTGGCTGTGTTTGGTTTTGTTTCTTCTTCCCAAGATCCCGGGTGTGAAAGGGGCCAGAGGTGAAGTCCTGGGCTGGAAAGCCTCACGATTCAGCCCCGCAGCCCCAGGCCCTGAGTGTGGAGGAGGGCGGAGCGGGTCGGCGAAGGGCGCGGCTGCCGTTTTCCTGATGGGCTGGAGGGGCAGTGGCGCTTTCCGGACGAAGAGGACCGGAAGGGTCCCCGAGACCTCCGCTGGGAGCCACGCACCCACCCAAGGATACGGCTCCAGGAGGCGACGGAGGAGGGCGGCTGCTTGCCCTGGCCCGAGCTGTGCGTCCCCCGCCTTGGCCACAGCAGTGGACATTCCCAGAAGAACAAGCGCCCGAGAGCACTGAGAAATTTTCCCCCGAGAAAACTTGACCCTCGTCCTGGCAGCAGGACACCTCGGGAAGAAAGCCACCCAGCGGCCACCTGGGCGAGACCGGCTGCCCGAGCAGGCGCGCGGGGCCTCTGGCCGCTGGCCCCGGGCTGCCAGCCCCCACCCGGACTCCCAGCCGTGCCAGGAGAGCAGCGTGGAGACGCACGCCGGGGCCCTCGGCAGGCTCTTGGGGCTCCCGGAGGCGGCGGCTAGCGTCTACGGCCATACCACCCTGAACGCGCCCGATCTCGTCTGATCTCGGAAGCTAAGCAGGGTCGGGCCTGGTTAGTACTTGGATGGGAGACCGCCTGGGAATACCGGGTGCTGTAGGCTTTTGCTCCTCCCTCCCTCGCTGCTCCTTTTGTCTTCGGGGACTTCGCCACCACCCCCCCCACCACCACCACCACCCCCAGCACCACCACCACCACCACCACCACAACGACCCACCGTGACCACGACCCCGACCCCGTCCGGGCCACCCGCCAGACCCACGCACACCGAATCCTCACAGCTACGTCCCCGAATCCTCTCCCCTCCCCACACTCTCCTGGGGCGCGCGCCCGCGACACGGGTCACCAGCGAGGTTGGTCCCAGGCCACGTTGGGGACCGCTCCCCAACTGCCCTCCAGGCGGGCGGGGAGGGACGTGCGGAAGCCATGAGAAAGTGGGTCCTGCACCCCAGCGGGCCCCACAGCGGGACGCGCCACACCTGGGCTCGCCACAAGGTGGTGCACTGGGTCCAGGGCAAGACGCCAGGGGACAGAGAAGCAGGGAGCCTCAGTCGGGTGCTGCTCCACGTCGCGCTCCGTCGCTCAACCCAAGACAGGGCAGCCAGCGCGCGACCTCTACGTGGGATCCCGCCTCCCACGGCAGAGCCTGCGGTCACAGGGACAGAGGGCGCAGGCCGCCAGAGCTCCGGATGCCAGCGGCAGCTCCCCGTCCCGCTCAAAGGGAGGGAGGGCCGCCGCTGGCGCCCAGTCGCCTGTGCCACCCTCCGGGTCTCAAAGCACTCCTCAGTCAGCTCAAGGACCGGGGCCACCTGGCCTTCGGGGTCACATGGGCTTGGGCACGACGGAAGGGACCGCTTGCCCCCGTGGAACAGACATTCTCCCCGTGGACAACCTCAGGTGCCGGGACCCTCTGCTCCGCCTTGGAAAACCCACCTTCTGCAATGTATGCCCAACGCAATCAGGCCGAGCAGATTGACCCCCTCGGCCCGGACCCAGTGTGTGATGGGGCTCTGTGCGTGAGGGCTTGCTCTTCCCCACCTACACCAGGCACGGCATCTAACACACACACACACACACACACACACCACGCAGAGACACCCAGACCACGCACGCACGCACGGGGACGCACCCTCCTCTCCCCCACCCCACACACGAGCAGCCGAAGGACAAGAGGGTATGGCTGGGGCCTGAGCGGGAACAAGCGAAGCCTTGGTTTGCGGCCCCTCGGCCAACTGCATCAGGATTTTTGTCTGGGCTCGGAGGCCAGAGGATCTCTGCCATTTGCTAGCAGGGCCAGGGATGGCAGGAGGGTGGGTACGGGGCTCAGCCAGGGCCAGTTCTGCTGGCACGATCCTGTAGCACGTGGCCGCGTAGCACGGGGCCGGGTCTGAAGGAGGCCAAGCAGGGGCACAAGACCCAGCAGCGGCACAGGGAAGAGGCCCAGGGCACCCAGGAGCAGACGAGACCCGGGAGTCGTGCGTGCTTGGCGTGGCCGCGGGCCCCGTGACGCCCGAGGACTCGAGTGCTCAGCCCCGTGTAGTGGCCGCGAAGGCCTGCCTGGGAGAAACGCCCCGGGAGGCCGGCAGGAACCCGGGATCGGAAGGGATGTGGAGGGGCCCCGGGTCGGAGGAGATGGCTTTGGCTGTGTTTGGTTTTGTTTCTTCTTCCCAAGATCCCGGGTGTGAAAGGGGCCAGAGGTGAAGTCCTGGGCTGGAAAGCCTCACGATTCAGCCCCGCAGCCCCAGGCCCTGAGTGTGGAGGAGGGCGGAGCGGGTCGGCGAAGGGCGCGGCTGCCGTTTTCCTGATGGGCTGGAGGGGCAGTGGCGCTTTCCGGACGAAGAGGACCGGAAGGGTCCCCGAGACCTCCGCTGGGAGCCACGCACCCACCCAAGGATACGGCTCCAGGAGGCGACGGAGGAGGGCGGCTGCTTGCCCTGGCCCGAGCTGTGCGTCCCCCGCCTTGGCCACAGCAGTGGACATTCCCAGAAGAACAAGCGCCCGAGAGCACTGAGAAATTTTCCCCCGAGAAAACTTGACCCTCGTCCTGGCAGCAGGACACCTCGGGAAGAAAGCCACCCAGCGGCCACCTGGGCGAGACCGGCTGCCCGAGCAGGCGCGCGGGGCCTCTGGCCGCTGGCCCCGGGCTGCCAGCCCCCACCCGGACTCCCAGCCGTGCCAGGAGAGCAGCGTGGAGACGCACGCCGGGGCCCTCGGCAGGCTCTTGGGGCTCCCGGAGGCGGCGGCTAGCGTCTACGGCCATACCACCCTGAACGCGCCCGATCTCGTCTGATCTCGGAAGCTAAGCAGGGTCGGGCCTGGTTAGTACTTGGATGGGAGACCGCCTGGGAATACCGGGTGCTGTAGGCTTTTGCTCCTCCCTCCCTCGCTGCTCCTTTTGTCTTCGGGGACTTCGCCACCACCCCCCCCACCACCACCACCACCCCCAGCACCACCACCACCACCACCACCACAACGACCCACCGTGACCACGACCCCGACCCCGTCCGGGCCACCCGCCAGACCCACGCACACCGAATCCTCACAGCTACGTCCCCGAATCCTCTCCCCTCCCCACACTCTCCTGGGGCGCGCGCCCGCGACACGGGTCACCAGCGAGGTTGGTCCCAGGCCACGTTGGGGACCGCTCCCCAACTGCCCTCCAGGCGGGCGGGGAGGGACGTGCGGAAGCCATGAGAAAGTGGGTCCTGCACCCCAGCGGGCCCCACAGCGGGACGCGCCACACCTGGGCTCGCCACAAGGTGGTGCACTGGGTCCAGGGCAAGACGCCAGGGGACAGAGAAGCAGGGAGCCTCAGTCGGGTGCTGCTCCACGTCGCGCTCCGTCGCTCAACCCAAGACAGGGCAGCCAGCGCGCGACCTCTACGTGGGATCCCGCCTCCCACGGCAGAGCCTGCGGTCACAGGGACAGAGGGCGCAGGCCGCCAGAGCTCCGGATGCCAGCGGCAGCTCCCCGTCCCGCTCAAAGGGAGGGAGGGCCGCCGCTGGCGCCCAGTCGCCTGTGCCACCCTCCGGGTCTCAAAGCACTCCTCAGTCAGCTCAAGGACCGGGGCCACCTGGCCTTCGGGGTCACATGGGCTTGGGCACGACGGAAGGGACCGCTTGCCCCCGTGGAACAGACATTCTCCCCGTGGACAACCTCAGGTGCCGGGACCCTCTGCTCCGCCTTGGAAAACCCACCTTCTGCAATGTATGCCCAACGCAATCAGGCCGAGCAGATTGACCCCCTCGGCCCGGCCCCAGTGTGTGATGGGGCTCTGTGCGTGAGGGCTTGCTCTTCCCCACCTACACCAGGCACGGCATCTAACACACACACACACACACACACACACCACGCAGAGACACCCAGACCACGCACGCACGCACGGGGACGCACCCTCCTCTCCCCCACCCCACACACGAGCAGCCGAAGGACAAGAGGGTATGGCTGGGGCCTGAGCGGGAACAAGCGAAGCCTTGGTTTGCGGCCCCTCGGCCAACTGCATCAGGATTTTTGTCTGGGCTCGGAGGCCAGAGGATCTCTGCCATTTGCTAGCAGGGCCAGGGATGGCAGGAGGGTGGGTACGGGGCTCAGCCAGGGCCAGTTCTGCTGGCACGATCCTGTAGCACGTGGCCGCGTAGCACGGGGCCGGGTCTGAAGGAGGCCAAGCAGGGGCACAAGACCCAGCAGCGGCACAGGGAAGAGGCCCAGGGCACCCAGGAGCAGACGAGACCCGGGAGTCGTGCGTGCTTGGCGTGGCCGCGGGCCCCGTGACGCCCGAGGACTCGAGTGCTCAGCCCCGTGTAGTGGCCGCGAAGGCCTGCCTGGGAGAAACGCCCCGGGAGGCCGGCAGGAACCCGGGATCGGAAGGGATGTGGAGGGGCCCCGGGTCGGAGGAGATGGCTTTGGCTGTGTTTGGTTTTGTTTCTTCTTCCCAAGATCCCGGGTGTGAAAGGGGCCAGAGGTGAAGTCCTGGGCTGGAAAGCCTCACGATTCAGCCCCGCAGCCCCAGGCCCTGAGTGTGGAGGAGGGCGGAGCGGGTCGGCGAAGGGCGCGGCTGCCGTTTTCCTGATGGGCTGGAGGGGCAGTGGCGCTTTCCGGACGAAGAGGACCGGAAGGGTCCCCGAGACCTCCGCTGGGAGCCACGCACCCACCCAAGGATACGGCTCCAGGAGGCGACGGAGGAGGGCGGCTGCTTGCCCTGGCCCGAGCTGTGCGTCCCCCGCCTTGGCCACAGCAGTGGACATTCCCAGAAGAACAAGCGCCCGAGAGCACTGAGAAATTTTCCCCCGAGAAAACTTGACCCTCGTCCTGGCAGCAGGACACCTCGGGAAGAAAGCCACCCAGCGGCCACCTGGGCGAGACCGGCTGCCCGAGCAGGCGCGCGGGGCCTCTGGCCGCTGGCCCCGGGCTGCCAGCCCCCACCCGGACTCCCAGCCGTGCCAGGAGAGCAGCGTGGAGACGCACGCCGGGGCCCTCGGCAGGCTCTTGGGGCTCCCGGAGGCGGCGGCTAGCGTCTACGGCCATACCACCCTGAACGCGCCCGATCTCGTCTGATCTCGGAAGCTAAGCAGGGTCGGGCCTGGTTAGTACTTGGATGGGAGACCGCCTGGGAATACCGGGTGCTGTAGGCTTTTGCTCCTCCCTCCCTCGCTGCTCCTTTTGTCTTCGGGGACTTCGCCACCACCCCCCCCACCACCACCACCACCCCCAGCACCACCACCACCACCACCACCACAACGACCCACCGTGACCACGACCCCGACCCCGTCCGGGCCACCCGCCAGACCCACGCACACCGAATCCTCACAGCTACGTCCCCGAATCCTCTCCCCTCCCCACACTCTCCTGGGGCGCGCGCCCGCGACACGGGTCACCAGCGAGGTTGGTCCCAGGCCACGTTGGGGACCGCTCCCCAACTGCCCTCCAGGCGGGCGGGGAGGGACGTGCGGAAGCCATGAGAAAGTGGGTCCTGCACCCCAGCGGGCCCCACAGCGGGACGCGCCACACCTGGGCTCGCCACAAGGTGGTGCACTGGGTCCAGGGCAAGACGCCAGGGGACAGAGAAGCAGGGAGCCTCAGTCGGGTGCTGCTCCACGTCGCGCTCCGTCGCTCAACCCAAGACAGGGCAGCCAGCGCGCGACCTCTACGTGGGATCCCGCCTCCCACGGCAGAGCCTGCGGTCACAGGGACAGAGGGCGCAGGCCGCCAGAGCTCCGGATGCCAGCGGCAGCTCCCCGTCCCGCTCAAAGGGAGGGAGGGCCGCCGCTGGCGCCCAGTCGCCTGTGCCACCCTCCGGGTCTCAAAGCACTCCTCAGTCAGCTCAAGGACCGGGGCCACCTGGCCTTCGGGGTCACATGGGCTTGGGCACGACGGAAGGGACCGCTTGCCCCCGTGGAACAGACATTCTCCCCGTGGACAACCTCAGGTGCCGGGACCCTCTGCTCCGCCTTGGAAAACCCACCTTCTGCAATGTATGCCCAACGCAATCAGGCCGAGCAGATTGACCCCCTCGGCCCGGCCCCAGTGTGTGATGGGGCTCTGTGCGTGAGGGCTTGCTCTTCCCCACCTACACCAGGCACGGCATCTAACACACACACACACACACACACACACACACACCACGCAGAGACACCCAGACCACGCACGCACGCACGGGGACGCACCCTCCTCTCCCCCACCCCACACACGAGCAGCCGAAGGACAAGAGGGTATGGCTGGGGCCTGAGCGGGAACAAGCGAAGCCTTGGTTTGCGGCCCCTCGGCCAACTGCATCAGGATTTTTGTCTGGGCTCGGAGGCCAGAGGATCTCTGCCATTTGCTAGCAGGGCCAGGGATGGCAGGAGGGTGGGTACGGGGCTCAGCCAGGGCCAGTTCTGCTGGCACGATCCTGTAGCACGTGGCCGCGTAGCACGGGGCCGGGTCTGAAGGAGGCCAAGCAGGGGCACAAGACCCAGCAGCGGCACAGGGAAGAGGCCCAGGGCACCCAGGAGCAGACGAGACCCGGGAGTCGTGCGTGCTTGGCGTGGCCGCGGGCCCCGTGACGCCCGAGGACTCGAGTGCTCAGCCCCGTGTAGTGGCCGCGAAGGCCTGCCTGGGAGAAACGCCCCGGGAGGCCGGCAGGAACCCGGGATCGGAAGGGATGTGGAGGGGCCCCGGGTCGGAGGAGATGGCTTTGGCTGTGTTTGGTTTTGTTTCTTCTTCCCAAGATCCCGGGTGTGAAAGGGGCCAGAGGTGAAGTCCTGGGCTGGAAAGCCTCACGATTCAGCCCCGCAGCCCCAGGCCCTGAGTGTGGAGGAGGGCGGAGCGGGTCGGCGAAGGGCGCGGCTGCCGTTTTCCTGATGGGCTGGAGGGGCAGTGGCGCTTTCCGGACGAAGAGGACCGGAAGGGTCCCCGAGACCTCCGCTGGGAGCCACGCACCCACCCAAGGATACGGCTCCAGGAGGCGACGGAGGAGGGCGGCTGCTTGCCCTGGCCCGAGCTGTGCGTCCCCCGCCTTGGCCACAGCAGTGGACATTCCCAGAAGAACAAGCGCCCGAGAGCACTGAGAAATTTTCCCCCGAGAAAACTTGACCCTCGTCCTGGCAGCAGGACACCTCGGGAAGAAAGCCACGCAGCAGCCACCTGGGCGAGACCGGCTGCCCGAGCAGGCGCGCGGGGCCTCTGGCCGCTGGCCCCGGGCTGCCAGCCCCCACCCGGACTCCCAGCCGTGCCAGGAGAGCAGCGTGGAGACGCACGCCGGGGCCCTCGGCAGGCTCTTGGGGCTCCCGGAGGCGGCGGCTAGCGTCTACGGCCATACCACCCTGAACGCGCCCGATCTCGTCTGATCTCGGAAGCTAAGCAGGGTCGGGCCTGGTTAGTACTTGGATGGGAGACCGCCTGGGAATACCGGGTGCTGTAGGCTTTTGCTCCTCCCTCCCTCGCTGCTCCTTTTGTCTTCGGGGACTTCGCCACCACCCCCCCCACCACCACCACCACCCCCAGCACCACCACCACCACCACCACCACAACGACCCACCGTGACCACGACCCCGACCCCGTCCGGGCCACCCGCCAGACCCACGCACACCGAATCCTCACAGCTACGTCCCCGAATCCTCTCCCCTCCCCACACTCTCCTGGGGCGCGCGCCCGCGACACGGGTCACCAGCGAGGTTGGTCCCAGGCCACGTTGGGGACCGCTCCCCAACTGCCCTCCAGGCGGGCGGGGAGGGACGTGCGGAAGCCATGAGAAAGTGGGTCCTGCACCCCAGCGGGCCCCACAGCGGGACGCGCCACACCTGGGCTCGCCACAAGGTGGTGCACTGGGTCCAGGGCAAGACGCCAGGGGACAGAGAAGCAGGGAGCCTCAGTCGGGTGCTGCTCCACGTCGCGCTCCGTCGCTCAACCCAAGACAGGGCAGCCAGCGCGCGACCTCTACGTGGGATCCCGCCTCCCACGGCAGAGCCTGCGGTCACAGGGACAGAGGGCGCAGGCCGCCAGAGCTCCGGATGCCAGCGGCAGCTCCCCGTCCCGCTCAAAGGGAGGGAGGGCCGCCGCTGGCGCCCAGTCGCCTGTGCCACCCTCCGGGTCTCAAAGCACTCCTCAGTCAGCTCAAGGACCGGGGCCACCTGGCCTTCGGGGTCACATGGGCTTGGGCACGACGGAAGGGACCGCTTGCCCCCGTGGAACAGACATTCTCCCCGTGGACAACCTCAGGTGCCGGGACCCTCTGCTCCGCCTTGGAAAACCCACCTTCTGCAATGTATGCCCAACGCAATCAGGCCGAGCAGATTGACCCCCTCGGCCCGGCCCCAGTGTGTGATGGGGCTCTGTGCGTGAGGGCTTGCTCTTCCCCACCTACACCAGGCACGGCATCTAACACACACACACACACACACACACACCACGCAGAGACACCCAGACCACGCACGCACGCACGGGGACGCACCCTCCTCTCCCCCACCCCACACACGAGCAGCCGAAGGACAAGAGGGTATGGCTGGGGCCTGAGCGGGAACAAGCGAAGCCTTGGTTTGCGGCCCCTCGGCCAACTGCATCAGGATTTTTGTCTGGGCTCGGAGGCCAGAGGATCTCTGCCATTTGCTAGCAGGGCCAGGGATGGCAGGAGGGTGGGTACGGGGCTCAGCCAGGGCCAGTTCTGCTGGCACGATCCTGTAGCACGTGGCCGCGTAGCACGGGGCCGGGTCTGAAGGAGGCCAAGCAGGGGCACAAGACCCAGCAGCGGCACAGGGAAGAGGCCCAGGGCACCCAGGAGCAGACGAGACCCGGGAGTCGTGCGTGCTTGGCGTGGCCGCGGGCCCCGTGACGCCCGAGGACTCGAGTGCTCAGCCCCGTGTAGTGGCCGCGAAGGCCTGCCTGGGAGAAACGCCCCGGGAGGCCGGCAGGAACCCGGGATCGGAAGGGATGTGGAGGGGCCCCGGGTCGGAGGAGATGGCTTTGGCTGTGTTTGGTTTTGTTTCTTCTTCCCAAGATCCCGGGTGTGAAAGGGGCCAGAGGTGAAGTCCTGGGCTGGAAAGCCTCACGATTCAGCCCCGCAGCCCCAGGCCCTGAGTGTGGAGGAGGGCGGAGCGGGTCGGCGAAGGGCGCGGCTGCCGTTTTCCTGATGGGCTGGAGGGGCAGTGGCGCTTTCCGGACGAAGAGGACCGGAAGGGTCCCCGAGACCTCCGCTGGGAGCCACGCACCCACCCAAGGATACGGCTCCAGGAGGCGACGGAGGAGGGCGGCTGCTTGCCCTGGCCCGAGCTGTGCGTCCCCCGCCTTGGCCACAGCAGTGGACATTCCCAGAAGAACAAGCGCCCGAGAGCACTGAGAAATTTTCCCCCGAGAAAACTTGACCCTCGTCCTGGCAGCAGGACACCTCGGGAAGAAAGCCACCCAGCGGCCACCTGGGCGAGACCGGCTGCCCGAGCAGGCGCGCGGGGCCTCTGGCCGCTGGCCCCGGGCTGCCAGCCCCCACCCGGACTCCCAGCCGTGCCAGGAGAGCAGCGTGGAGACGCACGCCGGGGCCCTCGGCAGGCTCTTGGGGCTCCCGGAGGCGGCGGCTAGCGTCTACGGCCATACCACCCTGAACGCGCCCGATCTCGTCTGATCTCGGAAGCTAAGCAGGGTCGGGCCTGGTTAGTACTTGGATGGGAGACCGCCTGGGAATACCGGGTGCTGTAGGCTTTTGCTCCTCCCTCCCTCGCTGCTCCTTTTGTCTTCGGGGACTTCGCCACCACCCCCCCCACCACCACCACCACCCCCAGCACCACCACCACCACCACCACCACAACGACCCACCGTGACCACGACCCCGACCCCGTCCGGGCCACCCGCCAGACCCACGCACACCGAATCCTCACAGCTACGTCCCCGAATCCTCTCCCCTCCCCACACTCTCCTGGGGCGCGCGCCCGCGACACGGGTCACCAGCGAGGTTGGTCCCAGGCCACGTTGGGGACCGCTCCCCAACTGCCCTCCAGGCGGGCGGGGAGGGACGTGCGGAAGCCATGAGAAAGTGGGTCCTGCACCCCAGCGGGCCCCACAGCGGGACGCGCCACACCTGGGCTCGCCACAAGGTGGTGCACTGGGTCCAGGGCAAGACGCCAGGGGACAGAGAAGCAGGGAGCCTCAGTCGGGTGCTGCTCCACGTCGCGCTCCGTCGCTCAACCCAAGACAGGGCAGCCAGCGCGCGACCTCTACGTGGGATCCCGCCTCCCACGGCAGAGCCTGCGGTCACAGGGACAGAGGGCGCAGGCCGCCAGAGCTCCGGATGCCAGCGGCAGCTCCCCGTCCCGCTCAAAGGGAGGGAGGGCCGCCGCTGGCGCCCAGTCGCCTGTGCCACCCTCCGGGTCTCAAAGCACTCCTCAGTCAGCTCAAGGACCGGGGCCACCTGGCCTTCGGGGTCACATGGGCTTGGGCACGACGGAAGGGACCGCTTGCCCCCGTGGAACAGACATTCTCCCCGTGGACAACCTCAGGTGCCGGGACCCTCTGCTCCGCCTTGGAAAACCCACCTTCTGCAATGTATGCCCAACGCAATCAGGCCGAGCAGATTGACCCCCTCGGCCCGGCCCCAGTGTGTGATGGGGCTCTGTGCGTGAGGGCTTGCTCTTCCCCACCTACACCAGGCACGGCATCTAACACACACACACACACACACACACACCACGCAGAGACACCCAGACCACGCACGCACGCACGGGGACGCACCCTCCTCTCCCCCACCCCACACACGAGCAGCCGAAGGACAAGAGGGTATGGCTGGGGCCTGAGCGGGAACAAGCGAAGCCTTGGTTTGCGGCCCCTCGGCCAACTGCATCAGGATTTTTGTCTGGGCTCGGAGGCCAGAGGATCTCTGCCATTTGCTAGCAGGGCCAGGGATGGCAGGAGGGTGGGTACGGGGCTCAGCCAGGGCCAGTTCTGCTGGCACGATCCTGTAGCACGTGGCCGCGTAGCACGGGGCCGGGTCTGAAGGAGGCCAAGCAGGGGCACAAGACCCAGCAGCGGCACAGGGAAGAGGCCCAGGGCACCCAGGAGCAGACGAGACCCGGGAGTCGTGCGTGCTTGGCGTGGCCGCGGGCCCCGTGACGCCCGAGGACTCGAGTGCTCAGCCCCGTGTAGTGGCCGCGAAGGCCTGCCTGGGAGAAACGCCCCGGGAGGCCGGCAGGAACCCGGGATCGGAAGGGATGTGGAGGGGCCCCGGGTCGGAGGAGATGGCTTTGGCTGTGTTTGGTTTTGTTTCTTCTTCCCAAGATCCCGGGTGTGAAAGGGGCCAGAGGTGAAGTCCTGGGCTGGAAAGCCTCACGATTCAGCCCCGCAGCCCCAGGCCCTGAGTGTGGAGGAGGGCGGAGCGGGTCGGCGAAGGGCGCGGCTGCCGTTTTCCTGATGGGCTGGAGGGGCAGTGGCGCTTTCCGGACGAAGAGGACCGGAAGGGTCCCCGAGACCTCCGCTGGGAGCCACGCACCCACCCAAGGATACGGCTCCAGGAGGCGACGGAGGAGGGCGGCTGCTTGCCCTGGCCCGAGCTGTGCGTCCCCCGCCTTGGCCACAGCAGTGGACATTCCCAGAAGAACAAGCGCCCGAGAGCACTGAGAAATTTTCCCCCGAGAAAACTTGACCCTCGTCCTGGCAGCAGGACACCTCGGGAAGAAAGCCACCCAGCGGCCACCTGGGCGAGACCGGCTGCCCGAGCAGGCGCGCGGGGCCTCTGGCCGCTGGCCCCGGGCTGCCAGCCCCCACCCGGACTCCCAGCCGTGCCAGGAGAGCAGCGTGGAGACACACGCCGGGGCCCTCGGCAGGCTCTTGGGGCTCCCGGAGGCGGCGGCTAGCGTCTACGGCCATACCACCCTGAACGCGCCCGATCTCGTCTGATCTCGGAAGCTAAGCAGGGTCGGGCCTGGTTAGTACTTGGATGGGAGACCGCCTGGGAATACCGGGTGCTGTAGGCTTTTGCTCCTCCCTCCCTCGCTGCTCCTTTTGTCTTCGGGGACTTCGCCACCACCCCCCCCCACCACCACCACCACCCCCAGCACCACCACCACCACCACCACCACAACGACCCACCGTGACCACGACCCCGACCCCGTCCGGGCCACCCGCCAGACCCACGCACACCGAATCCTCACAGCTACGTCCCCGAATCCTCTCCCCTCCCCACACTCTCCTGGGGCGCGCGCCCGCGACACGGGTCACCAGCGAGGTTGGTCCCAGGCCACGTTGGGGACCGCTCCCCAACTGCCCTCCAGGCGGGCGGGGAGGGACGTGCGGAAGCCATGAGAAAGTGGGTCCTGCACCCCAGCGGGCCCCACAGCGGGACGCGCCACACCTGGGCTCGCCACAAGGTGGTGCACTGGGTCCAGGGCAAGACGCCAGGGGACAGAGAAGCAGGGAGCCTCAGTCGGGTGCTGCTCCACGTCGCGCTCCGTCGCTCAACCCAAGACAGGGCAGCCAGCGCGCGACCTCTACGTGGGATCCCGCCTCCCACGGCAGAGCCTGCGGTCACAGGGACAGAGGGCGCAGGCCGCCAGAGCTCCGGATGCCAGCGGCAGCTCCCCGTCCCGCTCAAAGGGAGGGAGGGCCGCCGCTGGCGCCCAGTCGCCTGTGCCACCCTCCGGGTCTCAAAGCACTCCTCAGTCAGCTCAAGGACCGGGGCCACCTGGCCTTCGGGGTCACATGGGCTTGGGCACGACGGAAGGGACCGCTTGCCCCCGTGGAACAGACATTCTCCCCGTGGACAACCTCAGGTGCCGGGACCCTCTGCTCCGCCTTGGAAAACCCACCTTCTGCAATGTATGCCCAACGCAATCAGGCCGAGCAGATTGACCCCCTCGGCCCGGCCCCAGTGTGTGATGGGGCTCTGTGCGTGAGGGCTTGCTCTTCCCCACCTACACCAGGCACGGCATCTAACACACACACACACACACACACACACACACACCACGCAGAGACACCCAGACCACGCACGCACGCACGGGGACGCACCCTCCTCTCCCCCACCCCACACACGAGCAGCCGAAGGACAAGAGGGTATGGCTGGGGCCTGAGCGGGAACAAGCGAAGCCTTGGTTTGCGGCCCCTCGGCCAACTGCATCAGGATTTTTGTCTGGGCTCGGAGGCCAGAGGATCTCTGCCATTTGCTAGCAGGGCCAGGGATGGCAGGAGGGTGGGTACGGGGCTCAGCCAGGGCCAGTTCTGCTGGCACGATCCTGTAGCACGTGGCCGCGTAGCACGGGGCCGGGTCTGAAGGAGGCCAAGCAGGGGCACAAGACCCAGCAGCGGCACAGGGAAGAGGCCCAGGGCACCCAGGAGCAGACGAGACCCGGGAGTCGTGCGTGCTTGGCGTGGCCGCGGGCCCCGTGACGCCCGAGGACTCGAGTGCTCAGCCCCGTGTAGTGGCCGCGCTCAGCCCCGTGTAGTGGCCCAGGCCTGCCTGGGAGAAATGCCCCGGGAGGCCGGCAGGAACCCGGGATCGGAAGGGATGTGGAGGGGCCCCGGGTCGGAGGAGATGGCTTTGGCTGTGTTTGGTTTTGTTTCTTCTTCCCAAGATCCCGGGTGTGAAAGGGGCCAGAGGTGAAGTCCTGGGCTGGAAAGCCTCACGATTCAGCCCCGCAGCCCCAGGCCCTGAGTGTGGAGGAGGGCGGAGCGGGTCGGCGAAGGGCGCGGCTGCCGTTTTCCTGATGGGCTGGAGGGGCAGTGGCGCTTTCCGGACGAAGAGGACCGGAAGGGTCCCCGAGACCTCCGCTGGGAGCCACGCACCCACCCAAGGATACGGCTCCAGGAGGCGACGGAGGAGGGCGGCTGCTTGCCCTGGCCCGAGCTGTGCGTCCCCCGCCTTGGCCACAGCAGTGGACATTCCCAGAAGAACAAGCGCCCGAGAGCACTGAGAAATTTTCCCCCGAGAAAACTTGACCCTCGTCCTGGCAGCAGGACACCTCGGGAAGAAAGCCACCCAGCGGCCACCTGGGCGAGACCGGCTGCCCGAGCAGGCGCGCGGGGCCTCTGGCCGCTGGCCCCGGGCTGCCAGCCCCCACCCGGACTCCCAGCCGTGCCAGGAGAGCAGCGTGGAGACGCACGCCGGGGCCCTCGGCAGGCTCTTGGGGCTCCCGGAGGCGGCGGCTAGCGTCTACGGCCATACCACCCTGAACGCGCCCGATCTCGTCTGATCTCGGAAGCTAAGCAGGGTCGGGCCTGGTTAGTACTTGGATGGGAGACCGCCTGGGAATACCGGGTGCTGTAGGCTTTTGCTCCTCCCTCCCTCGCTGCTCCTTTTGTCTTCGGGGACTTCGCCACCACCCCCCCCACCACCACCACCACCCCCAGCACCACCACCACCACCACCACCACAACGACCCACCGTGACCACGACCCCGACCCCGTCCGGGCCACCCGCCAGACCCACGCACACCGAATCCTCACAGCTACGTCCCCGAATCCTCTCCCCTCCCCACACTCTCCTGGGGCGCGCGCCCGCGACACGGGTCACCAGCGAGGTTGGTCCCAGGCCACGTTGGGGACCGCTCCCCAACTGCCCTCCAGGCGGGCGGGGAGGGACGTGCGGAAGCCATGAGAAAGTGGGTCCTGCACCCCAGCGGGCCCCACAGCGGGACGCGCCACACCTGGGCTCGCCACAAGGTGGTGCACTGGGTCCAGGGCAAGACGCCAGGGGACAGAGAAGCAGGGAGCCTCAGTCGGGTGCTGCTCCACGTCGCGCTCCGTCGCTCAACCCAAGACAGGGCAGCCAGCGCGCGACCTCTACGTGGGATCCCGCCTCCCACGGCAGAGCCTGCGGTCACAGGGACAGAGGGCGCAGGCCGCCAGAGCTCCGGATGCCAGCGGCAGCTCCCCGTCCCGCTCAAAGGGAGGGAGGGCCGCCGCTGGCGCCCAGTCGCCTGTGCCACCCTCCGGGTCTCAAAGCACTCCTCAGTCAGCTCAAGGACCGGGGCCACCTGGCCTTCGGGGTCACATGGGCTTGGGCACGACGGAAGGGACCGCTTGCCCCCGTGGAACAGACATTCTCCCCGTGGACAACCTCAGGTGCCGGGACCCTCTGCTCCGCCTTGGAAAACCCACCTTCTGCAATGTATGCCCAACGCAATCAGGCCGAGCAGATTGACCCCCTCGGCCCGGCCCCAGTGTGTGATGGGGCTCTGTGCGTGAGGGCTTGCTCTTCCCCACCTACACCAGGCACGGCATCTAACACACACACACACACACACACACACCACGCAGAGACACCCAGACCACGCACGCACGCACGGGGACGCACCCTCCTCTCCCCCACCCCACACACGAGCAGCCGAAGGACAAGAGGGTATGGCTGGGGCCTGAGCGGGAACAAGCGAAGCCTTGGTTTGCGGCCCCTCGGCCAACTGCATCAGGATTTTTGTCTGGGCTCGGAGGCCAGAGGATCTCTGCCATTTGCTAGCAGGGCCAGGGATGGCAGGAGGGTGGGTACGGGGCTCAGCCAGGGCCAGTTCTGCTGGCACGATCCTGTAGCACGTGGCCGCGTAGCACGGGGCCGGGTCTGAAGGAGGCCAAGCAGGGGCACAAGACCCAGCAGCGGCACAGGGAAGAGGCCCAGGGCACCCAGGAGCAGACGAGACCCGGGAGTCGTGCGTGCTTGGCGTGGCCGCGGGCCCCGTGACGCCCGAGGACTCGAGTGCTCAGCCCCGTGTAGTGGCCGCGAAGGCCTGCCTGGGAGAAACGCCCCGGGAGGCCGGCAGGAACCCGGGATCGGAAGGGATGTGGAGGGGCCCCGGGTCGGAGGAGATGGCTTTGGCTGTGTTTGGTTTTGTTTCTTCTTCCCAAGATCCCGGGTGTGAAAGGGGCCAGAGGTGAAGTCCTGGGCTGGAAAGCCTCACGATTCAGCCCCGCAGCCCCAGGCCCTGAGTGTGGAGGAGGGCGGAGCGGGTCGGCGAAGGGCGCGGCTGCCGTTTTCCTGATGGGCTGGAGGGGCAGTGGCGCTTTCCGGACGAAGAGGACCGGAAGGGTCCCCGAGACCTCCGCTGGGAGCCACGCACCCACCCAAGGATACGGCTCCAGGAGGCGACGGAGGAGGGCGGCTGCTTGCCCTGGCCCGAGCTGTGCGTCCCCCGCCTTGGCCACAGCAGTGGACATTCCCAGAAGAACAAGCGCCCGAGAGCACTGAGAAATTTTCCCCCGAGAAAACTTGACCCTCGTCCTGGCAGCAGGACACCTCGGGAAGAAAGCCACCCAGCGGCCACCTGGGCGAGACCGGCTGCCCGAGCAGGCGCGCGGGGCCTCTGGCCGCTGGCCCCGGGCTGCCAGCCCCCACCCGGACTCCCAGCCGTGCCAGGAGAGCAGCGTGGAGACGCACGCCGGGGCCCTCGGCAGGCTCTTGGGGCTCCCGGAGGCGGCGGCTAGCGTCTACGGCCATACCACCCTGAACGCGCCCGATCTCGTCTGATCTCGGAAGCTAAGCAGGGTCGGGCCTGGTTAGTACTTGGATGGGAGACCGCCTGGGAATACCGGGTGCTGTAGGCTTTTGCTCCTCCCTCCCTCGCTGCTCCTTTTGTCTTCGGGGACTTCGCCACCACCCCCCCCCACCACCACCACCACCCCCAGCACCACCACCACCACCACCACCACAACGACCCACCGTGACCACGACCCCGACCCCGTCCGGGCCACCCGCCAGACCCACGCACACCGAATCCTCACAGCTACGTCCCCGAATCCTCTCCCCTCCCCACACTCTCCTGGGGCGCGCGCCCGCGACACGGGTCACCAGCGAGGTTGGTCCCAGGCCACGTTGGGGACCGCTCCCCAACTGCCCTCCAGGCGGGCGGGGAGGGACGTGCGGAAGCCATGAGAAAGTGGGTCCTGCACCCCAGCGGGCCCCACAGCGGGACGCGCCACACCTGGGCTCGCCACAAGGTGGTGCACTGGGTCCAGGGCAAGACGCCAGGGGACAGAGAAGCAGGGAGCCTCAGTCGGGTGCTGCTCCACGTCGCGCTCCGTCGCTCAACCCAAGACAGGGCAGCCAGCGCGCGACCTCTACGTGGGATCCCGCCTCCCACGGCAGAGCCTGCGGTCACAGGGACAGAGGGCGCAGGCCGCCAGAGCTCCGGATGCCAGCGGCAGCTCCCCGTCCCGCTCAAAGGGAGGGAGGGCCGCCGCTGGCGCCCAGTCGCCTGTGCCACCCTCCGGGTCTCAAAGCACTCCTCAGTCAGCTCAAGGACCGGGGCCACCTGGCCTTCGGGGTCACATGGGCTTGGGCACGACGGAAGGGACCGCTTGCCCCCGTGGAACAGACATTCTCCCCGTGGACAACCTCAGGTGCCGGGACCCTCTGCTCCGCCTTGGAAAACCCACCTTCTGCAATGTATGCCCAACGCAATCAGGCCGAGCAGATTGACCCCCTCGGCCCGGCCCCAGTGTGTGATGGGGCTCTGTGCGTGAGGGCTTGCTCTTCCCCACCTACACCAGGCACGGCATCTAACACACACACACACACACACACACACACCACGCAGAGACACCCAGACCACGCACGCACGCACGGGGACGCACCCTCCTCTCCCCCACCCCACACACGAGCAGCCGAAGGACAAGAGGGTATGGCTGGGGCCTGAGCGGGAACAAGCGAAGCCTTGGTTTGCGGCCCCTCGGCCAACTGCATCAGGATTTTTGTCTGGGCTCGGAGGCCAGAGGATCTCTGCCATTTGCTAGCAGGGCCAGGGATGGCAGGAGGGTGGGTACGGGGCTCAGCCAGGGCCAGTTCTGCTGGCACGATCCTGTAGCACGTGGCCGCGTAGCACGGGGCCGGGTCTGAAGGAGGCCAAGCAGGGGCACAAGACCCAGCAGCGGCACAGGGAAGAGGCCCAGGGCACCCAGGAGCAGACGAGACCCGGGAGTCGTGCGTGCTTGGCGTGGCCGCGGGCCCCGTGACGCCCGAGGACTCGAGTGCTCAGCCCCGTGTAGTGGCCGCGAAGGCCTGCCTGGGAGAAACGCCCCGGGAGGCCGGCAGGAACCCGGGATCGGAAGGGATGTGGAGGGGCCCCGGGTCGGAGGAGATGGCTTTGGCTGTGTTTGGTTTTGTTTCTTCTTCCCAAGATCCCGTGTGTGAAAGGGGCCAGAGTTGAAGTCCTGGGCTGGAAAGCCTCACGATTCAGCCCCGCAGCCCCAGGCCCTGAGTGTGGAGGAGGGCGGAGCGGGTCGGCGAAGGGCGCGGCTGCCGTTTTCCTGATGGGCTGGAGGGGCAGTGGCGCTTTCCGGACGAAGAGGACCGGAAGGGTCCCCGAGACCTCCGCTGGGAGCCACGCACCCACCCAAGGATACGGCTCCAGGAGGCGACGGAGGAGGGCGGCTGCTTGCCCTGGCCCGAGCTGTGCGTCCCCCGCCTTGGCCACAGCAGTGGACATTCCCAGAAGAACAAGCGCCCGAGAGCACTGAGAAATTTTCCCCCGAGAAAACTTGACCCTCGTCCTGGCAGCAGGACACCTCGGGAAGAAAGCCACCCAGCGGCCACCTGGGCGAGACCGGCTGCCCGAGCAGGCGCGCGGGGCCTCTGGCCGCTGGCCCCGGGCTGCCAGCCCCCACCCGGACTCCCAGCCGTGCCAGGAGAGCAGCGTGGAGACGCACGCCGGGGCCCTCGGCAGGCTCTTGGGGCTCCCGGAGGCGGCGGCTAGCGTCTACGGCCATACCACCCTGAACGCGCCCGATCTCGTCTGATCTCGGAAGCTAAGCAGGGTCGGGCCTGGTTAGTACTTGGATGGGAGACCGCCTGGGAATACCGGGTGCTGTAGGCTTTTGCTCCTCCCTCCCTCGCTGCTCCTTTTGTCTTCGGGGACTTCGCCACCACCCCCCCCACCACCACCACCACCCCCAGCACCACCACCACCACCACCACCACAACGACCCACCGTGACCACGACCCCGACCCCGTCCGGGCCACCCGCCAGACCCACGCACACCGAATCCTCACAGCTACGTCCCCGAATCCTCTCCCCTCCCCACACTCTCCTGGGGCGCGCGCCCGCGACACGGGTCACCAGCGAGGTTGGTCCCAGGCCACGTTGGGGACCGCTCCCCAACTGCCCTCCAGGCGGGCGGGGAGGGACGTGCGGAAGCCATGAGAAAGTGGGTCCTGCACCCCAGCGGGCCCCACAGCGGGACGCGCCACACCTGGGCTCGCCACAAGGTGGTGCACTGGGTCCAGGGCAAGACGCCAGGGGACAGAGAAGCAGGGAGCCTCAGTCGGGTGCTGCTCCACGTCGCGCTCCGTCGCTCAACCCAAGACAGGGCAGCCAGCGCGCGACCTCTACGTGGGATCCCGCCTCCCACGGCAGAGCCTGCGGTCACAGGGACAGAGGGCGCAGGCCGCCAGAGCTCCGGATGCCAGCGGCAGCTCCCCGTCCCGCTCAAAGGGAGGGAGGGCCGCCGCTGGCGCCCAGTCGCCTGTGCCACCCTCCGGGTCTCAAAGCACTCCTCAGTCAGCTCAAGGACCGGGGCCACCTGGCCTTCGGGGTCACATGGGCTTGGGCACGACGGAAGGGACCGCTTGCCCCCGTGGAACAGACATTCTCCCCGTGGACAACCTCAGGTGCCGGGACCCTCTGCTCCGCCTTGGAAAACCCACCTTCTGCAATGTATGCCCAACGCAATCAGGCCGAGCAGATTGACCCCCTCGGCCCGGCCCCAGTGTGTGATGGGGCTCTGTGCGTGAGGGCTTGCTCTTCCCCACCTACACCTGGCACGGCATCTAACACACACACACACACACACACACACCACGCAGAGACACCCAGACCACGCACGCACGCACGGGGACGCACCCTCCTCTCCCCCACCCCACACACGAGCAGCCGAAGGACAAGAGGGTATGGCTGGGGCCTGAGCGGGAACAAGCGAAGCCTTGGTTTGCGGCCCCTCGGCCAACTGCATCAGGATTTTTGTCTGGGCTCGGAGGCCAGAGGATCTCTGCCATTTGCTAGCAGGGCCAGGGATGGCAGGAGGGTGGGTACGGGGCTCAGCCAGGGCCAGTTCTGCTGGCACGATCCTGTAGCACGTGGCCGCGTAGCACGGGGCCGGGTCTGAAGGAGGCCAAGCAGGGGCACAAGACCCAGCAGCGGCACAGGGAAGAGGCCCAGGGCACCCAGGAGCAGACGAGACCCGGGAGTCGTGCGTGCTTGGCGTGGCCGCGGGCCCCGTGACGCCCGAGGACTCGAGTGCTCAGCCCCGTGTAGTGGCCGCGAAGGCCTGCCTGGGAGAAACGCCCCGGGAGGCCGGCAGGAACCCGGGATCGGAAGGGATGTGGAGGGGCCCCGGGTCGGAGGAGATGGCTTTGGCTGTGTTTGGTTTTGTTTCTTCTTCCCAAGATCCCGGGTGTGAAAGGGGCCAGAGGTGAAGTCCTGGGCTGGAAAGCCTCACGATTCAGCCCCGCAGCCCCAGGCCCTGAGTGTGGAGGAGGGCGGAGCGGGTCGGCGAAGGGCGCGGCTGCCGTTTTCCTGATGGGCTGGAGGGGCAGTGGCGCTTTCCGGACGAAGAGGACCGGAAGGGTCCCCGAGACCTCCGCTGGGAGCCACGCACCCACCCAAGGATACGGCTCCAGGAGGCGACGGAGGAGGGCGGCTGCTTGCCCTGGCCCGAGCTGTGCGTCCCCCGCCTTGGCCACAGCAGTGGACATTCCCAGAAGAACAAGCGCCCGAGAGCACTGAGAAATTTTCCCCCGAGAAAACTTGACCCTCGTCCTGGCAGCAGGACACCTCGGGAAGAAAGCCACCCAGCGGCCACCTGGGCGAGACCGGCTGCCCGAGCAGGCGCGCGGGGCCTCTGGCCGCTGGCCCCGGGCTGCCAGCCCCCACCCGGACTCCCAGCCGTGCCAGGAGAGCAGCGTGGAGACGCACGCCGGGGCCCTCGGCAGGCTCTTGGGGCTCCCGGAGGCGGCGGCTAGCGTCTACGGCCATACCACCCTGAACGCGCCCGATCTCGTCTGATCTCGGAAGCTAAGCAGGGTCGGGCCTGGTTAGTACTTGGATGGGAGACCGCCTGGGAATACCGGGTGCTGTAGGCTTTTGCTCCTCCCTCCCTCGCTGCTCCTTTTGTCTTCGGGGACTTCGCCACCACCCCCCCCACCACCACCACCACCCCCAGCACCACCACCACCACCACCACCACAACGACCCACCGTGACCACGACCCCGACCCCGTCCGGGCCACCCGCCAGACCCACGCACACCGAATCCTCACAGCTACGTCCCCGAATCCTCTCCCCTCCCCACACTCTCCTGGGGCGCGCGCCCGCGACACGGGTCACCAGCGAGGTTGGTCCCAGGCCACGTTGGGGACCGCTCCCCAACTGCCCTCCAGGCGGGCGGGGAGGGACGTGCGGAAGCCATGAGAAAGTGGGTCCTGCACCCCAGCGGGCCCCACAGCGGGACGCGCCACACCTGGGCTCGCCACAAGGTGGTGCACTGGGTCCAGGGCAAGACGCCAGGGGACAGAGAAGCAGGGAGCCTCAGTCGGGTGCTGCTCCACGTCGCGCTCCGTCGCTCAACCCAAGACAGGGCAGCCAGCGCGCGACCTCTACGTGGGATCCCGCCTCCCACGGCAGAGCCTGCGGTCACAGGGACAGAGGGCGCAGGCCGCCAGAGCTCCGGATGCCAGCGGCAGCTCCCCGTCCCGCTCAAAGGGAGGGAGGGCCGCCGCTGGCGCCCAGTCGCCTGTGCCACCCTCCGGGTCTCAAAGCACTCCTCAGTCAGCTCAAGGACCGGGGCCACCTGGCCTTCGGGGTCACATGGGCTTGGGCACGACGGAAGGGACCGCTTGCCCCCGTGGAACAGACATTCTCCCCGTGGACAACCTCAGGTGCCGGGACCCTCTGCTCCGCCTTGGAAAACCCACCTTCTGCAATGTATGCCCAACGCAATCAGGCCGAGCAGATTGACCCCCTCGGCCCGGCCCCAGTGTGTGATGGGGCTCTGTGCGTGAGGGCTTGCTCTTCCCCACCTACACCAGGCACGGCATCTAACACACACACACACACACACACACACCACGCAGAGACACCCAGACCACGCACGCACGCACGGGGACGCACCCTCCTCTCCCCCACCCCACACACGAGCAGCCGAAGGACAAGAGGGTATGGCTGGGGCCTGAGCGGGAACAAGCGAAGCCTTGGTTTGCGGCCCCTCGGCCAACTGCATCAGGATTTTTGTCTGGGCTCGGAGGCCAGAGGATCTCTGCCATTTGCTAGCAGGGCCAGGGATGGCAGGAGGGTGGGTACGGGGCTCAGCCAGGGCCAGTTCTGCTGGCACGATCCTGTAGCACGTGGCCGCGTAGCACGGGGCCGGGTCTGAAGGAGGCCAAGCAGGGGCACAAGACCCAGCAGCGGCACAGGGAAGAGGCCCAGGGCACCCAGGAGCAGACGAGACCCGGGAGTCGTGCGTGCTTGGCGTGGCCGCGGGCCCCGTGACGCCCGAGGACTCGAGTGCTCAGCCCCGTGTAGTGGCCGCGAAGGCCTGCCTGGGAGAAACGCCCCGGGAGGCCGGCAGGAACCCGGGATCGGAAGGGATGTGGAGGGGCCCCGGGTCGGAGGAGATGGCTTTGGCTGTGTTTGGTTTTGTTTCTTCTTCCCAAGATCCCGGGTGTGAAAGGGGCCAGAGGTGAAGTCCTGGGCTGGAAAGCCTCACGATTCAGCCCCGCAGCCCCAGGCCCTGAGTGTGGAGGAGGGCGGAGCGGGTCGGCGAAGGGCGCGGCTGCCGTTTTCCTGATGGGCTGGAGGGGCAGTGGCGCTTTCCGGACGAAGAGGACCGGAAGGGTCCCCGAGACCTCCGCTGGGAGCCACGCACCCACCCAAGGATACGGCTCCAGGAGGCGACGGAGGAGGGCGGCTGCTTGCCCTGGCCCGAGCTGTGCGTCCCCCGCCTTGGCCACAGCAGTGGACATTCCCAGAAGAACAAGCGCCCGAGAGCACTGAGAAATTTTCCCCCGAGAAAACTTGACCCTCGTCCTGGCAGCAGGACACCTCGGGAAGAAAGCCACCCAGCGGCCACCTGGGCGAGACCGGCTGCCCGAGCAGGCGCGCGGGGCCTCTGGCCGCTGGCCCCGGGCTGCCAGCCCCCACCCGGACTCCCAGCCGTGCCAGGAGAGCAGCGTGGAGACGCACGCCGGGGCCCTCGGCAGGCTCTTGGGGCTCCCGGAGGCGGCGGCTAGCGTCTACGGCCATACCACCCTGAACGCGCCCGATCTCGTCTGATCTCGGAAGCTAAGCAGGGTCGGGCCTGGTTAGTACTTGGATGGGAGACCGCCTGGGAATACCGGGTGCTGTAGGCTTTTGCTCCTCCCTCCCTCGCTGCTCCTTTTGTCTTCGGGGACTTCGCCACCACCCCCCCCACCACCACCACCACCCCCAGCACCACCACCACCACCACCACCACAACGACCCACCGTGACCACGACCCCGACCCCGTCCGGGCCACCCGCCAGACCCACGCACACCGAATCCTCACAGCTACGTCCCCGAATCCTCTCCCCTCCCCACACTCTCCTGGGGCGCGCGCCCGCGACACGGGTCACCAGCGAGGTTGGTCCCAGGCCACGTTGGGGACCGCTCCCCAACTGCCCTCCAGGCGGGCGGGGAGGGACGTGCGGAAGCCATGAGAAAGTGGGTCCTGCACCCCAGCGGGCCCCACAGCGGGACGCGCCACACCTGGGCTCGCCACAAGGTGGTGCACTGGGTCCAGGGCAAGACGCCAGGGGACAGAGAAGCAGGGAGCCTCAGTCGGGTGCTGCTCCACGTCGCGCTCCGTCGCTCAACCCAAGACAGGGCAGCCAGCGCGCGACCTCTACGTGGGATCCCGCCTCCCACGGCAGAGCCTGCGGTCACAGGGACAGAGGGCGCAGGCCGCCAGAGCTCCGGATGCCAGCGGCAGCTCCCCGTCCCGCTCAAAGGGAGGGAGGGCCGCCGCTGGCGCCCAGTCGCCTGTGCCACCCTCCGGGTCTCAAAGCACTCCTCAGTCAGCTCAAGGACCGGGGCCACCTGGCCTTCGGGGTCACATGGGCTTGGGCACGACGGAAGGGACCGCTTGCCCCCGTGGAACAGACATTCTCCCCGTGGACAACCTCAGGTGCCGGGACCCTCTGCTCCGCCTTGGAAAACCCACCTTCTGCAATGTATGCCCAACGCAATCAGGCCGAGCAGATTGACCCCCTCGGCCCGGCCCCAGTGTGTGATGGGGCTCTGTGCGTGAGGGCTTGCTCTTCCCCACCTACACCAGGCACGGCATCTAACACACACACACACACACACACACACCACGCAGAGACACCCAGACCACGCACGCACGCACGGGGACGCACCCTCCTCTCCCCCACCCCACACACGAGCAGCCGAAGGACAAGAGGGTATGGCTGGGGCCTGAGCGGGAACAAGCGAAGCCTTGGTTTGCGGCCCCTCGGCCAACTGCATCAGGATTTTTGTCTGGGCTCGGAGGCCAGAGGATCTCTGCCATTTGCTAGCAGGGCCAGGGATGGCAGGAGGGTGGGTACGGGGCTCAGCCAGGGCCAGTTCTGCTGGCACGATCCTGTAGCACGTGGCCGCGTAGCACGGGGCCGGGTCTGAAGGAGGCCAAGCAGGGGCACAAGACCCAGCAGCGGCACAGGGAAGAGGCCCAGGGCACCCAGGAGCAGACGAGACCCGGGAGTCGTGCGTGCTTGGCGTGGCCGCGGGCCCCGTGACGCCCGAGGACTCGAGTGCTCAGCCCCGTGTAGTGGCCGCGAAGGCCTGCCTGGGAGAAACGCCCCGGGAGGCCGGCAGGAACCCGGGATCGGAAGGGATGTGGAGGGGCCCCGGGTCAGAGGAGATGGCTTTGGCTGTGTTTGGTTTTGTTTCTTCTTCCCAAGATCCCGGGTGTGAAAGGGGCCAGAGGTGAAGTCCTGGGCTGGAAAGCCTCACGATTCAGCCCCGCAGCCCCAGGCCCTGAGTGTGGAGGAGGGCGGAGCGGGTCGGCGAAGGGCGCGGCTGCCGTTTTCCTGATGGGCTGGAGGGGCAGTGGCGCTTTCCGGACGAAGAGGACCGGAAGGGTCCCCGAGACCTCCGCTGGGAGCCACGCACCCACCCAAGGATACGGCTCCAGGAGGCGACGGAGGAGGGCGGCTGCTTGCCCTGGCCCGAGCTGTGCGTCCCCCGCCTTGGCCACAGCAGTGGACATTCCCAGAAGAACAAGCGCCCGAGAGCACTGAGAAATTTTCCCCCGAGAAAACTTGACCCTCGTCCTGGCAGCAGGACACCTCGGGAAGAAAGCCACCCAGCGGCCACCTGGGCGAGACCGGCTGCCCGAGCAGGCGCGCGGGGCCTCTGGCCGCTGGCCCCGGGCTGCCAGCCCCCACCCGGACTCCCAGCCGTGCCAGGAGAGCAGCGTGGAGACGCACGCCGGGGCCCTCGGCAGGCTCTTGGGGCTCCCGGAGGCGGCGGCTAGCGTCTACGGCCATACCACCCTGAACGCGCCCGATCTCGTCTGATCTCGGAAGCTAAGCAGGGTCGGGCCTGGTTAGTACTTGGATGGGAGACCGCCTGGGAATACCGGGTGCTGTAGGCTTTTGCTCCTCCCTCCCTCGCTGCTCCTTTTGTCTTCGGGGACTTCGCCACCACCCCCCCCACCACCACCACCACCCCCAGCACCACCACCACCACCACCACCACAACGACCCACCGTGACCACGACCCCGACCCCGTCCGGGCCACCCGCCAGACCCACGCACACCGAATCCTCACAGCTACGTCCCCGAATCCTCTCCCCTCCCCACACTCTCCTGGGGCGCGCGCCCGCGACACGGGTCACCAGCGAGGTTGGTCCCAGGCCACGTTGGGGACCGCTCCCCAACTGCCCTCCAGGCGGGCGGGGAGGGACGTGCGGAAGCCATGAGAAAGTGGGTCCTGCACCCCAGCGGGCCCCACAGCGGGACGCGCCACACCTGGGCTCGCCACAAGGTGGTGCACTGGGTCCAGGGCAAGACGCCAGGGGACAGAGAAGCAGGGAGCCTCAGTCGGGTGCTGCTCCACGTCGCGCTCCGTCGCTCAACCCAAGACAGGGCAGCCAGCGCGCGACCTCTACGTGGGATCCCGCCTCCCACGGCAGAGCCTGCGGTCACAGGGACAGAGGGCGCAGGCCGCCAGAGCTCCGGATGCCAGCGGCAGCTCCCCGTCCCGCTCAAAGGGAGGGAGGGCCGCCGCTGGCGCCCAGTCGCCTGTGCCACCCTCCGGGTCTCAAAGCACTCCTCAGTCAGCTCAAGGACCGGGGCCACCTGGCCTTCGGGGTCACATGGGCTTGGGCACGACGGAAGGGACCGCTTGCCCCCGTGGAACAGACATTCTCCCCGTGGACAACCTCAGGTGCCGGGACCCTCTGCTCCGCCTTGGAAAACCCACCTTCTGCAATGTATGCCCAACGCAATCAGGCCGAGCAGATTGACCCCCTCGGCCCGGCCCCAGTGTGTGATGGGGCTCTGTGCGTGAGGGCTTGCTCTTCCCCACCTACACCAGGCACGGCATCTAACACACACACACACACACACACACACCACGCAGAGACACCCAGACCACGCACGCACGCACGGGGACGCACCCTCCTCTCCCCCACCCCACACACGAGCAGCCGAAGGACAAGAGGGTATGGCTGGGGCCTGAGCGGGAACAAGCGAAGCCTTGGTTTGCGGCCCCTCGGCCAACTGCATCAGGATTTTTGTCTGGGCTCGGAGGCCAGAGGATCTCTGCCATTTGCTAGCAGGGCCAGGGATGGCAGGAGGGTGGGTACGGGGCTCAGCCAGGGCCAGTTCTGCTGGCACGATCCTGTAGCACGTGGCCGCGTAGCACGGGGCCGGGTCTGAAGGAGGCCAAGCAGGGGCACAAGACCCAGCAGCGGCACAGGGAAGAGGCCCAGGGCACCCAGGAGCAGACGAGACCCGGGAGTCGTGCGTGCTTGGCGTGGCCGCGGGCCCCGTGACGCCCGAGGACTCGAGTGCTCAGCCCCGTGTAGTGGCCGCGAAGGCCTGCCTGGGAGAAACGCCCCGGGAGGCCGGCAGGAACCCGGGATCGGAAGGGATGTGGAGGGGCCCCGGGTCGGAGGAGATGGCTTTGGCTGTGTTTGGTTTTGTTTCTTCTTCCCAAGATCCCGGGTGTGAAAGGGGCCAGAGGTGAAGTCCTGGGCTGGAAAGCCTCACGATTCAGCCCCGCAGCCCCAGGCCCTGAGTGTGGAGGAGGGCGGAGCGGGTCGGCGAAGGGCGCGGCTGCCGTTTTCCTGATGGGCTGGAGGGGCAGTGGCGCTTTCCGGACGAAGAGGACCGGAAGGGTCCCCGAGACCTCCGCTGGGAGCCACGCACCCACCCAAGGATACGGCTCCAGGAGGCGACGGAGGAGGGCGGCTGCTTGCCCTGGCCCGAGCTGTGCGTCCCCCGCCTTGGCCACAGCAGTGGACATTCCCAGAAGAACAAGCGCCCGAGAGCACTGAGAAATTTTCCCCCGAGAAAACTTGACCCTCGTCCTGGCAGCAGGACACCTCGGGAAGAAAGCCACCCAGCGGCCACCTGGGCGAGACCGGCTGCCCGAGCAGGCGCGCGGGGCCTCTGGCCGCTGGCCCCGGGCTGCCAGCCCCCACCCGGACTCCCAGCCGTGCCAGGAGAGCAGCGTGGAGACGCACGCCGGGGCCCTCGGCAGGCTCTTGGGGCTCCCGGAGGCGGCGGCTAGCGTCTACGGCCATACCACCCTGAACGCGCCCGATCTCGTCTGATCTCGGAAGCTAAGCAGGGTCGGGCCTGGTTAGTACTTGGATGGGAGACCGCCTGGGAATACCGGGTGCTGTAGGCTTTTGCTCCTCCCTCCCTCGCTGCTCCTTTTGTCTTCGGGGACTTCGCCACCACCCCCCCCACCACCACCACCACCCCCAGCACCACCACCACCACCACCACCACAACGACCCACCGTGACCACGACCCCGACCCCGTCCGGGCCACCCGCCAGACCCACGCACACCGAATCCTCACAGCTACGTCCCCGAATCCTCTCCCCTCCCCACACTCTCCTGGGGCGCGCGCCCGCGACACGGGTCACCAGCGAGGTTGGTCCCAGGCCACGTTGGGGACCGCTCCCCAACTGCCCTCCAGGCGGGCGGGGAGGGACGTGCGGAAGCCATGAGAAAGTGGGTCCTGCACCCCAGCGGGCCCCACAGCGGGACGCGCCACACCTGGGCTCGCCACAAGGTGGTGCACTGGGTCCAGGGCAAGACGCCAGGGGACAGAGAAGCAGGGAGCCTCAGTCGGGTGCTGCTCCACGTCGCGCTCCGTCGCTCAACCCAAGACAGGGCAGCCAGCGCGCGACCTCTACGTGGGATCCCGCCTCCCACGGCAGAGCCTGCGGTCACAGGGACAGAGGGCGCAGGCCGCCAGAGCTCCGGATGCCAGCGGCAGCTCCCCGTCCCGCTCAAAGGGAGGGAGGGCCGCCGCTGGCGCCCAGTCGCCTGTGCCACCCTCCGGGTCTCAAAGCACTCCTCAGTCAGCTCAAGGACCGGGGCCACCTGGCCTTCGGGGTCACATGGGCTTGGGCACGACGGAAGGGACCGCTTGCCCCCGTGGAACAGACATTCTCCCCGTGGACAACCTCAGGTGCCGGGACCCTCTGCTCCGCCTTGGAAAACCCACCTTCTGCAATGTATGCCCAACGCAATCAGGCCGAGCAGATTGACCCCCTCGGCCCGGCCCCAGTGTGTGATGGGGCTCTGTGCGTGAGGGCTTGCTCTTCCCCACCTACACCAGGCACGGCATCTAACACACACACACACACACACACACACACACCACGCAGAGACACCCAGACCACGCACGCACGCACGGGGACGCACCCTCCTCTCCCCCACCCCACACACGAGCAGCCGAAGGACAAGAGGGTATGGCTGGGGCCTGAGCGGGAACAAGCGAAGCCTTGGTTTGCGGCCCCTCGGCCAACTGCATCAGGATTTTTGTCTGGGCTCGGAGGCCAGAGGATCTCTGCCATTTGCTAGCAGGGCCAGGGATGGCAGGAGGGTGGGTACGGGGCTCAGCCAGGGCCAGTTCTGCTGGCACGATCCTGTAGCACGTGGCCGCGTAGCACGGGGCCGGGTCTGAAGGAGGCCAAGCAGGGGCACAAGACCCAGCAGCGGCACAGGGAAGAGGCCCAGGGCACCCAGGAGCAGACGAGACCCGGGAGTCGTGCGTGCTTGGCGTGGCCGCGGGCCCCGTGACGCCCGAGGACTCGAGTGCTCAGCCCCGTGTAGTGGCCGCGAAGGCCTGCCTGGGAGAAACGCCCCGGGAGGCCGGCAGGAACCCGGGATCGGAAGGGATGTGGAGGGGCCCCGGGTCGGAGGAGATGGCTTTGGCTGTGTTTGGTTTTGTTTCTTCTTCCCAAGATCCCGGGTGTGAAAGGGGCCAGAGGTGAAGTCCTGGGCTGGAAAGCCTCACGATTCAGCCCCGCAGCCCCAGGCCCTGAGTGTGGAGGAGGGCGGAGCGGGTCGGCGAAGGGCGCGGCTGCCGTTTTCCTGATGGGCTGGAGGGGCAGTGGCGCTTTCCGGACGAAGAGGACCGGAAGGGTCCCCGAGACCTCCGCTGGGAGCCACGCACCCACCCAAGGATACGGCTCCAGGAGGCGACGGAGGAGGGCGGCTGCTTGCCCTGGCCCGAGCTGTGCGTCCCCCGCCTTGGCCACAGCAGTGGACATTCCCAGAAGAACAAGCGCCCGAGAGCACTGAGAAATTTTCCCCCGAGAAAACTTGACCCTCGTCCTGGCAGCAGGACACCTCGGGAAGAAAGCCACCCAGCGGCCACCTGGGCGAGACCGGCTGCCCGAGCAGGCGCGCGGGGCCTCTGGCCGCTGGCCCCGGGCTGCCAGCCCCCACCCGGACTCCCAGCCGTGCCAGGAGAGCAGCGTGGAGACGCACGCCGGGGCCCTCGGCAGGCTCTTGGGGCTCCCGGAGGCGGCGGCTAGCGTCTACGGCCATACCACCCTGAACGCGCCCGATCTCGTCTGATCTCGGAAGCTAAGCAGGGTCGGGCCTGGTTAGTACTTGGATGGGAGACCGCCTGGGAATACCGGGTGCTGTAGGCTTTTGCTCCTCCCTCCCTCGCTGCTCCTTTTGTCTTCGGGGACTTCGCCACCACCCCCCCCACCACCACCACCACCCCCAGCACCACCACCACCACCACCACCACAACGACCCACCGTGACCACGACCCCGACCCCGTCCGGGCCACCCGCCAGACCCACGCACACCGAATCCTCACAGCTACGTCCCCGAATCCTCTCCCCTCCCCACACTCTCCTGGGGCGCGCGCCCGCGACACGGGTCACCAGCGAGGTTGGTCCCAGGCCACGTTGGGGACCGCTCCCCAACTGCCCTCCAGGCGGGCGGGGAGGGACGTGCGGAAGCCATGAGAAAATGAGAAAGTGGGTCCTGCACCCCAGCGGGCCCCACAGCGGGACGCGCCACACCTGGGCTCGCCACAAGGTGGTGCACTGGGTCCAGGGCAAGACGCCAGGGGACAGAGAAGCAGGGAGCCTCAGTCGGGTGCTGCTCCACGTCGCGCTCCGTCGCTCAACCCAAGACAGGGCAGCCAGCGCGCGACCTCTACGTGGGATCCCGCCTCCCACGGCAGAGCCTGCGGTCACAGGGACAGAGGGCGCAGGCCGCCAGAGCTCCGGATGCCAGCGGCAGCTCCCCGTCCCGCTCAAAGGGAGGGAGGGCCGCCGCTGGCGCCCAGTCGCCTGTGCCACCCTCCGGGTCTCAAAGCACTCCTCAGTCAGCTCAAGGACCGGGGCCACCTGGCCTTCGGGGTCACATGGGCTTGGGCACGACGGAAGGGACCGCTTGCCCCCGTGGAACAGACATTCTCCCCGTGGACAACCTCAGGTGCCGGGACCCTCTGCTCCGCCTTGGAAAACCCACCTTCTGCAATGTATGCCCAACGCAATCAGGCCGAGCAGATTGACCCCCTCGGCCCGGCCCCAGTGTGTGATGGGGCTCTGTGCGTGAGGGCTTGCTCTTCCCCACCTACACCAGGCACGGCATCTACACACACACACACACACACACACACACCACGCAGAGACACCCAGACCACGCACGCACGCACGGGGACGCACCCTCCTCTCCCCCACCCCACACACGAGCAGCCGAAGGACAAGAGGGTATGGCTGGGGCCTGAGCGGGAACAAGCGAAGCCTTGGTTTGCGGCCCCTCGGCCAACTGCATCAGGATTTTTGTCTGGGCTCGGAGGCCAGAGGATCTCTGCCATTTGCTAGCAGGGCCAGGGATGGCAGGAGGGTGGGTACGGGGCTCAGCCAGGGCCAGTTCTGCTGGCACGATCCTGTAGCACGTGGCCGCGTAGCACGGGGCCGGGTCTGAAGGAGGCCAAGCAGGGGCACAAGACCCAGCAGCGGCACAGGGAAGAGGCCCAGGGCACCCAGGAGCAGACGAGACCCGGGAGTCGTGCGTGCTTGGCGTGGCCGCGGGCCCCGTGACGCCCGAGGACTCGAGTGCTCAGCCCCGTGTAGTGGCCGCGAAGGCCTGCCTGGGAGAAACGCCCCGGGAGGCCGGCAGGAACCCGGGATCGGAAGGGATGTGGAGGGGCCCCGGGTCGGAGGAGATGGCTTTGGCTGTGTTTGGTTTTGTTTCTTCTTCCCAAGATCCCGGGTGTGAAAGGGGCCAGAGGTGAAGTCCTGGGCTGGAAAGCCTCACGATTCAGCCCCGCAGCCCCAGGCCCTGAGTGTGGAGGAGGGCGGAGCGGGTCGGCGAAGGGCGCGGCTGCCGTTTTCCTGATGGGCTGGAGGGGCAGTGGCGCTTTCCGGACGAAGAGGACCGGAAGGGTCCCCGAGACCTCCGCTGGGAGCCACGCACCCACCCAAGGATACGGCTCCAGGAGGCGACGGAGGAGGGCGGCTGCTTGCCCTGGCCCGAGCTGTGCGTCCCCCGCCTTGGCCACAGCAGTGGACATTCCCAGAAGAACAAGCGCCCGAGAGCACTGAGAAATTTTCCCCCGAGAAAACTTGACCCTCGTCCTGGCAGCAGGACACCTCGGGAAGAAAGCCACCCAGCGGCCACCTGGGCGAGACCGGCTGCCCGAGCAGGCGCGCGGGGCCTCTGGCCGCTGGCCCCGGGCTGCCAGCCCCCACCCGGACTCCCAGCCGTGCCAGGAGAGCAGCGTGGAGACGCACGCCGGGGCCCTCGGCAGGCTCTTGGGGCTCCCGGAGGCGGCGGCTAGCGTCTACGGCCATACCACCCTGAACGCGCCCGATCTCGTCTGATCTCGGAAGCTAAGCAGGGTCGGGCCTGGTTAGTACTTGGATGGGAGACCGCCTGGGAATACCGGGTGCTGTAGGCTTTTGCTCCTCCCTCCCTCGCTGCTCCTTTTGTCTTCGGGGACTTCGCCACCACCCCCCCCACCACCACCACCACCCCCAGCACCACCACCACCACCACCACCACAACGACCCACCGTGACCACGACCCCGACCCCGTCCGGGCCACCCGCCAGACCCACGCACACCGAATCCTCACAGCTACGTCCCCGAATCCTCTCCCCTCCCCACACTCTCCTGGGGCGCGCGCCCGCGACACGGGTCACCAGCGAGGTTGGTCCCAGGCCACGTTGGGGACCGCTCCCCAACTGCCCTCCAGGCGGGCGGGGAGGGACGTGCGGAAGCCATGAGAAAGTGGGTCCTGCACCCCAGCGGGCCCCACAGCGGGACGCGCCACACCTGGGCTCGCCACAAGGTGGTGCACTGGGTCCAGGGCAAGACGCCAGGGGACAGAGAAGCAGGGAGCCTCAGTCGGGTGCTGCTCCACGTCGCGCTCCGTCGCTCAACCCAAGACAGGGCAGCCAGCGCGCGACCTCTACGTGGGATCCCGCCTCCCACGGCAGAGCCTGCGGTCACAGGGACAGAGGGCGCAGGCCGCCAGAGCTCCGGATGCCAGCGGCAGCTCCCCGTCCCGCTCAAAGGGAGGGAGGGCCGCCGCTGGCGCCCAGTCGCCTGTGCCACCCTCCGGGTCTCAAAGCACTCCTCAGTCAGCTCAAGGACCGGGGCCACCTGGCCTTCGGGGTCACATGGGCTTGGGCACGACGGAAGGGACCGCTTGCCCCCGTGGAACAGACATTCTCCCCGTGGACAACCTCAGGTGCCGGGACCCTCTGCTCCGCCTTGGAAAACCCACCTTCTGCAATGTATGCCCAACGCAATCAGGCCGAGCAGATTGACCCCCTCGGCCCGGCCCCAGTGTGTGATGGGGCTCTGTGCGTGAGGGCTTGCTCTTCCCCACCTACACCAGGCACGGCATCTAACACACACACACACACACACACACACACACCACGCAGAGACACCCAGACCACGCACGCACGCACGGGGACGCACCCTCCTCTCCCCCACCCCACACACGAGCAGCCGAAGGACAAGAGGGTATGGCTGGGGCCTGAGCGGGAACAAGCGAAGCCTTGGTTTGCGGCCCCTCGGCCAACTGCATCAGGATTTTTGTCTGGGCTCGGAGGCCAGAGGATCTCTGCCATTTGCTAGCAGGGCCAGGGATGGCAGGAGGGTGGGTACGGGGCTCAGCCAGGGCCAGTTCTGCTGGCACGATCCTGTAGCACGTGGCCGCGTAGCACGGGGCCGGGTCTGAAGGAGGCCAAGCAGGGGCACAAGACCCAGCAGCGGCACAGGGAAGAGGCCCAGGGCACCCAGGAGCAGACGAGACCCGGGAGTCGTGCGTGCTTGGCGTGGCCGCGGGCCCCGTGACGCCCGAGGACTCGAGTGCTCAGCCCCGTGTAGTGGCCGCGAAGGCCTGCCTGGGAGAAACGCCCCGGGAGGCCGGCAGGAACCCGGGATCGGAAGGGATGTGGAGGGGCCCCGGGTCGGAGGAGATGGCTTTGGCTGTGTTTGGTTTTGTTTCTTCTTCCCAAGATCCCGGGTGTGAAAGGGGCCAGAGGTGAAGTCCTGGGCTGGAAAGCCTCACGATTCAGCCCCGCAGCCCCAGGCCCTGAGTGTGGAGGAGGGCGGAGCGGGTCGGCGAAGGGCGCGGCTGCCGTTTTCCTGATGGGCTGGAGGGGCAGTGGCGCTTTCCGGACGAAGAGGACCGGAAGGGTCCCCGAGACCTCCGCTGGGAGCCACGCACCCACCCAAGGATACGGCTCCAGGAGGCGACGGAGGAGGGCGGCTGCTTGCCCTGGCCCGAGCTGTGCGTCCCCCGCCTTGGCCACAGCAGTGGACATTCCCAGAAGAACAAGCGCCCGAGAGCACTGAGAAATTTTCCCCCGAGAAAACTTGACCCTCGTCCTGGCAGCAGGACACCTCGGGAAGAAAGCCACCCAGCGGCCACCTGGGCGAGACCGGCTGCCCGAGCAGGCGCGCGGGGCCTCTGGCCGCTGGCCCCGGGCTGCCAGCCCCCACCCGGACTCCCAGCCGTGCCAGGAGAGCAGCGTGGAGACGCACGCCGGGGCCCTCGGCAGGCTCTTGGGGCTCCCGGAGGCGGCGGCTAGCGTCTACGGCCATACCACCCTGAACGCGCCCGATCTCGTCTGATCTCGGAAGCTAAGCAGGGTCGGGCCTGGTTAGTACTTGGATGGGAGACCGCCTGGGAATACCGGGTGCTGTAGGCTTTTGCTCCTCCCTCCCTCGCTGCTCCTTTTGTCTTCGGGGACTTCGCCACCACCCCCCCCACCACCACCACCACCCCCAGCACCACCACCACCACCACCACCACAACGACCCACCGTGACCACGACCCCGACCCCGTCCGGGCCACCCGCCAGACCCACGCACACCGAATCCTCACAGCTACGTCCCCGAATCCTCTCCCCTCCCCACACTCTCCTGGGGCGCGCGCCCGCGACACGGGTCACCAGCGAGGTTGGTCCCAGGCCACGTTGGGGACCGCTCCCCAACTGCCCTCCAGGCGGGCGGGGAGGGACGTGCGGAAGCCATGAGAAAGTGGGTCCTGCACCCCAGCGGGCCCCACAGCGGGACGCGCCACACCTGGGCTCGCCACAAGGTGGTGCACTGGGTCCAGGGCAAGACGCCAGGGGACAGAGAAGCAGGGAGCCTCAGTCGGGTGCTGCTCCACGTCGCGCTCCGTCGCTCAACCCAAGACAGGGCAGCCAGCGCGCGACCTCTACGTGGGATCCCGCCTCCCACGGCAGAGCCTGCGGTCACAGGGACAGAGGGCGCAGGCCGCCAGAGCTCCGGATGCCAGCGGCAGCTCCCCGTCCCGCTCAAAGGGAGGGAGGGCCGCCGCTGGCGCCCAGTCGCCTGTGCCACCCTCCGGGTCTCAAAGCACTCCTCAGTCAGCTCAAGGACCGGGGCCACCTGGCCTTCGGGGTCACATGGGCTTGGGCACGACGGAAGGGACCGCTTGCCCCCGTGGAACAGACATTCTCCCCGTGGACAACCTCAGGTGCCGGGACCCTCTGCTCCGCCTTGGAAAACCCACCTTCTGCAATGTATGCCCAACGCAATCAGGCCGAGCAGATTGACCCCCTCGGCCCGGCCCCAGTGTGTGATGGGGCTCTGTGCGTGAGGGCTTGCTCTTCCCCACCTACACCAGGCACGGCATCTAACACACACACACACACACACACACACACACCACGCAGAGACACCCAGACCACGCACGCACGCACGGGGACGCACCCTCCTCTCCCCCACCCCACACACGAGCAGCCGAAGGACAAGAGGGTATGGCTGGGGCCTGAGCGGGAACAAGCGAAGCCTTGGTTTGCGGCCCCTCGGCCAACTGCATCAGGATTTTTGTCTGGGCTCGGAGGCCAGAGGATCTCTGCCATTTGCTAGCAGGGCCAGGGATGGCAGGAGGGTGGGTACGGGGCTCAGCCAGGGCCAGTTCTGCTGGCACGATCCTGTAGCACGTGGCCGCGTAGCACGGGGCCGGGTCTGAAGGAGGCCAAGCAGGGGCACAAGACCCAGCAGCGGCACAGGGAAGAGGCCCAGGGCACCCAGGAGCAGACGAGACCCGGGAGTCGTGCGTGCTTGGCGTGGCCGCGGGCCCCGTGACGCCCGAGGACTCGAGTGCTCAGCCCCGTGTAGTGGCCGCGAAGGCCTGCCTGGGAGAAACGCCCCGGGAGGCCGGCAGGAACCCGGGATCGGAAGGGATGTGGAGGGGCCCCGGGTCGGAGGAGATGGCTTTGGCTGTGTTTGGTTTTGTTTCTTCTTCCCAAGATCCCGGGTGTGAAAGGGGCCAGAGGTGAAGTCCTGGGCTGGAAAGCCTCACGATTCAGCCCCGCAGCCCCAGGCCCTGAGTGTGGAGGAGGGCGGAGCGGGTCGGCGAAGGGCGCGGCTGCCGTTTTCCTGATGGGCTGGAGGGGCAGTGGCGCTTTCCGGACGAAGAGGACCGGAAGGGTCCCCGAGACCTCCGCTGGGAGCCACGCACCCACCCAAGGATACGGCTCCAGGAGGCGACGGAGGAGGGCGGCTGCTTGCCCTGGCCCGAGCTGTGCGTCCCCCGCCTTGGCCACAGCAGTGGACATTCCCAGAAGAACAAGCGCCCGAGAGCACTGAGAAATTTTCCCCCGAGAAAACTTGACCCTCGTCCTGGCAGCAGGACACCTCGGGAAGAAAGCCACCCAGCGGCCACCTGGGCGAGACCGGCTGCCCGAGCAGGCGCGCGGGGCCTCTGGCCGCTGGCCCCGGGCTGCCAGCCCCCACCCGGACTCCCAGCCGTGCCAGGAGAGCAGCGTGGAGACGCACGCCGGGGCCCTCGGCAGGCTCTTGGGGCTCCCGGAGGCGGCGGCTAGCGTCTACGGCCATACCACCCTGAACGCGCCCGATCTCGTCTGATCTCGGAAGCTAAGCAGGGTCGGGCCTGGTTAGTACTTGGATGGGAGACCGCCTGGGAATACCGGGTGCTGTAGGCTTTTGCTCCTCCCTCCCTCGCTGCTCCTTTTGTCTTCGGGGACTTCGCCACCACCCCCCCCACCACCACCACCACCCCCAGCACCACCACCACCACCACCACCACAACGACCCACCGTGACCACGACCCCGACCCCGTCCGGGCCACCCGCCAGACCCACGCACACCGAATCCTCACAGCTACGTCCCCGAATCCTCTCCCCTCCCCACACTCTCCTGGGGCGCGCGCCCGCGACACGGGTCACCAGCGAGGTTGGTCCCAGGCCACGTTGGGGACCGCTCCCCAACTGCCCTCCAGGCGGGCGGGGAGGGACGTGCGGAAGCCATGAGAAAGTGGGTCCTGCACCCCAGCGGGCCCCACAGCGGGACGCGCCACACCTGGGCTCGCCACAAGGTGGTGCACTGGGTCCAGGGCAAGACGCCAGGGGACAGAGAAGCAGGGAGCCTCAGTCGGGTGCTGCTCCACGTCGCGCTCCGTCGCTCAACCCAAGACAGGGCAGCCAGCGCGCGACCTCTACGTGGGATCCCGCCTCCCACGGCAGAGCCTGCGGTCACAGGGACAGAGGGCGCAGGCCGCCAGAGCTCCGGATGCCAGCGGCAGCTCCCCGTCCCGCTCAAAGGGAGGGAGGGCCGCCGCTGGCGCCCAGTCGCCTGTGCCACCCTCCGGGTCTCAAAGCACTCCTCAGTCAGCTCAAGGACCGGGGCCACCTGGCCTTCGGGGTCACATGGGCTTGGGCACGACGGAAGGGACCGCTTGCCCCCGTGGAACAGACATTCTCCCCGTGGACAACCTCAGGTGCCGGGACCCTCTGCTCCGCCTTGGAAAACCCACCTTCTGCAATGTATGCCCAACGCAATCAGGCCGAGCAGATTGACCCCCTCGGCCCGGCCCCAGTGTGTGATGGGGCTCTGTGCGTGAGGGCTTGCTCTTCCCCACCTACACCAGGCACGGCATCTAACACACACACACACACACACACACACACACCACGCAGAGACACCCAGACCACGCACGCACGCACGGGGACGCACCCTCCTCTCCCCCACCCCACACACGAGCAGCCGAAGGACAAGAGGGTATGGCTGGGGCCTGAGCGGGAACAAGCGAAGCCTTGGTTTGCGGCCCCTCGGCCAACTGCATCAGGATTTTTGTCTGGGCTCGGAGGCCAGAGGATCTCTGCCATTTGCTAGCAGGGCCAGGGATGGCAGGAGGGTGGGTACGGGGCTCAGCCAGGGCCAGTTCTGCTGGCACGATCCTGTAGCACGTGGCCGCGTAGCACGGGGCCGGGTCTGAAGGAGGCCAAGCAGGGGCACAAGACCCAGCAGCGGCACAGGGAAGAGGCCCAGGGCACCCAGGAGCAGACGAGACCCGGGAGTCGTGCGTGCTTGGCGTGGCCGCGGGCCCCGTGACGCCCGAGGACTCGAGTGCTCAGCCCCGTGTAGTGGCCGCGAAGGCCTGCCTGGGAGAAACGCCCCGGGAGGCCGGCAGGAACCCGGGATCGGAAGGGATGTGGAGGGGCCCCGGGTCGGAGGAGATGGCTTTGGCTGTGTTTGGTTTTGTTTCTTCTTCCCAAGATCCCGGGTGTGAAAGGGGCCAGAGGTGAAGTCCTGGGCTGGAAAGCCTCACGATTCAGCCCCGCAGCCCCAGGCCCTGAGTGTGGAGGAGGGCGGAGCGGGTCGGCGAAGGGCGCGGCTGCCGTTTTCCTGATGGGCTGGAGGGGCAGTGGCGCTTTCCGGACGAAGAGGACCGGAAGGGTCCCCGAGACCTCCGCTGGGAGCCACGCACCCACCCAAGGATACGGCTCCAGGAGGCGACGGAGGAGGGCGGCTGCTTGCCCTGGCCCGAGCTGTGCGTCCCCCGCCTTGGCCACAGCAGTGGACATTCCCAGAAGAACAAGCGCCCGAGAGCACTGAGAAATTTTCCCCCGAGAAAACTTGACCCTCGTCCTGGCAGCAGGACACCTCGGGAAGAAAGCCACCCAGCGGCCACCTGGGCGAGACCGGCTGCCCGAGCAGGCGCGCGGGGCCTCTGGCCGCTGGCCCCGGGCTGCCAGCCCCCACCCGGACTCCCAGCCGTGCCAGGAGAGCAGCGTGGAGACGCACGCCGGGGCCCTCGGCAGGCTCTTGGGGCTCCCGGAGGCGGCGGCTAGCGTCTACGGCCATACCACCCTGAACGCGCCCGATCTCGTCTGATCTCGGAAGCTAAGCAGGGTCGGGCCTGGTTAGTACTTGGATGGGAGACCGCCTGGGAATACCGGGTGCTGTAGGCTTTTGCTCCTCCCTCCCTCGCTGCTCCTTTTGTCTTCGGGGACTTCGCCACCACCCCCCCCACCACCACCACCACCCCCAGCACCACCACCACCACCACCACCACAACGACCCACCGTGACCACGACCCCGACCCCGTCCGGGCCACCCGCCAGACCCACGCACACCGAATCCTCACAGCTACGTCCCCGAATCCTCTCCCCTCCCCACACTCTCCTGGGGCGCGCGCCCGCGACACGGGTCACCAGCGAGGTTGGTCCCAGGCCACGTTGGGGACCGCTCCCCAACTGCCCTCCAGGCGGGCGGGGAGGGACGTGCGGAAGCCATGAGAAAGTGGGTCCTGCACCCCAGCGGGCCCCACAGCGGGACGCGCCACACCTGGGCTCGCCACAAGGTGGTGCACTGGGTCCAGGGCAAGACGCCAGGGGACAGAGAAGCAGGGAGCCTCAGTCGGGTGCTGCTCCACGTCGCGCTCCGTCGCTCAACCCAAGACAGGGCAGCCAGCGCGCGACCTCTACGTGGGATCCCGCCTCCCACGGCAGAGCCTGCGGTCACAGGGACAGAGGGCGCAGGCCGCCAGAGCTCCGGATGCCAGCGGCAGCTCCCCGTCCCGCTCAAAGGGAGGGAGGGCCGCCGCTGGCGCCCAGTCGCCTGTGCCACCCTCCGGGTCTCAAAGCACTCCTCAGTCAGCTCAAGGACCGGGGCCACCTGGCCTTCGGGGTCACATGGGCTTGGGCACGACGGAAGGGACCGCTTGCCCCCGTGGAACAGACATTCTCCCCGTGGACAACCTCAGGTGCCGGGACCCTCTGCTCCGCCTTGGAAAACCCACCTTCTGCAATGTATGCCCAACGCAATCAGGCCGAGCAGATTGACCCCCTCGGCCCGGCCCCAGTGTGTGATGGGGCTCTGTGCGTGAGGGCTTGCTCTTCCCCACCTACACCAGGCACGGCATCTAACACACACACACACACACACACACACCACGCAGAGACACCCAGACCACGCACGCACGCACGGGGACGCACCCTCCTCTCCCCCACCCCACACACGAGCAGCCGAAGGACAAGAGGGTATGGCTGGGGCCTGAGCGGGAACAAGCGAAGCCTTGGTTTGCGGCCCCTCGGCCAACTGCATCAGGATTTTTGTCTGGGCTCGGAGGCCAGAGGATCTCTGCCATTTGCTAGCAGGGCCAGGGATGGCAGGAGGGTGGGTACGGGGCTCAGCCAGGGCCAGTTCTGCTGGCACGATCCTGTAGCACGTGGCCGCGTAGCACGGGGCCGGGTCTGAAGGAGGCCAAGCAGGGGCACAAGACCCAGCAGCGGCACAGGGAAGAGGCCCAGGGCACCCAGGAGCAGACGAGACCCGGGAGTCGTGCGTGCTTGGCGTGGCCGCGGGCCCCGTGACGCCCGAGGACTCGAGTGCTCAGCCCCGTGTAGTGGCCGCGAAGGCCTGCCTGGGAGAAACGCCCCGGGAGGCCGGCAGGAACCCGGGATCGGAAGGGATGTGGAGGGGCCCCGGGTCGGAGGAGATGGCTTTGGCTGTGTTTGGTTTTGTTTCTTCTTCCCAAGATCCCGGGTGTGAAAGGGGCCAGAGGTGAAGTCCTGGGCTGGAAAGCCTCACGATTCAGCCCCGCAGCCCCAGGCCCTGAGTGTGGAGGAGGGCGGAGCGGGTCGGCGAAGGGCGCGGCTGCCGTTTTCATGATGGGCTGGAGGGGCAGTGGCGCTTTCCGGACGAAGAGGACCGGAAGGGTCCCCGAGACCTCCGCTGGGAGCCACGCACCCACCCAAGGATACGGCTCCAGGAGGCGACGGAGGAGGGCGGCTGCTTGCCCTGGCCCGAGCTGTGCGTCCCCCGCCTTGGCCACAGCAGTGGACATTCCCAGAAGAACAAGCGCCCGAGAGCACTGAGAAATTTTCCCCCGAGAAAACTTGACCCTCGTCCTGGCAGCAGGACACCTCGGGAAGAAAGCCACCCAGCGGCCACCTGGGCGAGACCGGCTGCCCGAGCAGGCGCGCGGGGCCTCTGGCCGCTGGCCCCGGGCTGCCAGCCCCCACCCGGACTCCCAGCCGTGCCAGGAGAGCAGCGTGGAGACGCACGCCGGGGCCCTCGGCAGGCTCTTGGGGCTCCCGGAGGCGGCGGCTAGCGTCTACGGCCATACCACCCTGAACGCGCCCGATCTCGTCTGATCTCGGAAGCTAAGCAGGGTCGGGCCTGGTTAGTACTTGGATGGGAGACCGCCTGGGAATACCGGGTGCTGTAGGCTTTTGCTCCTCCCTCCCTCGCTGCTCCTTTTGTCTTCGGGGACTTCGCCACCACCCCCCCCACCACCACCACCACCCCCAGCACCACCACCACCACCACCACCACAACGACCCACCGTGACCACGACCCCGACCCCGTCCGGGCCACCCGCCAGACCCACGCACACCGAATCCTCACAGCTACGTCCCCGAATCCTCTCCCCTCCCCACACTCTCCTGGGGCGCGCGCCCGCGACACGGGTCACCAGCGAGGTTGGTCCCAGGCCACGTTGGGGACCGCTCCCCAACTGCCCTCCAGGCGGGCGGGGAGGGACGTGCGGAAGCCATGAGAAAGTGGGTCCTGCACCCCAGCGGGCCCCACAGCGGGACGCGCCACACCTGGGCTCGCCACAAGGTGGTGCACTGGGTCCAGGGCAAGACGCCAGGGGACAGAGAAGCAGGGAGCCTCAGTCGGGTGCTGCTCCACGTCGCGCTCCGTCGCTCAACCCAAGACAGGGCAGCCAGCGCGCGACCTCTACGTGGGATCCCGCCTCCCACGGCAGAGCCTGCGGTCACAGGGACAGAGGGCGCAGGCCGCCAGAGCTCCGGATGCCAGCGGCAGCTCCCCGTCCCGCTCAAAGGGAGGGAGGGCCGCCGCTGGCGCCCAGTCGCCTGTGCCACCCTCCGGGTCTCAAAGCACTCCTCAGTCAGCTCAAGGACCGGGGCCACCTGGCCTTCGGGGTCACATGGGCTTGGGCACGACGGAAGGGACCGCTTGCCCCCGTGGAACAGACATTCTCCCCGTGGACAACCTCAGGTGCCGGGACCCTCTGCTCCGCCTTGGAAAACCCACCTTCTGCAATGTATGCCCAACGCAATCAGGCCGAGCAGATTGACCCCCTCGGCCCGGCCCCAGTGTGTGATGGGGCTCTGTGCGTGAGGGCTTGCTCTTCCCCACCTACACCAGGCACGGCATCTAACACACACACACACACACACACACACACACACCACGCAGAGACACCCAGACCACGCACGCACGCACGGGGACGCACCCTCCTCTCCCCCACCCCACACACGAGCAGCCGAAGGACAAGAGGGTATGGCTGGGGCCTGAGCGGGAACAAGCGAAGCCTTGGTTTGCGGCCCCTCGGCCAACTGCATCAGGATTTTTGTCTGGGCTCGGAGGCCAGAGGATCTCTGCCATTTGCTAGCAGGGCCAGGGATGGCAGGAGGGTGGGTACGGGGCTCAGCCAGGGCCAGTTCTGCTGGCACGATCCTGTAGCACGTGGCCGCGTAGCACGGGGCCGGGTCTGAAGGAGGCCAAGCAGGGGCACAAGACCCAGCAGCGGCACAGGGAAGAGGCCCAGGGCACCCAGGAGCAGACGAGACCCGGGAGTCGTGCGTGCTTGGCGTGGCCGCGGGCCCCGTGACGCCCGAGGACTCGAGTGCTCAGCCCCGTGTAGTGGCCGCGAAGGCCTGCCTGGGAGAAACGCCCCGGGAGGCCGGCAGGAACCCGGGATCGGAAGGGATGTGGAGGGGCCCCGGGTCGGAGGAGATGGCTTTGGCTGTGTTTGGTTTTGTTTCTTCTTCCCAAGATCCCGGGTGTGAAAGGGGCCAGAGGTGAAGTCCTGGGCTGGAAAGCCTCACGATTCAGCCCCGCAGCCCCAGGCCCTGAGTGTGGAGGAGGGCGGAGCGGGTCGGCGAAGGGCGCGGCTGCCGTTTTCCTGATGGGCTGGAGGGGCAGTGGCGCTTTCCGGACGAAGAGGACCGGAAGGGTCCCCGAGACCTCCGCTGGGAGCCACGCACCCACCCAAGGATACGGCTCCAGGAGGCGACGGAGGAGGGCGGCTGCTTGCCCTGGCCCGAGCTGTGCGTCCCCCGCCTTGGCCACAGCAGTGGACATTCCCAGAAGAACAAGCGCCCGAGAGCACTGAGAAATTTTCCCCCGAGAAAACTTGACCCTCGTCCTGGCAGCAGGACACCTCGGGAAGAAAGCCACCCAGCGGCCACCTGGGCGAGACCGGCTGCCCGAGCAGGCGCGCGGGGCCTCTGGCCGCTGGCCCCGGGCTGCCAGCCCCCACCCGGACTCCCAGCCGTGCCAGGAGAGCAGCGTGGAGACGCACGCCGGGGCCCTCGGCAGGCTCTTGGGGCTCCCGGAGGCGGCGGCTAGCGTCTACGGCCATACCACCCTGAACGCGCCCGATCTCGTCTGATCTCGGAAGCTAAGCAGGGTCGGGCCTGGTTAGTACTTGGATGGGAGACCGCCTGGGAATACCGGGTGCTGTAGGCTTTTGCTCCTCCCTCCCTCGCTGCTCCTTTTGTCTTCGGGGACTTCGCCACCACCCCCCCCACCACCACCACCACCCCCAGCACCACCACCACCACCACCACCACAACGACCCACCGTGACCACGACCCCGACCCCGTCCGGGCCACCCGCCAGACCCACGCACACCGAATCCTCACAGCTACGTCCCCGAATCCTCTCCCCTCCCCACACTCTCCTGGGGCGCGCGCCCGCGACACGGGTCACCAGCGAGGTTGGTCCCAGGCCACGTTGGGGACCGCTCCCCAACTGCCCTCCAGGCGGGCGGGGAGGGACGTGCGGAAGCCATGAGAAAGTGGGTCCTGCACCCCAGCGGGCCCCACAGCGGGACGCGCCACACCTGGGCTCGCCACAAGGTGGTGCACTGGGTCCAGGGCAAGACGCCAGGGGACAGAGAAGCAGGGAGCCTCAGTCGGGTGCTGCTCCACGTCGCGCTCCGTCGCTCAACCCAAGACAGGGCAGCCAGCGCGCGACCTCTACGTGGGATCCCGCCTCCCACGGCAGAGCCTGCGGTCACAGGGACAGAGGGCGCAGGCCGCCAGAGCTCCGGATGCCAGCGGCAGCTCCCCGTCCCGCTCAAAGGGAGGGAGGGCCGCCGCTGGCGCCCAGTCGCCTGTGCCACCCTCCGGGTCTCAAAGCACTCCTCAGTCAGCTCAAGGACCGGGGCCACCTGGCCTTCGGGGTCACATGGGCTTGGGCACGACGGAAGGGACCGCTTGCCCCCGTGGAACAGACATTCTCCCCGTGGACAACCTCAGGTGCCGGGACCCTCTGCTCCGCCTTGGAAAACCCACCTTCTGCAATGTATGCCCAACGCAATCAGGCCGAGCAGATTGACCCCCTCGGCCCGGCCCCAGTGTGTGATGGGGCTCTGTGCGTGAGGGCTTGCTCTTCCCCACCTACACCAGGCACGGCATCTAACACACACACACACACACACACACACACACCACGCAGAGACACCCAGACCACGCACGCACGCACGGGGACGCACCCTCCTCTCCCCCACCCCACACACGAGCAGCCGAAGGACAAGAGGGTATGGCTGGGGCCTGAGCGGGAACAAGCGAAGCCTTGGTTTGCGGCCCCTCGGCCAACTGCATCAGGATTTTTGTCTGGGCTCGGAGGCCAGAGGATCTCTGCCATTTGCTAGCAGGGCCAGGGATGGCAGGAGGGTGGGTACGGGGCTCAGCCAGGGCCAGTTCTGCTGGCACGATCCTGTAGCACGTGGCCGCGTAGCACGGGGCCGGGTCTGAAGGAGGCCAAGCAGGGGCACAAGACCCAGCAGCGGCACAGGGAAGAGGCCCAGGGCACCCAGGAGCAGACGAGACCCGGGAGTCGTGCGTGCTTGGCGTGGCCGCGGGCCCCGTGACGCCCGAGGACTCGAGTGCTCAGCCCCGTGTAGTGGCCGCGAAGGCCTGCCTGGGAGAAACGCCCCGGGAGGCCGGCAGGAACCCGGGATCGGAAGGGATGTGGAGGGGCCCCGGGTCGGAGGAGATGGCTTTGGCTGTGTTTGGTTTTGTTTCTTCTTCCCAAGATCCCGGGTGTGAAAGGGGCCAGAGGTGAAGTCCTGGGCTGGAAAGCCTCACGATTCAGCCCCGCAGCCCCAGGCCCTGAGTGTGGAGGAGGGCGGAGCGGGTCGGCGAAGGGCGCGGCTGCCGTTTTCCTGATGGGCTGGAGGGGCAGTGGCGCTTTCCGGACGAAGAGGACCGGAAGGGTCCCCGAGACCTCCGCTGGGAGCCACGCACCCACCCAAGGATACGGCTCCAGGAGGCGACGGAGGAGGGCGGCTGCTTGCCCTGGCCCGAGCTGTGCGTCCCCCGCCTTGGCCACAGCAGTGGACATTCCCAGAAGAACAAGCGCCCGAGAGCACTGAGAAATTTTCCCCCGAGAAAACTTGACCCTCGTCCTGGCAGCAGGACACCTCGGGAAGAAAGCCACCCAGCGGCCACCTGGGCGAGACCGGCTGCCCGAGCAGGCGCGCGGGGCCTCTGGCCGCTGGCCCCGGGCTGCCAGCCCCCACCCGGACTCCCAGCCGTGCCAGGAGAGCAGCGTGGAGACGCACGCCGGGGCCCTCGGCAGGCTCTTGGGGCTCCCGGAGGCGGCGGCTAGCGTCTACGGCCATACCACCCTGAACGCGCCCGATCTCGTCTGATCTCGGAAGCTAAGCAGGGTCGGGCCTGGTTAGTACTTGGATGGGAGACCGCCTGGGAATACCGGGTGCTGTAGGCTTTTGCTCCTCCCTCCCTCGCTGCTCCTTTTGTCTTCGGGGACTTCGCCACCACCCCCCCCACCACCACCACCACCCCCAGCACCACCACCACCACCACCACCACAACGACCCACCGTGACCACGACCCCGACCCCGTCCGGGCCACCCGCCAGACCCACGCACACCGAATCCTCACAGCTACGTCCCCGAATCCTCTCCCCTCCCCACACTCTCCTGGGGCGCGCGCCCGCGACACGGGTCACCAGCGAGGTTGGTCCCAGGCCACGTTGGGGACCGCTCCCCAACTGCCCTCCAGGCGGGCGGGGAGGGACGTGCGGAAGCCATGAGAAAGTGGGTCCTGCACCCCAGCGGGCCCCACAGCGGGACGCGCCACACCTGGGCTCGCCACAAGGTGGTGCACTGGGTCCAGGGCAAGACGCCAGGGGACAGAGAAGCAGGGAGCCTCAGTCGGGTGCTGCTCCACGTCGCGCTCCGTCGCTCAACCCAAGACAGGGCAGCCAGCGCGCGACCTCTACGTGGGATCCCGCCTCCCACGGCAGAGCCTGCGGTCACAGGGACAGAGGGCGCAGGCCGCCAGAGCTCCGGATGCCAGCGGCAGCTCCCCGTCCCGCTCAAAGGGAGGGAGGGCCGCCGCTGGCGCCCAGTCGCCTGTGCCACCCTCCGGGTCTCAAAGCACTCCTCAGTCAGCTCAAGGACCGGGGCCACCTGGCCTTCGGGGTCACATGGGCTTGGGCACGACGGAAGGGACCGCTTGCCCCCGTGGAACAGACATTCTCCCCGTGGACAACCTCAGGTGCCGGGACCCTCTGCTCCGCCTTGGAAAACCCACCTTCTGCAATGTATGCCCAACGCAATCAGGCCGAGCAGATTGACCCCCTCGGCCCGGCCCCAGTGTGTGATGGGGCTCTGTGCGTGAGGGCTTGCTCTTCCCCACCTACACCAGGCACGGCATCTAACACACACACACACACACACACACACACCACGCAGAGACACCCAGACCACGCACGCACGCACGGGGACGCACCCTCCTCTCCCCCACCCCACACACGAGCAGCCGAAGGACAAGAGGGTATGGCTGGGGCCTGAGCGGGAACAAGCGAAGCCTTGGTTTGCGGCCCCTCGGCCAACTGCATCAGGATTTTTGTCTGGGCTTGGAGGCCAGAGGATCTCTGCCATTTGCTAGCAGGGCCAGGGATGGCAGGAGGGTGGGTACGGGGCTCAGCCAGGGCCAGTTCTGCTGGCACGATCCTGTAGCACGTGGCCGCGTAGCACGGGGCCGGGTCTGAAGGAGGCCAAGCAGGGGCACAAGACCCAGCAGCGGCACAGGGAAGAGGCCCAGGGCACCCAGGAGCAGACGAGACCCGGGAGTCGTGCGTGCTTGGCGTGGCCGCGGGCCCCGTGACGCCCGAGGACTCGAGTGCTCAGCCCCGTGTAGTGGCCGCGAAGGCCTGCCTGGGAGAAACGCCCCGGGAGGCCGGCAGGAACCCGGGATCGGAAGGGATGTGGAGGGGCCCCGGGTCGGAGGAGATGGCTTTGGCTGTGTTTGGTTTTGTTTCTTCTTCCCAAGATCCCGTGTGTGAAAGGGGCCAGAGTTGAAGTCCTGGGCTGGAAAGCCTCACGATTCAGCCCCGCAGCCCCAGGCCCTGAGTGTGGAGGAGGGCGGAGCGGGTCGGCGAAGGGCGCGGCTGCCGTTTTCCTGATGGGCTGGAGGGGCAGTGGCGCTTTCCGGACGAAGAGGACCGGAACGGTCCCCGAGACCTCCGCTGGGAGCCACGCACCCACCCAAGGATACGGCTCCAGGAGGCGACGGAGGAGGGCGGCTGCTTGCCCTGGCCCGAGCTGTGCGTCCCCCGCCTTGGCCACAGCAGTGGACATTCCCAGAAGAACAAGCGCCCGAGAGCACTGAGAAATTTTCCCCCGAGAAAACTTGACCCTCGTCCTGGCAGCAGGACACCTCGGGAAGAAAGCCACCCAGCGGCCACCTGGGCGAGACCGGCTGCCCGAGCAGGCGCGCGGGGCCTCTGGCCGCTGGCCCCGGGCTGCCAGCCCCCACCCGGACTCCCAGCCGTGCCAGGAGAGCAGCGTGGAGACGCACGCCGGGGCCCTCGGCAGGCTCTTGGGGCTCCCGGAGGCGGCGGCTAGCGTCTACGGCCATACCACCCTGAACGCGCCCGATCTCGTCTGATCTCGGAAGCTAAGCAGGGTCGGGCCTGGTTAGTACTTGGATGGGAGACCGCCTGGGAATACCGGGTGCTGTAGGCTTTTGCTCCTCCCTCCCTCGCTGCTCCTTTTGTCTTCGGGGACTTCGCCACCACCCCCCCCACCACCACCACCACCCCCAGCACCACCACCACCACCACCACCACAACGACCCACCGTGACCACGACCCCGACCCCGTCCGGGCCACCCGCCAGACCCACGCACACCGAATCCTCACAGCTACGTCCCCGAATCCTCTCCCCTCCCCACACTCTCCTGGGGCGCGCGCCCGCGACACGGGTCACCAGCGAGGTTGGTCCCAGGCCACGTTGGGGACCGCTCCCCAACTGCCCTCCAGGCGGGCGGGGAGGGACGTGCGGAAGCCATGAGAAAGTGGGTCCTGCACCCCAGCGGGCCCCACAGCGGGACGCGCCACACCTGGGCTCGCCACAAGGTGGTGCACTGGGTCCAGGGCAAGACGCCAGGGGACAGAGAAGCAGGGAGCCTCAGTCGGGTGCTGCTCCACGTCGCGCTCCGTCGCTCAACCCAAGACAGGGCAGCCAGCGCGCGACCTCTACGTGGGATCCCGCCTCCCACGGCAGAGCCTGCGGTCACAGGGACAGAGGGCGCAGGCCGCCAGAGCTCCGGATGCCAGCGGCAGCTCCCCGTCCCGCTCAAAGGGAGGGAGGGCCGCCGCTGGCGCCCAGTCGCCTGTGCCACCCTCCGGGTCTCAAAGCACTCCTCAGTCAGCTCAAGGACCGGGGCCACCTGGCCTTCGGGGTCACATGGGCTTGGGCACGACGGAAGGGACCGCTTGCCCCCGTGGAACAGACATTCTCCCCGTGGACAACCTCAGGTGCCGGGACCCTCTGCTCCGCCTTGGAAAACCCACCTTCTGCAATGTATGCCCAACGCAATCAGGCCGAGCAGATTGACCCCCTCGGCCCGGCCCCAGTGTGTGATGGGGCTCTGTGCGTGAGGGCTTGCTCTTCCCCACCTACACCTGGCACGGCATCTAACACACACACACACACACACACACACCACGCAGAGACACCCAGACCACGCACGCACGCACGGGGACGCACCCTCCTCTCCCCCACCCCACACACGAGCAGCCGAAGGACAAGAGGGTATGGCTGGGGCCTGAGCGGGAACAAGCGAAGCCTTGGTTTGCGGCCCCTCGGCCAACTGCATCAGGATTTTTGTCTGGGCTCGGAGGCCAGAGGATCTCTGCCATTTGCTAGCAGGGCCAGGGATGGCAGGAGGGTGGGTACGGGGCTCAGCCAGGGCCAGTTCTGCTGGCACGATCCTGTAGCACGTGGCCGCGTAGCACGGGGCCGGGTCTGAAGGAGGCCAAGCAGGGGCACAAGACCCAGCAGCGGCACAGGGAAGAGGCCCAGGGCACCCAGGAGCAGACGAGACCCGGGAGTCATGCGTGCTTGGCGTGGCCGCGGGCCCCGTGACGCCCGAGGACTCGAGTGCTCAGCCCCGTGTAGTGGCCGCGAAGGCCTGCCTGGGAGAAACGCCCCGGGAGGCCGGCAGGAACCCGGGATCGGAAGGGATGTGGAGGGGCCCCGGGTCGGAGGAGATGGCTTTGGCTGTGTTTGGTTTTGTTTCTTCTTCCCAAGATCCCGGGTGTGAAAGGGGCCAGAGGTGAAGTCCTGGGCTGGAAAGCCTCACGATTCAGCCCCGCAGCCCCAGGCCCTGAGTGTGGAGGAGGGCGGAGCGGGTCGGCGAAGGGCGCGGCTGCCGTTTTCCTGATGGGCTGGAGGGGCAGTGGCGCTTTCCGGACGAAGAGGACCGGAAGGGTCCCCGAGACCTCCGCTGGGAGCCACGCACCCACCCAAGGATACGGCTCCAGGAGGCGACGGAGGAGGGCGGCTGCTTGCCCTGGCCCGAGCTGTGCGTCCCCCGCCTTGGCCACAGCAGTGGACATTCCCAGAAGAACAAGCGCCCGAGAGCACTGAGAAATTTTCCCCCGAGAAAACTTGACCCTCGTCCTGGCAGCAGGACACCTCGGGAAGAAAGCCACCCAGCGGCCACCTGGGCGAGACCGGCTGCCCGAGCAGGCGCGCGGGGCCTCTGGCCGCTGGCCCCGGGCTGCCAGCCCCCACCCGGACTCCCAGCCGTGCCAGGAGAGCAGCGTGGAGACGCACGCCGGGGCCCTCGGCAGGCTCTTGGGGCTCCCGGAGGCGGCGGCTAGCGTCTACGGCCATACCACCCTGAACGCGCCCGATCTCGTCTGATCTCGGAAGCTAAGCAGGGTCGGGCCTGGTTAGTACTTGGATGGGAGACCGCCTGGGAATACCGGGTGCTGTAGGCTTTTGCTCCTCCCTCCCTCGCTGCTCCTTTTGTCTTCGGGGACTTCGCCACCACCCCCCCCACCACCACCACCACCCCCAGCACCACCACCACCACCACCACCACAACGACCCACCGTGACCACGACCCCGACCCCGTCCGGGCCACCCGCCAGACCCACGCACACCGAATCCTCACAGCTACGTCCCCGAATCCTCTCCCCTCCCCACACTCTCCTGGGGCGCGCGCCCGCGACACGGGTCACCAGCGAGGTTGGTCCCAGGCCACGTTGGGGACCGCTCCCCAACTGCCCTCCAGGCGGGCGGGGAGGGACGTGCGGAAGCCATGAGAAAGTGGGTCCTGCACCCCAGCGGGCCCCACAGCGGGACGCGCCACACCTGGGCTCGCCACAAGGTGGTGCACTGGGTCCAGGGCAAGACGCCAGGGGACAGAGAAGCAGGGAGCCTCAGTCGGGTGCTGCTCCACGTCGCGCTCCGTCGCTCAACCCAAGACAGGGCAGCCAGCGCGCGACCTCTACGTGGGATCCCGCCTCCCACGGCAGAGCCTGCGGTCACAGGGACAGAGGGCGCAGGCCGCCAGAGCTCCGGATGCCAGCGGCAGCTCCCCGTCCCGCTCAAAGGGAGGGAGGGCCGCCGCTGGCGCCCAGTCGCCTGTGCCACCCTCCGGGTCTCAAAGCACTCCTCAGTCAGCTCAAGGACCGGGGCCACCTGGCCTTCGGGGTCACATGGGCTTGGGCACGACGGAAGGGACCGCTTGCCCCCGTGGAACAGACATTCTCCCCGTGGACAACCTCAGGTGCCGGGACCCTCTGCTCCGCCTTGGAAAACCCACCTTCTGCAATGTATGCCCAACGCAATCAGGCCGAGCAGATTGACCCCCTCGGCCCGGCCCCAGTGTGTGATGGGGCTCTGTGCGTGAGGGCTTGCTCTTCCCCACCTACACCAGGCACGGCATCTAACACACACACACACACACACACACACCACGCAGAGACACCCAGACCACGCACGCACGCACGGGGACGCACCCTCCTCTCCCCCACCCCACACACGAGCAGCCGAAGGACAAGAGGGTATGGCTGGGGCCTGAGCGGGAACAAGCGAAGCCTTGGTTTGCGGCCCCTCGGCCAACTGCATCAGGATTTTTGTCTGGGCTCGGAGGCCAGAGGATCTCTGCCATTTGCTAGCAGGGCCAGGGATGGCAGGAGGGTGGGTACGGGGCTCAGCCAGGGCCAGTTCTGCTGGCACGATCCTGTAGCACGTGGCCGCGTAGCACGGGGCCGGGTCTGAAGGAGGCCAAGCAGGGGCACAAGACCCAGCAGCGGCACAGGGAAGAGGCCCAGGGCACCCAGGAGCAGACGAGACCCGGGAGTCGTGCGTGCTTGGCGTGGCCGCGGGCCCCGTGACGCCCGAGGACTCGAGTGCTCAGCCCCGTGTAGTGGCCGCGAAGGCCTGCCTGGGAGAAACGCCCCGGGAGGCCGGCAGGAACCCGGGATCGGAAGGGATGTGGAGGGGCCCCGGGTCGGAGGAGATGGCTTTGGCTGTGTTTGGTTTTGTTTCTTCTTCCCAAGATCCCGGGTGTGAAAGGGGCCAGAGGTGAAGTCCTGGGCTGGAAAGCCTCACGATTCAGCCCCGCAGCCCCAGGCCCTGAGTGTGGAGGAGGGCGGAGCGGGTCGGCGAAGGGCGCGGCTGCCGTTTTCCTGATGGGCTGGAGGGGCAGTGGCGCTTTCCGGACGAAGAGGACCGGAAGGGTCCCCGAGACCTCCGCTGGGAGCCACGCACCCACCCAAGGATACGGCTCCAGGAGGCGACGGAGGAGGGCGGCTGCTTGCCCTGGCCCGAGCTGTGCGTCCCCCGCCTTGGCCACAGCAGTGGACATTCCCAGAAGAACAAGCGCCCGAGAGCACTGAGAAATTTTCCCCCGAGAAAACTTGACCCTCGTCCTGGCAGCAGGACACCTCGGGAAGAAAGCCACCCAGCGGCCACCTGGGCGAGACCGGCTGCCCGAGCAGGCGCGCGGGGCCTCTGGCCGCTGGCCCCGGGCTGCCAGCCCCCACCCGGACTCCCAGCCGTGCCAGGAGAGCAGCGTGGAGACGCACGCCGGGGCCCTCGGCAGGCTCTTGGGGCTCCCGGAGGCGGCGGCTAGCGTCTACGGCCATACCACCCTGAACGCGCCCGATCTCGTCTGATCTCGGAAGCTAAGCAGGGTCGGGCCTGGTTAGTACTTGGATGGGAGACCGCCTGGGAATACCGGGTGCTGTAGGCTTTTGCTCCTCCCTCCCTCGCTGCTCCTTTTGTCTTCGGGGACTTCGCCACCACCCCCCCCACCACCACCACCACCCCCAGCACCACCACCACCACCACCACCACAACGACCCACCGTGACCACGACCCCGACCCCGTCCGGGCCACCCGCCAGACCCACGCACACCGAATCCTCACAGCTACGTCCCCGAATCCTCTCCCCTCCCCACACTCTCCTGGGGCGCGCGCCCGCGACACGGGTCACCAGCGAGGTTGGTCCCAGGCCACGTTGGGGACCGCTCCCCAACTGCCCTCCAGGCGGGCGGGGAGGGACGTGCGGAAGCCATGAGAAAGTGGGTCCTGCACCCCAGCGGGCCCCACAGCGGGACGCGCCACACCTGGGCTCGCCACAAGGTGGTGCACTGGGTCCAGGGCAAGACGCCAGGGGACAGAGAAGCAGGGAGCCTCAGTCGGGTGCTGCTCCACGTCGCGCTCCGTCGCTCAACCCAAGACAGGGCAGCCAGCGCGCGACCTCTACGTGGGATCCCGCCTCCCACGGCAGAGCCTGCGGTCACAGGGACAGAGGGCGCAGGCCGCCAGAGCTCCGGATGCCAGCGGCAGCTCCCCGTCCCGCTCAAAGGGAGGGAGGGCCGCCGCTGGCGCCCAGTCGCCTGTGCCACCCTCCGGGTCTCAAAGCACTCCTCAGTCAGCTCAAGGACCGGGGCCACCTGGCCTTCGGGGTCACATGGGCTTGGGCACGACGGAAGGGACCGCTTGCCCCCGTGGAACAGACATTCTCCCCGTGGACAACCTCAGGTGCCGGGACCCTCTGCTCCGCCTTGGAAAACCCACCTTCTGCAATGTATGCCCAACGCAATCAGGCCGAGCAGATTGACCCCCTCGGCCCGGCCCCAGTGTGTGATGGGGCTCTGTGCGTGAGGGCTTGCTCTTCCCCACCTACACCAGGCACGGCATCTAACACACACACACACACACACACACACCACGCAGAGACACCCAGACCACGCACGCACGCACGGGGACGCACCCTCCTCTCCCCCACCCCACACACGAGCAGCCGAAGGACAAGAGGGTATGGCTGGGGCCTGAGCGGGAACAAGCGAAGCCTTGGTTTGCGGCCCCTCGGCCAACTGCATCAGGATTTTTGTCTGGGCTCGGAGGCCAGAGGATCTCTGCCATTTGCTAGCAGGGCCAGGGATGGCAGGAGGGTGGGTACGGGGCTCAGCCAGGGCCAGTTCTGCTGGCACGATCCTGTAGCACGTGGCCGCGTAGCACGGGGCCGGGTCTGAAGGAGGCCAAGCAGGGGCACAAGACCCAGCAGCGGCACAGGGAAGAGGCCCAGGGCACCCAGGAGCAGACGAGACCCGGGAGTCGTGCGTGCTTGGCGTGGCCGCGGGCCCCGTGACGCCCGAGGACTCAAGTGCTCAGCCCCGTGTAGTGGCCGCGAAGGCCTGCCTGGGAGAAACGCCCCGGGAGGCCGGCAGGAACCCGGGATCGGAAGGGATGTGGAGGGGCCCCGGGTCGGAGGAGATGGCTTTGGCTGTGTTTGGTTTTGTTTCTTCTTCCCAAGATCCCGGGTGTGAAAGGGGCCAGAGGTGAAGTCCTGGGCTGGAAAGCCTCACGATTCAGCCCCGCAGCCCCAGGCCCTGAGTGTGGAGGAGGGCGGAGCGGGTCGGCGAAGGGCGCGGCTGCCGTTTTCCTGATGGGCTGGAGGGGCAGTGGCGCTTTCCGGACGAAGAGGACCGGAAGGGTCCCCGAGACCTCCGCTGGGAGCCACGCACCCACCCAAGGATACGGCTCCAGGAGGCGACGGAGGAGGGCGGCTGCTTGCCCTGGCCCGAGCTGTGCGTCCCCCGCCTTGGCCACAGCAGTGGACATTCCCAGAAGAACAAGCGCCCGAGAGCACTGAGAAATTTTCCCCCGAGAAAACTTGACCCTCGTCCTGGCAGCAGGACACCTCGGGAAGAAAGCCACCCAGCGGCCACCTGGGCGAGACCGGCTGCCCGAGCAGGCGCGCGGGGCCTCTGGCCGCTGGCCCCGGGCTGCCAGCCCCCACCCGGACTCCCAGCCGTGCCAGGAGAGCAGCGTGGAGACGCACGCCGGGGCCCTCGGCAGGCTCTTGGGGCTCCCGGAGGCGGCGGCTAGCGTCTACGGCCATACCACCCTGAACGCGCCCGATCTCGTCTGATCTCGGAAGCTAAGCAGGGTCGGGCCTGGTTAGTACTTGGATGGGAGACCGCCTGGGAATACCGGGTGCTGTAGGCTTTTGCTCCTCCCTCCCTCGCTGCTCCTTTTGTCTTCGGGGACTTCGCCACCACCCCCCCCACCACCACCACCACCCCCAGCACCACCACCACCACCACCACCACAACGACCCACCGTGACCACGACCCCGACCCCGTCCGGGCCACCCGCCAGACCCACGCACACCGAATCCTCACAGCTACGTCCCCGAATCCTCTCCCCTCCCCACACTCTCCTGGGGCGCGCGCCCGCGACACGGGTCACCAGCGAGGTTGGTCCCAGGCCACGTTGGGGACCGCTCCCCAACTGCCCTCCAGGCGGGCGGGGAGGGACGTGCGGAAGCCATGAGAAAGTGGGTCCTGCACCCCAGCGGGCCCCACAGCGGGACGCGCCACACCTGGGCTCGCCACAAGGTGGTGCACTGGGTCCAGGGCAAGACGCCAGGGGACAGAGAAGCAGGGAGCCTCAGTCGGGTGCTGCTCCACGTCGCGCTCCGTCGCTCAACCCAAGACAGGGCAGCCAGCGCGCGACCTCTACGTGGGATCCCGCCTCCCACGGCAGAGCCTGCGGTCACAGGGACAGAGGGCGCAGGCCGCCAGAGCTCCGGATGCCAGCGGCAGCTCCCCGTCCCGCTCAAAGGGAGGGAGGGCCGCCGCTGGCGCCCAGTCGCCTGTGCCACCCTCCGGGTCTCAAAGCACTCCTCAGTCAGCTCAAGGACCGGGGCCACCTGGCCTTCGGGGTCACATGGGCTTGGGCACGACGGAAGGGACCGCTTGCCCCCGTGGAACAGACATTCTCCCCGTGGACAACCTCAGGTGCCGGGACCCTCTGCTCCGCCTTGGAAAACCCACCTTCTGCAATGTATGCCCAACGCAATCAGGCCGAGCAGATTGACCCCCTCGGCCCGGCCCCAGTGTGTGATGGGGCTCTGTGCGTGAGGGCTTGCTCTTCCCCACCTACACCAGGCACGGCATCTAACACACACACACACACACACACACACCACGCAGAGACACCCAGACCACGCACGCACGCACGGGGACGCACCCTCCTCTCCCCCACCCCACACACGAGCAGCCGAAGGACAAGAGGGTATGGCTGGGGCCTGAGCGGGAACAAGCGAAGCCTTGGTTTGCGGCCCCTCGGCCAACTGCATCAGGATTTTTGTCTGGGCTCGGAGGCCAGAGGATCTCTGCCATTTGCTAGCAGGGCCAGGGATGGCAGGAGGGTGGGTACGGGGCTCAGCCAGGGCCAGTTCTGCTGGCACGATCCTGTAGCACGTGGCCGCGTAGCACGGGGCCGGGTCTGAAGGAGGCCAAGCAGGGGCACAAGACCCAGCAGCGGCACAGGGAAGAGGCCCAGGGCACCCAGGAGCAGACGAGACCCGGGAGTCGTGCGTGCTTGGCGTGGCCGCGGGCCCCGTGACGCCCGAGGACTCGAGTGCTCAGCCCCGTGTAGTGGCCGCGAAGGCCTGCCTGGGAGAAACGCCCCGGGAGGCCGGCAGGAACCCGGGATCGGAAGGGATGTGGAGGGGCCCCGGGTCGGAGGAGATGGCTTTGGCTGTGTTTGGTTTTGTTTCTTCTTCCCAAGATCCCGGGTGTGAAAGGGGCCAGAGGTGAAGTCCTGGGCTGGAAAGCCTCACGATTCAGCCCCGCAGCCCCAGGCCCTGAGTGTGGAGGAGGGCGGAGCGGGTCGGCGAAGGGCGCGGCTGCCGTTTTCCTGATGGGCTGGAGGGGCAGTGGCGCTTTCCGGACGAAGAGGACCGGAAGGGTCCCCGAGACCTCCGCTGGGAGCCACGCACCCACCCAAGGATACGGCTCCAGGAGGCGACGGAGGAGGGCGGCTGCTTGCCCTGGCCCGAGCTGTGCGTCCCCCGCCTTGGCCACAGCAGTGGACATTCCCAGAAGAACAAGCGCCCGAGAGCACTGAGAAATTTTCCCCCGAGAAAACTTGACCCTCGTCCTGGCAGCAGGACACCTCGGGAAGAAAGCCACCCAGCGGCCACCTGGGCGAGACCGGCTGCCCGAGCAGGCGCGCGGGGCCTCTGGCCGCTGGCCCCGGGCTGCCAGCCCCCACCCGGACTCCCAGCCGTGCCAGGAGAGCAGCGTGGAGACGCACGCCGGGGCCCTCGGCAGGCTCTTGGGGCTCCCGGAGGCGGCGGCTAGCGTCTACGGCCATACCACCCTGAACGCGCCCGATCTCGTCTGATCTCGGAAGCTAAGCAGGGTCGGGCCTGGTTAGTACTTGGATGGGAGACCGCCTGGGAATACCGGGTGCTGTAGGCTTTTGCTCCTCCCTCCCTCGCTGCTCCTTTTGTCTTCGGGGACTTCGCCACCACCCCCCCCACCACCACCACCACCCCCAGCACCACCACCACCACCACCACCACAACGACCCACCGTGACCACGACCCCGACCCCGTCCGGGCCACCCGCCAGACCCACGCACACCGAATCCTCACAGCTACGTCCCCGAATCCTCTCCCCTCCCCACACTCTCCTGGGGCGCGCGCCCGCGACACGGGTCACCAGCGAGGTTGGTCCCAGGCCACGTTGGGGACCGCTCCCCAACTGCCCTCCAGGCGGGCGGGGAGGGACGTGCGGAAGCCATGAGAAAGTGGGTCCTGCACCCCAGCGGGCCCCACAGCGGGACGCGCCACACCTGGGCTCGCCACAAGGTGGTGCACTGGGTCCAGGGCAAGACGCCAGGGGACAGAGAAGCAGGGAGCCTCAGTCGGGTGCTGCTCCACGTCGCGCTCCGTCGCTCAACCCAAGACAGGGCAGCCAGCGCGCGACCTCTACGTGGGATCCCGCCTCCCACGGCAGAGCCTGCGGTCACAGGGACAGAGGGCGCAGGCCGCCAGAGCTCCGGATGCCAGCGGCAGCTCCCCGTCCCGCTCAAAGGGAGGGAGGGCCGCCGCTGGCGCCCAGTCGCCTGTGCCACCCTCCGGGTCTCAAAGCACTCCTCAGTCAGCTCAAGGACCGGGGCCACCTGGCCTTCGGGGTCACATGGGCTTGGGCACGACGGAAGGGACCGCTTGCCCCCGTGGAACAGACATTCTCCCCGTGGACAACCTCAGGTGCCGGGACCCTCTGCTCCGCCTTGGAAAACCCACCTTCTGCAATGTATGCCCAACGCAATCAGGCCGAGCAGATTGACCCCCTCGGCCCGGCCCCAGTGTGTGATGGGGCTCTGTGCGTGAGGGCTTGCTCTTCCCCACCTACACCAGGCACGGCATCTAACACACACACACACACACACACACACCACGCAGAGACACCCAGACCACGCACGCACGCACGGGGACGCACCCTCCTCTCCCCCACCCCACACACGAGCAGCCGAAGGACAAGAGGGTATGGCTGGGGCCTGAGCGGGAACAAGCGAAGCCTTGGTTTGCGGCCCCTCGGCCAACTGCATCAGGATTTTTGTCTGGGCTCGGAGGCCAGAGGATCTCTGCCATTTGCTAGCAGGGCCAGGGATGGCAGGAGGGTGGGTACGGGGCTCAGCCAGGGCCAGTTCTGCTGGCACGATCCTGTAGCACGTGGCCGCGTAGCACGGGGCCGGGTCTGAAGGAGGCCAAGCAGGGGCACAAGACCCAGCAGCGGCACAGGGAAGAGGCCCAGGGCACCCAGGAGCAGACGAGACCCGGGAGTCGTGCGTGCTTGGCGTGGCCGCGGGCCCCGTGACGCCCGAGGACTCGAGTGCTCAGCCCCGTGTAGTGGCCGCGAAGGCCTGCCTGGGAGAAACGCCCCGGGAGGCCGGCAGGAACCCGGGATCGGAAGGGATGTGGAGGGGCCCCGGGTCGGAGGAGATGGCTTTGGCTGTGTTTGGTTTTGTTTCTTCTTCCCAAGATCCCGGGTGTGAAAGGGGCCAGAGGTGAAGTCCTGGGCTGGAAAGCCTCACGATTCAGCCCCGCAGCCCCAGGCCCTGAGTGTGGAGGAGGGCGGAGCGGGTCGGCGAAGGGCGCGGCTGCCGTTTTCCTGATGGGCTGGAGGGGCAGTGGCGCTTTCCGGACGAAGAGGACCGGAAGGGTCCCCGAGACCTCCGCTGGGAGCCACGCACCCACCCAAGGATACGGCTCCAGGAGGCGACGGAGGAGGGCGGCTGCTTGCCCTGGCCCGAGCTGTGCGTCCCCCGCCTTGGCCACAGCAGTGGACATTCCCAGAAGAACAAGCACCCGAGAGCACTGAGAAATTTTCCCCCGAGAAAACTTGACCCTCGTCCTGGCAGCAGGACACCTCGGGAAGAAAGCCACCCAGCGGCCACCTGGGCGAGACCGGCTGCCCGAGCAGGCGCGCGGGGCCTCTGGCCGCTGGCCCCGGGCTGCCAGCCCCCACCCGGACTCCCAGCCGTGCCAGGAGAGCAGCGTGGAGACGCACGCCGGGGCCCTCGGCAGGCTCTTGGGGCTCCCGGAGGCGGCGGCTAGCGTCTACGGCCATACCACCCTGAACGCGCCCGATCTCGTCTGATCTCGGAAGCTAAGCAGGGTCGGGCCTGGTTAGTACTTGGATGGGAGACCGCCTGGGAATACCGGGTGCTGTAGGCTTTTGCTCCTCCCTCCCTCGCTGCTCCTTTTGTCTTCGGGGACTTCGCCACCACCCCCCCCACCACCACCACCACCCCCAGCACCACCACCACCACCACCACCACAACGACCCACCGTGACCACGACCCCGACCCCGTCCGGGCCACCCGCCAGACCCACGCACACCGAATCCTCACAGCTACGTCCCCGAATCCTCTCCCCTCCCCACACTCTCCTGGGGCGCGCGCCCGCGACACGGGTCACCAGCGAGGTTGGTCCCAGGCCACGTTGGGGACCGCTCCCCAACTGCCCTCCAGGCGGGCGGGGAGGGACGTGCGGAAGCCATGAGAAAGTGGGTCCTGCACCCCAGCGGGCCCCACAGCGGGACGCGCCACACCTGGGCTCGCCACAAGGTGGTGCACTGGGTCCAGGGCAAGACGCCAGGGGACAGAGAAGCAGGGAGCCTCAGTCGGGTGCTGCTCCACGTCGCGCTCCGTCGCTCAACCCAAGACAGGGCAGCCAGCGCGCGACCTCTACGTGGGATCCCGCCTCCCACGGCAGAGCCTGCGGTCACAGGGACAGAGGGCGCAGGCCGCCAGAGCTCCGGATGCCAGCGGCAGCTCCCCGTCCCGCTCAAAGGGAGGGAGGGCCGCCGCTGGCGCCCAGTCGCCTGTGCCACCCTCCGGGTCTCAAAGCACTCCTCAGTCAGCTCAAGGACCGGGGCCACCTGGCCTTCGGGGTCACATGGGCTTGGGCACGACGGAAGGGACCGCTTGCCCCCGTGGAACAGACATTCTCCCCGTGGACAACCTCAGGTGCCGGGACCCTCTGCTCCGCCTTGGAAAACCCACCTTCTGCAATGTATGCCCAACGCAATCAGGCCGAGCAGATTGACCCCCTCGGCCCGGCCCCAGTGTGTGATGGGGCTCTGTGCGTGAGGGCTTGCTCTTCCCCACCTACACCTGGCACGGCATCTAACACACACACACACACACACACACCACGCAGAGACACCCAGACCACGCACGCACGCACGGGGACGCACCCTCCTCTCCCCCACCCCACACACGAGCAGCCGAAGGACAAGAGGGTATGGCTGGGGCCTGAGCGGGAACAAGCGAAGCCTTGGTTTGCGGCCCCTCGGCCAACTGCATCAGGATTTTTGTCTGGGCTCGGAGGCCAGAGGATCTCTGCCATTTGCTAGCAGGGCCAGGGATGGCAGGAGGGTGGGTACGGGGCTCAGCCAGGGCCAGTTCTGCTGGCACGATCCTGTAGCACGTGGCCGCGTAGCACGGGGCCGGGTCTGAAGGAGGCCAAGCAGGGGCACAAGACCCAGCAGCGGCACAGGGAAGAGGCCCAGGGCACCCAGGAGCAGACGAGACCCGGGAGTCGTGCGTGCTTGGCGTGGCCGCGGGCCCCGTGACGCCCGAGGACTCGAGTGCTCAGCCCCGTGTAGTGGCCGCGAAGGCCTGCCTGGGAGAAACGCCCCGGGAGGCCGGCAGGAACCCGGGATCGGAAGGGATGTGGAGGGGCCCCGGGTCGGAGGAGATGGCTTTGGCTGTGTTTGGTTTTGTTTCTTCTTCCCAAGATCCCGGGTGTGAAAGGGGCCAGAGGTGAAGTCCTGGGCTGGAAAGCCTCACGATTCAGCCCCGCAGCCCCAGGCCCTGAGTGTGGAGGAGGGCGGAGCGGGTCGGCGAAGGGCGCGGCTGCCGTTTTCCTGATGGGCTGGAGGGGCAGTGGCGCTTTCCGGATGAAGAGGACCGGAAGGGTCCCCGAGACCTCCGCTGGGAGCCACGCACCCACCCAAGGATACGGCTCCAGGAGGCGACGGAGGAGGGCGGCTGCTTGCCCTGGCCCGAGCTGTGCGTCCCCCGCCTTGGCCACAGCAGTGGACATTCCCAGAAGAACAAGCGCCCGAGAGCACTGAGAAATTTTCCCCCGAGAAAACTTGACCCTCGTCCTGGCAGCAGGACACCTCGGGAAGAAAGCCACCCAGCGGCCACCTGGGCGAGACCGGCTGCCCGAGCAGGCGCGCGGGGCCTCTGGCCGCTGGCCCCGGGCTGCCAGCCCCCACCCGGACTCCCAGCCGTGCCAGGAGAGCAGCGTGGAGACGCACGCCGGGGCCCTCGGCAGGCTCTTGGGGCTCCCGGAGGCGGCGGCTAGCGTCTACGGCCATACCACCCTGAACGCGCCCGATCTCGTCTGATCTCGGAAGCTAAGCAGGGTCGGGCCTGGTTAGTACTTGGATGGGAGACCGCCTGGGAATACCGGGTGCTGTAGGCTTTTGCTCCTCCCTCCCTCGCTGCTCCTTTTGTCTTCGGGGACTTCGCCACCACCCCCCCCACCACCACCACCACCCCCAGCACCACCACCACCACCACCACCACAACGACCCACCGTGACCACGACCCCGACCCCGTCTGGGCCACCCGCCAGACCCACGCACACCGAATCCTCACAGCTACGTCCCCGAATCCTCTCCCCTCCCCACACTCTCCTGGGGCGCGCGCCCGCGACACGGGTCACCAGCGAGGTTGGTCCCAGGCCACGTTGGGGACCGCTCCCCAACTGCCCTCCAGGCGGGCGGGGAGGGACGTGCGGAAGCCATGAGAAAGTGGGTCCTGCACCCCAGCGGGCCCCACAGCGGGACGCGCCACACCTGGGCTCGCCACAAGGTGGTGCACTGGGTCCAGGGCAAGACGCCAGGGGACAGAGAAGCAGGGAGCCTCAGTCGGGTGCTGCTCCACGTCGCGCTCCGTCGCTCAACCCAAGACAGGGCAGCCAGCGCGCGACCTCTACGTGGGATCCCGCCTCCCACGGCAGAGCCTGCGGTCACAGGGACAGAGGGCGCAGGCCGCCAGAGCTCCGGATGCCAGCGGCAGCTCCCCGTCCCGCTCAAAGGGAGGGAGGGCCGCCGCTGGCGCCCAGTCGCCTGTGCCACCCTCCGGGTCTCAAAGCACTCCTCAGTCAGCTCAAGGACCGGGGCCACCTGGCCTTCGGGGTCACATGGGCTTGGGCACGACGGAAGGGACCGCTTGCCCCCGTGGAACAGACATTCTCCCCGTGGACAACCTCAGGTGCCGGGACCCTCTGCTCCGCCTTGGAAAACCCACCTTCTGCAATGTATGCCCAACGCAATCAGGCCGAGCAGATTGACCCCCTCGGCCCGGCCCCAGTGTGTGATGGGGCTCTGTGCGTGAGGGCTTGCTCTTCCCCACCTACACCAGGCACGGCATCTAACACACACACACACACACACACACACCACGCAGAGACACCCAGACCACGCACGCACGCACGGGGACGCACCCTCCTCTCCCCCACCCCACACACGAGCAGCCGAAGGACAAGAGGGTATGGCTGGGGCCTGAGCGGGAACAAGCGAAGCCTTGGTTTGCGGCCCCTCGGCCAACTGCATCAGGATTTTTGTCTGGGCTCGGAGGCCAGAGGATCTCTGCCATTTGCTAGCAGGGCCAGGGATGGCAGGAGGGTGGGTACGGGGCTCAGCCAGGGCCAGTTCTGCTGGCACGATCCTGTAGCACGTGGCCGCGTAGCACGGGGCCGGGTCTGAAGGAGGCCAAGCAGGGGCACAAGACCCAGCAGCGGCACAGGGAAGAGGCCCAGGGCACCCAGGAGCAGACGAGACCCGGGAGTCGTGCGTGCTTGGCGTGGCCGCGGGCCCCGTGACGCCCGAGGACTCGAGTGCTCAGCCCCGTGTAGTGGCCGCGAAGGCCTGCCTGGGAGAAACGCCCCGGGAGGCCGGCAGGAACCCGGGATCGGAAGGGATGTGGAGGGGCCCCGGGTCGGAGGAGATGGCTTTGGCTGTGTTTGGTTTTGTTTCTTCTTCCCAAGATCCCGGGTGTGAAAGGGGCCAGAGGTGAAGTCCTGGGCTGGAAAGCCTCACGATTCAGCCCCGCAGCCCCAGGCCCTGAGTGTGGAGGAGGGCGGAGCGGGTCGGCGAAGGGCGCGGCTGCCGTTTTCCTGATGGGCTGGAGGGGCAGTGGCGCTTTCCGGACGAAGAGGACCGGAAGGGTCCCCGAGACCTCCGCTGGGAGCCACGCACCCACCCAAGGATACGGCTCCAGGAGGCGACGGAGGAGGGCGGCTGCTTGCCCTGGCCCGAGCTGTGCGTCCCCCGCCTTGGCCACAGCAGTGGACATTCCCAGAAGAACAAGCGCCCGAGAGCACTGAGAAATTTTCCCCCGAGAAAACTTGACCCTCGTCCTGGCAGCAGGACACCTCGGGAAGAAAGCCACCCAGCGGCCACCTGGGCGAGACCGGCTGCCCGAGCAGGCGCGCGGGGCCTCTGGCCGCTGGCCCCGGGCTGCCAGCCCCCACCCGGACTCCCAGCCGTGCCAGGAGAGCAGCGTGGAGACGCACGCCGGGGCCCTCGGCAGGCTCTTGGGGCTCCCGGAGGCGGCGGCTAGCGTCTACGGCCATACCACCCTGAACGCGCGCGATCTCGTCTGATCTCGGAAGCTAAGCAGGGTCGGGCCTGGTTAGTACTTGGATGGGAGACCGCCTGGGAATACCGGGTGCTGTAGGCTTTTGCTCCTCCCTCCCTCGCTGCTCCTTTTGTCTTCGGGGACTTCGCCACCACCCCCCCACCACCACCACCACCCCCAGCACCACCACCACCACCACCACCACAACGACCCACCGTGACCACGACCCCGACCCCGTCCGGGCCACCCGCCAGACCCACGCACACCGAATCCTCACAGCTACGTCCCCGAATCCTCTCCCCTCCCCACACTCTCCTGGGGCGCGCGCCCGCGACACGGGTCACCAGCGAGGTTGGTCCCAGGCCACGTTGGGGACCGCTCCCCAACTGCCCTCCAGGCGGGCGGGGAGGGACGTGCGGAAGCCATGAGAAAGTGGGTCCTGCACCCCAGCGGGCCCCACAGCGGGACGCGCCACACCTGGGCTCGCCACAAGGTGGTGCACTGGGTCCAGGGCAAGACGCCAGGGGACAGAGAAGCAGGGAGCCTCAGTCGGGTGCTGCTCCACGTCGCGCTCCGTCGCTCAACCCAAGACAGGGCAGCCAGCGCGCGACCTCTACGTGGGATCCCGCCTCCCACGGCAGAGCCTGCGGTCACAGGGACAGAGGGCGCAGGCCGCCAGAGCTCCGGATGCCAGCGGCAGCTCCCCGTCCCGCTCAAAGGGAGGGAGGGCCGCCGCTGGCGCCCAGTCGCCTGTGCCACCCTCCGGGTCTCAAAGCACTCCTCAGTCAGCTCAAGGACCGGGGCCACCTGGCCTTCGGGGTCACATGGGCTTGGGCACGACGGAAGGGACCGCTTGCCCCCGTGGAACAGACATTCTCCCCGTGGACAACCTCAGGTGCCGGGACCCTCTGCTCCGCCTTGGAAAACCCACCTTCTGCAATGTATGCCCAACGCAATCAGGCCGAGCAGATTGACCCCCTCGGCCCGGCCCCAGTGTGTGATGGGGCTCTGTGCGTGAGGGCTTGCTCTTCCCCACCTACACCAGGCACGGCATCTAACACACACACACACACACACACACACCACGCAGAGACACCCAGACCACGCACGCACGCACGGGGACGCACCCTCCTCTCCCCCACCCCACACACGAGCAGCCGAAGGACAAGAGGGTATGGCTGGGGCCTGAGCGGGAACAAGCGAAGCCTTGGTTTGCGGCCCCTCGGCCAACTGCATCAGGATTTTTGTCTGGGCTCGGAGGCCAGAGGATCTCTGCCATTTGCTAGCAGGGCCAGGGATGGCAGGAGGGTGGGTACGGGGCTCAGCCAGGGCCAGTTCTGCTGGCACGATCCTGTAGCACGTGGCCGCGTAGCACGGGGCCGGGTCTGAAGGAGGCCAAGCAGGGGCACAAGACCCAGCAGCGGCACAGGGAAGAGGCCCAGGGCACCCAGGAGCAGACGAGACCCGGGAGTCGTGCGTGCTTGGCGTGGCCGCGGGCCCCGTGACGCCCGAGGACTCGAGTGCTCAGCCCCGTGTAGTGGCCGCGAAGGCCTGCCTGGGAGAAACGCCCCGGGAGGCCGGCAGGAACCCGGGATCGGAAGGGATGTGGAGGGGCCCCGGGTCGGAGGAGATGGCTTTGGCTGTGTTTGGTTTTGTTTCTTCTTCCCAAGATCCCGGGTGTGAAAGGGGCCAGAGGTGAAGTCCTGGGCTGGAAAGCCTCACGATTCAGCCCCGCAGCCCCAGGCCCTGAGTGTGGAGGAGGGCGGAGCGGGTCGGCGAAGGGCGCGGCTGCCGTTTTCCTGATGGGCTGGAGGGGCAGTGGCGCTTTCCGGACGAAGAGGACCGGAAGGGTCCCCGAGACCTCCGCTGGGAGCCACGCACCCACCCAAGGATACGGCTCCAGGAGGCGACGGAGGAGGGCGGCTGCTTGCCCTGGCCCGAGCTGTGCGTCCCCCGCCTTGGCCACAGCAGTGGACATTCCCAGAAGAACAAGCGCCCGAGAGCACTGAGAAATTTTCCCCCGAGAAAACTTGACCCTCGTCCTGGCAGCAGGACACCTCGGGAAGAAAGCCACCCAGCGGCCACCTGGGCGAGACCGGCTGCCCGAGCAGGCGCGCGGGGCCTCTGGCCGCTGGCCCCGGGCTGCCAGCCCCCACCCGGACTCCCAGCCGTGCCAGGAGAGCAGCGTGGAGACGCACGCCGGGGCCCTCGGCAGGCTCTTGGGGCTCCCGGAGGCGGCGGCTAGCGTCTACGGCCATACCACCCTGAACGCGCCCGATCTCGTCTGATCTCGGAAGCTAAGCAGGGTCGGGCCTGGTTAGTACTTGGATGGGAGACCGCCTGGGAATACCGGGTGCTGTAGGCTTTTGCTCCTCCCTCCCTCGCTGCTCCTTTTGTCTTCGGGGACTTCGCCACCACCCCCCCCCACCACCACCACCACCCCCAGCACCACCACCACCACCACCACCACAACGACCCACCGTGACCACGACCCCGACCCCGTCCGGGCCACCCGCCAGACCCACGCACACCGAATCCTCACAGCTACGTCCCCGAATCCTCTCCCCTCCCCACACTCTCCTGGGGCGCGCGCCCGCGACACGGGTCACCAGCGAGGTTGGTCCCAGGCCACGTTGGGGACCGCTCCCCAACTGCCCTCCAGGCGGGCGGGGAGGGACGTGCGGAAGCCATGAGAAAGTGGGTCCTGCACCCCAGCGGGCCCCACAGCGGGACGCGCCACACCTGGGCTCGCCACAAGGTGGTGCACTGGGTCCAGGGCAAGACGCCAGGGGACAGAGAAGCAGGGAGCCTCAGTCGGGTGCTGCTCCACGTCGCGCTCCGTCGCTCAACCCAAGACAGGGCAGCCAGCGCGCGACCTCTACGTGGGATCCCGCCTCCCACGGCAGAGCCTGCGGTCACAGGGACAGAGGGCGCAGGCCGCCAGAGCTCCGGATGCCAGCGGCAGCTCCCCGTCCCGCTCAAAGGGAGGGAGGGCCGCCGCTGGCGCCCAGTCGCCTGTGCCACCCTCCGGGTCTCAAAGCACTCCTCAGTCAGCTCAAGGACCGGGGCCACCTGGCCTTCGGGGTCACATGGGCTTGGGCACGACGGAAGGGACCGCTTGCCCCCGTGGAACAGACATTCTCCCCGTGGACAACCTCAGGTGCCGGGACCCTCTGCTCCGCCTTGGAAAACCCACCTTCTGCAATGTATGCCCAACGCAATCAGGCCGAGCAGATTGACCCCCTCGGCCCGGCCCCAGTGTGTGATGGGGCTCTGTGCGTGAGGGCTTGCTCTTCCCCACCTACACCAGGCACGGCATCTAACACACACACACACACACACACACACCACGCAGAGACACCCAGACCACGCACGCACGCACGGGGACGCACCCTCCTCTCCCCCACCCCACACACGAGCAGCCAAAGGACAAGAGGGTATGGCTGGGGCCTGAGCGGGAACAAGCGAAGCCTTGGTTTGCGGCCCCTCGGCCAACTGCATCAGGATTTTTGTCTGGGCTCGGAGGCCAGAGGATCTCTGCCATTTGCTAGCAGGGCCAGGGATGGCAGGAGGGTGGGTACGGGGCTCAGCCAGGGCCAGTTCTGCTGGCACGATCCTGTAGCACGTGGCCGCGTAGCACGGGGCCGGGTCTGAAGGAGGCCAAGCAGGGGCACAAGACCCAGCAGCGGCACAGGGAAGAGGCCCAGGGCACCCAGGAGCAGACGAGACCCGGGAGTCGTGCGTGCTTGGCGTGGCCGCGGGCCCCGTGACGCCCGAGGACTCGAGTGCTCAGCCCCGTGTAGTGGCCGCGAAGGCCTGCCTGGGAGAAACGCCCCGGGAGGCCGGCAGGAACCCGGGATCGGAAGGGATGTGGAGGGGCCCCGGGTCGGAGGAGATGGCTTTGGCTGTGTTTGGTTTTGTTTCTTCTTCCCAAGATCCCGGGTGTGAAAGGGGCCAGAGGTGAAGTCCTGGGCTGGAAAGCCTCACGATTCAGCCCCGCAGCCCCAGGCCCTGAGTGTGGAGGAGGGCGGAGCGGGTCGGCGAAGGGCGCGGCTGCCGTTTTCCTGATGGGCTGGAGGGGCAGTGGCGCTTTCCGGACGAAGAGGACCGGAAGGGTCCCCGAGACCTCCGCTGGGAGCCACGCACCCACCCAAGGATACGGCTCCAGGAGGCGACGGAGGAGGGCGGCTGCTTGCCCTGGCCCGAGCTGTGCGTCCCCCGCCTTGGCCACAGCAGTGGACATTCCCAGAAGAACAAGCGCCCGAGAGCACTGAGAAATTTTCCCCCGAGAAAACTTGACCCTCGTCCTGGCAGCAGGACACCTCGGGAAGAAAGCCACCCAGCGGCCACCTGGGCGAGACCGGCTGCCCGAGCAGGCGCGCGGGGCCTCTGGCCGCTGGCCCCGGGCTGCCAGCCCCCACCCGGACTCCCAGCCGTGCCAGGAGAGCAGCGTGGAGACGCACGCCGGGGCCCTCGGCAGGCTCTTGGGGCTCCCGGAGGCGGCGGCTAGCGTCTACGGCCATACCACCCTGAACGCGCGCGATCTCGTCTGATCTCGGAAGCTAAGCAGGGTCGGGCCTGGTTAGTACTTGGATGGGAGACCGCCTGGGAATACCGGGTGCTGTAGGCTTTTGCTCCTCCCTCCCTCGCTGCTCCTTTTGTCTTCGGGGACTTCGCCACCACCCCCCCCCACCACCACCACCACCCCCAGCACCACCACCACCACCACCACCACAACGACCCACCGTGACCACGACCCCGACCCCGTCCGGGCCACCCGCCAGACCCACGCACACCGAATCCTCACAGCTACGTCCCCGAATCCTCTCCCCTCCCCACACTCTCCTGGGGCGCGCGCCCGCGACACGGGTCACCAGCGAGGTTGGTCCCAGGCCACGTTGGGGACCGCTCCCCAACTGCCCTCCAGGCGGGCGGGGAGGGACGTGCGGAAGCCATGAGAAAGTGGGTCCTGCACCCCAGCGGGCCCCACAGCGGGACGCGCCACACCTGGGCTCGCCACAAGGTGGTGCACTGGGTCCAGGGCAAGACGCCAGGGGACAGAGAAGCAGGGAGCCTCAGTCGGGTGCTGCTCCACGTCGCGCTCCGTCGCTCAACCCAAGACAGGGCAGCCAGCGCGCGACCTCTACGTGGGATCCCGCCTCCCACGGCAGAGCCTGCGGTCACAGGGACAGAGGGCGCAGGCCGCCAGAGCTCCGGATGCCAGCGGCAGCTCCCCGTCCCGCTCAAAGGGAGGGAGGGCCGCCGCTGGCGCCCAGTCGCCTGTGCCACCCTCCGGGTCTCAAAGCACTCCTCAGTCAGCTCAAGGACCGGGGCCACCTGGCCTTCGGGGTCACATGGGCTTGGGCACGACGGAAGGGACCGCTTGCCCCCGTGGAACAGACATTCTCCCCGTGGACAACCTCAGGTGCCGGGACCCTCTGCTCTGCCTTGGAAAACCCACCTTCTGCAATGTATGCCCAACGCAATCAGGCCGAGCAGATTGACCCCCTCGGCCCGGCCCCAGTGTGTGATGGGGCTCTGTGCGTGAGGGCTTGCTCTTCCCCACCTACACCAGGCACGGCATCTAACACACACACACACACACACACACACCACGCAGAGACACCCAGACCACGCACGCACGCACGGGGACGCACCCTCCTCTCCCCCACCCCACACACGAGCAGCCGAAGGACAAGAGGGTATGGCTGGGGCCTGAGCGGGAACAAGCGAAGCCTTGGTTTGCGGCCCCTCGGCCAACTGCATCAGGATTTTTGTCTGGGCTCGGAGGCCAGAGGATCTCTGCCATTTGCTAGCAGGGCCAGGGATGGCAGGAGGGTGGGTACGGGGCTCAGCCAGGGCCAGTTCTGCTGGCACGATCCTGTAGCACGTGGCCGCGTAGCACGGGGCCGGGTCTGAAGGAGGCCAAGCAGGGGCACAAGACCCAGCAGCGGCACAGGGAAGAGGCCCAGGGCACCCAGGAGCAGACGAGACCCGGGAGTCGTGCGTGCTTGGCGTGGCCGCGGGCCCCGTGACGCCCGAGGACTCGAGTGCTCAGCCCCGTGTAGTGGCCGCGAAGGCCTGCCTGGGAGAAACGCCCCGGGAGGCCGGCAGGAACCCGGGATCGGAAGGGATGTGGAGGGGCCCCGGGTCGGAGGAGATGGCTTTGGCTGTGTTTGGTTTTGTTTCTTCTTCCCAAGATCCCGGGTGTGAAAGGGGCCAGAGGTGAAGTCCTGGGCTGGAAAGCCTCACGATTCAGCCCCGCAGCCCCAGGCCCTGAGTGTGGAGGAGGGCGGAGCGGGTCGGCGAAGGGCGCGGCTGCCGTTTTCCTGATGGGCTGGAGGGGCAGTGGCGCTTTCCGGACGAAGAGGACCGGAAGGGTCCCCGAGACCTCCGCTGGGAGCCACGCACCCACCCAAGGATACGGCTCCAGGAGGCGACGGAGGAGGGCGGCTGCTTGCCCTGGCCCGAGCTGTGCGTCCCCCGCCTTGGCCACAGCAGTGGACATTCCCAGAAGAACAAGCGCCCGAGAGCACTGAGAAATTTTCCCCCGAGAAAACTTGACCCTCGTCCTGGCAGCAGGACACCTCGGGAAGAAAGCCACCCAGCGGCCACCTGGGCGAGACCGGCTGCCCGAGCAGGCGCGCGGGGCCTCTGGCCGCTGGCCCCGGGCTGCCAGCCCCCACCCGGACTCCCAGCCGTGCCAGGAGAGCAGCGTGGAGACGCACGCCGGGGCCCTCGGCAGGCTCTTGGGGCTCCCGGAGGCGGCGGCTAGCGTCTACGGCCATACCACCCTGAACGCGCCCGATCTCGTCTGATCTCGGAAGCTAAGCAGGGTCGGGCCTGGTTAGTACTTGGATGGGAGACCGCCTGGGAATACCGGGTGCTGTAGGCTTTTGCTCCTCCCTCCCTCGCTGCTCCTTTTGTCTTCGGGGACTTCGCCACCACCCCCCCCACCACCACCACCACCCCCAGCACCACCACCACCACCACCACCACAACGACCCACCGTGACCACGACCCCGACCCCGTCCGGGCCACCCGCCAGACCCACGCACACCGAATCCTCACAGCTACGTCCCCGAATCCTCTCCCCTCCCCACACTCTCCTGGGGCGCGCGCCCGCGACACGGGTCACCAGCGAGGTTGGTCCCAGGCCACGTTGGGGACCGCTCCCCAACTGCCCTCCAGGCGGGCGGGGAGGGACGTGCGGAAGCCATGAGAAAGTGGGTCCTGCACCCCAGCGGGCCCCACAGCGGGACGCGCCACACCTGGGCTCGCCACAAGGTGGTGCACTGGGTCCAGGGCAAGACGCCAGGGGACAGAGAAGCAGGGAGCCTCAGTCGGGTGCTGCTCCACGTCGCGCTCCGTCGCTCAACCCAAGACAGGGCAGCCAGCGCGCGACCTCTACGTGGGATCCCGCCTCCCACGGCAGAGCCTGCGGTCACAGGGACAGAGGGCGCAGGCCGCCAGAGCTCCGGATGCCAGCGGCAGCTCCCCGTCCCGCTCAAAGGGAGGGAGGGCCGCCGCTGGCGCCCAGTCGCCTGTGCCACCCTCCGGGTCTCAAAGCACTCCTCAGTCAGCTCAAGGACCGGGGCCACCTGGCCTTCGGGGTCACATGGGCTTGGGCACGACGGAAGGGACCGCTTGCCCCCGTGGAACAGACATTCTCCCCGTGGACAACCTCAGGTGCCGGGACCCTCTGCTCCGCCTTGGAAAACCCACCTTCTGCAATGTATGCCCAACGCAATCAGGCCGAGCAGATTGACCCCCTCGGCCCGGCCCCAGTGTGTGATGGGGCTCTGTGCGTGAGGGCTTGCTCTTCCCCACCTACACCAGGCACGGCATCTAACACACACACACACACACACACACACACCACGCAGAGACACCCAGACCACGCACGCACGCACGGGGACGCACCCTCCTCTCCCCCACCCCACACACGAGCAGCCGAAGGACAAGAGGGTATGGCTGGGGCCTGAGCGGGAACAAGCGAAGCCTTGGTTTGCGGCCCCTCGGCCAACTGCATCAGGATTTTTGTCTGGGCTCGGAGGCCAGAGGATCTCTGCCATTTGCTAGCAGGGCCAGGGATGGCAGGAGGGTGGGTACGGGGCTCAGCCAGGGCCAGTTCTGCTGGCACGATCCTGTAGCACGTGGCCGCGTAGCACGGGGCCGGGTCTGAAGGAGGCCAAGCAGGGGCACAAGACCCAGCAGCGGCACAGGGAAGAGGCCCAGGGCACCCAGGAGCAGACGAGACCCGGGAGTCGTGCGTGCTTGGCGTGGCCGCGGGCCCCGTGACGCCCGAGGACTCGAGTGCTCAGCCCCGTGTAGTGGCCGCGAAGGCCTGCCTGGGAGAAACGCCCCGGGAGGCCGGCAGGAACCCGGGATCGGAAGGGATGTGGAGGGGCCCCGGGTCGGAGGAGATGGCTTTGGCTGTGTTTGGTTTTGTTTCTTCTTCCCAAGATCCCGGGTGTGAAAGGGGCCAGAGGTGAAGTCCTGGGCTGGAAAGCCTCACGATTCAGCCCCGCAGCCCCAGGCCCTGAGTGTGGAGGAGGGCGGAGCGGGTCGGCGAAGGGCGCGGCTGCCGTTTTCCTGATGGGCTGGAGGGGCAGTGGCGCTTTCCGGACGAAGAGGACCGGAAGGGTCCCCGAGACCTCCGCTGGGAGCCACGCACCCACCCAAGGATACGGCTCCAGGAGGCGACGGAGGAGGGCGGCTGCTTGCCCTGGCCCGAGCTGTGCGTCCCCCGCCTTGGCCACAGCAGTGGACATTCCCAGAAGAACAAGCGCCCGAGAGCACTGAGAAATTTTCCCCCGAGAAAACTTGACCCTCGTCCTGGCAGCAGGACACCTCGGGAAGAAAGCCACCCAGCGGCCACCTGGGCGAGACCGGCTGCCCGAGCAGGCGCGCGGGGCCTCTGGCCGCTGGCCCCGGGCTGCCAGCCCCCACCCGGACTCCCAGCCGTGCCAGGAGAGCAGCGTGGAGACGCACGCTGGGGCCCTCGGCAGGCTCTTGGGGCTCCCGGAGGCGGCGGCTAGCGTCTACGGCCATACCACCCTGAACGCGCCCGATCTCGTCTGATCTCGGAAGCTAAGCAGGGTCGGGCCTGGTTAGTACTTGGATGGGAGACCGCCTGGGAATACCGGGTGCTGTAGGCTTTTGCTCCTCCCTCCCTCGCTGCTCCTTTTGTCTTCGGGGACTTCGCCACCACCCCCCCCACCACCACCACCACCCCCAGCACCACCACCACCACCACCACCACAACGACCCACCGTGACCACGACCCCGACCCCGTCCGGGCCACCCGCCAGACCCACGCACACCGAATCCTCACAGCTACGTCCCCGAATCCTCTCCCCTCCCCACACTCTCCTGGGGAGCGCGCCCGCGACACGGGTCACCAGCGAGGTTGGTCCCAGGCCACGTTGGGGACCGCTCCCCAACTGCCCTCCAGGCGGGCGGGGAGGGACGTGCGGAAGCCATGAGAAAGTGGGTCCTGCACCCCAGCGGGCCCCACAGCGGGATGCGCCACACCTGGGCTCGCCACAAGGTGGTGCACTGGGTCCAGGGCAAGACGCCAGGGGACAGAGAAGCAGGGAGCCTCAGTCGGGTGCTGCTCCACGTCGCGCTCCGTCGCTCAACCCAAGACAGGGCAGCCAGCGCGCGACCTCTACGTGGGATCCCGCCTCCCACGGCAGAGCCTGCGGTCACAGGGACAGAGGGCGCAGGCCGCCAGAGCTCCGGATGCCAGCGGCAGCTCCCCGTCCCGCTCAAAGGTTGGGAGGGCCGCCGCTGGCGCCCAGGCGCCTGTGCCACCCTCCGGGTCTCAAAGCACTCCTCAGTCAGCTCAAGGACCGGGGCCACCTGGCCTTCGGGGTCACATGGGCTTGGGCACGACGGAAGGGACCGCTTGCCCCCGTGGAACAGACATTCTCCCCGTGGACAACCTCAGGTGCCGGGACCCTCTGCTCCGCCTTGGAAAACCCACCTTCTGCAATGTATGCCCAACGCAATCAGGCCGAGCAGATTGACCCCCTCGGCCCGGCCCCAGTGTGTGATGGGGCTCTGTGCGTGAGGGCTTGCTCTTCCCCACCTACACCAGGCACGGCATCTAACACACACACACACACACACACACACCACGCAGAGACACCCAGACCACGCACGCACGCACGGGGACGCACCCTCCTCTCCCCCACCCCACACACGAGCAGCCGAAGGACAAGAGGGTATGGCTGGGGCCTGAGCGGGAACAAGCGAAGCCTTGGTTTGCGGCCCCTCGGCCAACTGCATCAGGATTTTTGTCTGGGCTCGGAGGCCAGAGGATCTCTGCCATTTGCTAGCAGGGCCAGGGATGGCAGGAGGGTGGGTACGGGGCTCAGCCAGGGCCAGTTCTGCTGGCACGATCCTGTAGCACGTGGCCGCGTAGCACGGGGCCGGGTCTGAAGGAGGCCAAGCAGGGGCACAAGACCCAGCAGCGGCACAGGGAAGAGGCCCAGGGCACCCAGGAGCAGACGAGACCCGGGAGTCGTGCGTGCTTGGCGTGGCCGCGGGCCCCGTGACGCCCGAGGACTCGAGTGCTCAGCCCCGTGTAGTGGCCGCGAAGGCCTGCCTGGGAGAAACGCCCCGGGAGGCCGGCAGGAACCCGGGATCGGAAGGGATGTGGAGGGGCCCCGGGTCGGAGGAGATGGCTTTGGCTGTGTTTGGTTTTGTTTCTTCTTCCCAAGATCCCGGGTGTGAAAGGGGCCAGAGGTGAAGTCCTGGGCTGGAAAGCCTCACGATTCAGCCCCGCAGCCCCAGGCCCTGAGTGTGGAGGAGGGCGGAGCGGGTCGGCGAAGGGCGCGGCTGCCGTTTTCCTGATGGGCTGGAGGGGCAGTGGCGCTTTCCGGACGAAGAGGACCGGAAGGGTCCCCGAGACCTCCGCTGGGAGCCACGCACCCACCCAAGGATACGGCTCCAGGAGGCGACGGAGGAGGGCGGCTGCTTGCCCTGGCCCGAGCTGTGCGTCCCCCGCCTTGGCCACAGCAGTGGACATTCCCAGAAGAACAAGCGCCCGAGAGCACTGAGAAATTTTCCCCCGAGAAAACTTGACCCTCGTCCTGGCAGCAGGACACCTCGGGAAGAAAGCCACCCAGCGGCCACCTGGGCGAGACCGGCTGCCCGAGCAGGCGCGCGGGGCCTCTGGCCGCTGGCCCCGGGCTGCCAGCCCCCACCCGGACTCCCAGCCGTGCCAGGAGAGCAGCGTGGAGACGCACGCCGGGGCCCTCGGCAGGCTCTTGGGGCTCCCGGAGGCGGCGGCTAGCGTCTACGGCCATACCACCCTGAACGCGCCCGATCTCGTCTGATCTCGGAAGCTAAGCAGGGTCGGGCCTGGTTAGTACTTGGATGGGAGACCGCCTGGGAATACCGGGTGCTGTAGGCTTTTGCTCCTCCCTCCCTCGCTGCTCCTTTTGTCTTCGGGGACTTCGCCACCACCCCCCCCACCACCACCACCACCCCCAGCACCACCACCACCACCACCACCACCACAACGACCCACCGTGACCACGACCCCGACCCCGTCCGGGCCACCCGCCAGACCCACGCACACCGAATCCTCACAGCTACGTCCCCGAATCCTCTCCCCTCCCCACACTCTCCTGGGGCGCGCGCCCGCGACACGGGTCACCAGCGAGGTTGGTCCCAGGCCACGTTGGGGACCGCTCCCCAACTGCCCTCCAGGCGGGCGGGGAGGGACGTGCGGAAGCCATGAGAAAGTGGGTCCTGCACCCCAGCGGGCCCCACAGCGGGACGCGCCACACCTGGGCTCGCCACAAGGTGGTGCACTGGGTCCAGGGCAAGACGCCAGGGGACAGAGAAGCAGGGAGCCTCAGTCGGGTGCTGCTCCACGTCGCGCTCCGTCGCTCAACCCAAGACAGGGCAGCCAGCGCGCGACCTCTACGTGGGATCCCGCCTCCCACGGCAGAGCCTGCGGTCACAGGGACAGAGGGCGCAGGCCGCCAGAGCTCCGGATGCCAGCGGCAGCTCCCCGTCCCGCTCAAAGGGAGGGAGGGCCGCCGCTGGCGCCCAGTCGCCTGTGCCACCCTCCGGGTCTCAAAGCACTCCTCAGTCAGCTCAAGGACCGGGGCCACCTGGCCTTCGGGGTCACATGGGCTTGGGCACGACGGAAGGGACCGCTTGCCCCCGTGGAACAGACATTCTCCCCGTGGACAACCTCAGGTGCCGGGACCCTCTGCTCCGCCTTGGAAAACCCACCTTCTGCAATGTATGCCCAACGCAATCAGGCCGAGCAGATTGACCCCCTCGGCCCGGCCCCAGTGTGTGATGGGGCTCTGTGCGTGAGGGCTTGCTCTTCCCCACCTACACCAGGCACGGCATCTAACACACACACACACACACACACACACCACGCAGAGACACCCAGACCACGCACGCACGCACGGGGACGCACCCTCCTCTCCCCCACCCCACACACGAGCAGCCGAAGGACAAGAGGGTATGGCTGGGGCCTGAGCGGGAACAAGCGAAGCCTTGGTTTGCGGCCCCTCGGCCAACTGCATCAGGATTTTTGTCTGGGCTCGGAGGCCAGAGGATCTCTGCCATTTGCTAGCAGGGCCAGGGATGGCAGGAGGGTGGGTACGGGGCTCAGCCAGGGCCAGTTCTGCTGGCACGATCCTGTAGCACGTGGCCGCGTAGCACGGGGCCGGGTCTGAAGGAGGCCAAGCAGGGGCACAAGACCCAGCAGCGGCACAGGGAAGAGGCCCAGGGCACCCAGGAGCAGACGAGACCCGGGAGTCGTGCGTGCTTGGCGTGGCCGCGGGCCCCGTGACGCCCGAGGACTCGAGTGCTCAGCCCCGTGTAGTGGCCGCGAAGGCCTGCCTGGGAGAAACGCCCCGGGAGGCCGGCAGGAACCCGGGATCGGAAGGGATGTGGAGGGGCCCCGGGTCGGAGGAGATGGCTTTGGCTGTGTTTGGTTTTGTTTCTTCTTCCCAAGATCCCGGGTGTGAAAGGGGCCAGAGGTGAAGTCCTGGGCTGGAAAGCCTCACGATTCAGCCCCGCAGCCCCAGGCCCTGAGTGTGGAGGAGGGCGGAGCGGGTCGGCGAAGGGCGCGGCTGCCGTTTTCCTGATGGGCTGGAGGGGCAGTGGCGCTTTCCGGACGAAGAGGACCGGAAGGGTCCCCGAGACCTCCGCTGGGAGCCACGCACCCACCCAAGGATACGGCTCCAGGAGGCGACGGAGGAGGGCGGCTGCTTGCCCTGGCCCGAGCTGTGCGTCCCCCGCCTTGGCCACAGCAGTGGACATTCCCAGAAGAACAAGCGCCCGAGAGCACTGAGAAATTTTCCCCCGAGAAAACTTGACCCTCGTCCTGGCAGCAGGACACCTCGGGAAGAAAGCCACCCAGCGGCCACCTGGGCGAGACCGGCTGCCCGAGCAGGCGCGCGGGGCCTCTGGCCGCTGGCCCCGGGCTGCCAGCCCCCACCCGGACTCCCAGCCGTGCCAGGAGAGCAGCGTGGAGACGCACGCCGGGGCCCTCGGCAGGCTCTTGGGGCTCCCGGAGGCGGCGGCTAGCGTCTACGGCCATACCACCCTGAACGCGCCCGATCTCGTCTGATCTCGGAAGCTAAGCAGGGTCGGGCCTGGTTAGTACTTGGATGGGAGACCGCCTGGGAATACCGGGTGCTGTAGGCTTTTGCTCCTCCCTCCCTCGCTGCTCCTTTTGTCTTCGGGGACTTCGCCACCACCCCCCCCACCACCACCACCACCCCCAGCACCACCACCACCACCACCACCACAACGACCCACCGTGACCACGACCCCGACCCCGTCCGGGCCACCCGCCAGACCCACGCACACCGAATCCTCACAGCTACGTCCCCGAATCCTCTCCCCTCCCCACACTCTCCTGGGGCGCGCGCCCGCGACACGGGTCACCAGCGAGGTTGGTCCCAGGCCACGTTGGGGACCGCTCCCCAACTGCCCTCCAGGCGGGCGGGGAGGGACGTGCGGAAGCCATGAGAAAGTGGGTCCTGCACCCCAGCGGGCCCCACAGCGGGACGCGCCACACCTGGGCTCGCCACAAGGTGGTGCACTGGGTCCAGGGCAAGACGCCAGGGGACAGAGAAGCAGGGAGCCTCAGTCGGGTGCTGCTCCACGTCGCGCTCCGTCGCTCAACCCAAGACAGGGCAGCCAGCGCGCGACCTCTACGTGGGATCCCGCCTCCCACGGCAGAGCCTGCGGTCACAGGGACAGAGGGCGCAGGCCGCCAGAGCTCCGGATGCCAGCGGCAGCTCCCCGTCCCGCTCAAAGGGAGGGAGGGCCGCCGCTGGCGCCCAGTCGCCTGTGCCACCCTCCGGGTCTCAAAGCACTCCTCAGTCAGCTCAAGGACCGGGGCCACCTGGCCTTCGGGGTCACATGGGCTTGGGCACGACGGAAGGGACCGCTTGCCCCCGTGGAACAGACATTCTCCCCGTGGACAACCTCAGGTGCCGGGACCCTCTGCTCCGCCTTGGAAAACCCACCTTCTGCAATGTATGCCCAACGCAATCAGGCCGAGCAGATTGACCCCCTCGGCCCGGCCCCAGTGTGTGATGGGGCTCTGTGCGTGAGGGCTTGCTCTTCCCCACCTACACCAGGCACGGCATCTAACACACACACACACACACACACACACCACGCAGAGACACCCAGACCACGCACGCACGCACGGGGACGCACCCTCCTCTCCCCCACCCCACACACGAGCAGCCGAAGGACAAGAGGGTATGGCTGGGGCCTGAGCGGGAACAAGCGAAGCCTTGGTTTGCGGCCCCTCGGCCAACTGCATCAGGATTTTTGTCTGGGCTCGGAGGCCAGAGGATCTCTGCCATTTGCTAGCAGGGCCAGGGATGGCAGGAGGGTGGGTACGGGGCTCAGCCAGGGCCAGTTCTGCTGGCACGATCCTGTAGCACGTGGCCGCGTAGCACGGGGCCGGGTCTGAAGGAGGCCAAGCAGGGGCACAAGACCCAGCAGCGGCACAGGGAAGAGGCCCAGGGCACCCAGGAGCAGACGAGACCCGGGAGTCATGCGTGCTTGGCGTGGCCGCGGGCCCCGTGACGCCCGAGGACTCGAGTGCTCAGCCCCGTGTAGTGGCCGCGAAGGCCTGCCTGGGAGAAACGCCCCGGGAGGCCGGCAGGAACCCGGGATCGGAAGGGATGTGGAGGGGCCCCGGGTCGGAGGAGATGGCTTTGGCTGTGTTTGGTTTTGTTTCTTCTTCCCAAGATCCCGGGTGTGAAAGGGGCCAGAGGTGAAGTCCTGGGCTGGAAAGCCTCACGATTCAGCCCCGCAGCCCCAGGCCCTGAGTGTGGAGGAGGGCGGAGCGGGTCGGCGAAGGGCGCGGCTGCCGTTTTCCTGATGGGCTGGAGGGGCAGTGGCGCTTTCCGGACGAAGAGGACCGGAAGGGTCCCCGAGACCTCCGCTGGGAGCCACGCACCCACCCAAGGATACGGCTCCAGGAGGCGACGGAGGAGGGCGGCTGCTTGCCCTGGCCCGAGCTGTGCGTCCCCCGCCTTGGCCACAGCAGTGGACATTCCCAGAAGAACAAGCGCCCGAGAGCACTGAGAAATTTTCCCCCGAGAAAACTTGACCCTCGTCCTGGCAGCAGGACACCTCGGGAAGAAAGCCACCCAGCGGCCACCTGGGCGAGACCGGCTGCCCGAGCAGGCGCGCGGGGCCTCTGGCCGCTGGCCCCGGGCTGCCAGCCCCCACCCGGACTCCCAGCCGTGCCAGGAGAGCAGCGTGGAGACGCACGCCGGGGCCCTCGGCAGGCTCTTGGGGCTCCCGGAGGCGGCGGCTAGCGTCTACGGCCATACCACCCTGAACGCGCCCGATCTCGTCTGATCTCGGAAGCTAAGCAGGGTCGGGCCTGGTTAGTACTTGGATGGGAGACCGCCTGGGAATACCGGGTGCTGTAGGCTTTTGCTCCTCCCTCCCTCGCTGCTCCTTTTGTCTTCGGGGACTTCGCCACCACCCCCCCCACCACCACCACCACCCCCAGCACCACCACCACCACCACCACCACAACGACCCACCGTGACCACGACCCCGACCCCGTCCGGGCCACCCGCCAGACCCACGCACACCGAATCCTCACAGCTACGTCCCCGAATCCTCTCCCCTCCCCACACTCTCCTGGGGCGCGCGCCCGCGACACGGGTCACCAGCGAGGTTGGTCCCAGGCCACGTTGGGGACCGCTCCCCAACTGCCCTCCAGGCGGGCGGGGAGGGACGTGCGGAAGCCATGAGAAAGTGGGTCCTGCACCCCAGCGGGCCCCACAGCGGGACGCGCCACACCTGGGCTCGCCACAAGGTGGTGCACTGGGTCCAGGGCAAGACGCCAGGGGACAGAGAAGCAGGGAGCCTCAGTCGGGTGCTGCTCCACGTCGCGCTCCGTCGCTCAACCCAAGACAGGGCAGCCAGCGCGCGACCTCTACGTGGGATCCCGCCTCCCACGGCAGAGCCTGCGGTCACAGGGACAGAGGGCGCAGGCCGCCAGAGCTCCGGATGCCAGCGGCAGCTCCCCGTCCCGCTCAAAGGGAGGGAGGGCCGCCGCTGGCGCCCAGTCGCCTGTGCCACCCTCCGGGTCTCAAAGCACTCCTCAGTCAGCTCAAGGACCGGGGCCACCTGGCCTTCGGGGTCACATGGGCTTGGGCACGACGGAAGGGACCGCTTGCCCCCGTGGAACAGACATTCTCCCCGTGGACAACCTCAGGTGCCGGGACCCTCTGCTCCGCCTTGGAAAACCCACCTTCTGCAATGTATGCCCAACGCAATCAGGCCGAGCAGATTGACCCCCTCGGCCCGGCCCCAGTGTGTGATGGGGCTCTGTGCGTGAGGGCTTGCTCTTCCCCACCTACACCAGGCACGGCATCTAACACACACACACACACACACACACACCACGCAGAGACACCCAGACCACGCACGCACGCACGGGGACGCACCCTCCTCTCCCCCACCCCACACACGAGCAGCCGAAGGACAAGAGGGTATGGCTGGGGCCTGAGCGGGAACAAGCGAAGCCTTGGTTTGCGGCCCCTCGGCCAACTGCATCAGGATTTTTGTCTGGGCTCGGAGGCCAGAGGATCTCTGCCATTTGCTAGCAGGGCCAGGGATGGCAGGAGGGTGGGTACGGGGCTCAGCCAGGGCCAGTTCTGCTGGCACGATCCTGTAGCACGTGGCCGCGTAGCACGGGGCCGGGTCTGAAGGAGGCCAAGCAGGGGCACAAGACCCAGCAGCGGCACAGGGAAGAGGCCCAGGGCACCCAGGAGCAGACGAGACCCGGGAGTCGTGCGTGCTTGGCGTGGCCGCGGGCCCCGTGACGCCCGAGGACTCGAGTGCTCAGCCCCGTGTAGTGGCCGCGAAGGCCTGCCTGGGAGAAACGCCCCGGGAGGCCGGCAGGAACCCGGGATCGGAAGGGATGTGGAGGGGCCCCGGGTCGGAGGAGATGGCTTTGGCTGTGTTTGGTTTTGTTTCTTCTTCCCAAGATCCCGGGTGTGAAAGGGGCCAGAGGTGAAGTCCTGGGCTGGAAAGCCTCACGATTCAGCCCCGCAGCCCCAGGCCCTGAGTGTGGAGGAGGGCGGAGCGGGTCGGCGAAGGGCGCGGCTGCCGTTTTCCTGATGGGCTGGAGGGGCAGTGGCGCTTTCCGGACGAAGAGGACCGGAAGGGTCCCCGAGACCTCCGCTGGGAGCCACGCACCCACCCAAGGATACGGCTCCAGGAGGCGACGGAGGAGGGCGGCTGCTTGCCCTGGCCCGAGCTGTGCGTCCCCCGCCTTGGCCACAGCAGTGGACATTCCCAGAAGAACAAGCGCCCGAGAGCACTGAGAAATTTTCCCCCGAGAAAACTTGACCCTCGTCCTGGCAGCAGGACACCTCGGGAAGAAAGCCACCCAGCGGCCACCTGGGCGAGACCGGCTGCCCGAGCAGGCGCGCGGGGCCTCTGGCCGCTGGCCCCGGGCTGCCAGCCCCCACCCGGACTCCCAGCCGTGCCAGGAGAGCAGCGTGGAGACGCACGCCGGGGCCCTCGGCAGGCTCTTGGGGCTCCCGGAGGCGGCGGCTAGCGTCTACGGCCATACCACCCTGAACGCGCCCGATCTCGTCTGATCTCGGAAGCTAAGCAGGGTCGGGCCTGGTTAGTACTTGGATGGGAGACCGCCTGGGAATACCGGGTGCTGTAGGCTTTTGCTCCTCCCTCCCTCGCTGCTCCTTTTGTCTTCGGGGACTTCGCCACCACCCCCCCCACCACCACCACCACCCCCAGCACCACCACCACCACCACCACCACAACGACCCACCGTGACCACGACCCCGACCCCGTCCGGGCCACCCGCCAGACCCACGCACACCGAATCCTCACAGCTACGTCCCCGAATCCTCTCCCCTCCCCACACTCTCCTGGGGCGCGCGCCCGCGACACGGGTCACCAGCGAGGTTGGTCCCAGGCCACGTTGGGGACCGCTCCCCAACTGCCCTCCAGGCGGGCGGGGAGGGACGTGCGGAAGCCATGAGAAAGTGGGTCCTGCACCCCAGCGGGCCCCACAGCGGGACGCGCCACACCTGGGCTCGCCACAAGGTGGTGCACTGGGTCCAGGGCAAGACGCCAGGGGACAGAGAAGCAGGGAGCCTCAGTCGGGTGCTGCTCCACGTCGCGCTCCGTCGCTCAACCCAAGACAGGGCAGCCAGCGCGCGACCTCTACGTGGGATCCCGCCTCCCACGGCAGAGCCTGCGGTCACAGGGACAGAGGGCGCAGGCCGCCAGAGCTCCGGATGCCAGCGGCAGCTCCCCGTCCCGCTCAAAGGGAGGGAGGGCCGCCGCTGGCGCCCAGTCGCCTGTGCCACCCTCCGGGTCTCAAAGCACTCCTCAGTCAGCTCAAGGACCGGGGCCACCTGGCCTTCGGGGTCACATGGGCTTGGGCACGACGGAAGGGACCGCTTGCCCCCGTGGAACAGACATTCTCCCCGTGGACAACCTCAGGTGCCGGGACCCTCTGCTCCGCCTTGGAAAACCCACCTTCTGCAATGTATGCCCAACGCAATCAGGCCGAGCAGATTGACCCCCTCGGCCCGGCCCCAGTGTGTGATGGGGCTCTGTGCGTGAGGGCTTGCTCTTCCCCACCTACACCAGGCACGGCATCTAACACACACACACACACACACACACACCACGCAGAGACACCCAGACCACGCACGCACGCACGGGGACGCACCCTCCTCTCCCCCACCCCACACACGAGCAGCCGAAGGACAAGAGGGTATGGCTGGGGCCTGAGCGGGAACAAGCGAAGCCTTGGTTTGCGGCCCCTCGGCCAACTGCATCAGGATTTTTGTCTGGGCTCGGAGGCCAGAGGATCTCTGCCATTTGCTAGCAGGGCCAGGGATGGCAGGAGGGTGGGTACGGGGCTCAGCCAGGGCCAGTTCTGCTGGCACGATCCTGTAGCACGTGGCCGCGTAGCACGGGGCCGGGTCTGAAGGAGGCCAAGCAGGGGCACAAGACCCAGCAGCGGCACAGGGAAGAGGCCCAGGGCACCCAGGAGCAGACGAGACCCGGGAGTCGTGCGTGCTTGGCGTGGCCGCGGGCCCCGTGACGCCCGAGGACTCGAGTGCTCAGCCCCGTGTAGTGGCCGCGAAGGCCTGCCTGGGAGAAACGCCCCGGGAGGCCGGCAGGAACCCGGGATCGGAAGGGATGTGGAGGGGCCCCGGGTCGGAGGAGATGGCTTTGGCTGTGTTTGGTTTTGTTTCTTCTTCCCAAGATCCCGGGTGTGAAAGGGGCCAGAGGTGAAGTCCTGGGCTGGAAAGCCTCACGATTCAGCCCCGCAGCCCCAGGCCCTGAGTGTGGAGGAGGGCGGAGCGGGTCGGCGAAGGGCGCGGCTGCCGTTTTCCTGATGGGCTGGAGGGGCAGTGGCGCTTTCCGGACGAAGAGGACCGGAAGGGTCCCCGAGACCTCCGCTGGGAGCCACGCACCCACCCAAGGATACGGCTCCAGGAGGCGACGGAGGAGGGCGGCTGCTTGCCCTGGCCCGAGCTGTGCGTCCCCCGCCTTGGCCACAGCAGTGGACATTCCCAGAAGAACAAGCGCCCGAGAGCACTGAGAAATTTTCCCCCGAGAAAACTTGACCCTCGTCCTGGCAGCAGGACACCTCGGGAAGAAAGCCACCCAGCGGCCACCTGGGCGAGACCGGCTGCCCGAGCAGGCGCGCGGGGCCTCTGGCCGCTGGCCCCGGGCTGCCAGCCCCCACCCGGACTCCCAGCCGTGCCAGGAGAGCAGCGTGGAGACGCACGCCGGGGCCCTCGGCAGGCTCTTGGGGCTCCCGGAGGCGGCGGCTAGCGTCTACGGCCATACCACCCTGAACGCGCCCGATCTCGTCTGATCTCGGAAGCTAAGCAGGGTCGGGCCTGGTTAGTACTTGGATGGGAGACCGCCTGGGAATACCGGGTGCTGTAGGCTTTTGCTCCTCCCTCCCTCGCTGCTCCTTTTGTCTTCGGGGACTTCGCCACCACCCCCCCCACCACCACCACCACCCCCAGCACCACCACCACCACCACCACCACAACGACCCACCGTGACCACGACCCCGACCCCGTCCGGGCCACCCGCCAGACCCACGCACACCGAATCCTCACAGCTACGTCCCCGAATCCTCTCCCCTCCCCACACTCTCCTGGGGCGCGCGCCCGCGACACGGGTCACCAGCGAGGTTGGTCCCAGGCCACGTTGGGGACCGCTCCCCAACTGCCCTCCAGGCGGGCGGGGAGGGACGTGCGGAAGCCATGAGAAAGTGGGTCCTGCACCCCAGCGGGCCCCACAGCGGGACGCGCCACACCTGGGCTCGCCACAAGGTGGTGCACTGGGTCCAGGGCAAGACGCCAGGGGACAGAGAAGCAGGGAGCCTCAGTCGGGTGCTGCTCCACGTCGCGCTCCGTCGCTCAACCCAAGACAGGGCAGCCAGCGCGCGACCTCTACGTGGGATCCCGCCTCCCACGGCAGAGCCTGCGGTCACAGGGACAGAGGGCGCAGGCCGCCAGAGCTCCGGATGCCAGCGGCAGCTCCCCGTCCCGCTCAAAGGGAGGGAGGGCCGCCGCTGGCGCCCAGTCGCCTGTGCCACCCTCCGGGTCTCAAAGCACTCCTCAGTCAGCTCAAGGACCGGGGCCACCTGGCCTTCGGGGTCACATGGGCTTGGGCACGACGGAAGGGACCGCTTGCCCCCGTGGAACAGACATTCTCCCCGTGGACAACCTCAGGTGCCGGGACCCTCTGCTCCGCCTTGGAAAACCCACCTTCTGCAATGTATGCCCAACGCAATCAGGCCGAGCAGATTGACCCCCTCGGCCCGGCCCCAGTGTGTGATGGGGCTCTGTGCGTGAGGGCTTGCTCTTCCCCACCTACACCAGGCACGGCATCTAACACACACACACACACACACACACACACACCACGCAGAGACACCCAGACCACGCACGCACGCACGGGGACGCACCCTCCTCTCCCCCACCCCACACACGAGCAGCCGAAGGACAAGAGGGTATGGCTGGGGCCTGAGCGGGAACAAGCGAAGCCTTGGTTTGCGGCCCCTCGGCCAACTGCATCAGGATTTTTGTCTGGGCTCGGAGGCCAGAGGATCTCTGCCATTTGCTAGCAGGGCCAGGGATGGCAGGAGGGTGGGTACGGGGCTCAGCCAGGGCCAGTTCTGCTGGCACGATCCTGTAGCACGTGGCCGCGTAGCACGGGGCCGGGTCTGAAGGAGGCCAAGCAGGGGCACAAGACCCAGCAGCGGCACAGGGAAGAGGCCCAGGGCACCCAGGAGCAGACGAGACCCGGGAGTCGTGCGTGCTTGGCGTGGCCGCGGGCCCCGTGACGCCCGAGGACTCGAGTGCTCAGCCCCGTGTAGTGGCCGCGAAGGCCTGCCTGGGAGAAACGCCCCGGGAGGCCGGCAGGAACCCGGGATCGGAAGGGATGTGGAGGGGCCCCGGGTCGGAGGAGATGGCTTTGGCTGTGTTTGGTTTTGTTTCTTCTTCCCAAGATCCCGGGTGTGAAAGGGTCCAGAGGTGAAGTCCTGGGCTGGAAAGCCTCACGATTCAGCCCCGCAGCCCCAGGCCCTGAGTGTGGAGGAGGGCGGAGCGGGTCGGCGAAGGGCGCGGCTGCCGTTTTCCTGATGGGCTGGAGGGGCAGTGGCGCTTTCCGGACGAAGAGGACCGGAAGGGTCCCCGAGACCTCCGCTGGGAGCCACGCACCCACCCAAGGATACGGCTCCAGGAGGCGACGGAGGAGGGCGGCTGCTTGCCCTGGCCCGAGCTGTGCGTCCCCCGCCTTGGCCACAGCAGTGGACATTCCCAGAAGAACAAGCGCCCGAGAGCACTGAGAAATTTTCCCCCGAGAAAACTTGACCCTCGTCCTGGCAGCAGGACACCTCGGGAAGAAAGCCACCCAGCGGCCACCTGGGCGAGACCGGCTGCCCGAGCAGGCGCGCGGGGCCTCTGGCCGCTGGCCCCGGGCTGCCAGCCCCCACCCGGACTCCCAGCCGTGCCAGGAGAGCAGCGTGGAGACGCACGCCGGGGCCCTCGGCAGGCTCTTGGGGCTCCCGGAGGCGGCGGCTAGCGTCTACGGCCATACCACCCTGAACGCGCCCGATCTCGTCTGATCTCGGAAGCTAAGCAGGGTCGGGCCTGGTTAGTACTTGGATGGGAGACCGCCTGGGAATACCGGGTGCTGTAGGCTTTTGCTCCTCCCTCCCTCGCTGCTCCTTTTGTCTTCGGGGACTTCGCCACCACCCCCCCCACCACCACCACCACCCCCAGCACCACCACCACCACCACCACCACAACGACCCACCGTGACCACGACCCCGACCCCGTCCGGGCCACCCGCCAGACCCACGCACACCGAATCCTCACAGCTACGTCCCCGAATCCTCTCCCCTCCCCACACTCTCCTGGGGCGCGCGCCCGCGACACGGGTCACCAGCGAGGTTGGTCCCAGGCCACGTTGGGGACCGCTCCCCAACTGCCCTCCAGGCGGGCGGGGAGGGACGTGCGGAAGCCATGAGAAAGTGGGTCCTGCACCCCAGCGGGCCCCACAGCGGGACGCGCCACACCTGGGCTCGCCACAAGGTGGTGCACTGGGTCCAGGGCAAGACGCCAGGGGACAGAGAAGCAGGGAGCCTCAGTCGGGTGCTGCTCCACGTCGCGCTCCGTCGCTCAACCCAAGACAGGGCAGCCAGCGCGCGACCTCTACGTGGGATCCCGCCTCCCACGGCAGAGCCTGCGGTCACAGGGACAGAGGGCGCAGGCCGCCAGAGCTCCGGATGCCAGCGGCAGCTCCCCGTCCCGCTCAAAGGGAGGGAGGGCCGCCGCTGGCGCCCAGTCGCCTGTGCCACCCTCCGGGTCTCAAAGCACTCCTCAGTCAGCTCAAGGACCGGGGCCACCTGGCCTTCGGGGTCACATGGGCTTGGGCACGACGGAAGGGACCGCTTGCCCCCGTGGAACAGACATTCTCCCCGTGGACAACCTCAGGTGCCGGGACCCTCTGCTCCGCCTTGGAAAACCCACCTTCTGCAATGTATGCCCAACGCAATCAGGCCGAGCAGATTGACCCCCTCGGCCCGGCCCCAGTGTGTGATGGGGCTCTGTGCGTGAGGGCTTGCTCTTCCCCACCTACACCAGGCACGGCATCTAACACACACACACACACACACACACACACACACCACGCAGAGACACCCAGACCACGCACGCACGCACGGGGACGCACCCTCCTCTCCCCCACCCCACACACGAGCAGCCGAAGGACAAGAGGGTATGGCTGGGGCCTGAGCGGGAACAAGCGAAGCCTTGGTTTGCGGCCCCTCGGCCAACTGCATCAGGATTTTTGTCTGGGCTCGGAGGCCAGAGGATCTCTGCCATTTGCTAGCAGGGCCAGGGATGGCAGGAGGGTGGGTACGGGGCTCAGCCAGGGCCAGTTCTGCTGGCACGATCCTGTAGCACGTGGCCGCGTAGCACGGGGCCGGGTCTGAAGGAGGCCAAGCAGGGGCACAAGACCCAGCAGCGGCACAGGGAAGAGGCCCAGGGCACCCAGGAGCAGACGAGACCCGGGAGTCGTGCGTGCTTGGCGTGGCCGCGGGCCCCGTGACGCCCGAGGACTCGAGTGCTCAGCCCCGTGTAGTGGCCGCGAAGGCCTGCCTGGGAGAAACGCCCCGGGAGGCCGGCAGGAACCCGGGATCGGAAGGGATGTGGAGGGGCCCCGGGTCGGAGGAGATGGCTTTGGCTGTGTTTGGTTTTGTTTCTTCTTCCCAAGATCCCGGGTGTGAAAGGGTCCAGAGGTGAAGTCCTGGGCTGGAAAGCCTCACGATTCAGCCCCGCAGCCCCAGGCCCTGAGTGTGGAGGAGGGCGGAGCGGGTCGGCGAAGGGCGCGGCTGCCGTTTTCCTGATGGGCTGGAGGGGCAGTGGCGCTTTCCGGACGAAGAGGACCGGAAGGGTCCCCGAGACCTCCGCTGGGAGCCACGCACCCACCCAAGGATACGGCTCCAGGAGGCGACGGAGGAGGGCGGCTGCTTGCCCTGGCCCGAGCTGTGCGTCCCCCGCCTTGGCCACAGCAGTGGACATTCCCAGAAGAACAAGCGCCCGAGAGCACTGAGAAATTTTCCCCCGAGAAAACTTGACCCTCGTCCTGGCAGCAGGACACCTCGGGAAGAAAGCCACCCAGCGGCCACCTGGGCGAGACCGGCTGCCCGAGCAGGCGCGCGGGGCCTCTGGCCGCTGGCCCCGGGCTGCCAGCCCCCACCCGGACTCCCAGCCGTGCCAGGAGAGCAGCGTGGAGACGCACGCCGGGGCCCTCGGCAGGCTCTTGGGGCTCCCGGAGGCGGCGGCTAGCGTCTACGGCCATACCACCCTGAACGCGCCCGATCTCGTCTGATCTCGGAAGCTAAGCAGGGTCGGGCCTGGTTAGTACTTGGATGGGAGACCGCCTGGGAATACCGGGTGCTGTAGGCTTTTGCTCCTCCCTCCCTCGCTGCTCCTTTTGTCTTCGGGGACTTCGCCACCACCCCCCCCACCACCACCACCACCCCCAGCACCACCACCACCACCACCACCACAACGACCCACCGTGACCACGACCCCGACCCCGTCCGGGCCACCCGCCAGACCCACGCACACCGAATCCTCACAGCTACGTCCCCGAATCCTCTCCCCTCTCCACACTCTCCTGGGGCGCGCGCCCGCGACACGGGTCACCAGCGAGGTTGGTCCCAGGCCACGTTGGGGACCGCTCCCCAACTGCCCTCCAGGCGGGCGGGGAGGGACGTGCGGAAGCCATGAGAAAGTGGGTCCTGCACCCCAGCGGGCCCCACAGCGGGACGCGCCACACCTGGGCTCGCCACAAGGTGGTGCACTGGGTCCAGGGCAAGACGCCAGGGGACAGAGAAGCAGGGAGCCTCAGTCGGGTGCTGCTCCACGTCGCGCTCCGTCGCTCAACCCAAGACAGGGCAGCCAGCGCGCGACCTCTACGTGGGATCCCGCCTCCCACGGCAGAGCCTGCGGTCACAGGGACAGAGGGCGCAGGCCGCCAGAGCTCCGGATGCCAGCGGCAGCTCCCCGTCCCGCTCAAAGGGAGGGAGGGCCGCCGCTGGCGCCCAGTCGCCTGTGCCACCCTCCGGGTCTCAAAGCACTCCTCAGTCAGCTCAAGGACCGGGGCCACCTGGCCTTCGGGGTCACATGGGCTTGGGCACGACGGAAGGGACCGCTTGCCCCCGTGGAACAGACATTCTCCCCGTGGACAACCTCAGGTGCCGGGACCCTCTGCTCCGCCTTGGAAAACCCACCTTCTGCAATGTATGCCCAACGCAATCAGGCCGAGCAGATTGACCCCCTCGGCCCGGCCCCAGTGTGTGATGGGGCTCTGTGCGTGAGGGCTTGCTCTTCCCCACCTACACCAGGCACGGCATCTAACACACACACACACACACACACACACACACACACACACACACACACCACGCAGAGACACCCAGACCACGCACGCACGCACGGGGACGCACCCTCCTCTCCCCCACCCCACACACGAGCAGCCGAAGGACAAGAGGGTATGGCTGGGGCCTGAGCGGGAACAAGCGAAGCCTTGGTTTGCGGCCCCTCGGCCAACTGCATCAGGATTTTTGTCTGGGCTCGGAGGCCAGAGGATCTCTGCCATTTGCTAGCAGGGCCAGGGATGGCAGGAGGGTGGGTACGGGGCTCAGCCAGGGCCAGTTCTGCTGGCACGATCCTGTAGCACGTGGCCGCGTAGCACGGGGCCGGGTCTGAAGGAGGCCAAGCAGGGGCACAAGACCCAGCAGCGGCACAGGGAAGAGGCCCAGGGCACCCAGGAGCAGACGAGACCCGGGAGTCGTGCGTGCTTGGCGTGGCCGCGGGCCCCGTGACGCCCGAGGACTCGAGTGCTCAGCCCCGTGTAGTGGCCGCGAAGGCCTGCCTGGGAGAAACGCCCCGGGAGGCCGGCAGGAACCCGGGATGGGAAGGGATGTGGAGGGGCCCCGGGTCGGAGGAGATGGCTTTGGCTGTGTTTGGTTTTGTTTCTTCTTCCCAAGATCCCGGGTGTGAAAGGGGCCAGAGGTGAAGTCCTGGGCTGGAAAGCCTCACGATTCAGCCCCGCAGCCCCAGGCCCTGAGTGTGGAGGAGGGCGGAGCGGGTCGGCGAAGGGCGCGGCTGCCGTTTTCCTGATGGGCTGGAGGGGCAGTGTCGCTTTCCGGACGAAGAGGACCGGAAGGGTCCCCGAGACCTCCGCTGGGAGCCACGCACCCACCCAAGGATACGGCTCCAGGAGGCGACGGAGGAGGGCGGCTGCTTGCCCTGGCCCGAGCTGTGCGTCCCCCGCCTTGGCCACAGCAGTGGACATTCCCAGAAGAACAAGCGCCCGAGAGCACTGAGAAATTTTCCCCCGAGAAAACTTGACCCTCGTCCTGGCAGCAGGACACCTCGGGAAGAAAGCCACCCAGCGGCCACCTGGGCGAGACCGGCTGCCCGAGCAGGCGCGCGGGGCCTCTGGCCGCTGGCCCCGGGCTGCCAGCCCCCACCCGGACTCCCAGCCGTGCCAGGAGAGCAGCGTGGAGACGCACGCCGGGGCCCTCGGCAGGCTCTTGGGGCTCCCGGAGGCGGCGGCTAGCGTCTACGGCCATACCACCCTGAACGCGCCCGATCTCGTCTGATCTCGGAAGCTAAGCAGGGTCGGGCCTGGTTAGTACTTGGATGGGAGACCGCCTGGGAATACCGGGTGCTGTAGGCTTTTGCTCCTCCCTCCCTCGCTGCTCCTTTTGTCTTCGGGGACTTCGCCACCACCTCCCCCACCACCACCACCACCCCCAGCACCACCACCACCACCACCACCACAACGACCCACCGTGACCACGACCCCGACCCCGTCCGGGCCACCCGCCAGACCCACGCACACCGAATCCTCACAGCTACGTCCCCGAATCCTCTCCCCTCCCCACACTCTCCTGGGGCGCACGCCCGCGACACGGGTCACCAGCGAGGTTGGTCCCAGGCCACGTTGGGGACCGCTCCCCAACTGCCCTCCAGGCGGGCGGGGAGGGACGTGCGGAAGCCATGAGAAAGTGGGTCCTGCACCCCAGCGGGCCCCACAGCGGGACGCGCCACACCTGGGCTCGCCACAAGGTGGTGCACTGGGTCCAGGGCAAGACGCCAGGGGACAGAGAAGCAGGGAGCCTCAGTCGGGTGCTGCTCCACGTCGCCCTCCGTCGCTCAACCCAAGACAGGGCAGCCAGCGCGCGACCTCTACGTGGGATCCCGCCTCCCACGGCAGAGCCTGCGGTCACAGGGACAGAGGGCGCAGGCCGCCAGAGCTCCGGATGCCAGCGGCAGCTCCCCGTCCCGCTCAAAGGGAGGGAGGGCCGCCGCTGGCGCCCAGTCGCCTGTGCCACCCTCCGGGTCTCAAAGCACTCCTCAGTCAGCTCAAGGACCGGGGCCACCTGGCCTTCGGGGTCACATGGGCTTGGGCACGACGGAAGGGACCGCTTGCCCCCGTGGAACAGACATTCTCCCCGTGGACAACCTCAGGTGCCGGGACCCTCTGCTCCGCCTTGGAAAACCCACCTTCTGCAATGTATGCCCAACGCAATCAGGCCGAGCAGATTGACCCCCTCGGCCCGGCCCCAGTGTGTGATGGGGCTCTGTGCGTGAGGGCTTGCTCTTCCCCACCTACACCAGGCACGGCATCTAACACACACACACACACACACACACACACACACACACACACACACCACGCAGAGACACCCAGACCACGCACGCACGCACGGGGACGCACCCTCCTCTCCCCCACCCCACACACGAGCAGCCGAAGGACAAGAGGGTATGGCTGGGGCCTGAGCGGGAACAAGCGAAGCCTTGGTTTGCGGCCCCTCGGCCAACTGCATCAGGATTTTTGTCTGGGCTCGGAGGCCAGAGGATCTCTGCCATTTGCTAGCAGGGCCAGGGATGGCAGGAGGGTGGGTACGGGGCTCAGCCAGGGCCAGTTCTGCTGGCACGATCCTGTAGCACGTGGCCGCGTAGCACGGGGCCGGGTCTGAAGGAGGCCAAGCAGGGGCACAAGACCCAGCAGCGGCACAGGGAAGAGGCCCAGGGCACCCAGGAGCAGACGAGACCCGGGAGTCGTGCGTGCTTGGCGTGGCCGCGGGCCCCGTGACGCCCGAGGACTCGAGTGCTCAGCCCCGTGTAGTGGCCGCGAAGGCCTGCCTGGGAGAAACGCCCCGGGAGGCCGGCAGGAACCCGGGATCGGAAGGGATGTGGAGGGGCCCCGGGTCGGAGGAGATGGCTTTGGCTGTGTTTGGTTTTGTTTCTTCTTCCCAAGATCCCGGGTGTGAAAGGGGCCAGAGGTGAAGTCCTGGGCTGGAAAGCCTCACGATTCAGCCCCGCAGCCCCAGGCCCTGAGTGTGGAGGAGGGCGGAGCGGGTCGGCGAAGGGCGCGGCTGCCGTTTTCCTGATGGGCTGGAGGGGCAGTGTCGCTTTCCGGACGAAGAGGACCGGAAGGGTCCCCGAGACCTCCGCTGGGAGCCACGCACCCACCCAAGGATACGGCTCCAGGAGGCGACGGAGGAGGGCGGCTGCTTGCCCTGGCCCGAGCTGTGCGTCCCCCGCCTTGGCCACAGCAGTGGACATTCCCAGAAGAACAAGCGCCCGAGAGCACTGAGAAATTTTCCCCCGAGAAAACTTGACCCTCGTCCTGGCAGCAGGACACCTCGGGAAGAAAGCCACCCAGCGGCCACCTGGGCGAGACCGGCTGCCCGAGCAGGCGCGCGGGGCCTCTGGCCGCTGGCCCCGGGCTGCCAGCCCCCACCCGGACTCCCAGCCGTGCCAGGAGAGCAGCGTGGAGACGCACGCCGGGGCCCTCGGCAGGCTCTTGGGGCTCCCGGAGGCGGCGGCTAGCGTCTACGGCCATACCACCCTGAACGCGCCCGATCTCGTCTGATCTCGGAAGCTAAGCAGGGTCGGGCCTGGTTAGTACTTGGATGGGAGACCGCCTGGGAATACCGGGTGCTGTAGGCTTTTGCTCCTCCCTCCCTCGCTGCTCCTTTTGTCTTCGGGGACTTCGCCACCACCCCCCCCACCACCACCACCACCCCCAGCACCACCACCACCACCACCACCACAACGACCCACCGTGACCACGACCCCGACCCCGTCCGGGCCACCCGCCAGACCCACGCACACCGAATCCTCACAGCTACGTCCCCGAATCCTCTCCCCTCCCCACACTCTCCTGGGGCGCGCGCCCGCGACACGGGTCACCAGCGAGGTTGGTCCCAGGCCACGTTGGGGACCGCTCCCCAACTGCCCTCCAGGCGGGCGGGGAGGGACGTGCGGAAGCCATGAGAAAGTGGGTCCTGCACCCCAGCGGGCCCCACAGCGGGACGCGCCACACCTGGGCTCGCCACAAGGTGGTGCACTGGGTCCAGGGCAAGACGCCAGGGGACAGAGAAGCAGGGAGCCTCAGTCGGGTGCTGCTCCACGTCGCCCTCCGTCGCTCAACCCAAGACAGGGCAGCCAGCGCGCGACCTCTACGTGGGATCCCGCCTCCCACGGCAGAGCATGCGGTCACAGGGACAGAGGGCGCAGGCCGCCAGAGCTCCGGATGCCAGCGGCAGCTCCCCGTCCCGCTCAAAGGGAGGGAGGGCCGCCGCTGGCGCCCAGTCGCCTGTGCCACCCTCCGGGTCTCAAAGCACTCCTCAGTCAGCTCAAGGACCGGGGCCACCTGGCCTTCGGGGTCACATGGGCTTGGGCACGACGGAAGGGACCGCTTGCCCCCGTGGAACAGACATTCTCCCCGTGGACAACCTCAGGTGCCGGGACCCTCTGCTCCGCCTTGGAAAACCCACCTTCTGCAATGTATGCCCAACGCAATCAGGCCGAGCAGATTGACCCCCTCGGCCCGGCCCCAGTGTGTGATGGGGCTCTGTGCGTGAGGGCTTGCTCTTCCCCACCTACACCAGGCACGGCATCTAACACACACACACACACACACACACACCACGCAGAGACACCCAGACCACGCACGCACGCACGGGGACGCACCCTCCTCTCCCCCACCCCACACACGAGCAGCCGAAGGACAAGAGGGTATGGCTGGGGCCTGAGCGGGAACAAGCGAAGCCTTGGTTTGCGGCCCCTCGGCCAACTGCATCAGGATTTTTGTCTGGGCTCGGAGGCCAGAGGATCTCTGCCATTTGCTAGCAGGGCCAGGGATGGCAGGAGGGTGGGTACGGGGCTCAGCCAGGGCCAGTTCTGCTGGCACGATCCTGTAGCACGTGGCCGCGTAGCACGGGGCCGGGTCTGAAGGAGGCCAAGCAGGGGCACAAGACCCAGCAGCGGCACAGGGAAGAGGCCCAGGGCACCCAGGAGCAGACGAGACCCGGGAGTCGTGCGTGCTTGGCGTGGCCGCGGGCCCCGTGACGCCCGAGGACTCGAGTGCTCAGCCCCGTGTAGTGGCCGCGAAGGCCTGCCTGGGAGAAACGCCCCGGGAGGCCGGCAGGAACCCGGGATCGGAAGGGATGTGGAGGGGCCCCAGGTCGGAGGAGATGGCTTTGGCTGTGTTTGGTTTTGTTTCTTCTTCCCAAGATCCCGGGTGTGAAAGGGTCCAGAGGTGAAGTCCTGGGCTGGAAAGCCTCACGATTCAGCCCCGCAGCCCCAGGCCCTGAGTGTGGAGGAGGGCGGAGCGGGTCGGCGAAGGGCGCGGCTGCCGTTTTCCTGATGGGCTGGAGGGGCAGTGGCGCTTTCCGGACGAAGAGGACCGGAAGGGTCCCCGAGACCTCCGCTGGGAGCCACGCACCCACCCAAGGATACGGCTCCAGGAGGCGACGGAGGAGGGCGGCTGCTTGCCCTGGCCCGAGCTGTGCGTCCCCCGCCTTGGCCACAGCAGTGGACATTCCCAGAAGAACAAGCGCCCGAGAGCACTGAGAAATTTTCCCCCGAGAAAACTTGACCCTCGTCCTGGCAGCAGGACACCTCGGGAAGAAAGCCACCCAGCGGCCACCTGGGCGAGACCGGCTGCCCGAGCAGGCGCGCGGGGCCTCTGGCCGCTGGCCCCGGGCTGCCAGCCCCCACCCGGACTCCCAGCCGTGCCAGGAGAGCAGCGTGGAGACGCACGCCGGGGCCCTCGGCAGGCTCTTGGGGCTCCCGGAGGCGGCGGCTAGCGTCTACGGCCATACCACCCTGAACCCGCCCGATCTCGTCTGATCTCGGAAGCTAAGCAGGGTCGGGCCTGGTTAGTACTTGGATGGGAGACCGCCTGGGAATACCGGGTGCTGTAGGCTTTTGCTCCTCCCTCCCTCGCTGCTCCTTTTGTCTTCGGGGACTTCGCCACCACCCCCCCCACCACCACCACCACCCCCAGCACCACCACCACCACCACCACCACAACGACCCACCGTGACCACGACCCCGACCCCGTCCGGGCCACCCGCCAGACCCACGCACACCGAATCCTCACAGCTACGTCCCCGAATCCTCTCCCCTCCCCACACTCTCCTGGGGCGCGCGCCCGCGACACGGGTCACCAGCGAGGTTGGTCCCAGGCCACGTTGGGGACCGCTCCCCAACTGCCCTCCAGGCGGGCGGGGAGGGACGTGCGGAAGCCATGAGAAAGTGGGTCCTGCACCCCAGCGGGCCCCACAGCGGGACGCGCCACACCTGGGCTCGCCACAAGGTGGTGCACTGGGTCCAGGGCAAGACGCCAGGGGACAGAGAAGCAGGGAGCCTCAGTCGGGTGCTGCTCCACGTCGCGCTCCGTCGCTCAACCCAAGACAGGGCAGCCAGCGCGCGACCTCTACGTGGGATCCCGCCTCCCACGGCAGAGCCTGCGGTCACAGGGACAGAGGGCGCAGGCCGCCAGAGCTCCGGATGCCAGCGGCAGCTCCCCGTCCCGCTCAAAGGGAGGGAGGGCCGCCGCTGGCGCCCAGTCGCCTGTGCCACCCTCCGGGTCTCAAAGCACTCCTCAGTCAGCTCAAGGACCGGGGCCACCTGGCCTTCGGGGTCACATGGGCTTGGGCACGACGGAAGGGACCGCTTGCCCCCGTGGAACAGACATTCTCCCCGTGGACAACCTCAGGTGCCGGGACCCTCTGCTCCGCCTTGGAAAACCCACCTTCTGCAATGTATGCCCAACGCAATCAGGCCGAGCAGATTGACCCCCTCGGCCCGGCCCCAGTGTGTGATGGGGCTCTGTGCGTGAGGGCTTGCTCTTCCCCACCTACACCAGGCACGGCATCTAACACACACACACACACACACACACACCACGCAGAGACACCCAGACCACGCACGCACGCACGGGGACGCACCCTCCTCTCCCCCACCCCACACACGAGCAGCCGAAGGACAAGAGGGTATGGCTGGGGCCTGAGCGGGAACAAGCGAAGCCTTGGTTTGCGGCCCCTCGGCCAACTGCATCAGGATTTTTGTCTGGGCTCGGAGGCCAGAGGATCTCTGCCATTTGCTAGCAGGGCCAGGGATGGCAGGAGGGTGGGTACGGGGCTCAGCCAGGGCCAGTTCTGCTGGCACGATCCTGTAGCACGTGGCCGCGTAGCACGGGGCCGGGTCTGAAGGAGGCCAAGCAGGGGCACAAGACCCAGCAGCGGCACAGGGAAGAGGCCCAGGGCACCCAGGAGCAGACGAGACCCGGGAGTCGTGCGTGCTTGGCGTGGCCGCGGGCCCCGTGACGCCCGAGGACTCGAGTGCTCAGCCCCGTGTAGTGGCCGCGAAGGCCTGCCTGGGAGAAACGCCCCGGGAGGCCGGCAGGAACCCGGGATCGGAAGGGATGTGGAGGGGCCCCGGGTCGGAGGAGATGGCTTTGGCTGTGTTTGGTTTTGTTTCTTCTTCCCAAGATCCCGGGTGTGAAAGGGGCCAGAGGTGAAGTCCTGGGCTGGAAAGCCTCACGATTCAGCCCCGCAGCCCCAGGCCCTGAGTGTGGAGGAGGGCGGAGCGGGTCGGCGAAGGGCGCGGCTGCCGTTTTCCTGATGGGCTGGAGGGGCAGTGGCGCTTTCCGGACGAAGAGGACCGGAAGGGTCCCCGAGACCTCCGCTGGGAGCCACGCACCCACCCAAGGATACGGCTCCAGGAGGCGACGGAGGAGGGCGGCTGCTTGCCCTGGCCCGAGCTGTGCGTCCCCCGCCTTGGCCACAGCAGTGGACATTCCCAGAAGAACAAGCGCCCGAGAGCACTGAGAAATTTTCCCCCGAGAAAACTTGACCCTCGTCCTGGCAGCAGGACACCTCGGGAAGAAAGCCACCCAGCGGCCACCTGGGCGAGACCGGCTGCCCGAGCAGGCGCGCGGGGCCTCTGGCCGCTGGCCCCGGGCTGCCAGCCCCCACCCGGACTCCCAGCCGTGCCAGGAGAGCAGCGTGGAGACGCACGCCGGGGCCCTCGGCAGGCTCTTGGGGCTCCCGGAGGCGGCGGCTAGCGTCTACGGCCATACCACCCTGAACGCGCCCGATCTCGTCTGATCTCGGAAGCTAAGCAGGGTCGGGCCTGGTTAGTACTTGGATGGGAGACCGCCTGGGAATACCGGGTGCTGTAGGCTTTTGCTCCTCCCTCCCTCGCTGCTCCTTTTGTCTTCGGGGACTTCGCCACCACCCCCCCCCACCACCACCACCCCCAGCACCACCACCACCACCACCACAACGACCCACCGTGACCACGACCCCGACCCCGTCCGGGCCACCCGCCAGACCCACGCACACCGAATCCTCACAGCTACGTCCCCGAATCCTCTCCCCTCCCCACACTCTCCTGGGGCGCGCGCCCGCGACACGGGTCACCAGCGAGGTTGGTCCCAGGCCACGTTGGGGACCGCTCCCCAACTGCCCTCCAGGCGGGCGGGGAGGGACGTGCGGAAGCCATGAGAAAGTGGGTCCTGCACCCCAGCGGGCCCCACAGCGGGACGCGCCACACCTGGGCTCGCCACAAGGTGGTGCACTGGGTCCAGGGCAAGACGCCAGGGGACAGAGAAGCAGGGAGCCTCAGTCGGGTGCTGCTCCACGTCGCCCTCCGTCGCTCAACCCAAGACAGGGCAGCCAGCGCGCGACCTCTACGTGGGATCCCGCCTCCCACGGCAGAGCCTGCGGTCACAGGGACAGAGGGCGCAGGCCGCCAGAGCTCCGGATGCCAGCGGCAGCTCCCCGTCCCGCTCAAAGGGAGGGAGGGCCGCCGCTGGCGCCCAGTCGCCTGTGCCACCCTCCGGGTCTCAAAGCACTCCTCAGTCAGCTCAAGGACCGGGGCCACCTGGCCTTCGGGGTCACATGGGCTTGGGCACGACGGAAGGGACCGCTTGCCCCCGTGGAACAGACATTCTCCCCGTGGACAACCTCAGGTGCCGGGACCCTCTGCTCCGCCTTGGAAAACCCACCTTCTGCAATGTATGCCCAACGCAATCAGGCCGAGCAGATTGACCCCCTCGGCCCGGCCCCAGTGTGTGATGGGGCTCTGTGCGTGAGGGCTTGCTCTTCCCCACCTACACCAGGCACGGCATCTAACACACACACACACCATCTAACACACACACACACACACACACACACCACGCAGAGACACCCAGACCACGCACGCACGCACGGGGACGCACCCTCCTCTCCCCCACCCCACACACGAGCAGCCGAAGGACAAGAGGGTATGGCTGGGGCCTGAGCGGGAACAAGCGAAGCCTTGGTTTGCGGCCCCTCGGCCAACTGCATCAGGATTTTTGTCTGGGCTCGGAGGCCAGAGGATCTCTGCCATTTGCTAGCAGGGCCAGGGATGGCAGGAGGGTGGGTACGGGGCTCAGCCAGGGCCAGTTCTGCTGGCACGATCCTGTAGCACGTGGCCGCGTAGCACGGGGCCGGGTCTGAAGGAGGCCAAGCAGGGGCACAAGACCCAGCAGCGGCACAGGGAAGAGGCCCAGGGCACCCAGGAGCAGACGAGACCCGGGAGTCGTGCGTGCTTGGCGTGGCCGCGGGCCCCGTGACGCCCGAGGACTCGAGTGCTCAGCCCCGTGTAGTGGCCGCGAAGGCCTGCCTGGGAGAAACGCCCCGGGAGGCCGGCAGGAACCCGGGATCGGAAGGGATGTGGAGGGGCCCCGGGTCGGAGGAGATGGCTTTGGCTGTGTTTGGTTTTGTTTCTTCTTCCCAAGATCCCGGGTGTGAAAGGGGCCAGAGGTGAAGTCCTGGGCTGGAAAGCCTCACGATTCAGCCCCGCAGCCCCAGGCCCTGAGTGTGGAGGAGGGCGGAGCGGGTCGGCGAAGGGCGCGGCTGCCGTTTTCCTGATGGGCTGGAGGGGCAGTGGCGCTTTCCGGACGAAGAGGACCGGAAGGGTCCCCGAGACCTCCGCTGGGAGCCACGCACCCACCCAAGGATACGGCTCCAGGAGGCGACGGAGGAGGGCGGCTGCTTGCCCTGGCCCGAGCTGTGCGTCCCCCGCCTTGGCCACAGCAGTGGACATTCCCAGAAGAACAAGCGCCCGAGAGCACTGAGAAATTTTCCCCCGAGAAAACTTGACCCTCGTCCTGGCAGCAGGACACCTCGGGAAGAAAGCCACCCAGCGGCCACCTGGGCGAGACCGGCTGCCCGAGCAGGCGCGCGGGGCCTCTGGCCGCTGGCCCCGGGCTGCCAGCCCCCACCCGGACTCCCAGCCGTGCCAGGAGAGCAGCGTGGAGACGCACGCCGGGGCCCTCGGCAGGCTCTTGGGGCTCCCGGAGGCGGCGGCTAGCGTCTACGGCCATACCACCCTGAACGCGCCCGATCTCGTCTGATCTCGGAAGCTAAGCAGGGTCGGGCCTGGTTAGTACTTGGATGGGAGACCGCCTGGGAATACCGGGTGCTGTAGGCTTTTGCTCCTCCCTCCCTCGCTGCTCCTTTTGTCTTCGGGGACTTCGCCACCACCCCCCCCACCACCACCACCACCCCCAGCACCACCACCACCACCACCACCACAACGACCCACCGTGACCACGACCCCGACCCCGTCCGGGCCACCCGCCAGACCCACGCACACCGAATCCTCACAGCTACGTCCCCGAATCCTCTCCCCTCCCCACACTCTCCTGGGGCGCGCGCCCGCGACACGGGTCACCAGCGAGGTTGGTCCCAGGCCACGTTGGGGACCGCTCCCCAACTGCCCTCCAGGCGGGCGGGGAGGGACGTGCGGAAGCCATGAGAAAGTGGGTCCTGCACCCCAGCGGGCCCCACAGCGGGACGCGCCACACCTGGGCTCGCCACAAGGTGGTGCACTGGGTCCAGGGCAAGACGCCAGGGGACAGAGAAGCAGGGAGCCTCAGTCGGGTGCTGCTCCACGTCGCGCTCCGTCGCTCAACCCAAGACAGGGCAGCCAGCGCGCGACCTCTACGTGGGATCCCGCCTCCCACGGCAGAGCCTGCGGTCACAGGGACAGAGGGCGCAGGCCGCCAGAGCTCCGGATGCCAGCGGCAGCTCCCCGTCCCGCTCAAAGGGAGGGAGGGCCGCCGCTGGCGCCCAGTCGCCTGTGCCACCCTCCGGGTCTCAAAGCACTCCTCAGTCAGCTCAAGGACCGGGGCCACCTGGCCTTCGGGGTCACATGGGCTTGGGCACGACGGAAGGGACCGCTTGCCCCCGTGGAACAGACATTCTCCCCGTGGACAACCTCAGGTGCCGGGACCCTCTGCTCCGCCTTGGAAAACCCACCTTCTGCAATGTATGCCCAACGCAATCAGGCCGAGCAGATTGACCCCCTCGGCCCGGCCCCAGTGTGTGATGGGGCTCTGTGCGTGAGGGCTTGCTCTTCCCCACCTACACCAGGCACGGCATCTACACACACACACACACACACACACACACACCACGCAGAGACACCCAGACCACGCACGCACGCACGGGGACGCACCCTCCTCTCCCCCACCCCACACACGAGCAGCCGAAGGACAAGAGGGTATGGCTGGGGCCTGAGCGGGAACAAGCGAAGCCTTGGTTTGCGGCCCCTCGGCCAACTGCATCAGGATTTTTGTCTGGGCTCGGAGGCCAGAGGATCTCTGCCATTTGCTAGCAGGGCCAGGGATGGCAGGAGGGTGGGTACGGGGCTCAGCCAGGGCCAGTTCTGCTGGCACGATCCTGTAGCACGTGGCCGCGTAGCACGGGGCCGGGTCTGAAGGAGGCCAAGCAGGGGCACAAGACCCAGCAGCGGCACAGGGAAGAGGCCCAGGGCACCCAGGAGCAGACGAGACCCGGGAGTCGTGCGTGCTTGGCGTGGCCGCGGGCCCCGTGACGCCCGAGGACTCGAGTGCTCAGCCCCGTGTAGTGGCCGCGAAGGCCTGCCTGGGAGAAACGCCCCGGGAGGCCGGCAGGAACCCGGGATCGGAAGGGATGTGGAGGGGCCCCGGGTCGGAGGAGATGGCTTTGGCTGTGTTTGGTTTTGTTTCTTCTTCCCAAGATCCCGGGTGTGAAAGGGGCCAGAGGTGAAGTCCTGGGCTGGAAAGCCTCACGATTCAGCCCCGCAGCCCCAGGCCCTGAGTGTGGAGGAGGGCGGAGCGGGTCGGCGAAGGGCGCGGCTGCCGTTTTCCTGATGGGCTGGAGGGGCAGTGGCGCTTTCCGGACGAAGAGGACCGGAAGGGTCCCCGAGACCTCCGCTGGGAGCCACGCACCCACCCAAGGATACGGCTCCAGGAGGCGACGGAGGAGGGCGGCTGCTTGCCCTGGCCCGAGCTGTGCGTCCCCCGCCTTGGCCACAGCAGTGGACATTCCCAGAAGAACAAGCGCCCGAGAGCACTGAGAAATTTTCCCCCGAGAAAACTTGACCCTCGTCCTGGCAGCAGGACACCTCGGGAAGAAAGCCACCCAGCGGCCACCTGGGCGAGACCGGCTGCCCGAGCAGGCGCGCGGGGCCTCTGGCCGCTGGCCCCGGGCTGCCAGCCCCCACCCGGACTCCCAGCCGTGCCAGGAGAGCAGCGTGGAGACGCACGCCGGGGCCCTCGGCAGGCTCTTGGGGCTCCCGGAGGCGGCGGCTAGCGTCTACGGCCATACCACCCTGAACGCGCCCGATCTCGTCTGATCTCGGAAGCTAAGCAGGGTCGGGCCTGGTTAGTACTTGGATGGGAGACCGCCTGGGAATACCGGGTGCTGTAGGCTTTTGCTCCTCCCTCCCTCGCTGCTCCTTTTGTCTTCGGGGACTTCGCCACCACCCCCCCCACCACCACCACCACCCCCAGCACCACCACCACCACCACCACCACAACGACCCACCGTGACCACGACCCCGACCCCGTCCGGGCCACCCGCCAGACCCACGCACACCGAATCCTCACAGCTACGTCCCCGAATCCTCTCCCCTCCCCACACTCTCCTGGGGCGCGCGCCCGCGACACGGGTCACCAGCGAGGTTGGTCCCAGGCCACGTTGGGGACCGCTCCCCAACTGCCCTCCAGGCGGGCGGGGAGGGACGTGCGGAAGCCATGAGAAAGTGGGTCCTGCACCCCAGCGGGCCCCACAGCGGGACGCGCCACACCTGGGCTCGCCACAAGGTGGTGCACTGGGTCCAGGGCAAGACGCCAGGGGACAGAGAAGCAGGGAGCCTCAGTCGGGTGCTGCTCCACGTCGCGCTCCGTCGCTCAACCCAAGACAGGGCAGCCAGCGCGCGACCTCTACGTGGGATCCCGCCTCCCACGGCAGAGCCTGCGGTCACAGGGACAGAGGGCGCAGGCCGCCAGAGCTCCGGATGCCAGCGGCAGCTCCCCGTCCCGCTCAAAGGGAGGGAGGGCCGCCGCTGGCGCCCAGTCGCCTGTGCCACCCTCCGGGTCTCAAAGCACTCCTCAGTCAGCTCAAGGACCGGGGCCACCTGGCCTTCGGGGTCACATGGGCTTGGGCACGACGGAAGGGACCGCTTGCCCCCGTGGAACAGACATTCTCCCCGTGGACAACCTCAGGTGCCGGGACCCTCTGCTCCGCCTTGGAAAACCCACCTTCTGCAATGTATGCCCAACGCAATCAGGCCGAGCAGATTGACCCCCTCGGCCCGGCCCCAGTGTGTGATGGGGCTCTGTGCGTGAGGGCTTGCTCTTCCCCACCTACACCAGGCACGGCATCTAACACACACACACACACACACACACACACACACCACGCAGAGACACCCAGACCACGCACGCACGCACGGGGACGCACCCTCCTCTCCCCCACCCCACACACGAGCAGCCGAAGGACAAGAGGGTATGGCTGGGGCCTGAGCGGGAACAAGCGAAGCCTTGGTTTGCGGCCCCTCGGCCAACTGCATCAGGATTTTTGTCTGGGCTCGGAGGCCAGAGGATCTCTGCCATTTGCTAGCAGGGCCAGGGATGGCAGGAGGGTGGGTACGGGGCTCAGCCAGGGCCAGTTCTGCTGGCACGATCCTGTAGCACGTGGCCGCGTAGCACGGGGCCGGGTCTGAAGGAGGCCAAGCAGGGGCACAAGACCCAGCAGCGGCACAGGGAAGAGGCCCAGGGCACCCAGGAGCAGACGAGACCCGGGAGTCGTGCGTGCTTGGCGTGGCCGCGGGCCCCGTGACGCCCGAGGACTCGAGTGCTCAGCCCCGTGTAGTGGCCGCGAAGGCCTGCCTGGGAGAAACGCCCCGGGAGGCCGGCAGGAACCCGGGATCGGAAGGGATGTGGAGGGGCCCCGGGTCGGAGGAGATGGCTTTGGCTGTGTTTGGTTTTGTTTCTTCTTCCCAAGATCCCGGGTGTGAAAGGGGCCAGAGGTGAAGTCCTGGGCTGGAAAGCCTCACGATTCAGCCCCGCAGCCCCAGGCCCTGAGTGTGGAGGAGGGCGGAGCGGGTCGGCGAAGGGCGCGGCTGCCGTTTTCCTGATGGGCTGGAGGGGCAGTGGCGCTTTCCGGACGAAGAGGACCGGAAGGGTCCCCGAGACCTCCGCTGGGAGCCACGCACCCACCCAAGGATACGGCTCCAGGAGGCGACGGAGGAGGGCGGCTGCTTGCCCTGGCCCGAGCTGTGCGTCCCCCGCCTTGGCCACAGCAGTGGACATTCCCAGAAGAACAAGCGCCCGAGAGCACTGAGAAATTTTCCCCCGAGAAAACTTGACCCTCGTCCTGGCAGCAGGACACCTCGGGAAGAAAGCCACCCAGCGGCCACCTGGGCGAGACCGGCTGCCCGAGCAGGCGCGCGGGGCCTCTGGCCGCTGGCCCCGGGCTGCCAGCCCCCACCCGGACTCCCAGCCGTGCCAGGAGAGCAGCGTGGAGACGCACGCCGGGGCCCTCGGCAGGCTCTTGGGGCTCCCGGAGGCGGCGGCTAGCGTCTACGGCCATACCACCCTGAACGCGCCCGATCTCGTCTGATCTCGGAAGCTAAGCAGGGTCGGGCCTGGTTAGTACTTGGATGGGAGACCGCCTGGGAATACCGGGTGCTGTAGGCTTTTGCTCCTCCCTCCCTCGCTGCTCCTTTTGTCTTCGGGGACTTCGCCACCACCCCCCCCACCACCACCACCACCCCCAGCACCACCACCACCACCACCACCACAACGACCCACCGTGACCACGACCCCGACCCCGTCCGGGCCACCCGCCAGACCCACGCACACCGAATCCTCACAGCTACGTCCCCGAATCCTCTCCCCTCCCCACACTCTCCTGGGGCGCGCGCCCGCGACACGGGTCACCAGCGAGGTTGGTCCCAGGCCACGTTGGGGACCGCTCCCCAACTGCCCTCCAGGCGGGCGGGGAGGGACGTGCGGAAGCCATGAGAAAGTGGGTCCTGCACCCCAGCGGGCCCCACAGCGGGACGCGCCACACCTGGGCTCGCCACAAGGTGGTGCACTGGGTCCAGGGCAAGACGCCAGGGGACAGAGAAGCAGGGAGCCTCAGTCGGGTGCTGCTCCACGTCGCGCTCCGTCGCTCAACCCAAGACAGGGCAGCCAGCGCGCGACCTCTACGTGGGATCCCGCCTCCCACGGCAGAGCCTGCGGTCACAGGGACAGAGGGCGCAGGCCGCCAGAGCTCCGGATGCCAGCGGCAGCTCCCCGTCCCGCTCAAAGGGAGGGAGGGCCGCCGCTGGCGCCCAGTCGCCTGTGCCACCCTCCGGGTCTCAAAGCACTCCTCAGTCAGCTCAAGGACCGGGGCCACCTGGCCTTCGGGGTCACATGGGCTTGGGCACGACGGAAGGGACCGCTTGCCCCCGTGGAACAGACATTCTCCCCGTGGACAACCTCAGGTGCCGGGACCCTCTGCTCCGCCTTGGAAAACCCACCTTCTGCAATGTATGCCCAACGCAATCAGGCCGAGCAGATTGACCCCCTCGGCCCGGCCCCAGTGTGTGATGGGGCTCTGTGCGTGAGGGCTTGCTCTTCCCCACCTACACCAGGCACGGCATCTAACACACACACACACACACACACACACACACACCACGCAGAGACACCCAGACCACGCACGCACGCACGGGGACGCACCCTCCTCTCCCCCACCCCACACACGAGCAGCCGAAGGACAAGAGGGTATGGCTGGGGCCTGAGCGGGAACAAGCGAAGCCTTGGTTTGCGGCCCCTCGGCCAACTGCATCAGGATTTTTGTCTGGGCTCGGAGGCCAGAGGATCTCTGCCATTTGCTAGCAGGGCCAGGGATGGCAGGAGGGTGGGTACGGGGCTCAGCCAGGGCCAGTTCTGCTGGCACGATCCTGTAGCACGTGGCCGCGTAGCACGGGGCCGGGTCTGAAGGAGGCCAAGCAGGGGCACAAGACCCAGCAGCGGCACAGGGAAGAGGCCCAGGGCACCCAGGAGCAGACGAGACCCGGGAGTCGTGCGTGCTTGGCGTGGCCGCGGGCCCCGTGACGCCCGAGGACTCGAGTGCTCAGCCCCGTGTAGTGGCCGCGAAGGCCTGCCTGGGAGAAACGCCCCGGGAGGCCGGCAGGAACCCGGGATCGGAAGGGATGTGGAGGGGCCCCGGGTCGGAGGAGATGGCTTTGGCTGTGTTTGGTTTTGTTTCTTCTTCCCAAGATCCCGGGTGTGAAAGGGGCCAGAGGTGAAGTCCTGGGCTGGAAAGCCTCACGATTCAGCCCCGCAGCCCCAGGCCCTGAGTGTGGAGGAGGGCGGAGCGGGTCGGCGAAGGGCGCGGCTGCCGTTTTCCTGATGGGCTGGAGGGGCAGTGGCGCTTTCCGGACGAAGAGGACCGGAAGGGTCCCCGAGACCTCCGCTGGGAGCCACGCACCCACCCAAGGATACGGCTCCAGGAGGCGACGGAGGAGGGCGGCTGCTTGCCCTGGCCCGAGCTGTGCGTCCCCCGCCTTGGCCACAGCAGTGGACATTCCCAGAAGAACAAGCGCCCGAGAGCACTGAGAAATTTTCCCCCGAGAAAACTTGACCCTCGTCCTGGCAGCAGGACACCTCGGGAAGAAAGCCACCCAGCGGCCACCTGGGCGAGACCGGCTGCCCGAGCAGGCGCGCGGGGCCTCTGGCCGCTGGCCCCGGGCTGCCAGCCCCCACCCGGACTCCCAGCCGTGCCAGGAGAGCAGCGTGGAGACGCACGCCGGGGCCCTCGGCAGGCTCTTGGGGCTCCCGGAGGCGGCGGCTAGCGTCTACGGCCATACCACCCTGAACGCGCCCGATCTCGTCTGATCTCGGAAGCTAAGCAGGGTCGGGCCTGGTTAGTACTTGGATGGGAGACCGCCTGGGAATACCGGGTGCTGTAGGCTTTTGCTCCTCCCTCCCTCGCTGCTCCTTTTGTCTTCGGGGACATCGCCACCACCCCCCCCCCACCACCACCACCCCCAGCACCACCACCACCACCACCACCACAACGACCCACCGTGACCACGACCCCGACCCCGTCCGGGCCACCCGCCAGACCCACGCACACCGAATCCTCACAGCTACGTCCCCGAATCCTCTCCCCTCCCCACACTCTCCTGGGGCGCGCGCCCGCGACACGGGTCACCAGCGAGGTTGGTCCCAGGCCACGTTGGGGACCGCTCCCCAACTGCCCTCCAGGCGGGCGGGGAGGGACGTGCGGAAGCCATGAGAAAGTGGGTCCTGCACCCCAGCGGGCCCCACAGCGGGACGCGCCACACCTGGGCTCGCCACAAGGTGGTGCACTGGGTCCAGGGCAAGACGCCAGGGGACAGAGAAGCAGGGAGCCTCAGTCGGGTGCTGCTCCACGTCGCGCTCCGTCGCTCAACCCAAGACAGGGCAGCCAGCGCGCGACCTCTACGTGGGATCCCGCCTCCCACGGCAGAGCCTGCGGTCACAGGGACAGAGGGCGCAGGCCGCCAGAGCTCCGGATGCCAGCGGCAGCTCCCCGTCCCGCTCAAAGGGAGGGAGGGCCGCCGCTGGCGCCCAGTCGCCTGTGCCACCCTCCGGGTCTCAAAGCACTCCTCAGTCAGCTCAAGGACCGGGGCCACCTGGCCTTCGGGGTCACATGGGCTTGGGCACGACGGAAGGGACCGCTTGCCCCCGTGGAACAGACATTCTCCCCGTGGACAACCTCAGGTGCCGGGACCCTCTGCTCCGCCTTGGAAAACCCACCTTCTGCAATGTATGCCCAACGCAATCAGGCCGAGCAGATTGACCCCCTCGGCCCGGCCCCAGTGTGTGATGGGGCTCTGTGCGTGAGGGCTTGCTCTTCCCCACCTACACCAGGCACGGCATCTAACACACACACACACACACACACACACCACGCAGAGACACCCAGACCACGCACGCACGCACGGGGACGCACCCTCCTCTCCCCCACCCCACACACGAGCAGCCGAAGGACAAGAGGGTATGGCTGGGGCCTGAGCGGGAACAAGCGAAGCCTTGGTTTGCGGCCCCTCGGCCAACTGCATCAGGATTTTTGTCTGGGCTCGGAGGCCAGAGGATCTCTGCCATTTGCTAGCAGGGCCAGGGATGGCAGGAGGGTGGGTACGGGGCTCAGCCAGGGCCAGTTCTGCTGGCACGATCCTGTAGCACGTGGCCGCGTAGCACGGGGCCGGGTCTGAAGGAGGCCAAGCAGGGGCACAAGACCCAGCAGCGGCACAGGGAAGAGGCCCAGGGCACCCAGGAGCAGACGAGACCCGGGAGTCGTGCGTGCTTGGCGTGGCCGCGGGCCCCGTGACGCCCGAGGACTCGAGTGCTCAGCCCCGTGTAGTGGCCGCGAAGGCCTGCCTGGGAGAAACGCCCCGGGAGGCCGGCAGGAACCCGGGATCGGAAGGGATGTGGAGGGGCCCCGGGTCGGAGGAGATGGCTTTGGCTGTGTTTGGCTGTGTTTGGTTTTGTTTCTTCTTCCCAAGATCCCGGGTGTGAAAGGGGCCAGAGGTGAAGTCCTGGGCTGGAAAGCCTCACGATTCAGCCCCGCAGCCCCAGGCCCTGAGTGTGGAGGAGGGCGGAGCGGGTCGGCGAAGGGCGCGGCTGCCGTTTTCATGATGGGCTGGAGGGGCAGTGGCGCTTTCCGGACGAAGAGGACCGGAAGGGTCCCCGAGACCTCCGCTGGGAGCCACGCACCCACCCAAGGATACGGCTCCAGGAGGCGACGGAGGAGGGCGGCTGCTTGCCCTGGCCCGAGCTGTGCGTCCCCCGCCTTGGCCACAGCAGTGGACATTCCCAGAAGAACAAGCGCCCGAGAGCACTGAGAAATTTTCCCCCGAGAAAACTTGACCCTCGTCCTGGCAGCAGGACACCTCGGGAAGAAAGCCACCCAGCGGCCACCTGGGCGAGACCGGCTGCCCGAGCAGGCGCGCGGGGCCTCTGGCCGCTGGCCCCGGGCTGCCAGCCCCCACCCGGACTCCCAGCCGTGCCAGGAGAGCAGCGTGGATACGCACGCCGGGGCCCTCGGCAGGCTCTTGGGGCTCCCGGAGGCGGCGGCTAGCGTCTACGGCCATACCACCCTGAACGCGCCCGATCTCGTCTGATCTCGGAAGCTAAGCAGGGTCGGGCCTGGTTAGTACTTGGATGGGAGACCGCCTGGGAATACCGGGTGCTGTAGGCTTTTGCTCCTCCCTCCCTCGCTGCTCCTTTTGTCTTCGGGGACTTCGCCACCACCCCCCCCACCACCACCACCACCCCCAGCACCACCACCACCACCACCACCACAACGACCCACCGTGACCACGACCCCGACCCCGTCCGGGCCACCCGCCAGACCCACGCACACCGAATCCTCACAGCTACGTCCCCGAATCCTCTCCCCTCCCCACACTCTCCTGGGGCGCGCGCCCGCGACACGGTTCACCAGCGAGGTTGGTCCCAGGCCACGTTGGGGACCGCTCCCCAACTGCCCTCCAGGCGGGCGGGGAGGGACGTGCGGAAGCCATGAGAAAGTGGGTCCTGCACCCCAGCGGGCCCCACAGCGGGACGCGCCACACCTGGGCTCGCCACAAGGTGGTGCACTGGGTCCAGGGCAAGACGCCAGGGGACAGAGAAGCAGGGAGCCTCAGTCGGGTGCTGCTCCACGTCGCGCTCCGTCGCTCAACCCAAGACAGGGCAGCCAGCGCGCGACCTCTACGTGGGATCCCGCCTCCCACAGCAGAGCCTGCGGTCACAGGGACAGAGGGCGCAGGCCGCCAGAGCTCCGGATGCCAGCGGCAGCTCCCCGTCCCGCTCAAAGGGAGGGAGGGCCGCCGCTGGCGCCCAGTCGCCTGTGCCACCCTCCGGGTCTCAAAGCACTCCTCAGTCAGCTCAAGGACCGGGGCCACCTGGCCTTCGGGGTCACATGGGCTTGGGCACGACGGAAGGGACCGCTTGCCCCCGTGGAACAGACATTCTCCCCGTGGACAACCTCAGGTGCCGGGACCCTCTGCTCCGCCTTGGAAAACCCACCTTCTGCAATGTATGCCCAACGCAATCAGGCCGAGCAGATTGACCCCCTCGGCCCGGCCCCAGTGTGTGATGGGGCTCTGTGCGTGAGGGCTTGCTCTTCCCCACCTACACCAGGCACGGCATCTAACACACACACACACACACACACACACCACGCAGAGACACCCAGACCACGCACGCACGCACGGGGACGCACCCTCCTCTCCCCCACCCCACACACGAGCAGCCGAAGGACAAGAGGGTATGGCTGGGGCCTGAGCGGGAACAAGCGAAGCCTTGGTTTGCGGCCCCTCGGCCAACTGCATCAGGATTTTTGTCTGGGCTCGGAGGCCAGAGGATCTCTGCCATTTGCTAGCAGGGCCAGGGATGGCAGGAGGGTGGGTACGGGGCTCAGCCAGGGCCAGTTCTGCTGGCACGATCCTGTAGCACGTGGCCGCGTAGCACGGGGCCGGGTCTGAAGGAGGCCAAGCAGGGGCACAAGACCCAGCAGCGGCACAGGGAAGAGGCCCAGGGCACCCAGGAGCAGACGAGACCCGGGAGTCGTGCGTGCTTGGCGTGGCCGCGGGCCCCGTGACGCCCGAGGAATCGAGTGCTCAGCCCCGTGTAGTGGCCGCGAAGGCCTGCCTGGGAGAAACGCCCCGGGAGGCCGGCAGGAACCCGGGATCAGAAGGGATGTGGAGGGGCCCCGGGTCGGAGGAGATGGCTTTGGCTGTGTTTGGTTTTGTTTCTTCTTCCCAAGATCCCGGGTGTGAAAGGGGCCAGAGGTGAAGTCCTGGGCTGGAAAGCCTCACGATTCAGCCCCGCAGCCCCAGGCCCTGAGTGTGGAGGAGGGCGGAGCGGGTCGGCGAAGGGCGCGGCTGCCGTTTTCATGATGGGCTGGAGGGGCAGTGGCGCTTTCCGGACGAAGAGGACCGGAAGGGTCCCCGAGACCTCCGCTGGGAGCCACGCACCCACCCAAGGATACGGCTCCAGGAGGCGACGGAGGAGGGCGGCTGCTTGCCCTGGCCCGAGCTGTGCGTCCCCCGCCTTGGCCACAGCAGTGGACATTCCCAGAAGAACAAGCGCCCGAGAGCACTGAGAAATTTTCCCCCGAGAAAACTTGACCCTCGTCCTGGCAGCAGGACACCTCGGGAAGAAAGCCACCCAGCGGCCACCTGGGCGAGACCGGCTGCCCGAGCAGGCGCGCGGGGCCTCTGGCCGCTGGCCCCGGGCTGCCAGCCCCCACCCGGACTCCCAGCCGTGCCAGGAGAGCAGCGTGGAGACGCACGCCGGGGCCCTCGGCAGGCTCTTGGGGCTCCCGGAGGCGGCGGCTAGCGTCTACGGCCATACCACCCTGAACGCGCCCGATCTCGTCTGATCTCGGAAGCTAAGCAGGGTCGGGCCTGGTTAGTACTTGGATGGGAGACCGCCTGGGAATACCGGGTGCTGTAGGCTTTTGCTCCTCCCTCCCTCGCTGCTCCTTTTGTCTTCGGGGACTTCGCCACCACCCCCCCCACCACCACCACCACCCCCAGCACCACCACCACCACCACCACCACAACGACCCACCGTGACCACGACCCCGACCCCGTCCGGGCCACCCGCCAGACCCACGCACACCGAATCCTCACAGCTACGTCCCCGAATCCTCTCCCCTCCCCACACTCTCCTGGGGCGCGCGCCCGCGACACGGGTCACCAGCGAGGTTGGTCCCAGGCCACGTTGGGGACCGCTCCCCAACTGCCCTCCAGGCGGGCGGGGAGGGACGTGCGGAAGCCATGAGAAACTGGGTCCTGCACCCCAGCGGGCCCCACAGCGGGACGCGCCACACCTGGGCTCGCCACAAGGTGGTGCACTGGGTCCAGGGCAAGACGCCAGGGGACAGAGAAGCAGGGAGCCTCAGTCGGGTGCTGCTCCACGTCGCGCTCCGTCGCTCAACCCAAGACAGGGCAGCCAGCGCGCGACCTCTACGTGGGATCCCGCCTCCCACGGCAGAGCCTGCGGTCACAGGGACAGAGGGCGCAGGCCGCCAGAGCTCCGGATGCCAGCGGCAGCTCCCCGTCCCGCTCAAAGGGAGGGAGGGCCGCCGCTGGCGCCCAGTCGCCTGTGCCACCCTCCGGGTCTCAAAGCACTCCTCAGTCAGCTCAAGGACCGGGGCCACCTGGCCTTCGGGGTCACATGGGCTTGGGCACGACGGAAGGGACCGCTTGCCCCCGTGGAACAGACATTCTCCCCGTGGACAACCTCAGGTGCCGGGACCCTCTGCTCCGCCTTGGAAAACCCACCTTCTGCAATGTATGCCCAACGCAATCAGGCCGAGCAGATTGACCCCCTCGGCCCGGCCCCAGTGTGTGATGGGGCTCTGTGCGTGAGGGCTTGCTCTTCCCCACCTACACCAGGCACGGCATCTAACACACACACACACACACACACACACCACGCAGAGACACCCAGACCACGCACGCACGCACGGGGACGCACCCTCCTCTCCCCCACCCCACACACGAGCAGCCGAAGGACAAGAGGGTATGGCTGGGGCCTGAGCGGGAACAAGCGAAGCCTTGGTTTGCGGCCCCTCGGCCAACTGCATCAGGATTTTTGTCTGGGCTCGGAGGCCAGAGGATCTCTGCCATTTGCTAGCAGGGCCAGGGATGGCAGGAGGGTGGGTACGGGGCTCAGCCAGGGCCAGTTCTGCTGGCACGATCCTGTAGCACGTGGCCGCGTAGCACGGGGCCGGGTCTGAAGGAGGCCAAGCAGGGGCACAAGACCCAGCAGCGGCACAGGGAAGAGGCCCAGGGCACCCAGGAGCAGACGAGACCCGGGAGTCGTGCGTGCTTGGCGTGGCCGCGGGCCCCGTGACGCCCGAGGACTCGAGTGCTCAGCCCCGTGTAGTGGCCGCGAAGGCCTGCCTGGGAGAAACGCCCCGGGAGGCCGGCAGGAACCCGGGATCGGAAGGGATGTGGAGGGGCCCCGGGTCGGAGGAGATGGCTTTGGCTGTGTTTGGTTTTGTTTCTTCTTCCCAAGATCCCGGGTGTGAAAGGGGCCAGAGGTGAAGTCCTGGGCTGGAAAGCCTCACGATTCAGCCCCGCAGCCCCAGGCCCTGAGTGTGGAGGAGGGCGGAGCGGGTCGGCGAAGGGCGCGGCTGCCGTTTTCCTGATGGGCTGGAGGGGCAGTGGCGCTTTCCGGACGAAGAGGACCGGAAGGGTCCCCGAGACCTCCGCTGGGAGCCACGCACCCACCCAAGGATACGGCTCCAGGAGGCGACGGAGGAGGGCGGCTGCTTGCCCTGGCCCGAGCTGTGCGTCCCCCGCCTTGGCCACAGCAGTGGACATTCCCAGAAGAACAAGCGCCCGAGAGCACTGAGAAATTTTCCCCCGAGAAAACTTGACCCTCGTCCTGGCAGCAGGACACCTCGGGAAGAAAGCCACCCAGCGGCCACCTGGGCGAGACCGGCTGCCCGAGCAGGCGCGCGGGGCCTCTGGCCGCTGGCCCCGGGCTGCCAGCCCCCACCCGGACTCCCAGCCGTGCCAGGAGAGCAGCGTGGAGACGCACGCCGGGGCCCTCGGCAGGCTCTTGGGGCTCCCGGAGGCGGCGGCTAGCGTCTACGGCCATACCACCCTGAACGCGCCCGATCTCGTCTGATCTCGGAAGCTAAGCAGGGTCGGGCCTGGTTAGTACTTGGATGGGAGACCGCCTGGGAATACCGGGTGCTGTAGGCTTTTGCTCCTCCCTCCCTCGCTGCTCCTTTTGTCTTCGGGGACTTCGCCACCACCCCCCCCACCACCACCACCACCCCCAGCACCACCACCACCACCACCACCACAACGACCCACCGTGACCACGACCCCGACCCCGTCCGGGCCACCCGCCAGACCCACGCACACCGAATCCTCACAGCTACGTCCCCGAATCCTCTCCCCTCCCCACACTCTCCTGGGGCGCGCGCCCGCGACACGGGTCACCAGCGAGGTTGGTCCCAGGCCACGTTGGGGACCGCTCCCCAACTGCCCTCCAGGCGGGCGGGGAGGGACGTGCGGAAGCCATGAGAAAGTGGGTCCTGCACCCCAGCGGGCCCCACAGCGGGACGCGCCACACCTGGGCTCGCCACAAGGTGGTGCACTGGGTCCAGGGCAAGACGCCAGGGGACAGAGAAGCAGGGAGCCTCAGTCGGGTGCTGCTCCACGTCGCGCTCCGTCGCTCAACCCAAGACAGGGCAGCCAGCGCGCGACCTCTACGTGGGATCCCGCCTCCCACGGCAGAGCCTGCGGTCACAGGGACAGAGGGCGCAGGCCACCAGAGCTCCGGATGCCAGCGGCAGCTCCCCGTCCCGCTCAAAGGGAGGGAGGGCCGCCGCTGGCGCCCAGTCGCCTGTGCCACCCTCCGGGTCTCAAAGCACTCCTCAGTCAGCTCAAGGACCGGGGCCACCTGGCCTTCGGGGTCACATGGGCTTGGGCACGACGGAAGGGACCGCTTGCCCCCGTGGAACAGACATTCTCCCCGTGGACAACCTCAGGTGCCGGGACCCTCTGCTCCGCCTTGGAAAACCCACCTTCTGCAATGTATGCCCAACGCAATCAGGCCGAGCAGATTGACCCCCTCGGCCCGGCCCCAGTGTGTGATGGGGCTCTGTGCGTGAGGGCTTGCTCTTCCCCACCTACACCAGGCACGGCATCTAACACACACACACACACACACACACACCACGCAGAGACACCCAGACCATGCACGCACGCACGGGGACGCACCCTCCTCTCCCCCACCCCACACACGAGCAGCCGAAGGACAAGAGGGTATGGCTGGGGCCTGAGCGGGAACAAGCGAAGCCTTGGTTTGCGGCCCCTCGGCCAACTGCATCAGGATTTTTGTCTGGGCTCGGAGGCCAGAGGATCTCTGCCATTTGCTAGCAGGGCCAGGGATGGCAGGAGGGTGGGTACGGGGCTCAGCCAGGGCCAGTTCTGCTGGCACGATCCTGTAGCACGTGGCCGCGTAGCACGGGGCCGGGTCTGAAGGAGGCCAAGCAGGGGCACAAGACCCAGCAGCGGCACAGGGAAGAGGCCCAGGGCACCCAGGAGCAGACGAGACCCGGGAGTCGTGCGTGCTTGGCGTGGCCGCGGGCCCCGTGACGCCCGAGGACTCGAGTGCTCAGCCCCGTGTAGTGGCCGCGAAGGCCTGCCTGGGAGAAACGCCCCGGGAGGCCGGCAGGAACCCGGGATCGGAAGGGATGTGGAGGGGCCCCGGGTCGGAGGAGATGGCTTTGGCTGTGTTTGGTTTTGTTTCTTCTTCCCAAGATCCCGGGTGTGAAAGGGGCCAGAGGTGAAGTCCTGGGCTGGAAAGCCTCACGATTCAGCCCCGCAGCCCCAGGCCCTGAGTGTGGAGGAGGGCGGAGCGGGTCGGCGAAGGGCGCGGCTGCCGTTTTCCTGATGGGCTGGAGGGGCAGTGGCGCTTTCCGGACAAAGAGGACCGGAAGGGTCCCCGAGACCTCCGCTGGGAGCCACGCACCCACCCAAGGATACGGCTCCAGGAGGCGACGGAGGAGGGCGGCTGCTTGCCCTGGCCCGAGCTATGCGTCCCCCGCCTTGGCCACAGCAGTGGACATTCCCAGAAGAACAAGCGCCCGAGAGCACTGAGAAATTTTCCCCCGAGAAAACTTGACCCTCGTCCTGGCAGCAGGACACCTCGGGAAGAAAGCCACCCAGCGGCCACCTGGGCGAGACCGGCTGCCCGAGCAGGCGCGCGGGGCCTCTGGCCGCTGGCCCCGGGCTGCCAGCCCCCACCCGGACTCCCAGCCGTGCCAGGAGAGCAGCGTGGAGACGCACGCCGGGGCCCTCGGCAGGCTCTTGGGGCTCCCGGAGGCGGCGGCTAGCGTCTACGGCCATACCACCCTGAACGCGCCCGATCTCGTCTGATCTCGGAAGCTAAGCAGGGTCGGGCCTGGTTAGTACTTGGATGGGAGACCGCCTGGGAATACCGGGTGCTGTAGGCTTTTGCTCCTCCCTCCCTCGCTGCTCCTTTTGTCTTCGGGGACTTCGCCACCACCCCCCCCACCACCACCACCACCCCCAGCACCACCACCACCACCACCACCACAACGACCCACCGTGAACACGACCCCGACCCCGTCCGGGCCACCCGCCAGACCCACGCACACCGAATCCTCACAGCTACGTCCCCGAATCCTCTCCCCTCCCCACACTCTCCTGGGGCGCGCGCCCGCGACACGGGTCACCAGCGAGGTTGGTCCCAGGCCACGTTGGGGACCGCTCCCCAACTGCCCTCCAGGCGGGCGGGGAGGGACGTGCGGAAGCCATGAGAAAGTGGGTCCTGCACCCCAGCGGGCCCCACAGCGGGACGCGCCACACCTGGGCTCGCCACAAGGTGGTGCACTGGGTCCAGGGCAAGACGCCAGGGGACAGAGAAGCAGGGAGCCTCAGTCGGGTGCTGCTCCACGTCGCGCTCCGTCGCTCAACCCAAGACAGGGCAGCCAGCGCGCGACCTCTACGTGGGATCCCGCCTCCCACGGCAGAGCCTGCGGTCACAGGGACAGAGGGCGCAGGCCGCCAGAGCTCCGGATGCCAGCGGCAGCTCCCCGTCCCGCTCAAAGGGAGGGAGGGCCGCCGCTGGCGCCCAGTCGCCTGTGCCACCCTCCGGGTCTCAAAGCACTCCTCAGTCAGCTCAAGGACCGGGGCCACCTGGCCTTCGGGGTCACATGGGCTTGGGCACGACGGAAGGGACCGCTTGCCCCCGTGGAACAGACATTCTCCCCGTGGACAACCTCAGGTGCCGGGACCCTCTGCTCCGCCTTGGAAAACCCACCTTCTGCAATGTATGCCCAACGCAATCAGGCCGAGCAGATTGACCCCCTCGGCCCGGCCCCAGTGTGTGATGGGGCTCTGTGCGTGAGGGCTTGCTCTTCCCCACCTACACCAGGCACGGCATCTAACACACACACACACACACACACACACACACACACACACACACACACCACGCAGAGACACCCAGACCACGCACGCACGCACGGGGACGCACCCTCCTCTCCCCCACCCCACACACGAGCAGCCGAAGGACAAGAGGGTATGGCTGGGGCCTGAGCGGGAACAAGCGAAGCCTTGGTTTGCGGCCCCTCGGCCAACTGCATCAGGATTTTTGTCTGGGCTCGGAGGCCAGAGGATCTCTGCCATTTGCTAGCAGGGCCAGGGATGGCAGGAGGGTGGGTACGGGGCTCAGCCAGGGCCAGTTCTGCTGGCACGATCCTGTAGCACGTGGCCGCGTAGCACGGGGCCGGGTCTGAAGGAGGCCAAGCAGGGGCACAAGACCCAGCAGCGGCACAGGGAAGAGGCCCAGGGCACCCAGGAGCAGACGAGACCCGGGAGTCGTGCGTGCTTGGCGTGGCCGCGGGCCCCGTGACGCCCGAGGACTCGAGTGCTCAGCCCCGTGTAGTGGCCGCGAAGGCCTGCCTGGGAGAAACGCCCCGGGAGGCCGGCAGGAACCCGGGATCGGAAGGGATGTGGAGGGGCCCCGGGTCGGAGGAGATGGCTTTGGCTGTGTTTGGTTTTGTTTCTTCTTCCCAAGATCCCGGGTGTGAAAGGGGCCAGAGGTGAAGTCCTGGGCTGGAAAGCCTCACGATTCAGCCCCGCAGCCCCAGGCCCTGAGTGTGGAGGAGGGCGGAGCGGGTCGGCGAAGGGCGCGGCTGCCGTTTTCCTGATGGGCTGGAGGGGCAGTGGCGCTTTCCGGACGAAGAGGACCGGAAGGGTCCCCGAGACCTCCGCTGGGAGCCACGCACCCACCCAAGGATACGGCTCCAGGAGGCGACGGAGGAGGGCGGCTGCTTGCCCTGGCCCGAGCTGTGCGTCCCCCGCCTTGGCCACAGCAGTGGACATTCCCAGAAGAACAAGCGCCCGAGAGCACTGAGAAATTTTCCCCCGAGAAAACTTGACCCTCGTCCTGGCAGCAGGACACCTCGGGAAGAAAGCCACCCAGCGGCCACCTGGGCGAGACCGGCTGCCCGAGCAGGCGCGCGGGGCCTCTGGCCGCTGGCCCCGGGCTGCCAGCCCCCACCCGGACTCCCAGCCGTGCCAGGAGAGCAGCGTGGAGACGCACGCCGGGGCCCTCGGCAGGCTCTTGGGGCTCCCGGAGGCGGCGGCTAGCGTCTACGGCCATACCACCCTGAACGCGCCCGATCTCGTCTGATCTCGGAAGCTAAGCAGGGTCGGGCCTGGTTAGTACTTGGATGGGAGACCGCCTGGGAATACCGGGTGCTGTAGGCTTTTGCTCCTCCCTCCCTCGCTGCTCCTTTTGTCTTCGGGGACTTCGCCACCACCCCCCCCACCACCACCACCACCCCCAGCACCACCACCACCACCACCACAACGACCCACCGTGACCACGACCCCGACCCCGTCCGGGCCACCCGCCAGACCCACGCACACCGAATCCTCACAGCTACGTCCCCGAATCCTCTCCCCTCCCCACACTCTCCTGGGGCGCGCGCCCGCGACACGGGTCACCAGCGAGGTTGGTCCCAGGCCACGTTGGGGACCGCTCCCCAACTGCCCTCCAGGCGGGCGGGGAGGGACGTGCGGAAGCCATGAGAAAGTGGGTCCTGCACCCCAGCGGGCCCCACAGCGGGACGCGCCACACCTGGGCTCGCCACAAGGTGGTGCACTGGGTCCAGGGCAAGACGCCAGGGGACAGAGAAGCAGGGAGCCTCAGTCGGGTGCTGCTCCACGTCGCCCTCCGTCGCTCAACCCAAGACAGGGCAGCCAGCGCGTGACCTCTACGTGGGATCCCGCCTCCCACGGCAGAGCCTGCGGTCACAGGGACAGAGGGCGCAGGCCGCCAGAGCTCCGGATGCCAGCGGCAGCTCCCCGTCCCGCTCAAAGGGAGGGAGGGCCGCCGCTGGCGCCCAGTCGCCTGTGCCACCCTCCGGGTCTCAAAGCACTCCTCAGTCAGCTCAAGGACCGGGGCCACCTGGCCTTCGGGGTCACATGGGCTTGGGCACGACGGAAGGGACCGCTTGCCCCCGTGGAACAGACATTCTCCCCGTGGACAACCTCAGGTGCCGGGACCCTCTGCTCCGCCTTGGAAAACCCACCTTCTGCAATGTATGCCCAACGCAATCAGGCCGAGCAGATTGACCCCCTCGGCCCGGCCCCAGTGTGTGATGGGGCTCTGTGCGTGAGGGCTTGCTCTTCCCCACCTACACCAGGCACGGCATCTAACACACACACACACACACACACACACCACGCAGAGACACCCAGACCACGCACGCACGCACGGGGACGCACCCTCCTCTCCCCCACCCCACACACGAGCAGCCGAAGGACAAGAGGGTATGGCTGGGGCCTGAGCGGGAACAAGCGAAGCCTTGGTTTGCGGCCCCTCGGCCAACTGCATCAGGATTTTTGTCTGGGCTCGGAGGCCAGAGGATCTCTGCCATTTGCTAGCAGGGCCAGGGATGGCAGGAGGGTGGGTACGGGGCTCAGCCAGGGCCAGTTCTGCTGGCACGATCCTGTAGCACGTGGCCGCGTAGCACGGGGCCGGGTCTGAAGGAGGCCAAGCAGGGGCACAAGACCCAGCAGCGGCACAGGGAAGAGGCCCAGGGCACCCAGGAGCAGACGAGACCCGGGAGTCGTGCGTGCTTGGCGTGGCCGCGGGCCCCGTGACGCCCGAGGACTCGAGTGCTCAGCCCCGTGTAGTGGCCGCGAAGGCCTGCCTGGGAGAAACGCCCCGGGAGGCCGGCAGGAACCCGGGATCGGAAGGGATGTGGAGGGGCCCCGGGTCGGAGGAGATGGCTTTGGCTGTGTTTGGTTTTGTTTCTTCTTCCCAAGATCCCGGGTGTGAAAGGGGCCAGAGGTGAAGTCCTGGGCTGGAAAGCCTCACGATTCAGCCCCGCAGCCCCAGGCCCTGAGTGTGGAGGAGGGCGGAGCGGGTCGGCGAAGGGCGCGGCTGCCGTTTTCCTGATGGGCTGGAGGGGCAGTGGCGCTTTCCGGACGAAGAGGACCGGAAGGGTCCCCGAGACCTCCGCTGGGAGCCACGCACCCACCCAAGGATACGGCTCCAGGAGGCGACGGAGGAGGGCGGCTGCTTGCCCTGGCCCGAGCTGTGCGTCCCCCGCCTTGGCCACAGCAGTGGACATTCCCAGAAGAACAAGCGCCCGAGAGCACTGAGAAATTTTCCCCCGAGAAAACTTGACCCTCGTCCTGGCAGCAGGACACCTCGGGAAGAAAGCCACCCAGCGGCCACCTGGGCGAGACCGGCTGCCCGAGCAGGCGCGCGGGGCCTCTGGCCGCTTGCCCCGGGCTGCCAGCCCCCACCCGGACTCCCAGCCGTGCCAGGAGAGCAGCGTGGAGACGCACGCCGGGGCCCTCGGCAGGCTCTTGGGGCTCCCGGAGGCGGCGGCTAGCGTCTACGGCCATACCACCCTGAACGCGCCCGATCTCGTCTGATCTCGGAAGCTAAGCAGGGTCGGGCCTGGTTAGTACTTGGATGGGAGACCGCCTGGGAATACCGGGTGCTGTAGGCTTTTGCTCCTCCCTCCCTCGCTGCTCCTTTTGTCTTCGGGGACTTCGCCACCACCCCCCCCACCACCACCACCACCCCCAGCACCACCACCACCACCACCACAACGACCCACCGTGACCACGACCCCGACCCCGTCCGGGCCACCCGCCAGACCCACGCACACCGAATCCTCACAGCTACGTCCCCGAATCCTCTCCCCTCCCCACACTCTCCTGGGGCGCGCGCCCGCGACACGGGTCACCAGCGAGGTTGGTCCCAGGCCACGTTGGGGACCGCTCCCCAACTGCCTTCCAGGCGGGCGGGGAGGGACGTGCGGAAGCCATGAGAAAGTGGGTCCTGCACCCCAGCGGGCCCCACAGCGGGACGCGCCACACCTGGGCTCGCCACAAGGTGGTGCACTGGGTCCAGGGCAAGACGCCAGGGGACAGAGAAGCAGGGAGCCTCAGTCGGGTGCTGCTCCACGTCGCCCTCCGTCGCTCAACCCAAGACAGGGCAGCCAGCGCGTGACCTCTACGTGGGATCCCGCCTCCCACGGCAGAGCCTGCGGTCACAGGGACAGAGGGCGCAGGCCGCCAGAGCTCCGGATGCCAGCGGCAGCTCCCCGTCCCGCTCAAAGGGAGGGAGGGCCGCCGCTGGCGCCCAGTCGCCTGTGCCACCCTCCGGGTCTCAAAGCACTCCTCAGTCAGCTCAAGGACCGGGGCCACCTGGCCTTCGGGGTCACATGGGCTTGGGCACGACGGAAGGGACCGCTTGCCCCCGTGGAACAGACATTCTCCCCGTGGACAACCTCAGGTGCCGGGACCCTCTGCTCCGCCTTGGAAAACCCACCTTCTGCAATGTATGCCCAACGCAATCAGGCCGAGCAGATTGACCCCCTCGGCCCGGCCCCAGTGTGTGATGGGGCTCTGTGCGTGAGGGCTTGCTCTTCCCCACCTACACCAGGCACGGCATCTAACACACACACACACACACACACACACCACGCAGAGACACCCAGACCACGCACGCACGCACGGGGACGCACCCTCCTCTCCCCCACCCCACACACGAGCAGCCGAAGGACAAGAGGGTATGGCTGGGGCCTGAGCGGGAACAAGCGAAGCCTTGGTTTGCGGCCCCTCGGCCAACTGCATCAGGATTTTTGTCTGGGCTCGGAGGCCAGAGGATCTCTGCCATTTGCTAGCAGGGCCAGGGATGGCAGGAGGGTGGGTACGGGGCTCAGCCAGGGCCAGTTCTGCTGGCACGATCCTGTAGCACGTGGCCGCGTAGCACGGGGCCGGGTCTGAAGGAGGCCAAGCAGGGGCACAAGACCCAGCAGCGGCACAGGGAAGAGGCCCAGGGCACCCAGGAGCAGACGAGACCCGGGAGTCGTGCGTGCTTGGCGTGGCCGCGGGCCCCGTGACGCCCGAGGACTCGAGTGCTCAGCCCCGTGTAGTGGCCGCGAAGGCCTGCCTGGGAGAAACGCCCCGGGAGGCCGGCAGGAACCCGGGATCGGAAGGGATGTGGAGGGGCCCCGGGTCGGAGGAGATGGCTTTGGCTGTGTTTGGTTTTGTTTCTTCTTCCCAAGATCCCGGGTGTGAAAGGGGCCAGAGGTGAAGTCCTGGGCTGGAAAGCCTCACGATTCAGCCCCGCAGCCCCAGGCCCTGAGTGTGGAGGAGGGCGGAGCGGGTCGGCGAAGGGCGCGGCTGCCGTTTTCCTGATGGGCTGGAGGGGCAGTGGCGCTTTCCGGACGAAGAGGACCGGAAGGGTCCCCGAGACCTCCGCTGGGAGCCACGCACCCACCCAAGGATACGGCTCCAGGAGGCGACGGAGGAGGGCGGCTGCTTGCCCTGGCCCGAGCTGTGCGTCCCCCGCCTTGGCCACAGCAGTGGACATTCCCAGAAGAACAAGCGCCCGAGAGCACTGAGAAATTTTCCCCCGAGAAAACTTGACCCTCGTCCTGGCAGCAGGACACCTCGGGAAGAAAGCCACCCAGCGGCCACCTGGGCGAGACCGGCTGCCCGAGCAGGCGCGCGGGGCCTCTGGCCGCTGGCCCCGGGCTGCCAGCCCCCACCCGGACTCCCAGCCGTGCCAGGAGAGCAGCGTGGAGACGCACGCCGGGGCCCTCGGCAGGCTCTTGGGGCTCCCGGAGGCGGCGGCTAGCGTCTACGGCCATACCACCCTGAACGCGCCCGATCTCGTCTGATCTCGGAAGCTAAGCAGGGTCGGGCCTGGTTAGTACTTGGATGGGAGACCGCCTGGGAATACCGGGTGCTGTAGGCTTTTGCTCCTCCCTCCCTCGCTGCTCCTTTTGTCTTCGGGGACTTCGCCACCACCCCCCCCACAACCACCACCACCCCCAGCACCACCACCACCACCACCACCACAACGACCCACCGTGACCACGACCCCGACCCCGTCCGGGCCACCCGCCAGACCCACGCACACCGAATCCTCACAGCTACGTCCCCGAATCCTCTCCCCTCCCCACACTCTCCTGGGGCGCGCGCCCGCGACACGGGTCACCAGCGAGGTTGGTCCCAGGCCACGTTGGGGACCGCTCCCCAACTGCCCTCCAGGCGGGCGGGGAGGGACGTGCGGAAGCCATGAGAAAGTGGGTCCTGCACCCCAGCGGGCCCCACAGCGGGACGCGCCACACCTGGGCTCGCCACAAGGTGGTGCACTGGGTCCAGGGCAAGACGCCAGGGGACAGAGAAGCAGGGAGCCTCAGTCGGGTGCTGCTCCAAGTCGCCCTCCGTCGCTCAACCCAAGACAGGGCAGCCAGCGCGCGACCTCTACGTGGGATCCCGCCTCCCACGGCAGAGCCTGCGGTCACAGGGACAGAGGGCGCAGGCCGCCAGAGCTCCGGATACCAGCGGCAGCTCCCCGTCCCGCTCAAAGGGAGGGAGGGCCGCCGCTGGCGCCCAGTCGCCTGTGCCACCCTCCGGGTCTCAAAGCACTCCTCAGTCAGCTCAAGGACCGGGGCCACCTGGCCTTCGGGGTCACATGGGCTTGGGCACGACGGAAGGGACCGCTTGCCCCCGTGGAACAGACATTCTCCCCGTGGACAACCTCAGGTGCCGGGACCCTCTGCTCCGCCTTGGAAAACCCACCTTCTGCAATGTATGCCCAACGCAATCAGGCCGAGCAGATTGACCCCCTCGGCCCGGCCCCAGTGTGTGATGGGGCTCTGTGCGTGAGGGCTTGCTCTTCCCCACCTACACCAGGCACGGCATCTAACACACACACACACACACACACACACACACACACACACACACACACCACGCAGAGACACCCAGACCACGCACGCACGCACGGGGACGCACCCTCCTCTCCCCCACCCCACACACGAGCAGCCGAAGGACAAGAGGGTATGGCTGGGGCCTGAGCGGGAACAAGCGAAGCCTTGGTTTGCGGCCCCTCGGCCAACTGCATCAGGATTTTTGTCTGGGCTCGGAGGCCAGAGGATCTCTGCCATTTGCTAGCAGGGCCAGGGATGGCAGGAGGGTGGGTACGGGGCTCAGCCAGGGCCAGTTCTGCTGGCACGATCCTGTAGCACGTGGCCGCGTAGCACGGGGCCGGGTCTGAAGGAGGCCAAGCAGGGGCACAAGACCCAGCAGCGGCACAGGGAAGAGGCCCAGGGCACCCAGGAGCAGACGAGACCCGGGAGTCGTGCGTGCTTGGCGTGGCCGCGGGCCCCGTGACGCCCGAGGACTCGAGTGCTCAGCCCCGTGTAGTGGCCGCGAAGGCCTGCCTGGGAGAAACGCCCCGGGAGGCCGGCAGGAACCCGGGATCGGAAGGGATGTGGAGGGGCCCCGGGTCGGAGGAGATGGCTTTGGCTGTGTTTGGTTTTGTTTCTTCTTCCCAAGATCCCGGGTGTGAAAGGGGCCAGAGGTGAAGTCCTGGGCTGGAAAGCCTCACGATTCAGCCCCGCAGCCCCAGGCCCTGAGTGTGGAGGAGGGCGGAGCGGGTCGGCGAAGGGCGCGGCTGCCGTTTTCCTGATGGGCTGGAGGGGCAGTGGCGCTTTCCGGACGAAGAGGACCGGAAGGGTCCCCGAGACCTCCGCTGGGAGCCACGCACCCACCCAAGGATACGGCTCCAGGAGGCGACGGAGGAGGGCGGCTGCTTGCCCTGGCCCGAGCTGTGCGTCCCCCGCCTTGGCCACAGCAGTGGACATTCCCAGAAGAACAAGCGCCCGAGAGCACTGAGAAATTTTCCCCCGAGAAAACTTGACCCTCGTCCTGGCAGCAGGACACCTCGGGAAGAAAGCCACCCAGCGGCCACCTGGGCGAGACCGGCTGCCCGAGCAGGCGCGCGGGGCCTCTGGCCGCTGGCCCCGGGCTGCCAGCCCCCACCCGGACTCCCAGCCGTGCCAGGAGAGCAGCGTGGAGACGCACGCCGGGGCCCTCGGCAGGCTCTTGGGGCTCCCGGAGGCGGCGGCTAGCGTCTACGGCCATACCACCCTGAACGCGCCCGATCTCGTCTGATCTCGGAAGCTAAGCAGGGTCGGGCCTGGTTAGTACTTGGATGGGAGACCGCCTGGGAATACCGGGTGCTGTAGGCTTTTGCTCCTCCCTCCCTCGCTGCTCCTTTTGTCTTCGGGGACTTCGCCACCACCCCCCCCACCACCACCACCACCCCCAGCACCACCACCACCACCACCACCACAACGACCCACCGTGACCACGACCCCGACCCCGTCCGGGCCACCCGCCAGACCCACGCACACCGAATCCTCACAGCTACGTCCCCGAATCCTCTCCCCTCCCCACACTCTCCTGGGGCGCGCGCCCGCGACACGGGTCACCAGCGAGGTTGGTCCCAGGCCACGTTGGGGACCGCTCCCCAACTGCCCTCCAGGCGGGCGGGGAGGGACGTGCGGAAGCCATGAGAAAGTGGGTCCTGCACCCCAGCGGGCCCCACAGCGGGACGCGCCACACCTGGGCTCGCCACAAGGTGGTGCACTGGGTCCAGGGCAAGACGCCAGGGGACAGAGAAGCAGGGAGCCTCAGTCGGGTGCTGCTCCACGTCGCGCTCCGTCGCTCAACCCAAGACAGGGCAGCCAGCGCGCGACCTCTACGTGGGATCCCGCCTCCCACGGCAGAGCCTGCGGTCACAGGGACAGAGGGCGCAGGCCGCCAGAGCTCCGGATGCCAGCGGCAGCTCCCCGTCCCGCTCAAAGGGAGGGAGGGCCGCCGCTGGCGCCCAGTCGCCTGTGCCACCCTCCGGGTCTCAAAGCACTCCTCAGTCAGCTCAAGGACCGGGGCCACCTGGCCTTCGGGGTCACATGGGCTTGGGCACGACGGAAGGGACCGCTTGCCCCCGTGGAACAGACATTCTCCCCGTGGACAACCTCAGGTGCCGGGACCCTCTGCTCCGCCTTGGAAAACCCACCTTCTGCAATGTATGCCCAACGCAATCAGGCCGAGCAGATTGACCCCCTCGGCCCGGCCCCAGTGTGTGATGGGGCTCTGTGCGTGAGGGCTTGCTCTTCCCCACCTACACCAGGCACGGCATCTAACACACACACACACACACACACACACCACGCAGAGACACCCAGACCACGCACGCACGCACGGGGACGCACCCTCCTCTCCCCCACCCCACACACGAGCAGCCGAAGGACAAGAGGGTATGGCTGGGGCCTGAGCGGGAACAAGCGAAGCCTTGGTTTGCGGCCCCTCGGCCAACTGCATCAGGATTTTTGTCTGGGCTCGGAGGCCAGAGGATCTCTGCCATTTGCTAGCAGGGCCAGGGATGGCAGGAGGGTGGGTACGGGGCTCAGCCAGGGCCAGTTCTGCTGGCACGATCCTGTAGCACGTGGCCGCGTAGCACGGGGCCGGGTCTGAAGGAGGCCAAGCAGGGGCACAAGACCCAGCAGCGGCACAGGGAAGAGGCCCAGGGCACCCAGGAGCAGACGAGACCCGGGAGTCGTGCGTGCTTGGCGTGGCCGCGGGCCCCGTGACGCCCGAGGACTCGAGTGCTCAGCCCCGTGTAGTGGCCGCGAAGGCCTGCCTGGGAGAAACGCCCCGGGAGGCCGGCAGGAACCCGGGATCGGAAGGGATGTGGAGGGGCCCCGGGTCGGAGGAGATGGCTTTGGCTGTGTTTGGTTTTGTTTCTTCTTCCCAAGATCCCGGGTGTGAAAGGGGCCAGAGGTGAAGTCCTGGGCTGGAAAGCCTCACGATTCAGCCCCGCAGCCCCAGGCCCTGAGTGTGGAGGAGGGCGGAGCGGGTCGGCGAAGGGCGCGGCTGCCGTTTTCCTGATGGGCTGGAGGGGCAGTGGCGCTTTCCGGACGAAGAGGACCGGAAGGGTCCCCGAGACCTCCGCTGGGAGCCACGCACCCACCCAAGGATACGGCTCCAGGAGGCGACGGAGGAGGGCGGCTGCTTGCCCTGGCCCGAGCTGTGCGTCCCCCGCCTTGGCCACAGCAGTGGACATTCCCAGAAGAACAAGCGCCCGAGAGCACTGAGAAATTTTCCCCCGAGAAAACTTGACCCTCGTCCTGGCAGCAGGACACCTCGGGAAGAAAGCCACCCAGCGGCCACCTGGGCGAGACCGGCTGCCCGAGCAGGCGCGCGGGGCCTCTGGCCGCTGGCCCCGGGCTGCCAGCCCCCACCCGGACTCCCAGCCGTGCCAGGAGAGCAGCGTGGAGACGCACGCCGGGGCCCTCGGCAGGCTCTTGGGGCTCCCGGAGGCGGCGGCTAGCGTCTACGGCCATACCACCCTGAACGCGCCCGATCTCGTCTGATCTCGGAAGCTAAGCAGGGTCGGGCCTGGTTAGTACTTGGATGGGAGACCGCCTGGGAATACCGGGTGCTGTAGGCTTTTGCTCCTCCCTCCCTCGCTGCTCCTTTTGTCTTCGGGGACTTCGCCACCACCCCCCCCACCACCACCACCACCCCCAGCACCACCACCACCACCACCACCACAACGACCCACCGTGACCACGACCCCGACCCCGTCCGGGCCACCCGCCAGACCCACGCACACCGAATCCTCACAGCTACGTCCCCGAATCCTCTCCCCTCCCCACACTCTCCTGGGGCGCGCGCCCGCGACACGGGTCACCAGCGAGGTTGGTCCCAGGCCACGTTGGGGACCGCTCCCCAACTGCCCTCCAGGCGGGCGGGGAGGGACGTGCGGAAGCCATGAGAAAGTGGGTCCTGCACCCCAGCGGGCCCCACAGCGGGACGCGCCACACCTGGGCTCGCCACAAGGTGGTGCACTGGGTCCAGGGCAAGACGCCAGGGGACAGAGAAGCAGGGAGCCTCAGTCGGGTGCTGCTCCACGTCGCGCTCCGTCGCTCAACCCAAGACAGGGCAGCCAGCGCGCGACCTCTACGTGGGATCCCGCCTCCCACGGCAGAGCCTGCGGTCACAGGGACAGAGGGCGCAGGCCGCCAGAGCTCCGGATGCCAGCGGCAGCTCCCCGTCCCGCTCAAAGGGAGGGAGGGCCGCCGCTGGCGCCCAGTCGCCTGTGCCACCCTCCGGGTCTCAAAGCACTCCTCAGTCAGCTCAAGGACCGGGGCCACCTGGCCTTCGGGGTCACATGGGCTTGGGCACGACGGAAGGGACCGCTTGCCCCCGTGGAACAGACATTCTCCCCGTGGACAACCTCAGGTGCCGGGACCCTCTGCTCCGCCTTGGAAAACCCACCTTCTGCAATGTATGCCCAACGCAATCAGGCCGAGCAGATTGACCCCCTCGGCCCGGCCCCAGTGTGTGATGGGGCTCTGTGCGTGAGGGCTTGCTCTTCCCCACCTACACCAGGCACGGCATCTAACACACACACACACACACACACACACCACGCAGAGACACCCAGACCACGCACGCACGCACGGGGACGCACCCTCCTCTCCCCCACCCCACACACGAGCAGCCGAAGGACAAGAGGGTATGGCTGGGGCCTGAGCGGGAACAAGCGAAGCCTTGGTTTGCGGCCCCTCGGCCAACTGCATCAGGATTTTTGTCTGGGCTCGGAGGCCAGAGGATCTCTGCCATTTGCTAGCAGGGCCAGGGATGGCAGGAGGGTGGGTACGGGGCTCAGCCAGGGCCAGTTCTGCTGGCACGATCCTGTAGCACGTGGCCGCGTAGCACGGGGCCGGGTCTGAAGGAGGCCAAGCAGGGGCACAAGACCCAGCAGCGGCACAGGGAAGAGGCCCAGGGCACCCAGGAGCAGACGAGACCCGGGAGTCGTGCGTGCTTGGCGTGGCCGCGGGCCCCGTGACGCCCGAGGACTCGAGTGCTCAGCCCCGTGTAGTGGCCGCGAAGGCCTGCCTGGGAGAAACGCCCCGGGAGGCCGGCAGGAACCCGGGATCGGAAGGGATGTGGAGGGGCCCCGGGTCGGAGGAGATGGCTTTGGCTGTGTTTGGTTTTGTTTCTTCTTCCCAAGATCCCGGGTGTGAAAGGGGCCAGAGGTGAAGTCCTGGGCTGGAAAGCCTCACGATTCAGCCCCGCAGCCCCAGGCCCTGAGTGTGGAGGAGGGCGGAGCGGGTCGGCGAAGGGCGCGGCTGCCGTTTTCCTGATGGGCTGGAGGGGCAGTGGCGCTTTCCGGACGAAGAGGACCGGAAGGGTCCCCGAGACCTCCGCTGGGAGCCACGCACCCACCCAAGGATACGGCTCCAGGAGGCGACGGAGGAGGGCGGCTGCTTGCCCTGGCCCGAGCTGTGCGTCCCCCGCCTTGGCCACAGCAGTGGACATTCCCAGAAGAACAAGCGCCCGAGAGCACTGAGAAATTTTCCCCCGAGAAAACTTGACCCTCGTCCTGGCATCAGGACACCTCGGGAAGAAAGCCACCCAGCGGCCACCTGGGCGAGACCGGCTGCCCGAGCAGGCGCGCGGGGCCTCTGGCCGCTGGCCCCGGGCTGCCAGCCCCCACCCGGACTCCCAGCCGTGCCAGGAGAGCAGCGTGGAGACGCACGCCGGGGCCCTCGGCAGGCTCTTGGGGCTCCCGGAGGCGGCGGCTAGCGTCTACGGCCATACCACCCTGAACGCGCCCGATCTCGTCTGATCTCGGAAGCTAAGCAGGGTCGGGCCTGGTTAGTACTTGGATGGGAGACCGCCTGGGAATACCGGGTGCTGTAGGCTTTTGCTCCTCCCTCCCTCGCTGCTCCTTTTGTCTTCGGGGACTTCGCCACCACCCCCCCCACCACCACCACCACCCCCAGCACCACCACCACCACCACCACCACAACGACCCACCGTGAACACGACCCCGACCCCGTCCGGGCCACCCGCCAGACCCACGCACACCGAATCCTCACAGCTACGTCCCCGAATCCTCTCCCCTCCCCACACTCTCCTGGGGCGCGTGCCCGCGACACGGGTCACCAGCGAGGTTGGTCCCAGGCCACGTTGGGGACCGCTCCCCAACTGCCCTCCAGGCGGGCGGGGAGGGACGTGCGGAAGCCATGAGAAAGTGGGTCCTGCACCCCAGCGGGCCCCACAGCGGGACGCGCCACACCTGGGCTCGCCACAAGGTGGTGCACTGGGTCCAGGGCAAGACGCCAGGGGACAGAGAAGCAGGGAGCCTCAGTCGGGTGCTGCTCCACGTCGCGCTCCGTCGCTCAACCCAAGACAGGGCAGCCAGCGCGCGACCTCTACGTGGGATCCCGCCTCCCACGGCAGAGCCTGCGGTCACAGGGACAGAGGGCGCAGGCCGCCAGAGCTCCGGATGCCAGCGGCAGCTCCCCGTCCCGCTCAAAGGGAGGGAGGGCCGCCGCTGGCGCCCAGTCGCCTGTGCCACCCTCCGGGTCTCAAAGCACTCCTCAGTCAGCTCAAGGACCGGGGCCACCTGGCCTTCGGGGTCACATGGGCTTGGGCACGACGGAAGGGACCGCTTGCCCCCGTGGAACAGACATTCTCCCCGTGGACAACCTCAGGTGCCGGGACCCTCTGCTCCGCCTTGGAAAACCCACCTTCTGCAATGTATGCCCAACGCAATCAGGCCGAGCAGATTGACCCCCTCGGCCCGGCCCCAGTGTGTGATGGGGCTCTGTGCGTGAGGGCTTGCTCTTCCCCACCTACACCAGGCACGGCATCTAACACACACACACACACACACACACACACACACACACACACACACACCACGCAGAGAAACCCAGACCACGCACGCACGCACGGGGACGCACCCTCCTCTCCCCCACCCCACACACGAGCAGCCGAAGGACAAGAGGGTATGGCTGGGGCCTGAGCGGGAACAAGCGAAGCCTTGGTTTGCGGCCCCTCGGCCAACTGCATCAGGATTTTTGTCTGGGCTCGGAGGCCAGAGGATCTCTGCCATTTGCTAGCAGGGCCAGGGATGGCAGGAGGGTGGGTACGGGGCTCAGCCAGGGCCAGTTCTGCTGGCACGATCCTGTAGCACGTGGCCGCGTAGCATGGGGCCGGGTCTGAAGGAGGCCAAGCAGGGGCACAAGACCCAGCAGCGGCACAGGGAAGAGGCCCAGGGCACCCAGGAGCAGACGAGACCCGGGAGTCGTGCGTGCTTGGCGTGGCCGCGGGCCCCGTGACGCCCGAGGACTCGAGTGCTCAGCCCCGTGTAGTGGCCGCGAAGGCCTGCCTGGGAGAAACGCCCCGGGAGGCCGGCAGGAACCCGGGATCGGAAGGGATGTGGAGGGGCCCCGGGTCGGAGGAGATGGCTTTGGCTGTGTTTGGTTTTGTTTCTTCTTCCCAAGATCCCGGGTGTGAAAGGGGCCAGAGGTGAAGTCCTGGGCTGGAAAGCCTCACGATTCAGCCCCGCAGCCCCAGGCCCTGAGTGTGGAGGAGGGCGGAGCGGGTCGGCGAAGGGCGCGGCTGCCGTTTTCCTGATGGGCTGGAGGGGCAGTGGCGCTTTCCGGACGAAGAGGACCGGAAGGGTCCCCGAGACCTCCGCTGGGAGCCACGCACCCACCCAAGGATACGGCTCCAGGAGGCGACGGAGGAGGGCGGCTGCTTGCCCTGGCCCGAGCTGTGCGTCCCCCGCCTTGGCCACAGCAGTGGACATTCCCAGAAGAACAAGCGCCCGAGAGCACTGAGAAATTTTCCCCCGAGAAAACTTGACCCTCGTCCTGGCAGCAGGACACCTCGGGAAGAAAGCCACCCAGCGGCCACCTGGGCGAGACCGGCTGCCCGAGCAGGCGCGCGGGGCCTCTGGCCGCTGGCCCCGGGCTGCCAGCCCCCACCCGGACTCCCAGCCGTGCCAGGAGAGCAGCGTGGAGACGCACGCCGGGGCCCTCGGCAGGCTCTTGGGGCTCCCGGAGGCGGCGGCTAGCGTCTACGGCCATACCACCCTGAACGCGCCCGATCTCGTCTGATCTCGGAAGCTAAGCAGGGTCGGGCCTGGTTAGTACTTGGATGGGAGACCGCCTGGGAATACCGGGTGCTGTAGGCTTTTGCTCCTCCCTCCCTCACTGCTCCTTTTGTCTTCGGGGACTTCGCCACCACCCCCCCCCACCACCACCACCCCCAGCACCACCACCACCACCACCACAACGACCCACCGTGACCACGACCCCGACCCCGTCCGGGCCACCCGCCAGACCCACGCACACCGAATCCTCACAGCTACGTCCCCGAATCCTCTCCCCTCCCCACACTCTCCTGGGGCGCGCGCCCGCGACACGGGTCACCAGCGAGGTTGGTCCCAGGCCACGTTGGGGACCGCTCCCCAACTGCCCTCCAGGCGGGCGGGGAGGGACGTGCGGAAGCCATGAGAAAGTGGGTCCTGCACCCCAGCGGGCCCCACAGCGGGACGCGCCACACCTGGGCTCGCCACAAGGTGGTGCACTGGGTCCAGTGCAAGACGCCAGGGGACAGAGAAGCAGGGAGCCTCAGTCGGGTGCTGCTCCACGTCGCCCTCCGTCGCTCAACCCAAGACAGGGCAGCCAGCGCGCGACCTCTACGTGGGATCCCGCCTCCCACGGCAGAGCCTGCGGTCACAGGGACAGAGGGCGCAGGCCGCCAGAGCTCCGGATGCCAGCGGCAGCTCCCCGTCCCGCTCAAAGGGAGGGAGGGCCGCCGCTGGCGCCCAGTCGCCTGTGCCACCCTCCGGGTCTCAAAGCACTCCTCAGTCAGCTCAAGGACCGGGGCCACCTGGCCTTCGGGGTCACATGGGCTTGGGCACGACGGAAGGGACCGCTTGCCCCCGTGGAACAGACATTCTCCCCGTGGACAACCTCAGGTGCCGGGACCCTCTGCTCCGCCTTGGAAAACCCACCTTCTGCAATGTATGCCCAACGCAATCAGGCCGAGCAGATTGACCCCCTCGGCCCGGCCCCAGTGTGTGATGGGGCTCTGTGCGTGAGGGCTTGCTCTTCCCCACCTACACCAGGCACGGCATCTAACACACACACACACACACACACACACCACGCAGAGACACCCAGACCACGCACGCACGCACGGGGACGCACCCTCCTCTCCCCCACCCCACACACGAGCAGCCGAAGGACAAGAGGGTATGGCTGGGGCCTGAGCGGGAACAAGCGAAGCCTTGGTTTGCGGCCCCTCGGCCAACTGCATCAGGATTTTTGTCTGGGCTCGGAGGCCAGAGGATCTCTGCCATTTGCTAGCAGGGCCAGGGATGGCAGGAGGGTGGGTACGGGGCTCAGCCAGGGCCAGTTCTGCTGGCACGATCCTGTAGCACGTGGCCGCGTAGCACGGGGCCGGGTCTGAAGGAGGCCAAGCAGGGGCACAAGACCCAGCAGCGGCACAGGGAAGAGGCCCAGGGCACCCAGGAGCAGACGAGACCCGGGAGTCGTGCGTGCTTGGCGTGGCCGCGGGCCCCGTGACGCCCGAGGACTCGAGTGCTCAGCCCCGTGTAGTGGCCGCGAAGGCCTGCCTGGGAGAAACGCCCCGGGAGGCCGGCAGGAACCCGGGATCGGAAGGGATGTGGAGGGGCCCCGGGTCGGAGGAGATGGCTTTGGCTGTGTTTGGTTTTGTTTCTTCTTCCCAAGATCCCGGGTGTGAAAGGGGCCAGAGGTGAAGTCCTGGGCTGGAAAGCCTCACGATTCAGCCCCGCAGCCCCAGGCCCTGAGTGTGGAGGAGGGCGGAGCGGGTCGGCGAAGGGCGCGGCTGCCGTTTTCCTGATGGGCTGGAGGGGCAGTGGCGCTTTCCGGACGAAGAGGACCGGAAGGGTCCCCGAGACCTCCGCTGGGAGCCACGCACCCACCCAAGGATACGGCTCCAGGAGGCGACGGAGGAGGGCGGCTGCTTGCCCTGGCCCGAGCTGTGCGTCCCCCGCCTTGGCCACAGCAGTGGACATTCCCAGAAGAACAAGCGCCCGAGAGCACTGAGAAATTTTCCCCCGAGAAAACTTGACCCTCGTCCTGGCAGCAGGACACCTCGGGAAGAAAGCCACCCAGCGGCCACCTGGGCGAGACCGGCTGCCCGAGCAGGCGCGCGGGGCCTCTGGCCGCTGGCCCCGGGCTGCCAGCCCCCACCCGGACTCCCAGCCGTGCCAGGAGAGCAGCGTGGAGACGCACGCCGGGGCCCTCGGCAGGCTCTTGGGGCTCCCGGAGGCGGCGGCTAGCGTCTACGGCCATACCACCCTGAACGCGCCCGATCTCGTCTGATCTCGGAAGCTAAGCAGGGTCGGGCCTGGTTAGTACTTGGATGGGAGACCGCCTGGGAATACCGGGTGCTGTAGGCTTTTGCTCCTCCCTCCCTCGCTGCTCCTTTTGTCTTCGGGGACTTCGCCACCACCCCCCCCACAACCACCACCACCCCCAGCACCACCACCACCACCACCACCACAACGACCCACCGTGACCACGACCCCGACCCCGTCCGGGCCACCCGCCAGACCCACGCACACCGAATCCTCACAGCTACGTCCCCGAATCCTCTCCCCTCCCCACACTCTCCTGGGGCGCGCGCCCGCGACACGGGTCACCAGCGAGGTTGGTCCCAGGCCACGTTGGGGACCGCTCCCCAACTGCCCTCCAGGCGGGCGGGGAGGGACGTGCGGAAGCCATGAGAAAGTGGGTCCTGCACCCCAGCGGGCCCCACAGCGGGACGCGCCACACCTGGGCTCGCCACAAGGTGGTGCACTGGGTCCAGGGCAAGACGCCAGGGGACAGAGAAGCAGGGAGCCTCAGTCGGGTGCTGCTCCAAGTCGCCCTCCGTCGCTCAACCCAAGACAGGGCAGCCAGCGCGCGACCTCTACGTGGGATCCCGCCTCCCACGGCAGAGCCTGCGGTCACAGGGACAGAGGGCGCAGGCCGCCAGAGCTCCGGATACCAGCGGCAGCTCCCCGTCCCGCTCAAAGGGAGGGAGGGCCGCCGCTGGCGCCCAGTCGCCTGTGCCACCCTCCGGGTCTCAAAGCACTCCTCAGTCAGCTCAAGGACCGGGGCCACCTGGCCTTCGGGGTCACATGGGCTTGGGCACGACGGAAGGGACCGCTTGCCCCCGTGGAACAGACATTCTCCCCGTGGAGAACCTCAGGTGCCGGGACCCTCTGCTCCGCCTTGGAAAACCCACCTTCTGCAATGTATGCCCAACGCAATCAGGCCGAGCAGATTGACCCCCTCGGCCCGGCCCCAGTGTGTGATGGGGCTCTGTGCGTGAGGGCTTGCTCTTCCCCACCTACACCAGGCACGGCATCTAACACACACACACACACACACACACACACACACACACACACACACACCACGCAGAGAAACCCAGACCACGCACGCACGCACGGGGACGCACCCTCCTCTCCCCCACCCCACACACGAGCAGCCGAAGGACAAGAGGGTATGGCTGGGGCCTGAGCGGGAACAAGCGAAGCCTTGGTTTGCGGCCCCTCGGCCAACTGCATCAGGATTTTTGTCTGGGCTCGGAGGCCAGAGGATCTCTGCCATTTGCTAGCAGGGCCAGGGATGGCAGGAGGGTGGGTACGGGGCTCAGCCAGGGCCAGTTCTGCTGGCACGATCCTGTAGCACGTGGCCGCGTAGCACGGGGCCGGGTCTGAAGGAGGCCAAGCAGGGGCACAAGACCCAGCAGCGGCACAGGGAAGAGGCCCAGGGCACCCAGGAGCAGACGAGACCCGGGAGTCGTGCGTGCTTGGCGTGGCCGCGGGCCCCGTGACGCCCGAGGACTCGAGTGCTCAGCCCCGTGTAGTGGCCGCGAAGGCCTGCCTGGGAGAAACGCCCCGGGAGGCCGGCAGGAACCCGGGATCGGAAGGGATGTGGAGGGGCCCCGGGTCGGAGGAGATGGCTTTGGCTGTGTTTGGTTTTGTTTCTTCTTCCCAAGATCCCGGGTGTGAAAGGGGCCAGAGGTGAATTCCTGGGCTGGAAAGCCTCACGATTCAGCCCCGCAGCCCCAGGCCCTGAGTGTGGAGGAGGGCGGAGCGGGTCGGCGAAGGGCGCGGCTGCCGTTTTCCTGATGGGCTGGAGGGGCAGTGGCGCTTTCCGGACGAAGAGGACCGGAAGGGTCCCCGAGACCTCCGCTGGGAGCCACGCACCCACCCAAGGATACGGCTCCAGGAGGCGACGGAGGAGGGCGGCTGCTTGCCCTGGCCCGAGCTGTGCGTCCCCCGCCTTGGCCACAGCAGTGGACATTCCCAGAAGAACAAGCGCCCGAGAGCACTGAGAAATTTTCCCCCGAGAAAACTTGACCCTCGTCCTGGCAGCAGGACACCTCGGGAAGAAAGCCACCCAGCGGCCACCTGGGCGAGACCGGCTGCCCGAGCAGGCGCGCGGGGCCTCTGGCCGCTGGCCCCGGGCTGCCAGCCCCCACCCGGACTCCCAGCCGTGCCAGGAGAGCAGCGTGGAGACGCACGCCGGGGCCCTCGGCAGGCTCTTGGGGCTCCCGGAGGCGGCGGCTAGCGTCTACGGCCATACCACCCTGAACGCGCCCGATCTCGTCTGATCTCGGAAGCTAAGCAGGGTCGGGCCTGGTTAGTACTTGGATGGGAGACCGCCTGGGAATACCGGGTGCTGTAGGCTTTTGCTCCTCCCTCCCTCGCTGCTCCTTTTGTCTTCGGGGACTTCGCCACCACCCCCCCCCCACCACCACCACCCCCAGCACCACCACCACCACCACCACAACGACCCACCGTGACCACGACCCCGACCCCGTCCGGGCCACCCGCCAGACCCACGCACACCGAATCCTCACAGCTACGTCCCCGAATCCTCTCCCCTCCCCACACTCTCCTGGGGCGCGCGCCCGCGACACGGGTCACCAGCGAGGTTGGTCCCAGGCCACGTTGGGGACCCCCAGGCCACGTTGGGGACCGCTCCCCAACTGCCCTCCAGGCGGGCGGGGAGGGACGTGCGGAAGCCATGAGAAAGTGGGTCCTGCACCCCAGCGGGCCCCACAGCGGGACGCGCCACACCTGGGCTCGCCACAAGGTGGTGCACTGGGTCCAGGGCAAGACGCCAGGGGACAGAGAAGCAGGGAGCCTCAGTCGGGTGCTGCTCCACGTCGCGCTCCGTCGCTCAACCCAAGACAGGGCAGCCAGCGCGCGACCTCTACGTGGGATCCCGCCTCCCACGGCAGAGCCTGCGGTCACAGGGACAGAGGGCGCAGGCCGCCAGAGCTCCGGATGCCAGCGGCAGCTCCCCGTCCCGCTCAAAGGGAGGGAGGGCCGCCGCTGGCGCCCAGTCGCCTGTGCCACCCTCCGGGTCTCAAAGCACTCCTCAGTCAGCTCAAGGACCGGGGCCACCTGGCCTTCGGGGTCACATGGGCTTGGGCACGACGGAAGGGACCGCTTGCCCCCGTGGAACAGACATTCTCCCCGTGGACAACCTCAGGTGCCGGGACCCTCTGCTCCGCCTTGGAAAACCCACCTTCTGCAATGTATGCCCAACGCAATCAGGCCGAGCAGATTGACCCCCTCGGCCCGGCCCCAGTGTGTGATGGGGCTCTGTGCGTGAGGGCTTGCTCTTCCCCACCTACACCAGGCACGGCATCTAACACACACACACACACACACACACACACACACCACGCAGAGACACCCAGACCACGCACGCACGCACGGGGACGCACCCTCCTCTCCCCCACCCCACACACGAGCAGCCGAAGGACAAGAGGGTATGGCTGGGGCCTGAGCGGGAACAAGCGAAGCCTTGGTTTGCGGCCCCTCGGCCAACTGCATCAGGATTTTTGTCTGGGCTCGGAGGCCAGAGGATCTCTGCCATTTGCTAGCAGGGCCAGGGATGGCAGGAGGGTGGGTACGGGGCTCAGCCAGGGCCAGTTCTGCTGGCACGATCCTGTAGCACGTGGCCGCGTAGCACGGGGCCGGGTCTGAAGGAGGCCAAGCAGGGGCACAAGACCCAGCAGCGGCACAGGGAAGAGGCCCAGGGCACCCAGGAGCAGACGAGACCCGGGAGTCGTGCGTGCTTGGCGTGGCCGCGGGCCCCGTGACGCCCGAGGACTCGAGTGCTCAGCCCCGTGTAGTGGCCGCGAAGGCCTGCCTGGGAGAAACGCCCCGGGAGGCCGGCAGGAACCCGGGATCGGAAGGGATGTGGAGGGGCCCCGGGTCGGAGGAGATGGCTTTGGCTGTGTTTGGTTTTGTTTCTTCTTCCCAAGATCCCGGGTGTGAAAGGGGCCAGAGGTGAAGTCCTGGGCTGGAAAGCCTCACGATTCAGCCCCGCAGCCCCAGGCCCTGAGTGTGGAGGAGGGCGGAGCGGGTCGGCGAAGGGCGCGGCTGCCGTTTTCCTGATGGGCTGGAGGGGCAGTGGCGCTTTCCGGACGAAGAGGACCGGAAGGGTCCCCGAGACCTCCGCTGGGAGCCACGCACCCACCCAAGGATACGGCTCCAGGAGGCGACGGAGGAGGGCGGCTGCTTGCCCTGGCCCGAGCTGTGCGTCCCCCGCCTTGGCCACAGCAGTGGACATTCCCAGAAGAACAAGCGCCCGAGAGCACTGAGAAATTTTCCCCCGAGAAAACTTGACCCTCGTCCTGGCAGCAGGACACCTCGGGAAGAAAGCCACCCAGCGGCCACCTGGGCGAGACCGGCTGCCCGAGCAGGCGCGCGGGGCCTCTGGCCGCTGGCCCCGGGCTGCCAGCCCCCACCCGGACTCCCAGCCGTGCCAGGAGAGCAGCGTGGAGACGCACGCCGGGGCCCTCGGCAGGCTCTTGGGGCTCCCGGAGGCGGCGGCTAGCGTCTACGGCCATACCACCCTGAACGCGCCCGATCTCGTCTGATCTCGGAAGCTAAGCAGGGTCGGGCCTGGTTAGTACTTGGATGGGAGACCGCCTGGGAATACCGGGTGCTGTAGGATTTTGCTCCTCCCTCCCTCGCTGCTCCTTTTGTCTTCGGGGACTTCGCCACCACCCCCCCCACAACCACCACCACCCCCAGCACCACCACCACCACCACCACCACAACGACCCACCGTGACCACGACCCCGACCCCGTCCGGGCCACCCGCCAGACCCACGCACACCGAATCCTCACAGCTACGTCCCCGAATCCTCTCCCCTCCCCACACTCTCCTGGGGCGCGCGCCCGCGACACGGGTCACCAGCGAGGTTGGTCCCAGGCCACGTTGGGGACCGCTCCCCAACTGCCCTCCAGGCGGGCGGGGAGGGACGTGCGGAAGCCATGAGAAAGTGGGTCCTGCACCCCAGCGGGCCCCACAGCGGGACGCGCCACACCTGGGCTCGCCACAAGGTGGTGCACTGGGTCCAGGGCAAGACGCCAGGGGACAGAGAAGCAGGGAGCCTCAGTCGGGTGCTGCTCCACGTCGCCCTCCGTCGCTCAACCCAAGACAGGGCAGCCAGCGCGCGACCTCTACGTGGGATCCCGCCTCCCACGGCAGAGCCTGCGGTCACAGGGACAGAGGGCGCAGGCCGCCAGAGCTCCGGATACCAGCGGCAGCTCCCCGTCCCGCTCAAAGGGAGGGAGGGCCGCCGCTGGCGCCCAGTCGCCTGTGCCACCCTCCGGGTCTCAAAGCACTCCTCAGTCAGCTCAAGGACCGGGGCCACCTGGCCTTCGGGGTCACATGGGCTTGGGCACGACGGAAGGGACCGCTTGCCCCCGTGGAACAGACATTCTCCCCGTGGACAAACTCAGGTGCCGGGACCCTCTGCTCCGCCTTGGAAAACCCACCTTCTGCAATGTATGCCCAACGCAATCAGGCCGAGCAGATTGACCCCCTCGGCCCGGCCCCAGTGTGTGATGGGGCTCTGTGCGTGAGGGCTTGCTCTTCCCCACCTACACCAGGCACGGCATCTAACACACACACACACACACACACACACACACACACACACACACACACCACGCAGAGACACCCAGACCACGCACGCACGCACGGGGACGCACCCTCCTCTCCCCCACCCCACACACGAGCAGCCGAAGGACAAGAGGGTATGGCTGGGGCCTGAGCGGGAACAAGCGAAGCCTTGGTTTGCGGCCCCTCGGCCAACTGCATCAGGATTTTTGTCTGGGCTCGGAGGCCAGAGGATCTCTGCCATTTGCTAGCAGGGCCAGGGATGGCAGGAGGGTGGGTACGGGGCTCAGCCAGGGCCAGTTCTGCTGGCACGATCCTGTAGCACGTGGCCGCGTAGCACGGGGCCGGGTCTGAAGGAGGCCAAGCAGGGGCACAAGACCCAGCAGCGGCACAGGGAAGAGGCCCAGGGCACCCAGGAGCAGACGAGACCCGGGAGTCGTGCGTGCTTGGCGTGGCCGCGGGCCCCGTGACGCCCGAGGACTCGAGTGCTCAGCCCCGTGTAGTGGCCGCGAAGGCCTGCCTGGGAGAAACGCCCCGGGAGGCCGGCAGGAACCCGGGATCGGAAGGGATGTGGAGGGGCCCCGGGTCGGAGGAGATGGCTTTGGCTGTGTTTGGTTTTGTTTCTTCTTCCCAAGATCCCGGGTGTGAAAGGGGCCAGAGGTGAAGTCCTGGGCTGGAAAGCCTCACGATTCAGCCCCGCAGCCCCAGGCCCTGAGTGTGGAGGAGGGCGGAGCGGGTCGGCGAAGGGCGCGGCTGCCGTTTTCCTGATGGGCTGGAGGGGCAGTGGCGCTTTCCGGACGAAGAGGACCGGAAGGGTCCCCGAGACCTCCGCTGGGAGCCACGCACCCACCCAAGGATACGGCTCCAGGAGGCGACGGAGGAGGGCGGCTGCTTGCCCTGGCCCGAGCTGTGCGTCCCCCGCCTTGGCCACAGCAGTGGACATTCCCAGAAGAACAAGCGCCCGAGAGCACTGAGAAATTTTCCCCCGAGAAAACTTGACCCTCGTCCTGGCAGCAGGACACCTCGGGAAGAAAGCCACCCAGCGGCCACCTGGGCGAGACCGGCTGCCCGAGCAGGCGCGCGGGGCCTCTGGCCGCTGGCCCCGGGCTGCCAGCCCCCACCCGGACTCCCAGCCGTGCCAGGAGAGCAGCGTGGAGACGCACGCCGGGGCCCTCGGCAGGCTCTTGGGGCTCCCGGAGGCGGCGGCTAGCGTCTACGGCCATACCACCCTGAACGCGCCCGATCTCGTCTGATCTCGGAAGCTAAGCAGGGTCGGGCCTGGTTAGTACTTGGATGGGAGACCGCCTGGGAATACCGGGTGCTGTAGGCTTTTGCTCCTCCCTCCCTCGCTGCTCCTTTTGTCTTCGGGGACTTCGCCACCACCCCCCCCACAACCACCACCACCCCCAGCACCACCACCACCACCACCACCACAACGACCCACCGTGACCACGACCCCGACCCCGTCCGGGCCACCCGCCAGACCCACGCACACCGAATCCTCACAGCTACGTCCCCGAATCCTCTCCCCTCCCCACACTCTCCTGGGGCGCGCGCCCGCGACACGGGTCACCAGCGAGGTTGGTCCCAGGCCACGTTGGGGACCGCTCCCCAACTGCCCTCCAGGCGGGCGGGGAGGGACGTGCGGAAGCCATGAGAAAGTGGGTCCTGCACCCCAGCGGGCCCCACAGCGGGACGCGCCACACCTGGGCTCGCCACAAGGTGGTGCACTGGGTCCAGGGCAAGACGCCAGGGGACAGAGAAGCAGGGAGCCTCAGTCGGGTGCTGCTCCACGTCGCCCTCCGTCGCTCAACCCAAGACAGGGCAGCCAGCGCGCGACCTCTACGTGGGATCCCGCCTCCCACGGCAGAGCCTGCGGTCACAGGGACAGAGGGCGCAGGCCGCCAGAGCTCCGGATACCAGCGGCAGCTCCCCGTCCCGCTCAAAGGGAGGGAGGGCCGCCGCTGGCGCCCAGTCGCCTGTGCCACCCTCCGGGTCTCAAAGCACTCCTCAGTCAGCTCAAGGACCGGGGCCACCTGGCCTTCGGGGTCACATGGGCTTGGGCACGACGGAAGGGACCGCTTGCCCCCGTGGAACAGACATTCTCCCCGTGGACAACCTCAGGTGCCGGGACCCTCTGCTCCGCCTTGGAAAACCCACCTTCTGCAATGTATGCCCAACGCAATCAGGCCGAGCAGATTGACCCCCTCGGCCCGGCCCCAGTGTGTGATGGGGCTCTGTGCGTGAGGGCTTGCTCTTCCCCACCTACACCAGGCACGGCATCTAACACACACACACACACACACACACACACACACACACACACCACGCAGAGACACCCAGACCACGCACGCACGCACGGGGACGCACCCTCCTCTCCCCCACCCCACACACGAGCAGCCGAAGGACAAGAGGGTATGGCTGGGGCCTGAGCGGGAACAAGCGAAGCCTTGGTTTGCGGCCCCTCGGCCAACTGCATCAGGATTTTTGTCTGGGCTCGGAGGCCAGAGGATCTCTGCCATTTGCTAGCAGGGCCAGGGATGGCAGGAGGGTGGGTACGGGGCTCAGCCAGGGCCAGTTCTGCTGGCACGATCCTGTAGCACGTGGCCGCGTAGCACGGGGCCGGGTCTGAAGGAGGCCAAGCAGGGGCACAAGACCCAGCAGCGGCACAGGGAAGAGGCCCAGGGCACCCAGGAGCAGACGAGACCCGGGAGTCGTGCGTGCTTGGCGTGGCCGCGGGCCCCGTGACGCCCGAGGACTCGAGTGCTCAGCCCCGTGTAGTGGCCGCGAAGGCCTGCCTGGGAGAAACGCCCCGGGAGGCCGGCAGGAACCCGGGATCGGAAGGGATGTGGAGGGGCCCCGGGTCGGAGGAGATGGCTTTGGCTGTGTTTGGTTTTGTTTCTTCTTCCCAAGATCCCGGGTGTGAAAGGGGCCAGAGGTGAAGTCCTGGGCTGGAAAGCCTCACGATTCAGCCCCGCAGCCCCAGGCCCTGAGTGTGGAGGAGGGCGGAGCGGGTCGGCGAAGGGCGCGGCTGCCGTTTTCCTGATGGGCTGGAGGGGCAGTGGCGCTTTCCGGACGAAGAGGACCGGAAGGGTCCCCGAGACCTCCGCTGGGAGCCACGCACCCACCCAAGGATACGGCTCCAGGAGGCGACGGAGGAGGGCGGCTGCTTGCCCTGGCCCGAGCTGTGCGTCCCCCGCCTTGGCCACAGCAGTGGACATTCCCAGAAGAACAAGCGCCCGAGAGCACTGAGAAATTTTCCCCCGAGAAAACTTGACCCTCGTCCTGGCAGCAGGACACCTCGGGAAGAAAGCCACCCAGCGGCCACCTGGGCGAGACCGGCTGCCCGAGCAGGCGCGCGGGGCCTCTGGCCGCTGGCCCCGGGCTGCCAGCCCCCACCCGGACTCCCAGCCGTGCCAGGAGAGCAGCGTGGAGACGCACGCCGGGGCCCTCGGCAGGCTCTTGGGGCTCCCGGAGGCGGCGGCTAGCGTCTACGGCCATACCACCCTGAACGCGCCCGATCTCGTCTGATCTCGGAAGCTAAGCAGGGTCGGGCCTGGTTAGTACTTGGATGGGAGACCGCCTGGGAATACCGGGTGCTGTAGGCTTTTGCTCCTCCCTCCCTCGCTGCTCCTTTTGTCTTCGGGGACTTCGCCACCACCCCCCCCACCACCACCACCACCCCCAGCACCACCACCACCACCACCACCACAACGACCCACCGTGACCACGACCCCGACCCCGTCCGGGCCACCCGCCAGACCCACGCACACCGAATCCTCACAGCTACGTCCCCGAATCCTCTCCCCTCCCCACACTCTCCTGGGGCGCGCGCCCGCGACACGGGTCACCAGCGAGGTTGGTCCCAGGCCACGTTGGGGACCGCTCCCCAACTGCCCTCCAGGCGGGCGGGGAGGGACGTGCGGAAGCCATGAGAAAGTGGGTCCTGCACCCCAGCGGGCCCCACAGCGGGACGCGCCACACCTGGGCTCGCCACAAGGTGGTGCACTGGGTCCAGGGCAAGACGCCAGGGGACAGAGAAGCAGGGAGCCTCAGTCGGGTGCTGCACCACGTCGCGCTCCGTCGCTCAACCCAAGACAGGGCAGCCAGCGCGCGTCCTCTACGTGGGATCCCGCCTCCCACGGCAGAGCCTGCGGTCACAGGGACAGAGGGCGCAGGCCGCCAGAGCTCCGGATGCCAGCGGCAGCTCCCCGTCCCGCTCAAAGGGAGGGAGGGCCGCCGCTGGCACCCAGTCGCCTGTGCCACCCTCCGGGTCTCAAAGCACTCCTCAGTCAGCTCAAGGACCGGGGCCACCTGGCCTTCGGGGTCACATGGGCTTGGGCACGACGGAAGGGACCGCTTGCCCCCGTGGAACAGACATTCTCCCCGTGGACAACCTCAGGTGCCGGGACCCTCTGCTCCGCCTTGGAAAACCCACCTTCTGCAATGTATGCCCAACGCAATCAGGCCGAGCAGATTGACCCCCTCGGCCCGGCCCCAGTGTGTGATGGGGCTCTGTGCGTGAGGGCTTGCTCTTCCCCACCTACACCAGGCACGGCATCTAACACACACACACACACACACACACACACACACACACACACACACACCACGCAGAGACACCCAGACCACGCACGCACGCACGGGGACGCACCCTCCTCTCCCCCACCCCACACACGAGCAGCCGAAGGACAAGAGGGTATGGCTGGGGCCTGAGCGGGAACAAGCGAAGCCTTGGTTTGCGGCCCCTCGGCCAACTGCATCAGGATTTTTGTCTGGGCTCGGAGGCCAGAGGATCTCTGCCATTTGCTAGCAGGGCCAGGGATGGCAGGAGGGTGGGTACGGGGCTCAGCCAGGGCCAGTTCTGCTGGCACGATCCTGTAGCACGTGGCCGCGTAGCACGGGGCCGGGTCTGAAGGAGGCCAAGCAGGGGCACAAGACCCAGCAGCGGCACAGGGAAGAGGCCCAGGGCACCCAGGAGCAGACGAGACCCGGGAGTCGTGCGTGCTTGGCGTGGCCGCGGGCCCCGTGACGCCCGAGGACTCGAGTGCTCAGCCCCGTGTAGTGGCCGCGAAGGCCTGCCTGGGAGAAACGCCCCGGGAGGCCGGCAGGAACCCGGGATCGGAAGGGATGTGGAGGGGCCCCGGGTCGGAGGAGATGGCTTTGGCTGTGTTTGGTTTTGTTTCTTCTTCCCAAGATCCCGGGTGTGAAAGGGGCCAGAGGTGAAGTCCTGGGCTGGAAAGCCTCACGATTCAGCCCCGCAGCCCCAGGCCCTGAGTGTGGAGGAGGGCGGAGCGGGTCGGCGAAGGGCGCGGCTGCCGTTTTCCTGATGGGCTGGAGGGGCAGTGGCGCTTTCCGGACGAAGAGGACCGGAAGGGTCCCCGAGACCTCCGCTGGGAGCCACGCACCCACCCAAGGATACGGCTCCAGGAGGCGACGGAGGAGGGCGGCTGCTTGCCCTGGCCCGAGCTGTGCGTCCCCCGCCTTGGCCACAGCAGTGGACATTCCCAGAAGAACAAGCGCCCGAGAGCACTGAGAAATTTTCCCCCGAGAAAACTTGACCCTCGTCCTGGCAGCAGGACACCTCGGGAAGAAAGCCACCCAGCGGCCACCTGGGCGAGACCGGCTGCCCGAGCAGGCGCGCGGGGCCTCTGGCCGCTGGCCCCGGGCTGCCAGCCCCCACCCGGACTCCCAGCCGTGCCAGGAGAGCAGCGTGGAGACGCACGCCGGGGCCCTCGGCAGGCTCTTGGGGCTCCCGGAGGCGGCGGCTAGCGTCTACGGCCATACCACCCTGAACGCGCCCGATCTCGTCTGATCTCGGAAGCTAAGCAGGGTCGGGCCTGGTTAGTACTTGGATGGGAGACCGCCTGGGAATACCGGGTGCTGTAGGCTTTTGCTCCTCCCTCCCTCGCTGCTCCTTTTGTCTTCGGGGACTTCGCCACCACCCCCCCCACAACCACCACCACCCCCAGCACCACCACCACCACCACCACCACAACGACCCACCGTGACCACGACCCCGACCCCGTCCGGGCCACCCGCCAGACCCACGCACACCGAATCCTCACAGCTACGTCCCCGAATCCTCTCCCCTCCCCACACTCTCCTGGGGCGCGCGCCCGCGACACGGGTCACCAGCGAGGTTGGTCCCAGGCCACGTTGGGGACCGCTCCCCAACTGCCCTCCAGGCGGGCGGGGAGGGACGTGCGGAAGCCATGAGAAAGTGGGTCCTGCACCCCAGCGGGCCCCACAGCGGGACGCGCCACACCTGGGCTCGCCACAAGGTGGTGCACTGGGTCCAGGGCAAGACGCCAGGGGACAGAGAAGCAGGGAGCCTCAGTCGGGTGCTGCTCCACGTCGCCCTCCGTCGCTCAACCCAAGACAGGGCAGCCAGCGCGCGACCTCTACGTGGGATCCCGCCTCCCACGGCAGAGCCTGCGGTCACAGGGACAGAGGGCGCAGGCCGCCAGAGCTCCGGATACCAGCGGCAGCTCCCCGTCCCGCTCAAAGGGAGGGAGGGCCGCCGCTGGCGCCCAGTCGCCTGTGCCACCCTCCGGGTCTCAAAGCACTCCTCAGTCAGCTCAAGGACCGGGGCCACCTGGCCTTCGGGGTCACATGGGCTTGGGCACGACGGAAGGGACCGCTTGCCCCCGTGGAACAGACATTCTCCCCGTGGACAACCTCAGGTGCCGGGACCCTCTGCTCCGCCTTGGAAAACCCACCTTCTGCAATGTATGCCCAACGCAATCAGGCCGAGCAGATTGACCCCCTCGGCCCGGCCCCAGTGTGTGATGGGGCTCTGTGCGTGAGGGCTTGCTCTTCCCCACCTACACCAGGCACGGCATCTAACACACACACACACACACACACACACACACACACACACACCACGCAGAGACACCCAGACCACGCACGCACGCACGGGGACGCACCCTCCTCTCCCCCACCCCACACACGAGCAGCCGAAGGACAAGAGGGTATGGCTGGGGCCTGAGCGGGAACAAGCGAAGCCTTGGTTTGCGGCCCCTCGGCCAACTGCATCAGGATTTTTGTCTGGGCTCGGAGGCCAGAGGATCTCTGCCATTTGCTAGCAGGGCCAGGGATGGCAGGAGGGTGGGTACGGGGCTCAGCCAGGGCCAGTTCTGCTGGCACGATCCTGTAGCACGTGGCCGCGTAGCACGGGGCCGGGTCTGAAGGAGGCCAAGCAGGGGCACAAGACCCAGCAGCGGCACAGGGAAGAGGCCCAGGGCACCCAGGAGCAGACGAGACCCGGGAGTCGTGCGTGCTTGGCGTGGCCGCGGGCCCCGTGACGCCCGAGGACTCGAGTGCTCAGCCCCGTGTAGTGGCCGCGAAGGCCTGCCTGGGAGAAACGCCCCGGGAGGCCGGCAGGAACCCGGGATCGGAAGGGATGTGGAGGGGCCCCGGGTCGGAGGAGATGGCTTTGGCTGTGTTTGGTTTTGTTTCTTCTTCCCAAGATCCCGGGTGTGAAAGGGGCCAGAGGTGAAGTCCTGGGCTGGAAAGCCTCACGATTCAGCCCCGCAGCCCCAGGCCCTGAGTGTGGAGGAGGGCGGAGCGGGTCGGCGAAGGGCGCGGCTGCCGTTTTCCTGATGGGCTGGAGGGGCAGTGGCGCTTTCCGGACGAAGAGGACCGGAAGGGTCCCCGAGACCTCCGCTGGGAGCCACGCACCCACCCAAGGATACGGCTCCAGGAGGCGACGGAGGAGGGCGGCTGCTTGCCCTGGCCCGAGCTGTGCGTCCCCCGCCTTGGCCACAGCAGTGGACATTCCCAGAAGAACAAGCGCCCGAGAGCACTGAGAAATTTTCCCCCGAGAAAACTTGACCCTCGTCCTGGCAGCAGGACACCTCGGGAAGAAAGCCACCCAGCGGCCACCTGGGCGAGACCGGCTGCCCGAGCAGGCGCGCGGGGCCTCTGGCCGCTGGCCCCGGGCTGCCAGCCCCCACCCGGACTCCCAGCCGTGCCAGGAGAGCAGCGTGGAGACGCACGCCGGGGCCCTCGGCAGGCTCTTGGGGCTCCCGGAGGCGGCGGCTAGCGTCTACGGCCATACCACCCTGAACGCGCCCGATCTCGTCTGATCTCGGAAGCTAAGCAGGGTCGGGCCTGGTTAGTACTTGGATGGGAGACCGCCTGGGAATACCGGGTGCTGTAGGCTTTTGCTCCTCCCTCCCTCGCTGCTCCTTTTGTCTTCGGGGACTTCGCCACCACCCCCCCCACCACCACCACCACCCCCAGCACCACCACCACCACCACCACCACAACGACCCACCGTGACCACGACCCCGACCCCGTCCGGGCCACCCGCCAGACCCACGCACACCGAATCCTCACAGCTACGTCCCCGAATCCTCTCCCCTCCCCACACTCTCCTGGGGCGCGCGCCCGCGACACGGGTCACCAGCGAGGTTGGTCCCAGGCCACGTTGGGGACCGCTCCCCAACTGCCCTCCAGGCGGGCGGGGAGGGACGTGCGGAAGCCATGAGAAAGTGGGTCCTGCACCCCAGCGGGCCCCACAGCGGGACGCGCCACACCTGGGCTCGCCACAAGGTGGTGCACTGGGTCCAGGGCAAGACGCCAGGGGACAGAGAAGCAGGGAGCCTCAGTCGGGTGCTGCACCACGTCGCGCTCCGTCGCTCAACCCAAGACAGGGCAGCCAGCGCGCGTCCTCTACGTGGGATCCCGCCTCCCACGGCAGAGCCTGCGGTCACAGGGACAGAGGGCGCAGGCCGCCAGAGCTCCGGATGCCAGCGGCAGCTCCCCGTCCCGCTCAAAGGGAGGGAGGGCCGCCGCTGGCACCCAGTCGCCTGTGCCACCCTCCGGGTCTCAAAGCACTCCTCAGTCAGCTCAAGGACCGGGGCCACCTGGCCTTCGGGGTCACATGGGCTTGGGCACGACGGAAGGGACCGCTTGCCCCCGTGGAACAGACATTCTCCCCGTGGACAACCTCAGGTGCCGGGACCCTCTGCTCCGCCTTGGAAAACCCACCTTCTGCAATGTATGCCCAACGCAATCAGGCCGAGCAGATTGACCCCCTCGGCCCGGCCCCAGTGTGTGATGGGGCTCTGTGCGTGAGGGCTTGCTCTTCCCCACCTACACCAGGCACGGCATCTAACACACACACACACACACACACACACACCACGCAGAGACACCCAGACCACGCACGCACGCACGGGGACGCACCCTCCTCTCCCCCACCCCACACACGAGCAGCCGAAGGACAAGAGGGTATGGCTGGGGCCTGAGCGGGAACAAGCGAAGCCTTGGTTTGCGGCCCCTCGGCCAACTGCATCAGGATTTTTGTCTGGGCTCGGAGGCCAGAGGATCTCTGCCATTTGCTAGCAGGGCCAGGGATGGCAGGAGGGTGGGTACGGGGCTCAGCCAGGGCCAGTTCTGCTGGCACGATCCTGTAGCACGTGGCCGCGTAGCACGGGGCCGGGTCTGAAGGAGGCCAAGCAGGGGCACAAGACCCAGCAGCGGCACAGGGAAGAGGCCCAGGGCACCCAGGAGCAGACGAGACCCGGGAGTCGTGCGTGCTTGGCGTGGCCGCGGGCCCCGTGACGCCCGAGGACTCGAGTGCTCAGCCCCGTGTAGTGGCCGCGAAGGCCTGCCTGGGAGAAACGCCCCGGGAGGCCGGCAGGAACCCGGGATCGGAAGGGATGTGGAGGGGCCCCGGGTCGGAGGAGATGGCTTTGGCTGTGTTTGGTTTTGTTTCTTCTTCCCAAGATCCCGGGTGTGAAAGGGGCCAGAGGTGAAGTCCTGGGCTGGAAAGCCTCACGATTCAGCCCCGCAGCCCCAGGCCCTGAGTGTGGAGGAGGGCGGAGCGGGTCGGCGAAGGGCGCGGCTGCCGTTTTCCTGATGGGCTGGAGGGGCAGTGGCGCTTTCCGGACGAAGAGGACCGGAAGGGTCCCCGAGACCTCCGCTGGGAGCCACGCACCCACCCAAGGATACGGCTCCAGGAGGCGACGGAGGAGGGCGGCTGCTTGCCCTGGCCCGAGCTGTGCGTCCCCCGCCTTGGCCACAGCAGTGGACATTCCCAGAAGAACAAGCGCCCGAGAGCACTGAGAAATTTTCCCCCGAGAAAAGTTGACCCTCGTCCTGGCAGCAGGACACCTCGGGAAGAAAGCCACCCAGCGGCCACCTGGGCGAGACCGGCTGCCCGAGCAGGCGCGCGGGGCCTCTGGCCGCTGGCCCCGGGCTGCCAGCCCCCACCCGGACTCCCAGCCGTGCCAGGAGAGCAGCGTGGAGACGCACGCCGGGGCCCTCGGCAGGCTCTTGGGGCTCCCGGAGGCGGCGGCTAGCGTCTACGGCCATACCACCCTGAACGCGCCCGATCTCGTCTGATCTCGGAAGCTAAGCAGGGTCGGGCCTGGTTAGTACTTGGATGGGAGACCGCCTGGGAATACCGGGTGCTGTAGGCTTTTGCTCCTCCCTCCCTCGCTGCTCCTTTTGTCTTCGGGGACTTCGCCACCCCCCCCCCCACCACCACCACCACCCCCAGCACCACCACCACCACCACCACCACAACGACCCACCGTGACCACGACCCCGACCCCGTCCGGGCCACCCGCCAGACCCACGCACACCGAATCCTCACAGCTACGTCCCCGAATCCTCTCCCCTCCCCACACTCTCCTGGGGCGCGCGCCCGCGACACGGGTCACCAGCGAGGTTGGTCCCAGGCCACGTTGGGGACCGCTCCCCAACTGCCCTCCAGGCGGGCGGGGAGGGACGTGCGGAAGCCATGAGAAAGTGGGTCCTGCACCCCAGCGGGCCCCACAGCGGGACGCGCCACACCTGGGCTCGCCACAAGGTGGTGCACTGGGTCCAGGGCAAGACGCCAGGGGACAGAGAAGCAGGGAGCCTCAGTCGGGTGCTGCTCCACGTCGCCCTCCGTCGCTCAACCCAAGACAGGGCAGCCAGCGCGCGACCTCTACGTGGGATCCCGCCTCCCACGGCAGAGCCTGCGGTCACAGGGACAGAGGGCGCAGGCCGCCAGAGCTCCGGATACCAGCGGCAGCTCCCCGTCCCGCTCAAAGGGAGGGAGGGCCGCCGCTGGCGCCCAGTCGCCTGTGCCACCCTCCGGGTCTCAAAGCACTCCTCAGTCAGCTCAAGGACCGGGGCCACCTGGCCTTCGGGGTCACATGGGCTTGGGCACGACGGAAGGGACCGCTTGCCCCCGTGGAACAGACATTCTCCCCGTGGACAACCTCAGGTGCCGGGACCCTCTGCTCCGCCTTGGAAAACCCACCTTCTGCAATGTATGCCCAACGCAATCAGGCCGAGCAGATTGACCCCCTCGGCCCGGCCCCAGTGTGTGATGGGGCTCTGTGCGTGAGGGCTTGCTCTTCCCCACCTACACCAGGCACGGCATCTAACACACACACACACACACACACACACACACACACACACCACGCAGAGACACCCAGACCACGCACGCACGCACGGGGACGCACCCTCCTCTCCCCCACCCCACACACGAGCAGCCGAAGGACAAGAGGGTATGGCTGGGGCCTGAGCGGGAACAAGCGAAGCCTTGGTTTGCGGCCCCTCGGCCAACTGCATCAGGATTTTTGTCTGGGCTCGGAGGCCAGAGGATCTCTGCCATTTGCTAGCAGGGCCAGGGATGGCAGGAGGGTGGGTACGGGGCTCAGCCAGGGCCAGTTCTGCTGGCACGATCCTGTAGCACGTGGCCGCGTAGCACGGGGCCGGGTCTGAAGGAGGCCAAGCAGGGGCACAAGACCCAGCAGCGGCACAGGGAAGAGGCCCAGGGCACCCAGGAGCAGACGAGACCCGGGAGTCGTGCGTGCTTGGCGTGGCCGCGGGCCCCGTGACGCCCGAGGACTCGAGTGCTCAGCCCCGTGTAGTGGCCGCGAAGGCCTGCCTGGGAGAAACGCCCCGGGAGGCCGGCAGGAACCCGGGATCGGAAGGGATGTGGAGGGGCCCCGGGTCGGAGGAGATGGCTTTGGCTGTGTTTGGTTTTGTTTCTTCTTCCCAAGATCCCGGGTGTGAAAGGGGCCAGAGGTGAAGTCCTGGGCTGGAAAGCCTCACGATTCAGCCCCGCAGCCCCAGGCCCTGAGTGTGGAGGAGGGCGGAGCGGGTCGGCGAAGGGCGCGGCTGCCGTTTTCCTGATGGGCTGGAGGGGCAGTGGCGCTTTCCGGACGAAGAGGACCGGAAGGGTCCCCGAGACCTCCGCTGGGAGCCACGCACCCACCCAAGGATACGGCTCCAGGAGGCGACGGAGGAGGGCGGCTGCTTGCCCTGGCCCGAGCTGTGCGTCCCCCACCTTGGCCACAGCAGTGGACATTCCCAGAAGAACAAGCGCCCGAGAGCACTGAGAAATTTTCCCCCGAGAAAACTTGACCCTCGTCCTGGCAGCAGGACACCTCGGGAAGAAAGCCACCCAGCGGCCACCTGGGCGAGACCGGCTGCCCGAGCAGGCGCGCGGGGCCTCTGGCCGCTGGCCCCGGGCTGCCAGCCCCCACCCGGACTCCCAGCCGTGCCAGGAGAGCAGCGTGGAGACGCACGCCGGGGCCCTCGGCAGGCTCTTGGGGCTCCCGGAGGCGGCGGCTAGCGTCTACGGCCATACCACCCTGAACGCGCCCGATCTCGTCTGTTCTCGGAAGCTAAGCAGGGTCGGGCCTGGTTAGTACTTGGATGGGAGACCGCCTGGGAATACCGGGTGCTGTAGGCTTTTGCTCCTCCCTCCCTCGCTGCTCCTTTTGTCTTCGGGGACTTCGCCACCACCCCCCCCACCACCACCACCACCCCCAGCACCACCACCACCACCACCACCACAACGACCCACCGTGACCACGACCCCGACCCCGTCCGGGCCACCCGCCAGACCCACGCACACCGAATCCTCACAGCTACGTCCCCGAATCCTCTCCCCTCCCCACACTCTCCTGGGGCGCGCGCCCGCGACACGGGTCACCAGCGAGGTTGGTCCCAGGCCACGTTGGGGACCGCTCCCCAACTGCCCTCCAGGCGGGCGGGGAGGGACGTGCGGAAGCCATGAGAAAGTGGGTCCTGCACCCCAGCGGGCCCCACAGCGGGACGCGCCACACCTGGGCTCGCCACAAGGTGGTGCACTGGGTCCAGGGCAAGACGCCAGGGGACAGAGAAGCAGGGAGCCTCAGTCGGGTGCTGCTCCACGTCGCGCTCCGTCGCTCAACCCAAGACAGGGCAGCCAGCGCGCGACCTCTACGTGGGATCCCGCCTCCCACGGCAGAGCCTGCGGTCACAGGGACAGAGGGCGCAGGCCGCCAGAGCTCCGGATGCCAGCGGCAGCTCCCCGTCCCGCTCAAAGGGAGGGAGGGCCGCCGCTGGCGCCCAGTCGCCTGTGCCACCCTCCGGGTCTCAAAGCACTCCTCAGTCAGCTCAAGGACCGGGGCCACCTGGCCTTCGGGGTCACATGGGCTTGGGCACGACGGAAGGGACCGCTTGCCCCCGTGCAACAGACATTCTCCCCGTGGACAACCTCAGGTGCCGGGACCCTCTGCTCCGCCTTGGAAAACCCACCTTCTGCAATGTATGCCCAACGCAATCAGGCCGAGCAGATTGACCCCCTCGGCCCGGCCCCAGTGTGTGATGGGGCTCTGTGCGTGAGGGCTTGCTCTTCCCCACCTACACCAGGCACGGCATCTAACACACACACACACACACACACACACCACGCAGAGACACCCAGACCACGCACGCACGCACGGGGACGCACCCTCCTCTCCCCCACCCCACACACGAGCAGCCGAAGGACAAGAGGGTATGGCTGGGGCCTGAGCGGGAACAAGCGAAGCCTTGGTTTGCGGCCCCTCGGCCAACTGCATCAGGATTTTTGTCTGGGCTCGGAGGCCAGAGGATCTCTGCCATTTGCTAGCAGGGCCAGGGATGGCAGGAGGGTGGGTACGGGGATCAGCCAGGGCCAGTTCTGCTGGCACGATCCTGTAGCACGTGGCCGCGTAGCACGGGGCCGGGTCTGAAGGAGGCCAAGCAGGGGCACAAGACCCAGCAGCGGCACAGGGAAGAGGCCCAGGGCACCCAGGAGCAGACGAGACCCGGGAGTCGTGCGTGCTTGGCGTGGCCGCGGGCCCCGTGACGCCCGAGGACTCGAGTGCTCAGCCCCGTGTAGTGGCCGCGAAGGCCTGCCTGGGAGAAACGCCCCGGGAGGCCGGCAGGAACCCGGGATCGGAAGGGATGTGGAGGGGCCCCGGGTCGGAGGAGATGGCTTTGGCTGTGTTTGGTTTTGTTTCTTCTTCCCAAGATCCCGGGTGTGAAAGGGGCCAGAGGTGAAGTCCTGGGCTGGAAAGCCTCACGATTCAGCCCCGCAGCCCCAGGCCCTGAGTGTGGAGGAGGGCGGAGCGGGTCGGCGAAGGGCGCGGCTGCCGTTTTCCTGATGGGCTGGAGGGGCAGTGGCGCTTTCCGGACGAAGAGGACCGGAAGGGTCCCCGAGACCTCCGCTGGGAGCCACGCACCCACCCAAGGATACGGCTCCAGGAGGCGACGGAGGAGGGCGGCTGCTTGCCCTGGCCCGAGCTGTGCGTCCCCCGCCTTGGCCACAGCAGTGGACATTCCCAGAAGAACAAGCGCCCGAGAGCACTGAGAAATTTTCCCCCGAGAAAACTTGACCCTCGTCCTGGCATCAGGACACCTCGGGAAGAAAGCCACCCAGCGGCCACCTGGGCGAGACCGGCTGCCCGAGCAGGCGCGCGGGGCCTCTGGCCGCTGGCCCCGGGCTGCCAGCCCCCACCCGGACTCCCAGCCGTGCCAGGAGAGCAGCGTGGAGACGCACGCCGGGGCCCTCGGCAGGCTCTTGGGGCTCCCGGAGGCGGCGGCTAGCGTCTACGGCCATACCACCCTGAACGCGCCCGATCTCGTCTGATCTCGGAAGCTAAGCAGGGTCGGGCCTGGTTAGTACTTGGATGGGAGACCGCCTGGGAATACCGGGTGCTGTAGGCTTTTGCTCCTCCCTCCCTCGCTGCTCCTTTTGTCTTCGGGGACTTCGCCACCACCCCCCCCACCACCACCACCACCCCCAGCACCACCACCACCACCACCACCACAACGACCCACCGTGACCACGACCCCGACCCCGTCCGGGCCACCCGCCAGACCCACGCACACCGAATCCTCACAGCTACGTCCCCGAATCCTCTCCCCTCCCCACACTCTCCTGGGGCGCGCGCCCGCGACACGGGTCACCAGCGAGGTTGGTCCCAGGCCACGTTGGGGACCGCTCCCCAACTGCCCTCCAGGCGGGCGGGGAGGGACGTGCGGAAGCCATGAGAAAGTGGGTCCTGCACCCCAGCGGGCCCCACAGCGGGACGCGCCACACCTGGGCTCGCCACAAGGTGGTGCACTGGGTCCAGGGCAAGACGCCAGGGGACAGAGAAGCAGGGAGCCTCAGTCGGGTGCTGCTCCACGTCGCGCTCCGTCGCTCAACCCAAGACAGGGCAGCCAGCGCGCGACCTCTACGTGGGATCCCGCCTCCCACGGCAGAGCCTGCGGTCACAGGGACAGAGGGCGCAGGCCGCCAGAGCTCCGGATGCCAGCGGCAGCTCCCCGTCCCGCTCAAAGGGAGGGAGGGCCGCCGCTGGCGCCCAGTCGCCTGTGCCACCCTCCGGGTCTCAAAGCACTCCTCAGTCAGCTCAAGGACCGGGGCCACCTGGCCTTCGGGGTCACATGGGCTTGGGCACGACGGAAGGGACCGCTTGCCCCCGTGCAACAGACATTCTCCCCGTGGACAACCTCAGGTGCCGGGACCCTCTGCTCCGCCTTGGAAAACCCACCTTCTGCAATGTATGCCCAACGCAATCAGGCCGAGCAGATTGACCCCCTCGGCCCGGCCCCAGTGTGTGATGGGGCTCTGTGCGTGAGGGCTTGCTCTTCCCCACCTACACCAGGCACGGCATCTAACACACACACACACACACACACACACCACGCAGAGACACCCAGACCACGCACGCACGCACGGGGACGCACCCTCCTCTCCCCCACCCCACACACGAGCAGCCGAAGGACAAGAGGGTATGGCTGGGGCCTGAGCGGGAACAAGCGAAGCCTTGGTTTGCGGCCCCTCGGCCATCTGCATCAGGATTTTTTCTGGGCTCGGAGGCCAGAGGATCTCTGCCATTTGCTAGCAGGGCCAGGGATGGCAGGAGGGTGGGTACGGGGCTCAGCCAGGGCCAGTTCTGCTGGCACGATCCTGTAGCACGTGGCCGCGTAGCACGGGGCCGGGTCTGATGGAGGCCAAGCAGGGGCACAAGACCCAGCAGCGGCACAGGGAAGAGGCCCAGGGCACCCAGGAGCAGACGAGACCCGGGAGTCGTGCGTGCTTGGCGTGGCCGCGGGCCCCGTGACGCCCGAGGACTCGAGTGCTCAGCCCCGTGTAGTGGCCGCGAAGGCCTGCCTGGGAGAAACGCCCCGGGAGGCCGGCAGGAACCCGGGATCGGAAGGGATGTGGAGGGGCCCCGGGTCGGAGGAGATGGCTTTGGCTGTGTTTGGTTTTGTTTCTTCTTCCCAAGATCCCGGGTGTGAAAGGGGCCAGAGGTGAAGTCCTGGGCTGGAAAGCCTCACGATTCAGCCCCGCAGCCCCAGGCCCTGAGTGTGGAGGAGGGCGGAGCGGGTCGGCGAAGGGCGCGGCTGCCGTTTTCCTGATGGGCTGGAGGGGCAGTGGCGCTTTCCGGACGAAGAGGACCGGAAGGGTCCCCGAGACCTCCGCTGGGAGCCACGCACCCACCCAAGGATACGGCTCCAGGAGGCGACGGAGGAGGGCGGCTGCTTGCCCTGGCCCGAGCTGTGCGTCCCCCGCCTTGGCCACAGCAGTGGACATTCCCAGAAGAACAAGCGCCCGAGAGCACTGAGAAATTTTCCCCCGAGAAAACTTGACCCTCGTCCTGGCAGCAGGACACCTCGGGAAGAAAGCCACCCAGCGGCCACCTGGGCGAGACCGGCTGCCCGAGCAGGCGCGCGGGGCCTCTGGCCGCTGGCCCCGGGCTGCCAGCCCCCACCCGGACTCCCAGCCGTGCCAGGAGAGCAGCGTGGAGACGCACGCCGGGGCCCTCGGCAGGCTCTTGGGGCTCCCGGAGGCGGCGGCTAGCGTCTACGGCCATACCACCCTGAACGCGCCCGATCTCGTCTGATCTCGGAAGCTAAGCAGGGTCGGGCCTGGTTAGTACTTGGATGGGAGACCGCCTGGGAATACCGGGTGCTGTAGGCTTTTGCTCCTCCCTCCCTCGCTGCTCCTTTTGTCTTCGGGGACTTCGCCACCACGCCCCCCACCACCACCACCACCCCCAGCACCACCACCACCACCACCACCACAACGACCCACCGTGACCACGACCCCGACCCCGTCCGGGCCACCCGCCAGACCCACGCACACCGAATCCTCACAGCTACGTCCCCGAATCCTCTCCCCTCCCCACACTCTCCTGGGGCGCGCGCCCGCGACACGGGTCACCAGCGAGGTTGGTCCCAGGCCACGTTGGGGACCGCTCCCCAACTGCCCTCCAGGCGGGCGGGGAGGGACGTGCGGAAGCCATGAGAAAGTGGGTCCTGCACCCCAGCGGGCCCCACAGCGGGACGCGCCACACCTGGGCTCGCCACAAGGTGGTGCACTGGGTCCAGGGCAAGACGCCAGGGGACAGAGAAGCAGGGAGCCTCAGTCGGGTGCTGCTCCACGTCGCGCTCCGTCGCTCAACCCAAGACAGGGCAGCCAGCGCGCGACCTCTACGTGGGATCCCGCCTCCCACGGCAGAGCCTGCGGTCACAGGGACAGAGGGCGCAGGCCGCCAGAGCTCCGGATGCCAGCGGCAGCTCCCCGTCCCGCTCAAAGGGAGGGAGGGCCGCCGCTGGCGCCCAGTCGCCTGTGCCACCCTCCGGGTCTCAAAGCACTCCTCAGTCAGCTCAAGGACCGGGGCCACCTGGCCTTCGGGGTCACATGGGCTTGGGCACGACGGAAGGGACCGCTTGCCCCCGTGGAACAGACATTCTCCCCGTGGACAACCTCAGGTGCCGGGACCCTCTGCTCCGCCTTGGAAAACCCACCTTCTGCAATGTATGCCCAACGCAATCAGGCCGAGCAGATTGACCCCCTCGGCCCGGCCCCAGTGTGTGATGGGGCTCTGTGCGTGAGGGCTTGCTCTTCCCCACCTACACCAGGCACGGCATCTAACACACACACACACACACACACACACCACGCAGAGACACCCAGACCACGCACGCACGCACGGGGACGCACCCTCCTCTCCCCCACCCCACACACGAGCAGCCGAAGGACAAGAGGGTATGGCTGGGGCCTGAGCGGGAACAAGCGAAGCCTTGGTTTGCGGCCCCTCGGCCAACTGCATCAGGATTTTTGTCTGGGCTCGGAGGCCAGAGGATCTCTGCCATTTGCTAGCAGGGCCAGGGATGGCAGGAGGGTGGGTACGGGGCTCAGCCAGGGCCAGTTCTGCTGGCACGATCCTGTAGCACGTGGCCGCGTAGCACGGGGCCGGGTCTGAAGGAGGCCAAGCAGGGGCACAAGACCCAGCAGCGGCACAGGGAAGAGGCCCAGGGCACCCAGGAGCAGACGAGACCCGGGAGTCGTGCGTGCTTGGCGTGGCCGCGGGCCCCGTGACGCCCGAGGACTCGAGTGCTCAGCCCCGTGTAGTGGCCGCGAAGGCCTGCCTGGGAGAAACGCCCCGGGAGGCCTGCAGGAACCCGGGATCGGAAGGGATGTGGAGGGGCCCCGGGTCGGAGGAGATGGCTTTGGCTGTGTTTGGTTTTGTTTCTTCTTCCCAAGATCCCGGGTGTGAAAGGGGCCAGAGGTGAAGTCCTGGGCTGGAAAGCCTCACGATTCAGCCCCGCAGCCCCAGGCCCTGAGTGTGGAGGAGGGCGGAGCGGGTCGGCGAAGGGCGCGGCTGCCGTTTTCCTGATGGGCTGGAGGGGCAGTGGCGCTTTCCGGACGAAGAGGACCGGAAGGGTCCCCGAGACCTCCGCTGGGAGCCACGCACCCACCCAAGGATACGGCTCCAGGAGGCGACGGAGGAGGGCGGCTGCTTGCCCTGGCCCGAGCTGTGCGTCCCCCGCCTTGGCCACAGCAGTGGACATTCCCAGAAGAACAAGCGCCCGAGAGCACTGAGAAATTTTCCCCCGAGAAAACTTGACCCTCGTCCTGGCAGCAGGACACCTCGGGAAGAAAGCCACCCAGCGGCCACCTGGGCGAGACCGGCTGCCCGAGCAGGCGCGCGGGGCCTCTGGCCGCTGGCCCCGGGCTGCCAGCCCCCACCCGGACTCCCAGCCGTGCCAGGAGAGCAGCGTGGAGACGCACGCCGGGGCCCTCGGCAGGCTCTTGGGGCTCCCGGAGGCGGCGGCTAGCGTCTACGGCCATACCACCCTGAACGCGCCCGATCTCGTCTGATCTCGGAAGCTAAGCAGGGTCGGGCCTGGTTAGTACTTGGATGGGAGACCGCCTGGGAATACCGGGTGCTGTAGGCTTTTGCTCCTCCCTCCCTCGCTGCTCCTTTTGTCTTCGGGGACTTCGCCACCACCCCCCCCCCACCACCACCACCCCCAGCACCACCACCACCACCACCACCACAACGACCCACCGTGACCACGACCCCGACCCCGTCCGGGCCACCCGCCAGACCCACGCACACCGAATCCTCACAGCTACGTCCCCGAATCCTCTCCCCTCCCCACACTCTCCTGGGGCGCGCGCCCGCGACACGGGTCACCAGCGAGGTTGGTCCCAGGCCACGTTGGGGACCGCTCCCCAACTGCCCTCCAGGCGGGCGGGGAGGGACGTGCGGAAGCCATGAGAAAGTGGGTCCTGCACCCCAGCGGGCCCCACAGCGGGACGCGCCACACCTGGGCTCGCCACAAGGTGGTGCACTGGGTCCAGGGCAAGACGCCAGGGGACAGAGAAGCAGGGAGCCTCAGTCGGGTGCTGCTCCACGTCGCGCTCCGTCGCTCAACCCAAGACAGGGCAGCCAGCGCGCGACCTCTACGTGGGATCCCGCCTCCCACGGCAGAGCCTGCGGTCACAGGGACAGAGGGCGCAGGCCGCCAGAGCTCCGGATGCCAGCGGCAGCTCCCCGTCCCGCTCAAAGGGAGGGAGGGCCGCCGCTGGCGCCCAGTCGCCTGTGCCACCCTCCGGGTCTCAAAGCACTCCTCAGTCAGCTCAAGGACCGGGGCCACCTGGCCTTCGGGGTCACATGGGCTTGGGCACGACGGAAGGGACCGCTTGCCCCCGTGCAACAGACATTCTCCCCGTGGACAACCTCAGGTGCCGGGACCCTCTGCTCCGCCTTGGAAAACCCACCTTCTGCAATGTATGCCCAACGCAATCAGGCCGAGCAGATTGACCCCCTCGGCCCGGCCCCAGTGTGTGATGGGGCTCTGTGCGTGAGGGCTTGCTCTTCCCCACCTACACCAGGCACGGCATCTAACACACACACACACACACACACACACCACGCAGAGACACCCAGACCACGCACGCACGCACGGGGACGCACCCTCCTCTCCCCCACCCCACACACGAGCAGCCGAAGGACAAGAGGGTATGGCTGGGGCCTGAGCGGGAACAAGCGAAGCCTTGGTTTGCGGCCCCTCGGCCAACTGCATCAGGATTTTTGTCTGGGCTCGGAGGCCAGAGGATCTCTGCCATTTGCTAGCAGGGCCAGGGATGGCAGGAGGGTGGGTACGGGGCTCAGCCAGGGCCAGTTCTGCTGGCACGATCCTGTAGCACGTGGCCGCGTAGCACGGGGCCGGGTCTGAAGGAGGCCAAGCAGGGGCACAAGACCCAGCAGCGGCACAGGGAAGAGGCCCAGGGCACCCAGGAGCAGACGAGACCCGGGAGTCGTGCGTGCTTGGCGTGGCCGCGGGCCCCGTGACGCCCGAGGACTCGAGTGCTCAGCCCCGTGTAGTGGCCGCGAAGGCCTGCCTGGGAGAAACGCCCCGGGAGGCCGGCAGGAACCCGGGATCGGAAGGGATGTGGAGGGGCCCCGGGTCGGAGGAGATGGCTTTGGCTGTGTTTGGTTTTGTTTCTTCTTCCCAAGATCCCGGGTGTGAAAGGGGCCAGAGGTGAAGTCCTGGGCTGGAAAGCCTCACGATTCAGCCCCGCAGCCCCAGGCCCTGAGTGTGGAGGAGGGCGGAGCGGGTCGGCGAAGGGCGCGGCTGCCGTTTTCCTGATGGGCTGGAGGGGCAGTGGCGCTTTCCGGACGAAGAGGACCGGAAGGGTCCCCGAGACCTCCGCTGGGAGCCACGCACCCACCCAAGGATACGGCTCCAGGAGGCGACGGAGGAGGGCGGCTGCTTGCCCTGGCCCGAGCTGTGCGTCCCCCGCCTTGGCCACAGCAGTGGACATTCCCAGAAGAACAAGCGCCCGAGAGCACTGAGAAATTTTCCCCCGAGAAAACTTGACCCTCGTCCTGGCAGCAGGACACCTCGGGAAGAAAGCCACCCAGCGGCCACCTGGGCGAGACCGGCTGCCCGAGCAGGCGCGCGGGGCCTCTGGCCGCTGGCCCCGGGCTGCCAGCCCCCACCCGGACTCCCAGCCGTGCCAGGAGAGCAGCGTGGAGACGCACGCCGGGGCCCTCGGCAGGCTCTTGGGGCTCCCGGAGGCGGCGGCTAGCGTCTACGGCCATACCACCCTGAACGCGCCCGATCTCGTCTGATCTCGGAAGCTAAGCAGGGTCGGGCCTGGTTAGTACTTGGATGGGAGACCGCCTGGGAATACCGGGTGCTGTAGGCTTTTGCTCCTCCCTCCCTCGCTGCTCCTTTTGTCTTCGGGGACTTCGCCACCACCCCCCCCACCACCACCACCACCCCCAGCACCACCACCACCACCACCACCACAACGACCCACCGTGACCACGACCCCGACCCCGTCCGGGCCACCCGCCAGACCCACGCACACCGAATCCTCACAGCTACGTCCCCGAATCCTCTCCCCTCCCCACACTCTCCTGGGGCGCGCGCCCGCGACACGGGTCACCAGCGAGGTTGGTCCCAGGCCACGTTGGGGACCGCTCCCCAACTGCCCTCCAGGCGGGCGGGGAGGGACGTGCGGAAGCCATGAGAAAGTGGGTCCTGCACCCCAGCGGGCCCCACAGCGGGACGCGCCACACCTGGGCTCGCCACAAGGTGGTGCACTGGGTCCAGGGCAAGACGCCAGGGGACAGAGAAGCAGGGAGCCTCAGTCGGGTGCTGCTCCACGTCGCGCTCCGTCGCTCAACCCAAGACAGGGCAGCCAGCGCGCGACCTCTACGTGGGATCCCGCCTCCCACGGCAGAGCCTGCGGTCACAGGGACAGAGGGCGCAGGCCGCCAGAGCTCCGGATGCCAGCGGCAGCTCCCCGTCCCGCTCAAAGGGAGGGAGGGCCGCCGCTGGCGCCCAGTCGCCTGTGCCACCCTCCGGGTCTCAAAGCACTCCTCAGTCAGCTCAAGGACCGGGGCCACCTGGCCTTCGGGGTCACATGGGCTTGGGCACGACGGAAGGGACCGCTTGCCCCCGTGCAACAGACATTCTCCCCGTGGACAACCTCAGGTGCCGGGACCCTCTGCTCCGCCTTGGAAAACCCACCTTCTGCAATGTATGCCCAACGCAATCAGGCCGAGCAGATTGACCCCCTCGGCCCGGCCCCAGTGTGTGATGGGGCTCTGTGCGTGAGGGCTTGCTCTTCCCCACCTACACCAGGCACGGCATCTAACACACACACACACACACACACACACCACGCAGAGACACCCAGACCACGCACGCACGCACGGGGACGCACCCTCCTCTCCCCCACCCCACACACGAGCAGCCGAAGGACAAGAGGGTATGGCTGGGGCCTGAGCGGGAACAAGCGAAGCCTTGGTTTGCGGCCCCTCGGCCAACTGCATCAGGATTTTTGTCTGGGCTCGGAGGCCAGAGGATCTCTGCCATTTGCTAGCAGGGCCAGGGATGGCAGGAGGGTGGGTACGGGGCTCAGCCAGGGCCAGTTCTGCTGGCACGATCCTGTAGCACGTGGCCGCGTAGCACGGGGCCGGGTCTGAAGGAGGCCAAGCAGGGGCACAAGACCCAGCAGCGGCACAGGGAAGAGGCCCAGGGCACCCAGGAGCAGACGAGACCCGGGAGTCGTGCGTGCTTGGCGTGGCCGCGGGCCCCGTGACGCCCGAGGACTCGAGTGCTCAGCCCCGTGTAGTGGCCGCGAAGGCCTGCCTGGGAGAAACGCCCCGGGAGGCCGGCAGGAACCCGGGATCGGAAGGGATGTGGAGGGGCCCCGGGTCGGAGGAGATGGCTTTGGCTGTGTTTGGTTTTGTTTCTTCTTCCCAAGATCCCGGGTGTGAAAGGGGCCAGAGGTGAAGTCCTGGGCTGGAAAGCCTCACGATTCAGCCCCGCAGCCCCAGGCCCTGAGTGTGGAGGAGGGCGGAGCGGGTCGGCGAAGGGCGCGGCTGCCGTTTTCCTGATGGGCTGGAGGGGCAGTGGCGCTTTCCGGACGAAGAGGACCGGAAGGGTCCCCGAGACCTCCGCTGGGAGCCACGCACCCACCCAAGGATACGGCTCCAGGAGGCGACGGAGGAGGGCGGCTGCTTGCCCTGGCCCGAGCTGTGCGTCCCCCGCCTTGGCCACAGCAGTGGACATTCCCAGAAGAACAAGCGCCCGAGAGCACTGAGAAATTTTCCCCCGAGAAAACTTGACCCTCGTCCTGGCAGCAGGACACCTCGGGAAGAAAGCCACCCAGCGGCCACCTGGGCGAGACCGGCTGCCCGAGCAGGCGCGCGGGGCCTCTGGCCGCTGGCCCCGGGCTGCCAGCCCCCACCCGGACTCCCAGCCGTGCCAGGAGAGCAGCGTGGAGACGCACGCCGGGGCCCTCGGCAGGCTCTTGGGGCTCCCGGAGGCGGCGGCTAGCGTCTACGGCCATACCACCCTGAACGCGCCCGATCTCGTCTGATCTCGGAAGCTAAGCAGGGTCGGGCCTGGTTAGTACTTGGATGGGAGACCGCCTGGGAATACCGGGTGCTGTAGGCTTTTGCTCCTCCCTCCCTCGCTGCTCCTTTTGTCTTCGGGGACTTCGCCACCACCCCCCCCACCACCACCACCACCCCCAGCACCACCACCACCACCACCACCACAACGACCCACCGTGACCACGACCCCGACCCCGTCCGGGCCACCCGCCAGACCCACGCACACCGAATCCTCACAGCTACGTCCCCGAATCCTCTCCCCTCCCCACACTCTCCTGGGGCGCGCGCCCGCGACACGGGTCACCAGCGAGGTTGGTCCCAGGCCACGTTGGGGACCGCTCCCCAACTGCCCTCCAGGCGGGCGGGGAGGGACGTGCGGAAGCCATGAGAAAGTGGGTCCTGCACCCCAGCGGGCCCCACAGCGGGACGCGCCACACCTGGGCTCGCCACAAGGTGGTGCACTGGGTCCAGGGCAAGACGCCAGGGGACAGAGAAGCAGGGAGCCTCAGTCGGGTGCTGCTCCACGTCGCGCTCCGTCGCTCAACCCAAGACAGGGCAGCCAGCGCGCGACCTCTACGTGGGATCCCGCCTCCCACGGCAGAGCCTGCGGTCACAGGGACAGAGGGCGCAGGCCGCCAGAGCTCCGGATGCCAGCGGCAGCTCCCCGTCCCGCTCAAAGGGAGGGAGGGCCGCCGCTGGCGCCCAGTCGCCTGTGCCACCCTCCGGGTCTCAAAGCACTCCTCAGTCAGCTCAAGGACCGGGGCCACCTGGCCTTCGGGGTCACATGGGCTTGGGCACGACGGAAGGGACCGCTTGCCCCCGTGGAACAGACATTCTCCCCGTGGACAACCTCAGGTGCCGGGACCCTCTGCTCCGCCTTGGAAAACCCACCTTCTGCAATGTATGCCCAACGCAATCAGGCCGAGCAGATTGACCCCCTCGGCCCGGCCCCAGTGTGTGATGGGGCTCTGTGCGTGAGGGCTTGCTCTTCCCCACCTACACCAGGCACGGCATCTAACACACACACACACACACACACACACCACGCAGAGACACCCAGACCACGCACGCACGCACGGGGACGCACCCTCCTCTCCCCCACCCCACACACGAGCAGCCGAAGGACAAGAGGGTATGGCTGGGGCCTGAGCGGGAACAAGCGAAGCCTTGGTTTGCGGCCCCTCGGCCAACTGCATCAGGATTTTTGTCTGGGCTCGGAGGCCAGAGGATCTCTGCCATTTGCTAGCAGGGCCAGGGATGGCAGGAGGGTGGGTACGGGGCTCAGCCAGGGCCAGTTCTGCTGGCACGATCCTGTAGCACGTGGCCGCGTAGCACGGGGCCGGGTCTGAAGGAGGCCAAGCAGGGGCACAAGACCCAGCAGCGGCACAGGGAAGAGGCCCAGGGCACCCAGGAGCAGACGAGACCCGGGAGTCGTGCGTGCTTGGCGTGGCCGCGGGCCCCGTGACGCCCGAGGACTCGAGTGCTCAGCCCCGTGTAGTGGCCGCGAAGGCCTGCCTGGGAGAAACGCCCCGGGAGGCCGGCAGGAACCCGGGATCGGAAGGGATGTGGAGGGGCCCCGGGTCGGAGGAGATGGCTTTGGCTGTGTTTGGTTTTGTTTCTTCTTCCCAAGATCCCGGGTGTGAAAGGGTCCAGAGGTGAAGTCCTGGGCTGGAAAGCCTCACGATTCAGCCCCGCAGCCCCAGGCCCTGAGTGTGGAGGAGGGCGGAGCGGGTCGGCGAAGGGCGCGGCTGCCGTTTTCCTGATGGGCTGGAGGGGCAGTGGCGCTTTCCGGACGAAGAGGACCGGAAGGGTCCCCGAGACCTCCGCTGGGAGCCACGCACCCACCCAAGGATACGGCTCCAGGAGGCGACGGAGGAGGGCGGCTGCTTGCCCTGGCCCGAGCTGTGCGTCCCCCACATTGGCCACAGCAGTGGACATTCCCAGAAGAACAAGCGCCCGAGAGCACTGAGAAATTTTCCCCCGAGAAAACTTGACCCTCGTCCTGGCAGCAGGACACCTCGGGAAGAAAGCCACCCAGCGGCCACCTGGGCGAGACCGGCTGCCCGAGCAGGCGCGCGGGGCCTCTGGCCGCTGGCCCCGGGCTGCCAGCCCCCACCCGGACTCCCAGCCGTGCCAGGAGAGCAGCGTGGAGACGCACGCCGGGGCCCTCGGCAGGCTCTTGGGGCTCCCGGAGGCGGCGGCTAGCGTCTACAGCCATACCACCCTGAACGCGCCCGATCTCGTCTGATCTCGGAAGCTAAGCAGGGTCGGGCCTGGTTAGTACTTGGATGGGAGACCGCCTGGGAATACCAGGTGCTGTAGGCTTTTGCTCCTCCCTCCCTCGCTGGTCCTTTTGTCTTCGGGGACTTCGCCACCACCCCCCCACAACCACCACCACCCCCAGCACCACCACCACCACCACCACAACGACCCACCGTGACCACGACCCCGACCCCGTCCGGGCCACCCGCCAGACCCACGCACACCGAATCCTCACAGCTACGTCCCCGAATCCTCTCCCCTCCCCACACTCTCCTGGGGCGCGCGCCCGCGACACGGGTCACCAGCGAGGTTGGTCCCAGGCCACGTTGGGGACCGCTCCCCAACTGCCCTCCAGGCGGGCGGGGAGGGACGTGCGGAAGCCATGAGAAAGTGGGTCCTGCACCCCAGCGGGCCCCACAGCGGGACGCGCCACACCTGGGCTCGCCACAAGGTGGTGCACTGGGTCCAGGGCAAGACGCCAGGGGACAGAGAAGCAGGGAGCCTCAGTCGGGTGCTGCTCCACGTCGCGCTCCGTCGCTCAACCCAAGACAGGGCAGCCAGCGCGCGACCTCTACGTGGGATCCCGCCTCCCACGGCAGAGCCTGCGGTCACAGGGACAGAGGGCGCAGGCCGCCAGAGCTCCGGATGCCAGCGGCAGCTCCCCGTCCCGCTCAAAGGGAGGGAGGGCCGCCGCTGGCGCCCAGTCGCCTGTGCCACCCTCCGGGTCTCAAAGCACTCCTCAGTCAGCTCAAGGACCGGGGCCACCTGGCCTTCGGGGTCACATGGGCTTGGGCACGACGGAAGGGACCGCTTGCCCCCGTGGAACAGACATTCTCCCCGTGGACAACCTCAGGTGCCGGGACCCTCTGCTCCGCCTTGGAAAACCCACCTTCTGCAATGTATGCCCAACGCAATCAGGCCGAGCAGATTGACCCCCTCGGCCCGGCCCCAGTGTGTGATGGGGCTCTGTGCGTGAGGGCTTGCTCTTCCCCACCTACACCAGGCACGGCATCTAACACACACACACACACACACACACACCACGCAGAGACACCCAGACCACGCACGCACGCACGGGGACGCACCCTCCTCTCCCCCACCCCACACACGAGCAGCCGAAGGACAAGAGGGTATGGCTGGGGCCTGAGCGGGAACAAGCGAAGCCTTGGTTTGCGGCCCCTCGGCCAACTGCATCAGGATTTTTGTCTGGGCTCGGAGGCCAGAGGATCTCTGCCATTTGCTAGCAGGGCCAGGGATGGCAGGAGGGTGGGTACGGGGCTCAGCCAGGGCCAGTTCTGCTGGCACGATCCTGTAGCACGTGGCCGCGTAGCACGGGGCCGGGTCTGAAGGAGGCCAAGCAGGGGCACAAGACCCAGCAGCGGCACAGGGAAGAGGCCCAGGGCACCCAGGAGCAGACGAGACCCGGGAGTCGTGCGTGCTTGGCGTGGCCGCGGGCCCCGTGACGCCCGAGGACTCGAGTGCTCAGCCCCGTGTAGTGGCCGCGAAGGCCTGCCTGGGAGAAACGCCCCGGGAGGCCGGCAGGAACCCGGGATCGGAAGGGATGTGGAGGGGCCCCGGGTCGGAGGAGATGGCTTTGGCTGTGTTTGGTTTTGTTTCTTCTTCCCAAGATCCCGGGTGTGAAAGGGGCCAGAGGTGAAGTCCTGGGCTGGAAAGCCTCACGATTCAGCCCCGCAGCCCCAGGCCCTGAGTGTGGAGGAGGGCGGAGCGGGTCGGCGAAGGGCGCGGCTGCCGTTTTCCTGATGGGCTGGAGGGGCAGTGGCGCTTTCCGGACGAAGAGGACCGGAAGGGTCCCCGAGACCTCCGCTGGGAGCCACGCACCCACCCAAGGATACGGCTCCAGGAGGCGACGGAGGAGGGCGGCTGCTTGCCCTGGCCCGAGCTGTGCGTCCCCCGCCTTGGCCACAGCAGTGGACATTCCCAGAAGAACAAGCGCCCGAGAGCACTGAGAAATTTTCCCCCGAGAAAACTTGACCCTCGTCCTGGCAGCAGGACACCTCGGGAAGAAAGCCACCCAGCGGCCACCTGGGCGAGACCGGCTGCCCGAGCAGGCGCGCGGGGCCTCTGGCCGCTGGCCCCGGGCTGCCAGCCCCCACCCGGACTCCCAGCCGTGCCAGGAGAGCAGCGTGGAGACGCACGCCGGGGCCCTCGGCAGGCTCTTGGGGCTCCCGGAGGCGGCGGCTAGCGTCTACGGCCATACCACCCTGAACGCGCCCGATCTCGTCTGATCTCGGAAGCTAAGCAGGGTCGGGCCTGGTTAGTACTTGGATGGGAGACCGCCTGGGAATACCAGGTGCTGTAGGCTTTTGCTCCTCCCTCCCTCGCTGGTCCTTTTGTCTTCGGGGACTTCGCCACCACCCCCCCACCACCACCACCACCCCCAGCACCACCACCACCACCACCACAACGACCCACCGTGACCACGACCCCGACCCCGTCCGGGCCACCCGCCAGACCCACGCACACCGAATCCTCACAGCTACGTCCCCGAATCCTCTCCCCTCCCCACACTCTCCTGGGGCGCGCGCCCGCGACACGGGTCACCAGCGAGGTTGGTCCCAGGCCACGTTGGGGACCGCTCCCCAACTGCCCTCCAGGCGGGCGGGGAGGGACGTGCGGAAGCCATGAGAAAGTGGGTCCTGCACCCCAGCGGGCCCCACAGCGGGACGCGCCACACCTGGGCTCGCCACAAGGTGGTGCACTGGGTCCAGGGCAAGACGCCAGGGGACAGAGAAGCAGGGAGCCTCAGTCGGGTGCTGCTCCACGTCGCGCTCCGTCGCTCAACCCAAGACAGGGCAGCCAGCGCGCGACCTCTACGTGGGATCCCGCCTCCCACGGCAGAGCCTGCGGTCACAGGGACAGAGGGCGCAGGCCGCCAGAGCTCCGGATGCCAGCGGCAGCTCCCCGTCCCGCTCAAAGGGAGGGAGGGCCGCCGCTGGCGCCCAGTCGCCTGTGCCACCCTCCGGGTCTCAAAGCACTCCTCAGTCAGCTCAAGGACCGGGGCCACCTGGCCTTCGGGGTCACATGGGCTTGGGCACGACGGAAGGGACCGCTTGCCCCCGTGGAACAGACATTCTCCCCGTGGACAACCTCAGGTGCCGGGACCCTCTGCTCCGCCTTGGAAAACCCACCTTCTGCAATGTATGCCCAACGCAATCAGGCCGAGCAGATTGACCCCCTCGGCCCGGCCCCAGTGTGTGATGGGGCTCTGTGCGTGAGGGCTTGCTCTTCCCCACCTACACCAGGCACGGCATCTAACACACACACACACACACACACACACCACGCAGAGACACCCAGACCACGCACGCACGCACGGGGACGCACCCTCCTCTCCCCCACCCCACACACGAGCAGCCGAAGGACAAGAGGGTATGGCTGGGGCCTGAGCGGGAACAAGCGAAGCCTTGGTTTGCGGCCCCTCGGCCAACTGCATCAGGATTTTTGTCTGGGCTCGGAGGCCAGAGGATCTCTGCCATTTGCTAGCAGGGCCAGGGATGGCAGGAGGGTGGGTACGGGGCTCAGCCAGGGCCAGTTCTGCTGGCACGATCCTGTAGCACGTGGCCGCGTAGCACGGGGCCGGGTCTGAAGGAGGCCAAGCAGGGGCACAAGACCCAGCAGCGGCACAGGGAAGAGGCCCAGGGCACCCAGGAGCAGACGAGACCCGGGAGTCGTGCGTGCTTGGCGTGGCCGCGGGCCCCGTGACGCCCGAGGACTCGAGTGCTCAGCCCCGTGTAGTGGCCGCGAAGGCCTGCCTGGGAGAAACGCCCCGGGAGGCCGGCAGGAACCCGGGATCGGAAGGGATGTGGAGGGGCCCCGGGTCGGAGGAGATGGCTTTGGCTGTGTTTGGTTTTGTTTCTTCTTCCCAAGATCCCGGGTGTGAAAGGGGCCAGAGGTGAAGTCCTGGGCTGGAAAGCCTCACGATTCAGCCCCGCAGCCCCAGGCCCCTGAGTGTGGAGGAGGGCGGAGTGGGTCGGCGAAGGGCGCGGCTGCCGTTTTCCTGATGGGCTGGAGGGGCAGTGGCGCTTTCCGGACGAAGAGGACCGGAAGGGTCCCCGAGACCTCCGCTGGGAGCCACGCACCCACCCAAGGATACGGCTCCAGGAGGCGACGGAGGAGGGCGGCTGCTTGCCCTGGCCCGAGCTGTGCGTCCCCCGCCTTGGCCACAGCAGTGGACATTCCCAGAAGAACAAGCGCCCGAGAGCACTGAGAAATTTTCCCCCGAGAAAACTTGACCCTCGTCCTGGCAGCAGGACACCTTGGGAAGAAAGCCACCCAGCGGCCACCTGGGCGAGACCGGCTGCCCGAGCAGGCGCGCGGGGCCTCTGGCCGCTGGCCCCGGGCTGCCAGCCCCCACCCGGACTCCCAGCCGTGCCAGGAGAGCAGCGTGGAGACGCACGCCGGGGCCCTCGGCAGGCTCTTGGGGCTCCCGGAGGCGGCGGCTAGCGTCTACGGCCATACCACCCTGAACGCGCCCGATCTCGTCTGTTCTCGGAAGCTAAGCAGGGTCGGGCCTGGTTAGTACTTGGATGGGAGACCGCCTGGGAATACCGGGTGCTGTAGGCTTTTGCTCCTCCCTCCCTCGCTGCTCCTTTTGTCTTCGGGGACTTCGCCACCACCCCCCCCACCACCACCACCACCCCCAGCACCACCACCACCACCACCACCACAACGACCCACCGTGACCACGACCCCGACCCCGTCCGGGCCACCCGCCAGACCCACGCACACCGAATCCTCACAGCTACGTCCCCGAATCCTCTCCCCTCCCCACACTCTCCTGGGGCGCGCGCCCGCGACACGGGTCACCAGCGAGGTTGGTCCCAGGCCACGTTGGGGACCGCTCCCCAACTGCCCTCCAGGCGGGCGGGGAGGGACGTGCGGAAGCCATGAGAAAGTGGGTCCTGCACCCCAGCGGGCCCCACAGCGGGACGCGCCACACCTGGACTCGCCACAAGGTGGTGCACTGGGTCCAGGGCAAGACGCCAGGGGACAGAGAAGCAGGGAGCCTCAGTCGGGTGCTGCTCCACGTCGCGCTCCGTCGCTCAACCCAAGACAGGGCAGCCAGCGCGCGACCTCTACGTGGGATCCCGCCTCCCACGGCAGAGCCTGCGGTCACAGGGACAGAGGGCGCAGGCCGCCAGAGCTCCGGATGCCAGCGGCAGCTCCCCGTCCCGCTCAAAGGGAGGGAGGGCCGCCGCTGGCGCCCAGTCGCCTGTGCCACCCTCCGGGTCTCAAAGCACTCCTCAGTCAGCTCAAGGACCGGGGCCACCTGGCCTTCGGGGTCACATGGGCTTGGGCACGACGGAAGGGACCGCTTGCCCCCGTGGAACAGACATTCTCCCCGTGGACAACCTCAGGTGCCGGGACCCTCTGCTCCGCCTTGGAAAACCCACCTTCTGCAATGTATGCCCAACGCAATCAGGCCGAGCAGATTGACCCCCTCGGCCCGGCCCCAGTGTGTGATGGGGCTCTGTGCGTGAGGGCTTGCTCTTCCCCACCTACACCAGGCACGGCATCTAACACACACACACACACACACACACACCACGCAGAGACACCCAGACCACGCACGCACGCACGGGGATGCACCCTCCTCTCCCCCACCCCACACACGAGCAGCCGAAGGACAAGAGGGTATGGCTGGGGCCTGAGCGGGAACAAGCGAAGCCTTGGTTTGCGGCCCCTCGGCCAACTGCATCAGGATTTTTGTCTGGGCTCGGAGGCCAGAGGATCTCTGCCATTTGCTAGCAGGGCCAGGGATGGCAGGAGGGTGGGTACGGGGCTCAGCCAGGGCCAGTTCTGCTGGCACGATCCTGTAGCACGTGGCCGCGTAGCACGGGGCCGGGTCTGAAGGAGGCCAAGCAGGGGCACAAGACCCAGCAGCGGCACAGGGAAGAGGCCCAGGGCACCCAGGAGCAGACGAGACCCGGGAGTCGTGCGTGCTTGGCGTGGCCGCGGGCCCCGTGACGCCCGAGGACTCGAGTGCTCAGCCCCGTGTAGTGGCCGCGAAGGCCTGCCTGGGAGAAACGCCCCGGGAGGCCGGCAGGAACCCGGGATCGGAAGGGATGTGGAGGGGCCCCGGGTCGGAGGAGATGGCTTTGGCTGTGTTTGGTTTTGTTTCTTCTTCCCAAGATCCCGGGTGTGAAAGGGGCCAGAGGTGAAGTCCTGGGCTGGAAAGCCTCACGATTCAGCCCCGCAGCCCCAGGCCCTGAGTGTGGAGGAGGGCGGAGCGGGTCGGCGAAGGGCGCGGCTGCCGTTTTCCTGATGGGCTGGAGGGGCAGTGGCGCTTTCCGGACGAAGAGGACCGGAAGGGTCCCCGAGACCTCCGCTGGGAGCCACGCACCCACCCAAGGATACGGCTCCAGGAGGCGACGGAGGAGGGCGGCTGCTTGCCCTGGCCCGAGCTGTGCGTCCCCCGCCTTGGCCACAGCAGTGGACATTCCCAGAAGAACAAGCGCCCGAGAGCACTGAGAAATTTTCCCCCAAGAAAACTTGACCCTCGTCCTGGCAGCAGGACACCTCGGGAAGAAAGCCACCCAGCGGCCACCTGGGCGAGACCGGCTGCCCGAGCAGGCGCGCGGGGCCTCTGGCCGCTGGCCCCGGGCTGCCAGCCCCCACCCGGACTCCCAGCCGTGCCAGGAGAGCAGCGTGGAGACGCACGCCGGGGCCCTCGGCAGGCTCTTGGGGCTCCCGGAAGCGGCGGCTAGCGTCTACGGCCATACCACCCTGAACGCGCCCGATCTCGTCTGATCTCGGAAGCTAAGCAGGGTCGGGCCTGGTTAGTACTTGGATGGGAGACCGCCTGGGAATACCAGGTGCTGTAGGCTTTTGCTCCTCCCTCCCTCGCTGCTCCTTTTGTCTTCGGGGACTTCGCCACCACCCCCCCACCACCACCACCACCCCCAGCACCACCACCACCACCACCACAACGACCCACCGTGACCACGACCCCGACCCCGTCCGGGCCACCCGCCAGACCCACGCACACCGAATCCTCACAGCTACGTCCCCGAATCCTCTCCCCTCCCCACACTCTCCTGGGGCGCGCGCCCGCGACACGGGTCACCAGCGAGGTTGGTCCCAGGCCACGTTGGGGACCGCTCCCCAACTGCCCTCCAGGCGGGCGGGGAGGGACGTGCGGAAGCCATGAGAAAGTGGGTCCTGCACCCCAGCGGGCCCCACAGCGGGACGCGCCACACCTGGGCTCGCCACAAGGTGGTGCACTGGGTCCAGGGCAAGACGCCAGGGGACAGAGAAGCAGGGAGCCTCAGTCGGGTGCTGCTCCACGTCGCGCTCCGTCGCTCAACCCAAGACAGGGCAGCCAGCGCGCGACCTCTACGTGGGATCCCGCCTCCCACGGCAGAGCCTGCGGTCACAGGGACAGAGGGCGCAGGCCGCCAGAGCTCCGGATGCCAGCGGCAGCTCCCCGTCCCGCTCAAAGGGAGGGAGGGCCGCCGCTGGCGCCCAGTCGCCTGTGCCACCCTCCGGGTCTCAAAGCACTCCTCAGTCAGCTCAAGGACCGGGGCCACCTGGCCTTCGGGGTCACATGGGCTTGGGCACGACGGAAGGGACCGCTTGCCCCCGTGGAACAGACATTCTCCCCGTGGACAACCTCAGGTGCCGGGACCCTCTGCTCCGCCTTGGAAAACCCACCTTCTGCAATGTATGCCCAACGCAATCAGGCCGAGCAGATTGACCCCCTCGGCCCGGCCCCAGTGTGTGATGGGGCTCTGTGCGTGAGGGCTTGCTCTTCCCCACCTACACCAGGCACGGCATCTAAACACACACACACACACACACACACACCACGCAGAGACACCCAGACCACGCACGCACGCACGGGGACGCACCCTCCTCTCCCCCACCCCACACACGAGCAGCCGAAGGACAAGAGGGTATGGCTGGGGCCTGAGCGGGAACAAGCGAAGCCTTGGTTTGCGGCCCCTCGGCCAACTGCATCAGGATTTTTGTCTGGGCTCGGAGGCCAGAGGATCTCTGCCATTTGCTAGCAGGGCCAGGGATGGCAGGAGGGTGGGTACGGGGCTCAGCCAGGGCCAGTTCTGCTGGCACGATCCTGTAGCACGTGGCCGCGTAGCACGGGGCCGGGTCTGAAGGAGGCCAAGCAGGGGCACAAGACCCAGCAGCGGCACAGGGAAGAGGCCCAGGGCACCCAGGAGCAGACGAGACCCGGGAGTCGTGCGTGCTTGGCGTGGCCGCGGGCCCCGTGACGCCCGAGGACTCGAGTGCTCAGCCCCGTGTAGTGGCCGCGAAGGCCTGCCTGGGAGAAACGCCCCGGGAGGCCGGCAGGAACCCGGGATCGGAAGGGATGTGGAGGGGCCCCGGGTCGGAGGAGATGGCTTTGGCTGTGTTTGGTTTTGTTTCTTCTTCCCAAGATCCCGGGTGTGAAAGGGGCCAGAGGTGAAGTCCTGGGCTGGAAAGCCTCACGATTCAGCCCCGCAGCCCCAGGCCCTGAGTGTGGAGGAGGGCGGAGCGGGTCGGCGAAGGGCGCGGCTGCCGTTTTCCTGATGGGCTGGAGGGGCAGTGGCGCTTTCCGGACGAAGAGGACCGGAAGGGTCCCCGAGACCTCCGCTGGGAGCCACGCACCCACCCAAGGATACGGCTCCAGGAGGCGACGGAGGAGGGCGGCTGCTTGCCCTGGCCCGAGCTGTGCGTCCCCCGCCTTGGCCACAGCAGTGGACATTCCCAGAAGAACAAGCGCCCGAGAGCACTGAGAAATTTTCCCCCGAGAAAACTTGACCCTCGTCCTGGCAGCAGGACACCTCGGGAAGAAAGCCACCCAGCGGCCACCTGGGCGAGACCGGCTGCCCGAGCAGGCGCGCGGGGCCTCTGGCCGCTGGTCCCGGGCTGCCAGCCCCCACCCGGACTCCCAGCCGTGCCAGGAGAGCAGCGTGGAGACGCACGCCGGGGCCCTCGGCAGGCTCTTGGGGCTCCCGGAGGCGGCGGCTAGCGTCTACGGCCATACCACCCTGAACGCGCCCGATCTCGTCTGATCTCGGAAGCTAAGCAGGGTCGGGCCTGGTTAGTACTTGGATGGGAGACCGCCTGGGAATACCGGGTGCTGTAGGCTTTTGCTCCTCCCTCCCTCGCTGCTCCTTTTGTCTTCGGGGACTTCGCCACCACCCCCCCCACCACCACCACCACCCCCAGCACCACCACCACCACCACCACCACAACGACCCACCGTGACCACGACCCCGACCCCGTCCGGGCCACCCGCCAGACCCACGCACACCGAATCCTCACAGCTACGTCCCCGAATCCTCTCCCCTCCCCACACTCTCCTGGGGCGCGCGCCCGCGACACGGGTCACCAGCGAGTTTGGTCCCAGGCCACGTTGGGGACCGCTCCCCAACTGCCCTCCAGGCGGGCGGGGAGGGACGTGCGGAAGCCATGAGAAAGTGGGTCCTGCACCCCAGCGGGCCCCACAGCGGGACGCGCCACACCTGGGCTCGCCACAAGGTGGTGCACTGGGTCCAGGGCAAGACGCCAGGGGACAGAGAAGCAGGGAGCCTCAGTCGGGTGCTGCTCCACGTCGCGCTCCGTCGCTCAACCCAAGACAGGGCAGCCAGCGCGCGACCTCTACGTGGGATCCCGCCTCCCACGGCAGAGCCTGCGGTCACAGGGACAGAGGGCGCAGGCCGCCAGAGCTCCGGATGCCAGCGGCAGCTCCCCGTCCCGCTCAAAGGGAGGGAGGGCCGCCGCTGGCGCCCAGTCGCCTGTGCCACCCTCCGGGTCTCAAAGCACTCCTCAGTCAGCTCAAGGACCGGGGCCACCTGGCCTTCGGGGTCACATGGGCTTGGGCACGACGGAAGGGACCGCTTGCCCCCGTGGAACAGACATTCTCCCCGTGGACAACCTCAGGTGCCGGGACCCTCTGCTCCGCCTTGGAAAACCCACCTTCTGCAATGTATGCCCAACGCAATCAGGCCGAGCAGATTGACCCCCTCGGCCCGGCCCCAGTGTGTGATGGGGCTCTGTGCGTGAGGGCTTGCTCTTCCCCACCTACACCAGGCACGGCATCTAACACACACACACACACACACACACACCATGCAGAGACACCCAGACCACGCACGCACGCACGGGGACGCACCCTCCTCTCCCCCACCCCACACACGAGCAGCCGAAGGACAAGAGGGTATGGCTGGGGCCTGAGCGGGAACAAGCGAAGCCTTGGTTTGCGGCCCCTCGGCCAACTGCATCAGGATTTTTGTCTGGGCTCGGAGGCCAGAGGATCTCTGCCATTTGCTAGCAGGGCCAGGGATGGCAGGAGGGTGGGTACGGGGCTCAGCCAGGGCCAGTTCTGCTGGCACGATCCTGTAGCACGTGGCCGCGTAGCACGGGGCCGGGTCTGAAGGAGGCCAAGCAGGGGCACAAGACCCAGCAGCGGCACAGGGAAGAGGCCCAGGGCACCCAGGAGCAGACGAGACCCGGGAGTCGTGCGTGCTTGGCGTGGCCGCGGGCCCCGTGACGCCCGAGGACTCGAGTGCTCAGCCCCGTGTAGTGGCCGCGAAGGCCTGCCTGGGAGAAACGCCCCGGGAGGCCGGCAGGAACCCGGGATCGGAAGGGATGTGGAGGGGCCCCGGGTCGGAGGAGATGGCTTTGGCTGTGTTTGGTTTTGTTTCTTCTTCCCAAGATCCCGGGTGTGAAAGGGGCCAGAGGTGAAGTCCTGGGCTGGAAAGCCTCACGATTCAGCCCCGCAGCCCCAGGCCCTGAGTGTGGAGGAGGGCGGAGCGGGTCGGCGAAGGGCGCGGCTGCCGTTTTCCTGATGGGCTGGAGGGGCAGTGGCGCTTTCCGGACGAAGAGGACCGGAAGGGTCCCCGAGACCTCCGCTGGGAGCCACGCACCCACCCAAGGATACGGCTCCAGGAGGCGACGGAGGAGGGCGGCTGCTTGCCCTGGCCCGAGCTGTGCGTCCCCCGCCTTGGCCACAGCAGTGGACATTCCCAGAAGAACAAGCGCCCGAGAGCACTGAGAAATTTTCCCCCGAGAAAACTTGACCCTCGTCCTGGCAGCAGGACACCTTGGGAAGAAAGCCACCCAGCGGCCACCTGGGCGAGACCGGCTGCCCGAGCAGGCGCGCGGGGCCTCTGGCCGCTGGCCCCGGGCTGCCAGCCCCCACCCGGACTCCCAGCCGTGCCAGGAGAGCAGCGTGGAGACGCACGCCGGGGCCCTCGGCAGGCTCTTGGGGCTCCCGGAGGCGGCGGCTAGCGTCTACGGCCATACCACCCTGAACGCGCCCGATCTCGTCTGTTCTCGGAAGCTAAGCAGGGTCGGGCCTGGTTAGTACTTGGATGGGAGACCGCCTGGGAATACCGGGTGCTGTAGGCTTTTGCTCCTCCCTCCCTCGCTGCTCCTTTTGTCTTCGGGGACTTCGCCACCACCCCCCCCACCACCACCACCACCCCCAGCACCACCACCACCACCACCACCACAACGACCCACCGTGACCACGACCCCGACCCCGTCCGGGCCACCCGCCAGACCCACGCACACCGAATCCTCACAGCTACGTCCCCGAATCCTCTCCCCTCCCCACACTCTCCTGGGGCGCGCGCCCGCGACACGGGTCACCAGCGAGGTTGGTCCCAGGCCACGTTGGGGACCGCTCCCCAACTGCCCTCCAGGCGGGCGGGGAGGGACGTGCGGAAGCCATGAGAAAGTGGGTCCTGCACCCCAGCGGGCCCCACAGCGGGACGCGCCACACCTGGACTCGCCACAAGGTGGTGCACTGGGTCCAGGGCAAGACGCCAGGGGACAGAGAAGCAGGGAGCCTCAGTCGGGTGCTGCTCCACGTCGCGCTCCGTCGCTCAACCCAAGACAGGGCAGCCAGCGCGCGACCTCTACGTGGGATCCCGCCTCCCACGGCAGAGCCTGCGGTCACAGGGACAGAGGGCGCAGGCCGCCAGAGCTCCGGATGCCAGCGGCAGCTCCCCGTCCCGCTCAAAGGGAGGGAGGGCCGCCGCTGGCGCCCAGTCGCCTGTGCCACCCTCCGGGTCTCAAAGCACTCCTCAGTCAGCTCAAGGACCGGGGCCACCTGGCCTTCGGGGTCACATGGGCTTGGGCACGACGGAAGGGACCGCTTGCCCCCGTGGAACAGACATTCTCCCCGTGGACAACCTCAGGTGCCGGGACCCTCTGCTCCGCCTTGGAAAACCCACCTTCTGCAATGTATGCCCAACGCAATCAGGCCGAGCAGATTGACCCCCTCGGCCCGGCCCCAGTGTGTGATGGGGCTCTGTGCGTGAGGGCTTGCTCTTCCCCACCTACACCAGGCACGGCATCTAACACACACACACACACACACACACACCACGCAGAGACACCCAGACCACGCACGCACGCACGGGGACGCACCCTCCTCTCCCCCACCCCACACACGAGCAGCCGAAGGACAAGAGGGTATGGCTGGGGCCTGAGCGGGAACAAGCGAAGCCTTGGTTTGCGGCCCCTCGGCCAACTGCATCAGGATTTTTGTCTGGGCTCGGAGGCCAGAGGATCTCTGCCATTTGCTAGCAGGGCCAGGGATGGCAGGAGGGTGGGTACGGGGCTCAGCCAGGGCCAGTTCTGCTGGCACGATCCTGTAGCACGTGGCCGCGTAGCACGGGGCCGGGTCTGAAGGAGGCCAAGCAGGGGCACAAGACCCAGCAGCGGCACAGGGAAGAGGCCCAGGGCACCCAGGAGCAGACGAGACCCGGGAGTCGTGCGTGCTTGGCGTGGCCGCGGGCCCCGTGACGCCCGAGGACTCGAGTGCTCAGCCCCGTGTAGTGGCCGCGAAGGCCTGCCTGGGAGAAACGCCCCGGGAGGCCGGCAGGAACCCGGGATCGGAAGGGATGTGGAGGGGCCCCGGGTCGGAGGAGATGGCTTTGGCTGTGTTTGGTTTTGTTTCTTCTTCCCAAGATCCCGGGTGTGAAAGGGGCCAGAGGTGAAGTCCTGGGCTGGAAAGCCTCACGATTCAGCCCCGCAGCCCCAGGCCCTGAGTGTGGAGGAGGGCGGAGCGGGTCGGCGAAGGGCGCGGCTGCCGTTTTCCTGATGGGCTGGAGGGGCAGTGGCGCTTTCCGGACGAAGAGGACCGGAAGGGTCCCCGAGACCTCCGCTGGGAGCCACGCACCCACCCAAGGATACGGCTCCAGGAGGCGACGGAGGAGGGCGGCTGCTTGCCCTGGCCCGAGCTGTGCGTCCCCCGCCTTGGCCACAGCAGTGGACATTCCCAGAAGAACAAGCGCCCGAGAGCACTGAGAAATTTTCCCCCGAGAAAACTTGACCCTCGTCCTGGCAGCAGGACACCTCGGGAAGAAAGCCACCCAGCGGCCACCTGGGCGAGACCGGCTGCCCGAGCAGGCGCGCGGGGCCTCTGGCCGCTGGTCCCGGGCTGCCAGCCCCCACCCGGACTCCCAGCCGTGCCAGGAGAGCAGCGTGGAGACGCACGCCGGGGCCCTCGGCAGGCTCTTGGGGCTCCCGGAGGCGGCGGCTAGCGTCTACGGCCATACCACCCTGAACGCGCCCGATCTCGTCTGATCTCGGAAGCTAAGCAGGGTCGGGCCTGGTTAGTACTTGGATGGGAGACCGCCTGGGAATACCAGGTGCTGTAGGCTTTTGCTCCTCCCTCCCTCGCTGCTCCTTTTGTCTTCGGGGACTTCGCCACCACCCCCCCACCACCACCACCACCCCCAGCACCACCACCACCACCACCACAACGACCCACCGTGACCACGACCCCGACCCCGTCCGGGCCACCCGCCAGACCCACGCACACCGAATCCTCACAGCTACGTCCCCGAATCCTCTCCCCTCCCCACACTCTCCTGGGGCGCGCGCCCGCGACACGGGTCACCAGCGAGGTTGGTCCCAGGCCACGTTGGGGACCGCTCCCCAACTGCCCTCCAGGCGGGCGGGGAGGGACGTGCGGAAGCCATGAGAAAGTGGGTCCTGCACCCCAGCGGGCCCCACAGCGGGACGCGCCACACCTGGGCTCGCCACAAGGTGGTGCACTGGGTCCAGGGCAAGACGCCAGGGGACAGAGAAGCAGGGAGCCTCAGTCGGGTGCTGCTCCACGTCGCGCTCCGTCGCTCAACCCAAGACAGGGCAGCCAGCGCGCGACCTCTACGTGGGATCCCGCCTCCCACGGCAGAGCCTGCGGTCACAGGGACAGAGGGCGCAGGCCGCCAGAGCTCCGGATGCCAGCGGCAGCTCCCCGTCCCGCTCAAAGGGAGGGAGGGCCGCCGCTGGCGCCCAGTCGCCTGTGCCACCCTCCGGGTCTCAAAGCACTCCTCAGTCAGCTCAAGGACCGGGGCCACCTGGCCTTCGGGGTCACATGGGCTTGGGCACGACGGAAGGGACCGCTTGCCCCCGTGGAACAGACATTCTCCCCGTGGACAACCTCAGGTGCCGGGACCCTCTGCTCCGCCTTGGAAAACCCACCTTCTGCAATGTATGCCCAACGCAATCAGGCCGAGCAGATTGACCCCCTCGGCCCGGCCCCAGTGTGTGATGGGGCTCTGTGCGTGAGGGCTTGCTCTTCCCCACCTACACCAGGCACGGCATCTAACACACACACACACACACACACACACACCACGCAGAGACACCCAGACCACGCACGCACGCACGGGGACGCACCCTCCTCTCCCCCACCCCACACACGAGCAGCCGAAGGACAAGAGGGTATGGCTGGGGCCTGAGCGGGAACAAGCGAAGCCTTGGTTTGCGGCCCCTCGGCCAACTGCATCAGGATTTTTGTCTGGGCTCGGAGGCCAGAGGATCTCTGCCATTTGCTAGCAGGGCCAGGGATGGCAGGAGGGTGGGTACGGGGCTCAGCCAGGGCCAGTTCTGCTGGCACGATCCTGTAGCACGTGGCCGCGTAGCACGGGGCCGGGTCTGAAGGAGGCCAAGCAGGGGCACAAGACCCAGCAGCGGCACAGGGAAGAGGCCCAGGGCACCCAGGAGCAGACGAGACCCGGGAGTCGTGCGTGCTTGGCGTGGCCGCGGGCCCCGTGACGCCCGAGGACTCGAGTGCTCAGCCCCGTGTAGTGGCCGCGAAGGCCTGCCTGGGAGAAACGCCCCGGGAGGCCGGCAGGAACCCGGGATCGGAAGGGATGTGGAGGGGCCCCGGGTCGGAGGAGATGGCTTTGGCTGTGTTTGGTTTTGTTTCTTCTTCCCAAGATCCCGGGTGTGAAAGGGGCCAGAGGTGAAGTCCTGGGCTGGAAAGCCTCACGATTCAGCCCCGCAGCCCCAGGCCCTGAGTGTGGAGGAGGGCGGAGCGGGTCGGCGAAGGGCGCGGCTGCCGTTTTCCTGATGGGCTGGAGGGGCAGTGGCGCTTTCCGGACGAAGAGGACCGGAAGGGTCCCCGAGACCTCCGCTGGGAGCCACGCACCCACCCAAGGATACGGCTCCAGGAGGCGACGGAGGAGGGTGGCTGCTTGCCCTGGCCCGAGCTGTGCGTCCCCCGCCTTGGCCACAGCAGTGGACATTCCCAGAAGAACAAGCGCCCGAGAGCACTGAGAAATTTTCCCCCGAGAAAACTTGACCCTCGTCCTGGCAGCAGGACACCTCGGGAAGAAAGCCACCCAGCGGCCACCTGGGCGAGACCGGCTGCCCGAGCAGGCGCGCGGGGCCTCTGGCCGCTGGTCCCGGGCTGCCAGCCCCCACCCGGACTCCCAGCCGTGCCAGGAGAGCAGCGTGGAGACGCACGCCGGGGCCCTCGGCAGGCTCTTGGGGCTCCCGGAGGCAGCGGCTAGCGTCTACGGCCATACCACCCTGAACGCGCCCAATCTCGTCTGATCTCGGAAGCTAAGCAGGGTCGGGCCTGGTTAGTACTTGGATGGGAGACCGCCTGGGAATACCAGGTGCTGTAGGCTTTTGCTCCTCCCTCCCTCGCTGCTCCTTTTGTCTTCGGGGACTTCGCCACCACCCCCCCCACCACCACCACCACCCCCAGCACCACCACCACCACCACCACCACAACGACCCACCGTGACCACGACCCCGACCCCGTCCGGGCCACCCGCCAGACCCACGCACACCGAATCCTCACAGCTACGTCCCCGAATCCTCTCCCCTCCCCACACTCTCCTGGGGCGCGCGCCCGCGACACGGGTCACCAGCGAGTTTGGTCCCAGGCCACGTTGGGGACCGCTCCCCAACTGCCCTCCAGGCGGGCGGGGAGGGACGTGCGGAAGCCATGAGAAAGTGGGTCCTGCACCCCAGCGGGCCCCACAGCGGGACGCGCCACACCTGGGCTCGCCACAAGGTGGTGCACTGGGTCCAGGGCAAGACGCCAGGGGACAGAGAAGCAGGGAGCCTCAGTCGGGTGCTGCTCCACGTCGCGCTCTGTCGCTCAACCCAAGACAGGGCAGCCAGCGCGCGACCTCTACGTGGGATCCCGCCTCCCACGGCAGAGCCTGCGGTCACAGGGACAGAGGGCGCAGGCCGCCAGAGCTCCGGATGCCAGCGGCAGCTCCCCGTCCCGCTCAAAGGGAGGGAGGGCCGCCGCTGGCGCCCAGTCGCCTGTGCCACCCTCCGGGTCTCAAAGCACTCCTCAGTCAGCTCAAGGACCGGGGCCACCTGGCCTTCGGGGTCACATGGGCTTGGGCACGACGGAAGGGACCGCTTGCCCCCGTGGAACAGACATTCTCCCCGTGGACAACCTCAGGTGCCGGGACCCTCTGCTCCGCCTTGGAAAACCCACCTTCTGCAATGTATGCCCAACGCAATCAGGCCGAGCAGATTGACCCCCTCGGCCCGGCCCCAGTGTGTGATGGGGCTCTGTGCGTGAGGGCTTGCTCTTCCCCACCTACACCAGGCACGGCATCTAACACACACACACACACACACACACACACCACGCAGAGACACCCAGACCACGCACGCACGCACGGGGACGCACCCTCCTCTCCCCCACCCCACACACGAGCAGCCGAAGGACAAGAGGGTATGGCTGGGGCCTGAGCGGGAACAAGCGAAGCCTTGGTTTGCGGCCCCTCGGCCAACTGCATCAGGATTTTTGTCTGGGCTCGGAGGCCAGAGGATCTCTGCCATTTGCTAGCAGGGCCAGGGATGGCAGGAGGGTGGGTACGGGGCTCAGCCAGGGCCAGTTCTGCTGGCACGATCCTGTAGCACGTGGCCGCGTAGCACGGGGCCGGGTCTGAAGGAGGCCAAGCAGGGGCACAAGACCCAGCAGCGGCACAGGGAAGAGGCCCAGGGCACCCAGGAGCAGACGAGACCCGGGAGTCGTGCGTGCTTGGCGTGGCCGCGGGCCCCGTGACGCCCGAGGACTCGAGTGCTCAGCCCCGTGTAGTGGCCGCGAAGGCCTGCCTGGGAGAAACGCCCCGGGAGGCCGGCAGGAACCCGGGATCGGAAGGGATGTGGAGGGGCCCCGGGTCGGAGGAGATGGCTTTGGCTGTGTTTGGTTTTGTTTCTTCTTCCCAAGATCCCGGGTGTGAAAGGGGCCAGAGGTGAAGTCCTGGGCTGGAAAGCCTCACGATTCAGCCCCGCAGCCCCAGGCCCTGAGTGTGGAGGAGGGCGGAGCGGGTCGGCGAAGGGCGCGGCTGCCGTTTTCCTGATGGGCTGGAGGGGCAGTGGCGCTTTCCGGACGAAGAGGACCGGAAGGGTCCCCGAGACCTCCGCTGGGAGCCACGCACCCACCCAAGGATACGGCTCCAGGAGGCGACGGAGGAGGGCGGCTGCTTGCCCTGGCCCGAGCTGTGCGTCCCCCGCCTTGGCCACAGCAGTGGACATTCCCAGAAGAACAAGCGCCCGAGAGCACTGAGAAATTTTCCCCCGAGAAAACTTGACCCTCGTCCTGGCAGCAGGACACCTCGGGAAGAAAGCCACCCAGCGGCCACCTGGGCGAGACCGGCTGCCCGAGCAGGCGCGCGGGGCCTCTGGCCGCTGGCACCGGGCTGCCAGCCCCCACCCGGACTCCCAGCCGTGCCAGGAGAGCAGCGTGGAGACGCACGCCGGGGACCTCGGCAGGCTCTTGGGGCTCCCGGAGGTGGCGGCTAGCGTCTACGGCCATACCACCCTGAACGCGCCCGATCTCGTCTGATCTCGGAAGCTAAGCAGGGTCGGGCCTGGTTAGTACTTGGATGGGAGACCGCCTGGGAATACCGGGTGCTGTAGGCTTTTGCTCCTCCCTCCCTCGCTGCTCCTTTTGTCTTCGGGGACTTCGCCACCACCCCCCCCCCCACCACCACCACCCCCAGCACCACCACCACCACCACCACCACAACGACCCACCGTGACCACGACCCCGACCCCGTCCGGGCCACCCGCCAGACCCACGCACACCGAATCCTCACAGCTACGTCCCCGAATCCTCTCCCCTCCCCACACTCTCCTGGGGCGCGCGCCCGCGACACGGGTCACCAGCGAGGTTGGTCCCAGGCCACGTTGGGGACCGCTCCCCAACTGCCCTCCAGGCGGGCGGGGAGGGACGTGCGGAAGCCATGAGAAAGTGGGTCCTGCACCCCAGCGGGCCCCACAGCGGGACGCGCCACACCTGGGCTCGCCACAAGGTGGTGCACTGGGTCCAGGGCAAGACGCCAGGGGACAGAGAAGCAGGGAGCCTCAGTCGGGTGCTGCTCCACGTCGCGCTCCGTCGCTCAACCCAAGACAGGGCAGCCAGCGCGCGACCTCTACGTGGGATCCCGCCTCCCACGGCAGAGCCTGCGGTCACAGGGACAGAGGGCGCAGGCCGCCAGAGCTCCGGATGCCAGCGGCAGCTCCCCGTCCCGCTCAAAGGGAGGGAGGGCCGCCGCTGGCGCCCAGTCGCCTGTGCCACCCTCCGGGTCTCAAAGCACTCCTCAGTCAGCTCAAGGACCGGGGCCACCTGGCCTTCGGGGTCACATGGGCTTGGGCACGACGGAAGGGACCGCTTGCCCCCGTGGAACAGACATTCTCCCCGTGGACAACCTCAGGTGCCGGGACCCTCTGCTCCGCCTTGGAAAACCCACCTTCTGCAATGTATGCCCAACGCAATCAGGCCGAGCAGATTGACCCCCTCGGCCCGGCCCCAGTGTGTGATGGGGCTCTGTGCGTGAGGGCTTGCTCTTCCCCACCTACACCAGGCACGGCATCTAACACACACACACACACACACACACACCACGCAGAGACACCCAGACCACGCACGCACGCACGGGGACGCACCCTCCTCTCCCCCACCCCACACACGAGCAGCCGAAGGACAAGAGGGTATGGCTGGGGCCTGAGCGGGAACAAGCGAAGCCTTGGTTTGCGGCCCCTCGGCCAACTGCATCAGGATTTTTGTCTGGGCTCGGAGGCCAGAGGATCTCTGCCATTTGCTAGCAGGGCCAGTGATGGCAGGAGGGTGGGTACGGGGCTCAGCCAGGGCCAGTTCTGCTGGCACGATCCTGTAGCACGTGGCCGCGTAGCACGGGGCCGGGTCTGAAGGAGGCCAAGCAGGGGCACAAGACCCAGCAGCGGCACAGGGAAGAGGCCCAGGGCACCCAGGAGCAGACGAGACCCGGGAGTCGTGCGTGCTTGGCGTGGCCGCGGGCCCCGTGACGCCCGAGGACTCGAGTGCTCAGCCCCGTGTAGTGGCCGCGAAGGCCTGCCTGGGAGAAACGCCCCGGGAGGCCAGCAGGAACCCGGGATCGGAAGGGATGTGGAGGGGCCCCGGGTCGGAGGAGATGGCTTTGGCTGTGTTTGGTTTTGTTTCTTCTTCCCAAGATCCCGGGTGTGAAAGGGGCCAGAGGTGAAGTCCTGGGCTGGAAAGCCTCACGATTCAGCCCCGCAGCCCCAGGCCCTGAGTGTGGAGGAGGGCGGAGCGGGTCGGCGAAGGGCGCGGCTGCCGTTTTCCTGATGGGCTGGAGGGGCAGTGGCGCTTTCCGGACGAAGAGGACCGGAAGGGTCCCCGAGACCTCCGCTGGGAGCCACGCACCCACCCAAGGATACGGCTCCAGGAGGCGACGGAGGAGGGCGGCTGCTTGCCCTGGCCCGAGCTGTGCGTCCCCCGCCTTGGCCACAGCAGTGGACATTCCCAGAAGAACAAGCGCCCGAGAGCACTGAGAAATTTTCCCCCGAGAAAACTTGACCCTCGTCCTGGCAGCAGGACACCTCGGGAAGAAAGCCACCCAGCGGCCACCTGGGCGAGACCGGCTGCCCGAGCAGGCGCGCGGGGCCTCTGGCCGCTGGCCCCGGGCTGCCAGCCCCCACCCGGACTCCCAGCCGTGCCAGGAGAGCAGCGTGGAGACGCACGCCGGGGCCCTCGGCAGGCTCTTGGGGCTCCCGGAGGCGGCGGCTAGCGTCTACGGCCATACCACCCTGAACGCGCCCGATCTCGTCTGATCTCGGAAGCTAAGCAGGGTCGGGCCTGGTTAGTACTTGGATGGGAGACCGCCTGGGAATACCGGGTGCTGTAGGCTTTTGCTCCTCCCTCCCTCGCTGCTCCTTTTGTCTTCGGGGACTTCGCCACCACCCCCCCCACCACCACCACCACCCCCAGCACCACCACCACCACCACCACCACAACGACCCACCGTGACCACGACCCCGACCCCGTCCGGGCCACCCGCCAGACCCACGCACACCGAATCCTCACAGCTACGTCCCCGAATCCTCTCCCCTCCCCACACTCTCCTGGGGCGCGCGCCCGCGACACGGGTCACCAGCGAGGTTGGTCCCAGGCCACGTTGGGGACCGCTCCCCAACTGCCCTCCAGGCGGGCGGGGAGGGACGTGCGGAAGCCATGAGAAAGTGGGTCCTGCACCCCAGCGGGCCCCACAGCGGGACGCGCCACACCTGGGCTCGCCACAAGGTGGTGCACTGGGTCCAGGGCAAGACGCCAGGGGACAGAGAAGCAGGGAGCCTCAGTCGGGTGCTGCTCCACGTCGCGCTCCGTCGCTCAACCCAAGACAGGGCAGCCAGCGCGCGACCTCTACGTGGGATCCCGCCTCCCACGGCAGAGCCTGCGGTCACAGGGACAGAGGGCGCAGGCCGCCAGAGCTCCGGATGCCAGCGGCAGCTCCCCGTCCCGCTCAAAGGGAGGGAGGGCCGCCGCTGGCGCCCAGTCGCCTGTGCCACCCTCCGGGTCTCAAAGCACTCCTCAGTCAGCTCAAGGACCGGGGCCACCTGGCCTTCGGGGTCACATGGGCTTGGGCACGACGGAAGGGACCGCTTGCCCCCGTGGAACAGACATTCTCCCCGTGGACAACCTCAGGTGCCGGGACCCTCTGCTCCGCCTTGGAAAACCCACCTTCTGCAATGTATGCCCAACGCAATCAGGCCGAGCAGATTGACCCCCTCGGCCCGGCCCCAGTGTGTGATGGGGCTCTGTGCGTGAGGGCTTGCTCTTCCCCACCTACACCAGGCACGGCATCTAACACACACACACACACACACACACACCACGCAGAGACACCCAGACCACGCACGCACGCACGGGGACGCACCCTCCTCTCCCCCACCCCACACACGAGCAGCCGAAGGACAAGAGGGTATGGCTGGGGCCTGAGCGGGAACAAGCGAAGCCTTGGTTTGCGGCCCCTCGGCCAACTGCATCAGGATTTTTGTCTGGGCTCGGAGGCCAGAGGATCTCTGCCATTTGCTAGCAGGGCCAGGGATGGCAGGAGGGTGGGTACGGGGCTCAGCCAGGGCCAGTTCTGCTGGCACGATCCTGTAGCACGTGGCCGCGTAGCACGGGGCCGGGTCTGAAGGAGGCCAAGCAGGGGCACAAGACCCAGCAGCGGCACAGGGAAGAGGCCCAGGGCACCCAGGAGCAGACGAGACCCGGGAGTCGTGCGTGCTTGGCGTGGCCGCGGGCCCCGTGACGCCCGAGGACTCGAGTGCTCAGCCCCGTGTAGTGGCCGCGAAGGCCTGCCTGGGAGAAACGCCCCGGGAGGCCGGCAGGAACCCGGGATCGGAAGGGATGTGGAGGGGCCCCGGGTCGGAGGAGATGGCTTTGGCTGTGTTTGGTTTTGTTTCTTCTTCCCAAGATCCCGGGTGTGAAAGGGGCCAGAGGTGAAGTCCTGGGCTGGAAAGCCTCACGATTCAGCCCCGCAGCCCCAGGCCCTGAGTGTGGAGGAGGGCGGAGCGGGTCGGCGAAGGGCGCGGCTGCCGTTTTCCTGATGGGCTGGAGGGGCAGTGGCGCTTTCCGGACGAAGAGGACCGGAAGGGTCCCCGAGACCTCCGCTGGGAGCCACGCACCCACCCAAGGATACGGCTCCAGGAGGCGACGGAGGAGGGCGGCTGCTTGCCCTGGCCCGAGCTGTGCGTCCCCCGCCTTGGCCACAGCAGTGGACATTCCCAGAAGAACAAGCGCCCGAGAGCACTGAGAAATTTTCCCCCGAGAAAACTTGACCCTCGTCCTGGCAGCAGGACACCTCGGGAAGAAAGCCACCCAGCGGCCACCTGGGCGAGACCGGCTGCCCGAGCAGGCGCGCGGGGCCTCTGGCCGCTGGCCCCGGGCTGCCAGCCCCCACCCGGACTCCCAGCCGTGCCAGGAGAGCAGCGTGGAGACGCACGCCGGGGCCCTCGGCAGGCTCTTGGGGCTCCCGGAGGCGGCGGCTAGCGTCTACGGCCATACCACCCTGAACGCGCCCGATCTCGTCTGATCTCGGAAGCTAAGCAGGGTCGGGCCTGGTTAGTACTTGGATGGGAGACCGCCTGGGAATACCGGGTGCTGTAGGCTTTTGCTCCTCCCTCCCTCGCTGCTCCTTTTGTCTTCGGGGACTTCGCCACCACCCCCCCCACCACCACCACCACCCCCAGCACCACCACCACCACCACCACCACAACGACCCACCGTGACCACGACCCCGACCCCGTCCGGGCCACCCGCCAGACCCACGCACACCGAATCCTCACAGCTACGTCCCCGAATCCTCTCCCCTCCCCACACTCTCCTGGGGCGCGCGCCCGCGACACGGGTCACCAGCGAGGTTGGTCCCAGGCCACGTTGGGGACCGCTCCCCAACTGCCCTCCAGGCGGGCGGGGAGGGACGTGCGGAAGCCATGAGAAAGTGGGTCCTGCACCCCAGCGGGCCCCACAGCGGGACGCGCCACACCTGGGCTCGCCACAAGGTGGTGCACTGGGTCCAGGGCAAGACGCCAGGGGACAGAGAAGCAGGGAGCCTCAGTCGGGTGCTGCTCCACGTCGCGCTCCGTCGCTCAACCCAAGACAGGGCAGCCAGCGCGCGACCTCTACGTGGGATCCCGCCTCCCACGGCAGAGCCTGCGGTCACAGGGACAGAGGGCGCAGGCCGCCAGAGCTCCGGATGCCAGCGGCAGCTCCCCGTCCCGCTCAAAGGGAGGGAGGGCCGCCGCTGGCGCCCAGTCGCCTGTGCCACCCTCCGGGTCTCAAAGCACTCCTCAGTCAGCTCAAGGACCGGGGCCACCTGGCCTTCGGGGTCACATGGGCTTGGGCACGACGGAAGGGACCGCTTGCCCCCGTGGAACAGACATTCTCCCCGTGGACAACCTCAGGTGCCGGGACCCTCTGCTCCGCCTTGGAAAACCCACCTTCTGCAATGTATGCCCAACGCAATCAGGCCGAGCAGATTGACCCCCTCGGCCCGGCCCCAGTGTGTGATGGGGCTCTGTGCGTGAGGGCTTGCTCTTCCCCACCTACACCAGGCACGGCATCTAACACACACACACACACACACACACACCACGCAGAGACACCCAGACCACGCACGCACGCACGGGGACGCACCCTCCTCTCCCCCACCCCACACACGAGCAGCCGAAGGACAAGAGGGTATGGCTGGGGCCTGAGCGGGAACAAGCGAAGCCTTGGTTTGCGGCCCCTCGGCCAACTGCATCAGGATTTTTGTCTGGGCTCGGAGGCCAGAGGATCTCTGCCATTTGCTAGCAGGGCCAGGGATGGCAGGAGGGTGGGTACGGGGCTCAGCCAGGGCCAGTTCTGCTGGCACGATCCTGTAGCACGTGGCCGCGTAGCACGGGGCCGGGTCTGAAGGAGGCCAAGCAGGGGCACAAGACCCAGCAGCGGCACAGGGAAGAGGCCCAGGGCACCCAGGAGCAGACGAGACCCGGGAGTCGTGCGTGCTTGGCGTGGCCGCGGGCCCCGTGACGCCCGAGGACTCGAGTGCTCAGCCCCGTGTAGTGGCCGCGAAGGCCTGCCTGGGAGAAACGCCCCGGGAGGCCGGCAGGAACCCGGGATCGGAAGGGATGTGGAGGGGCCCCGGGTCGGAGGAGATGGCTTTGGCTGTGTTTGGTTTTGTTTCTTCTTCCCAAGATCCCGGGTGTGAAAGGGGCCAGAGGTGAAGTCCTGGGCTGGAAAGCCTCACGATTCAGCCCCGCAGCCCCAGGCCCTGAGTGTGGAGGAGGGCGGAGCGGGTCGGCGAAGGGCGCGGCTGCCGTTTTCCTGATGGGCTGGAGGGGCAGTGGCGCTTTCCGGACGAAGAGGACCGGAAGGGTCCCCGAGACCTCCGCTGGGAGCCACGCACCCACCCAAGGATACGGCTCCAGGAGGCGACGGAGGAGGGCGGCTGCTTGCCCTGGCCCGAGCTGTGCGTCCCCCGCCTTGGCCACAGCAGTGGACATTCCCAGAAGAACAAGCGCCCGAGAGCACTGAGAAATTTTCCCCCGAGAAAACTTGACCCTCGTCCTGGCAGCAGGACACCTCGGGAAGAAAGCCACCCAGCGGCCACCTGGGCGAGACCGGCTGCCCGAGCAGGCGCGCGGGGCCTCTGGCCGCTGGCCCCGGGCTGCCAGCCCCCACCCGGACTCCCAGCCGTGCCAGGAGAGCAGCGTGGAGACGCACGCCGGGGCCCTCGGCAGGCTCTTGGGGCTCCCGGAGGCGGCGGCTAGCGTCTACGGCCATACCACCCTGAACGCGCCCGATCTCGTCTGATCTCGGAAGCTAAGCAGGGTCGGGCCTGGTTAGTACTTGGATGGGAGACCGCCTGGGAATACCGGGTGCTGTAGGCTTTTGCTCCTCCCTCCCTCGCTGCTCCTTTTGTCTTCGGGGACTTCGCCACCACCCCCCACCACCACCACCACCACCCCCAGCACCACCACCACCACCACCACCACAACGACCCACCGTGACCACGACCCCGACCCCGTCCGGGCCACCCGCCAGACCCACGCACACCGAATCCTCACAGCTACGTCCCCGAATCCTCTCCCCTCCCCACACTCTCCTGGGGCGCGCGCCCGCGACACGGGTCACCAGCGAGGTTGGTCCCAGGCCACGTTGGGGACCGCTCCCCAACTGCCCTCCAGGCGGGCGGGGAGGGACGTGCGGAAGCCATGAGAAAGTGGGTCCTGCACCCCAGCGGGCCCCACAGCGGGACGCGCCACACCTGGGCTCGCCACAAGGTGGTGCACTGGGTCCAGGGCAAGACGCCAGGGGACAGAGAAGCAGGGAGCCTCAGTCGGGTGCTGCTCCACGTCGCGCTCCGTCGCTCAACCCAAGACAGGGCAGCCAGCGCGCGACCTCTACGTGGGATCCCGCCTCCCACGGCAGAGCCTGCGGTCACAGGGACAGAGGGCGCAGGCCGCCAGAGCTCCGGATGCCAGCGGCAGCTCCCCGTCCCGCTCAAAGGGAGGGAGGGCCGCCGCTGGCGCCCAGTCGCCTGTGCCACCCTCCGGGTCTCAAAGCACTCCTCAGTCAGCTCAAGGACCGGGGCCACCTGGCCTTCGGGGTCACATGGGCTTGGGCACGACGGAAGGGACCGCTTGCCCCCGTGGAACAGACATTCTCCCCGTGGACAACCTCAGGTGCCGGGACCCTCTGCTCCGCCTTGGAAAACCCACCTTCTGCAATGTATGCCCAACGCAATCAGGCCGAGCAGATTGACCCCCTCGGCCCGGCCCCAGTGTGTGATGGGGCTCTGTGCGTGAGGGCTTGCTCTTCCCCACCTACACCAGGCACGGCACTAACACACACACACACACACACACACACACCACGCAGAGACACCCAGACCACGCACGCACGCACGGGGACGCACCCTCCTCTCCCCCACCCCACACACGAGCAGCCGAAGGACAAGAGGGTATGGCTGGGGCCTGAGCGGGAACAAGCGAAGCCTTGGTTTGCGGCCCCTCGGCCAACTGCATCAGGATTTTTGTCTGGGCTCGGAGGCCAGAGGATCTCTGCCATTTGCTAGCAGGGCCAGGGATGGCAGGAGGGTGGGTACGGGGCTCAGCCAGGGCCAGTTCTGCTGGCACGATCCTGTAGCACGTGGCCGCGTAGCACGGGGCCGGGTCTGAAGGAGGCCAAGCAGGGGCACAAGACCCAGCAGCGGCACAGGGAAGAGGCCCAGGGCACCCAGGAGCAGACGAGACCCGGGAGTCGTGCGTGCTTGGCGTGGCCGCGGGCCCCGTGACGCCCGAGGACTCGAGTGCTCAGCCCCGTGTAGTGGCCGCGAAGGCCTGCCTGGGAGAAACGCCCCGGGAGGCCGGCAGGAACCCGGGATCGGAAGGGATGTGGAGGGGCCCCGGGTCGGAGGAGATGGCTTTGGCTGTGTTTGGTTTTGTTTCTTCTTCCCAAGATCCCGGGTGTGAAAGGGGCCAGAGGTGAAGTCCTGGGCTGGAAAGCCTCACGATTCAGCCCCGCAGCCCCAGGCCCTGAGTGTGGAGGAGGGCGGAGCGGGTCGGCGAAGGGCGCGGCTGCCGTTTTCCTGATGGGCTGGAGGGGCAGTGGCGCTTTCCGGACGAAGAGGACCGGAAGGGTCCCCGAGACCTCCGCTGGGAGCCACGCACCCACCCAAGGATACGGCTCCAGGAGGCGACGGAGGAGGGCGGCTGCTTGCCCTGGCCCGAGCTGTGCGTCCCCCGCCTTGGCCACAGCAGTGGACATTCCCAGAAGAACAAGCGCCCGAGAGCACTGAGAAATTTTCCCCCGAGAAAACTTGACCCTCGTCCTGGCAGCAGGACACCTCGGGAAGAAAGCCACCCAGCGGCCACCTGGGCGAGACCGGCTGCCCGAGCAGGCGCGCGGGGCCTCTGGCCGCTGGCCCCGGGCTGCCAGCCCCCACCCGGACTCCCAGCCGTGCCAGGAGAGCAGCGTGGAGACGCACGCCGGGGCCCTCGGCAGGCTCTTGGGGCTCCCGGAGGCGGCGGCTAGCGTCTACGGCCATACCACCCTGAACGCGCCCGATCTCGTCTGATCTCGGAAGCTAAGCAGGGTCGGGCCTGGTTAGTACTTGGATGGGAGACCGCCTGGGAATACCGGGTGCTGTAGGCTTTTGCTCCTCCCTCCCTCGCTGCTCCTTTTGTCTTCGGGGACTTCGCCACCACCCCCCACCACCACCACCACCACCCCCAGCACCACCACCACCACCACCACCACAACGACCCACCGTGACCACGACCCCGACCCCGTCCGGGCCACCCGCCAGACCCACGCACACCGAATCCTCACAGCTACGTCCCCGAATCCTCTCCCCTCCCCACACTCTCCTGGGGCGCGCGCCCGCGACACGGGTCACCAGCGAGGTTGGTCCCAGGCCACGTTGGGGACCGCTCCCCAACTGCCCTCCAGGCGGGCGGGGAGGGACGTGCGGAAGCCATGAGAAAGTGGGTCCTGCACCCCAGCGGGCCCCACAGCGGGACGCGCCACACCTGGGCTCGCCACAAGGTGGTGCACTGGGTCCAGGGCAAGACGCCAGGGGACAGAGAAGCAGGGAGCCTCAGTCGGGTGCTGCTCCACGTCGCGCTCCGTCGCTCAACCCAAGACAGGGCAGCCAGCGCGCGACCTCTACGTGGGATCCCGCCTCCCACGGCAGAGCCTGCGGTCACAGGGACAGAGGGCGCAGGCCGCCAGAGCTCCGGATGCCAGCGGCAGCTCCCCGTCCCGCTCAAAGGGAGGGAGGGCCGCCGCTGGCGCCCAGTCGCCTGTGCCACCCTCCGGGTCTCAAAGCACTCCTCAGTCAGCTCAAGGACCGGGGCCACCTGGCCTTCGGGGTCACATGGGCTTGGGCACGACGGAAGGGACCGCTTGCCCCCGTGGAACAGACATTCTCCCCGTGGACAACCTCAGGTGCCGGGACCCTCTGCTCCGCCTTGGAAAACCCACCTTCTGCAATGTATGCCCAACGCAATCAGGCCGAGCAGATTGACCCCCTCGGCCCGGCCCCAGTGTGTGATGGGGCTCTGTGCGTGAGGGCTTGCTCTTCCCCACCTACACCAGGCACGGCATCTAACACACACACACACACACACACACACCACGCAGAGACACCCAGACCACGCACGCACGCACGGGGACGCACCCTCCTCTCCCCCACCCCACACACGAGCAGCCGAAGGACAAGAGGGTATGGCTGGGGCCTGAGCGGGAACAAGCGAAGCCTTGGTTTGCGGCCCCTCGGCCAACTGCATCAGGATTTTTGTCTGGGCTCGGAGGCCAGAGGATCTCTGCCATTTGCTAGCAGGGCCAGGGATGGCAGGAGGGTGGGTACGGGGCTCAGCCAGGGCCAGTTCTGCTGGCACGATCCTGTAGCACGTGGCCGCGTAGCACGGGGCCGGGTCTGAAGGAGGCCAAGCAGGGGCACAAGACCCAGCAGCGGCACAGGGAAGAGGCCCAGGGCACCCAGGAGCAGACGAGACCCGGGAGTCGTGCGTGCTTGGCGTGGCCGCGGGCCCCGTGACGCCCGAGGACTCGAGTGCTCAGCCCCGTGTAGTGGCCGCGAAGGCCTGCCTGGGAGAAACGCCCCGGGAGGCCGGCAGGAACCCGGGATCGGAAGGGATGTGGAGGGGCCCCGGGTCGGAGGAGATGGCTTTGGCTGTGTTTGGTTTTGTTTCTTCTTCCCAAGATCCCGGGTGTGAAAGGGGCCAGAGGTGAAGTCCTGGGCTGGAAAGCCTCACGATTCAGCCCCGCAGCCCCAGGCCCTGAGTGTGGAGGAGGGCGGAGCGGGTCGGCGAAGGGCGCGGCTGCCGTTTTCCTGATGGGCTGGAGGGGCAGTGGCGCTTTCCGGACGAAGAGGACCGGAAGGGTCCCCGAGACCTCCGCTGGGAGCCACGCACCCACCCAAGGATACGGCTCCAGGAGGCGACGGAGGAGGGCGGCTGCTTGCCCTGGCCCGAGCTGTGCGTCCCCCGCCTTGGCCACAGCAGTGGACATTCCCAGAAGAACAAGCGCCCGAGAGCACTGAGAAATTTTCCCCCGAGAAAACTTGACCCTCGTCCTGGCAGCAGGACACCTCGGGAAGAAAGCCACCCAGCGGCCACCTGGGCGAGACCGGCTGCCCGAGCAGGCGCGCGGGGCCTCTGGCCGCTGGCCCCGGGCTGCCAGCCCCCACCCGGACTCCCAGCCGTGCCAGGAGAGCAGCGTGGAGACGCACGCCGGGGCCCTCGGCAGGCTCTTGGGGCTCCCGGAGGCGGCGGCTAGCGTCTACGGCCATACCACCCTGAACGCGCCCGATCTCGTCTGATCTCGGAAGCTAAGCAGGGTCGGGCCTGGTTAGTACTTGGATGGGAGACCGCCTGGGAATACCGGGTGCTGTAGGCTTTTGCTCCTCCCTCCCTCGCTGCTCCTTTTGTCTTCGGGGACTTCGCCACCACCCCCCACCACCACCACCACCACCCCCAGCACCACCACCACCACCACCACCACAACGACCCACCGTGACCACGACCCCGACCCCGTCCGGGCCACCCGCCAGACCCACGCACACCGAATCCTCACAGCTACGTCCCCGAATCCTCTCCCCTCCCCACACTCTCCTGGGGCGCGCGCCCGCGACACGGGTCACCAGCGAGGTTGGTCCCAGGCCACGTTGGGGACCGCTCCCCAACTGCCCTCCAGGTGGGCGGGGAGGGACGTGCGGAAGCCATGAGAAAGTGGGTCCTGCACCCCAGCGGGCCCCACAGCGGGACGCGCCACACCTGGGCTCGCCACAAGGTGGTGCACTGGGTCCAGGGCAAGACGCCAGGGGACAGAGAAGCAGGGAGCCTCAGTCGGGTGCTGCTCCACGTCGCGCTCCGTCGCTCAACCCAAGACAGGGCAGCCAGCGCGCGACCTCTACGTGGGATCCCGCCTCCCACGGCAGAGCCTGCGGTCACAGGGACAGAGGGCGCAGGCCGCCAGAGCTCCGGATGCCAGCGGCAGCTCCCCGTCCCGCTCAAAGGGAGGGAGGGCCGCCGCTGGCGCCCAGTCGCCTGTGCCACCCTCCGGGTCTCAAAGCACTCCTCAGTCAGCTCAAGGACCGGGGCCACCTGGCCTTCGGGGTCACATGGGCTTGGGCACGACGGAAGGGACCGCTTGCCCCCGTGGAACAGACATTCTCCCCGTGGACAACCTCAGGTTCCGGGACCCTCTGCTCCGCCTTGGAAAACCCACCTTCTGCAATGTATGCCCAACGCAATCAGGCCGAGCAGATTGACCCCCTCGGCCCGGCCCCAGTGTGTGATGGGGCTCTGTGCGTGAGGGCTTGCTCTTCCCCACCTACACCAGGCACGGCATCTAACACACACACACACACACACACACACACCACGCAGAGACACCCAGACCACGCACGCACGCACGGGGACGCACCCTCCTCTCCCCCACCCCACACATGAGCAGCCGAAGGACAAGAGGGTATGGCTGGGGCCTGAGCGGGAACAAGCGAAGCCTTGGTTTGCGGCCCCTCGGCCAACTGCATCAGGATTTTTGTCTGGGCTCGGAGGCCAGAGGATCTCTGCCATTTGCTAGCAGGGCCAGGGATGGCAGGAGGGTGGGTACGGGGCTCAGCCAGGGCCAGTTCTGCTGGCACGATCCTGTAGCACGTGGCCGCGTAGCACGGGGCCGGGTCTGAAGGAGGCCAAGCAGGGGCACAAGACCCAGCAGCGGCACAGGGAAGAGGCCCAGGGCACCCAGGAGCAGACGAGACCCGGGAGTCGTGCGTGCTTGGCGTGGCCGCGGGCCCCGTGACGCCCGAGGACTCGAGTGCTCAGCCCCGTGTAGTGGCCGCGAAGGCCTGCCTGGGAGAAACGCCCCGGGAGGCCGGCAGGAACCCGGGATCGGAAGGGATGTGGAGGGGCCCCGGGTCGGAGGAGATGGCTTTGGCTGTGTTTGGTTTTGTTTCTTCTTCCCAAGATCCCGGGTGTGAAAGGGGCCAGAGGTGAAGTCCTGGGCTGGAAAGCCTCACGATTCAGCCCCGCAGCCCCAGGCCCTGAGTGTGGAGGAGGGCGGAGCGGGTCGGCGAAGGGCGCGGCTGCCGTTTTCCTGATGGGCTGGAGGGGCAGTGGCGCTTTCCGGACGAAGAGGACCGGAAGGGTCCCCGAGACCTCCGCTGGGAGCCACGCACCCACCCAAGGATACGGCTCCAGGAGGCGACGGAGGAGGGCGGCTGCTTGCCCTGGCCCGAGCTGTGCGTCCCCCGCCTTGGCCACAGCAGTGGACATTCCCAGAAGAACAAGCGCCCGAGAGCACTGAGAAATTTTCCCCCGAGAAAACTTGACCCTCGTCCTGGCAGCAGGACACCTCGGGAAGAAAGCCACCCAGCGGCCACCTGGGCGAGACCGGCTGCCCGAGCAGGCGCGCGGGGCCTCTGGCCGCTGGCCCCGGGCTGCCAGCCCCCACCCGGACTCCCAGCCGTGCCAGGAGAGCAGCGTGGAGACGCACGCCGGGGCCCTCGGCAGGCTCTTGGGGCTCCCGGAGGCGGCGGCTAGCGTCTACGGCCATACCACCCTGAACGCGCCCGATCTCGTCTGATCTCGGAAGCTAAGCAGGGTTGGGCCTGGTTAGTACTTGGATGGGAGACCGCCTGGGAATACCGGGTGCTGTAGGCTTTTGCTCCTCCCTCCCTCGCTGCTCCTTTTGTCTTCGGGGACTTCGCCACCACCCCCCCCACCACCACCACCACCACCCCCAGCACCACCACCACCACCACCACCACAACGACCCACCGTGACCACGACCCCGACCCCGTCCGGGCCACCCGCCAGACCCACGCACACCGAATCCTCACAGCTACGTCCCCGAATCCTCTCCCCTCCCCACACTCTCCTGGGGCGCGCGCCCGCGACACGGGTCACCAGCGAGGTTGGTCCCAGGCCACGTTGGGGACCGCTCCCCAACTGCCCTCCAGGCGGGCGGGGAGGGACGTGCGGAAGCCATGAGAAAGTGGGTCCTGCACCCCAGCGGGCCCCACAGCGGGACGCGCCACACCTGGGCTCGCCACAAGGTGGTGCACTGGGTCCAGGGCAAGACGCCAGGGGACAGAGAAGCAGGGAGCCTCAGTCGGGTGCTGCTCCACGTCGCGCTCCGTCGCTCAACCCAAGACAGGGCAGCCAGCGCGCGACCTCTACGTGGGATCCCGCCTCCCACGGCAGAGCCTGCGGTCACAGGGACAGAGGGCGCAGGCCGCCAGAGCTCCGGATGCCAGCGGCAGCTCCCCGTCCCGCTCAAAGGGAGGGAGGGCCGCCGCTGGCGCCCAGTCGCCTGTGCCACCCTCCGGGTCTCAAAGCACTCCTCAGTCAGCTCAAGGACCGGGGCCACCTGGCCTTCGGGGTCACATGGGCTTGGGCACGACGGAAGGGACCGCTTGCCCCCGTGGAACAGACATTCTCCCCGTGGACAACCTCAGGTGCCGGGACCCTCTGCTCCGCCTTGGAAAACCCACCTTCTGCAATGTATGCCCAACGCAATCAGGCCGAGCAGATTGACCCCCTCGGCCCGGCCCCAGTGTGTGATGGGGCTCTGTGCGTGAGGGCTTGCTCTTCCCCACCTACACCAGGCACGGCATCTAACACACACACACACACACACACACACCACGCAGAGACACCCAGACCACGCACGCACGCACGGGGACGCACCCTCCTCTCCCCCACCCCACACACGAGCAGCCGAAGGACAAGAGGGTATGGCTGGGGCCTGAGCGGGAACAAGCGAAGCCTTGGTTTGCGGCCCCTCGGCCAACTGCATCAGGATTTTTGTCTGGGCTCGGAGGCCAGAGGATCTCTGCCATTTGCTAGCAGGGCCAGGGATGGCAGGAGGGTGGGTACGGGGCTCAGCCAGGGCCAGTTCTGCTGGCACGATCCTGTAGCACGTGGCCGCGTAGCACGGGGCCGGGTCTGAAGGAGGCCAAGCAGGGGCACAAGACCCAGCAGCGGCACAGGGAAGAGGCCCAGGGCACCCAGGAGCAGACGAGACCCGGGAGTCGTGCGTGCTTGGCGTGGCCGCGGGCCCCGTGACGCCCGAGGACTCGAGTGCTCAGCCCCGTGTAGTGGCCGCGAAGGCCTGCCTGGGAGAAACGCCCCGGGAGGCCGGCAGGAACCCGGGATCGGAAGGGATGTGGAGGGGCCCCGGGTCGGAGGAGATGGCTTTGGCTGTGTTTGGTTTTGTTTCTTCTTCCCAAGATCCCGGGTGTGAAAGGGGCCAGAGGTGAAGTCCTGGGCTGGAAAGCCTCACGATTCAGCCCCGCAGCCCCAGGCCCTGAGTGTGGAGGAGGGCGGAGCGGGTCGGCGAAGGGCGCGGCTGCCGTTTTCCTGATGGGCTGGAGGGGCAGTGGCGCTTTCCGGACGAAGAGGACCGGAAGGGTCCCCGAGACCTCCGCTGGGAGCCACGCACCCACCCAAGGATACGGCTCCAGGAGGCGACGGAGGAGGGCGGCTGCTTGCCCTGGCCCGAGCTGTGCGTCCCCCGCCTTGGCCACAGCAGTGGACATTCCCAGAAGAACAAGCGCCCGAGAGCACTGAGAAATTTTCCCCCGAGAAAACTTGACCCTCGTCCTGGCAGCAGGACACCTCGGGAAGAAAGCCACCCAGCGGCCACCTGGGCGAGACCGGCTGCCCGAGCAGGCGCGCGGGGCCTCTGGCCGCTGGCCCCGGGCTGCCAGCCCCCACCCGGACTCCCAGCCGTGCCAGGAGAGCAGCGTGGAGACGCACGCCGGGGCCCTCGGCAGGCTCTTGGGGCTCCCGGAGGCGGCGGCTAGCGTCTACGGCCATACCACCCTGAACGCGCCCGATCTCGTCTGATCTCGGAAGCTAAGCAGGGTCGGGCCTGGTTAGTACTTGGATGGGAGACCGCCTGGGAATACCGGGTGCTGTAGGCTTTTGCTCCTCCCTCCCTCGCTGCTCCTTTTGTCTTCGGGGACTTCGCCACCCCCCCCCCCACCACCACCACCACCACCCCCAGCACCACCACCACCACCACCACCACAACGACCCACCGTGACCACGACCCCGACCCCGTCCGGGCCACCCGCCAGACCCACGCACACCGAATCCTCACAGCTACGTCCCCGAATCCTCTCCCCTCCCCACACTCTCCTGGGGCGCGCGCCCGCGACACGGGTCACCAGCGAGGTTGGTCCCAGGCCACGTTGGGGACCGCTCCCCAACTGCCCTCCAGGCGGGCGGGGAGGGACGTGCGGAAGCCATGAGAAAGTGGGTCCTGCACCCCAGCGGGCCCCACAGCGGGACGCGCCACACCTGGGCTCGCCACAAGGTGGTGCACTGGGTCCAGGGCAAGACGCCAGGGGACAGAGAAGCAGGGAGCCTCAGTCGGGTGCTGCTCCACGTCGCGCTCCGTCGCTCAACCCAAGACAGGGCAGCCAGCGCGCGACCTCTACGTGGGATCCCGCCTCCCACGGCAGAGCCTGCGGTCACAGGGACAGAGGGCGCAGGCCGCCAGAGCTCCGGATGCCAGCGGCAGCTCCCCGTCCCGCTCAAAGGGAGGGAGGGCCGCCGCTGGCGCCCAGTCGCCTGTGCCACCCTCCGGGTCTCAAAGCACTCCTCAGTCAGCTCAAGGACCGGGGCCACCTGGCCTTCGGGGTCACATGGGCTTGGGCACGACGGAAGGGACCGCTTGCCCCCGTGGAACAGACATTCTCCCCGTGGACAACCTCAGGTGCCGGGACCCTCTGCTCCGCCTTGGAAAACCCACCTTCTGCAATGTATGCCCAACGCAATCAGGCCGAGCAGATTGACCCCCTCGGCCCGGCCCCAGTGTGTGATGGGGCTCTGTGCGTGAGGGCTTGCTCTTCCCCACCTACACCAGGCACGGCATCTAACACACACACACACACACACACACACCACGCAGAGACACCCAGACCACGCACGCACGCACGGGGACGCACCCTCCTCTCCCCCACCCCACACACGAGCAGCCGAAGGACAAGAGGGTATGGCTGGGGCCTGAGCGGGAACAAGCGAAGCCTTGGTTTGCGGCCCCTCGGCCAACTGCATCAGGATTTTTGTCTGGGCTCGGAGGCCAGAGGATCTCTGCCATTTGCTAGCAGGGCCAGGGATGGCAGGAGGGTGGGTACGGGGCTCAGCCAGGGCCAGTTCTGCTGGCACGATCCTGTAGCACGTGGCCGCGTAGCACGGGGCCGGGTCTGAAGGAGGCCAAGCAGGGGCACAAGACCCAGCAGCGGCACAGGGAAGAGGCCCAGGGCACCCAGGAGCAGACGAGACCCGGGAGTCGTGCGTGCTTGGCGTGGCCGCGGGCCCCGTGACGCCCGAGGACTCGAGTGCTCAGCCCCGTGTAGTGGCCGCGAAGGCCTGCCTGGGAGAAACGCCCCGGGAGGCCGGCAGGAACCCGGGATCGGAAGGGATGTGGAGGGGCCCCGGGTCGGAGGAGATGGCTTTGGCTGTGTTTGGTTTTGTTTCTTCTTCCCAAGATCCCGGGTGTGAAAGGGGCCAGAGGTGAAGTCCTGGGCTGGAAAGCCTCACGATTCAGCCCCGCAGCCCCAGGCCCTGAGTGTGGAGGAGGGCGGAGCGGGTCGGCGAAGGGCGCGGCTGCCGTTTTCCTGATGGGCTGGAGGGGCAGTGGCGCTTTCCGGACGAAGAGGACCGGAAGGGTCCCCGAGACCTCCGCTGGGAGCCACGCACCCACCCAAGGATACGGCTCCAGGAGGCGACGGAGGAGGGCGGCTGCTTGCCCTGGCCCGAGCTGTGCGTCCCCCGCCTTGGCCACAGCAGTGGACATTCCCAGAAGAACAAGCGCCCGAGAGCACTGAGAAATTTTCCCCCGAGAAAACTTGACCCTCGTCCTGGCAGCAGGACACCTCGGGAAGAAAGCCACCCAGCGGCCACCTGGGCGAGACCGGCTGCCCGAGCAGGCGCGCGGGGCCTCTGGCCGCTGGCCCCGGGCTGCCAGCCCCCACCCGGACTCCCAGCCGTGCCAGGAGAGCAGCGTGGAGACGCACGCCGGGGCCCTCGGCAGGCTCTTGGGGCTCCCGGAGGCGGCGGCTAGCGTCTACGGCCATACCACCCTGAACGCGCCCGATCTCGTCTGATCTCGGAAGCTAAGCAGGGTCGGGCCTGGTTAGTACTTGGATGGGAGACCGCCTGGGAATACCGGGTGCTGTAGGCTTTTGCTCCTCCCTCCCTCGCTGCTCCTTTTGTCTTCGGGGACTTCGCCACCACCCCCCCCACCATCACCACCACCCCCAGCACCACCACCACCACCACCACCACAACGACCCACCGTGACCACGACCCCGACCCGGTCCGGGCCACCCGCCAGACCCACGCACACCGAATCCTCACAGCTACGTCCCCGAATCCTCTCCCCTCCCCACACTCTCCTGGGGCGCGCGCCCGCGACACGGGTCACCAGCGAGGTTGGTCCCAGGCCACGTTGGGGACCGCTCCCCAACTGCCCTCCAGGCGGGCGGGGAGGGACGTGCGGAAGCCATGAGAAAGTGGGTCCTGCACCCCAGCGGGCCCCACAGCGGGACGCGCCACACCTGGGCTCGCCACAAGGTGGTGCACTGGGTCCAGGGCAAGACGCCAGGGGACAGAGAAGCAGGGAGCCTCAGTCGGGTGCTGCTCCACGTCGCCCTCCGTCGCTCAACCCAAGACAGGGCAGCCAGCGCGCGACCTCTACGTGGGATCCCGCCTCCCACGGCAGAGCCTGCGGTCACAGGGACAGAGGGCGCAGGCCGCCAGAGCTCCGGATGCCAGCGGCAGCTCCCCGTCCCGCTCAAAGGGAGGGAGGGCCGCCGCTGGCGCCCAGTCGCCTGTGCCACCCTCCGGGTCTCAAAGCACTCCTCAGTCAGCTCAAGGACCGGGGCCACCTGGCCTTCGGGGTCACATGGGCTTGGGCACGACGGAAGGGACCGCTTGCCCCCGTGGAACAGACATTCTCCCCGTGGACAACCTCAGGTGCCGGGACCCTCTGCTCCGCCTTGGAAAACCCACCTTCTGCAATGTATGCCCAACGCAATCAGGCCGAGCAGATTGACCCCCTCGGCCCGGCCCCAGTGTGTGATGGGGCTCTGTGCGTGAGGGCTTGCTCTTCCCCACCTACACCAGGCACGGCATCTAACACACACACACACACACACACACACCACGCAGAGACACCCAGACCACGCACGCACGCACGGGGACGCACCCTCCTCTCCCCCACCCCACACACGAGCAGCCGAAGGACAAGAGGGTATGGCTGGGGCCTGAGCGGGAACAAGCGAAGCCTTGGTTTGCGGCCCCTCGGCCAACTGCATCAGGATTTTTGTCTGGGCTCGGAGGCCAGAGGATCTCTGCCATTTGCTAGCAGGGCCAGGGATGGCAGGAGGGTGGGTACGGGGCTCAGCCAGGGCCAGTTCTGCTGGCACGATCCTGTAGCACGTGGCCGCGTAGCACGGGGCCGGGTCTGAAGGAGGCCAAGCAGGGGCACAAGACCCAGCAGCGGCACAGGGAAGAGGCCCAGGGCACCCAGGAGCAGACGAGACCCGGGAGTCGTGCGTGCTTGGCGTGGCCGCGGGCCCCGTGACGCCCGAGGACTCGAGTGCTCAGCCCCGTGTAGTGGCCGCGAAGGCCTGCCTGGGAGAAACGCCCCGGGAGGCCGGCAGGAACCCGGGATCGGAAGGGATGTGGAGGGGCCCCGGGTCGGAGGAGATGGCTTTGGCTGTGTTTGGTTTTGTTTCTTCTTCCCAAGATCCCGGGTGTGAAAGGGGCCAGAGGTGAAGTCCTGGGCTGGAAAGCCTCACCATTCAGCCCCGCAGCCCCAGGCCCTGAGTGTGGAGGAGGGCGGAGCGGGTCGGCGAAGGGCGCGGCTGCCGTTTTCCTGATGGGCTGGAGGGGCAGTGGCGCTTTCCGGACGAAGAGGACCGGAAGGGTCCCCGAGACCTCCGCTGGGAGCCACGCACCCACCCAAGGATACGGCTCCAGGAGGTGACGGAGGAGGGCGGCTGCTTGCCCTGGCCTGAGCTGTGCGTCCCCCGCCTTGGCCACAGCAGTGGACATTCCCAGAAGAACAAGCGCCCGAGAGCACTGAGAAATTTTCCCCCGAGAAAACTTGACCCTCGTCCTGGCAGCAGGACACCTCGGGAAGAAAGCCACCCAGCGGCCACCTGGGCGAGACCGGCTGCCCGAGCAGGCGCGCGGGGCCTCTGGCCGCTGGCCCCGGGCTGCCAGCCCACACCCGGACTCCCAGCCGTGCCAGGAGAGCAGCGTGGAGACGCACGCCGGGGCCCTCGGCAGGCTCTTGGGGCTCCCGGAGGCGGCGGCTAGCGTCTACGGCCATACCACCCTGAACGCGCCCGATCTCGTCTGATCTCGGAAGCTAAGCAGGGTCGGGCCTGGTTAGTACTTGGATGGGAGACCGCCTGGGAATACCGGGTGCTGTAGGCTTTTGCTCCTCCCTCCCTCGCTGCTCCTTTTGTCTTCGGGGACTTCGCCACCACCCCCCCCACCACCACCACCACCCCCAGCACCACCACCACCACCACCACCACAACGACCCACCGTGACCACGACCCCGACCCCGTCCGGGCCACCCGCCAGACCCACGCACACCGAATCCTCACAGCTACGTCCCCGAATCCTCTCCCCTCCCCACACTCTCCTGGGGCGCGCGCCCGCGACACGGGTCACCAGCGAGGTTGGTCCCAGGCCACGTTGGGGACCGCTCCCCAACTGCCCTCCAGGCGGGCGGGGAGGGACGTGCGGAAGCCATGAGAAAGTGGGTCCTGCACCCCAGCGGGCCCCACAGCGGGACGCGCCACACCTGGGCTCGCCACAAGGTGGTGCACTGGGTCCAGGGCAAGACGCCAGGGGACAGAGAAGCAGGGAGCCTCAGTCGGGTGCTGCTCCACGTCGCCCTCCGTCGCTCAACCCAAGACAGGGCAGCCAGCGCGCGACCTCTACGTGGGATCCCGCCTCCCACGGCAGAGCCTGCGGTCACAGGGACAGAGGGCGCAGGCCGCCAGAGCTCCGGATGCCAGCGGCAGCTCCCCGTCCCGCTCAAAGGGAGGGAGGGCCGCCGCTGGCGCCCAGTCGCCTGTGCCACCCTCCGGGTCTCAAAGCACTCCTCAGTCAGCTCAAGGACCGGGGCCACCTGGCCTTCGGGGTCACATGGGCTTGGGCACGACGGAAGGGACCGCTTGCCCCCGTGGAACAGACATTCTCCCCGTGGACAACCTCAGGTGCCGGGACCCTCTGCTCCGCCTTGGAAAACAAACCTTCTGCAATGTATGCCCAACGCAATCAGGCCGAGCAGATTGACCCCCTCGGCCCGGCCCCAGTGTGTGATGGGGCTCTGTGCGTGAGGGCTTGCTCTTCCCCACCTACACCAGGCACGGCATCTAACACACACACACACACACACACACACCACGCAGAGACACCCAGACCACGCACGCACGCACGGGGACGCACCCTCCTCTCCCCCACCCCACACACGAGCAGCCGAAGGACAAGAGGGTATGGCTGGGGCCTGAGCGGGAACAAGCGAAGCCTTGGTTTGCGGCCCCTCGGCCAACTGCATCAGGATTTTTGTCTGGGCTCGGAGGCCAGAGGATCTCTGCCATTTGCTAGCAGGGCCAGGGATGGCAGGAGGGTGGGTACGGGGCTCAGCCAGGGCCAGTTCTGCTGGCACGATCCTGTAGCACGTGGCCGCGTAGCACGGGGCCGGGTCTGAAGGAGGCCAAGCAGGGGCACAAGACCCAGCAGCGGCACAGGGAAGAGGCCCAGGGCACCCAGGAGCAGACGAGACCCGGGAGTCGTGCGTGCTTGGCGTGGCCGCGGGCCCCGTGACGCCCGAGGACTCGAGTGCTCAGCCCCGTGTAGTGGCCGCGAAGGCCTGCCTGGGAGAAACGCCCCGGGAGGCCGGCAGGAACCCGGGATCGGAAGGGATGTGGAGGGGCCCCGGGTCGGAGGAGATGGCTTTGGCTGTGTTTGGTTTTGTTTCTTCTTCCCAAGATCCCGGGTGTGAAAGGGGCCAGAGGTGAAGTCCTGGGCTGGAAAGCCTCACCATTCAGCCCCGCAGCCCCAGGCCCTGAGTGTGGAGGAGGGCGGAGCGGGTCGGCGAAGGGCGCGGCTGCCGTTTTCCTGATGGGCTGGAGGGGCAGTGGCGCTTTCCGGACGAAGAGGACCGGAAGGGTCCCCGAGACCTCCGCTGGGAGCCACGCACCCACCCAAGGATACGGCTCCAGGAGGCGACGGAGGAGGGCGGCTGCTTGCCCTGGCCCGAGCTGTGCGTCCCCCGCCTTGGCCACAGCAGTGGACATTCCCAGAAGAACAAGCGCCCGAGAGCACTGAGAAATTTTCCCCCGAGAAAACTTGACCCTCGTCCTGGCAGCAGGACACCTCGGGAAGAAAGCCACCCAGCGGCCACCTGGGCGAGACCGGCTGCCCGAGCAGGCGCGCGGGGCCTCTGGCCGCTGGCCCCGGGCTGCCAGCCCCCACCCGGACTCCCAGCCGTGCCAGGAGAGCAGCGTGGAGACGCACGCCGGGGCCCTCGGCAGGCTCTTGGGGCTCCCGGAGGCGGCGGCTAGCGTCTACGGCCATACCACCCTGAACGCGCCCGATCTCGTCTGATCTCGGAAGCTAAGCAGGGTCGGGCCTGGTTAGTACTTGGATGGGAGACCGCCTGGGAATACCGGGTGCTGTAGGCTTTTGCTCCTCCCTCCCTCGCTGCTCCTTTTGTCTTCGGGGACTTCGCCACCACCCCCCCCACCACCACCACCACCCCCAGCACCACCACCACCACCACCACCACAACGACCCACCGTGACCACGACCCCGACCCCGTCCGGGCCACCCGCCAGACCCACGCACACCGAATCCTCACAGCTACGTCCCCGAATCCTCTCCCCTCCCCACACTCTCCTGGGGCGCGCGCCCGCGACACGGGTCACCAGCGAGGTTGGTCCCAGGCCACGTTGGGGACCGCTCCCCAACTGCCCTCCAGGCGGGCGGGGAGGGACGTGCGGAAGCCATGAGAAAGTGGGTCCTGCACCCCAGCGGGCCCCACAGCGGGACGCGCCACACCTGGGCTCGCCACAAGGTGGTGCACTGGGTCCAGGGCAAGACGCCAGGGGACAGAGAAGCAGGGAGCCTCAGTCGGGTGCTGCTCCACGTCGCGCTCCGTCGCTCAACCCAAGACAGGGCAGCCAGCGCGCGACCTCTACGTGGGATCCCGCCTCCCACGGCAGAGCCTGCGGTCACAGGGACAGAGGGCGCAGGCCGCCAGAGCTCCGGATGCCAGCGGCAGCTCCCCGTCCCGCTCAAAGGGAGGGAGGGCCGCCGCTGGCGCCCAGTCGCCTGTGCCACCCTCCGGGTCTCAAAGCACTCCTCAGTCAGCTCAAGGACCGGGGCCACCTGGCCTTCGGGGTCACATGGGCTTGGGCACGACGGAAGGGACCGCTTGCCCCCGTGGAACAGACATTCTCCCCGTGGACAACCTCAGGTGCCGGGACCCTCTGCTCCGCCTTGGAAAACCCACCTTCTGCAATGTATGCCCAACGCAATCAGGCCGAGCAGATTGACCCCCTCGGCCCGGCCCCAGTGTGTGATGGGGCTCTGTGCGTGAGGGCTTGCTCTTCCCCACCTACACCAGGCACGGCATCTAACACACACACACACACACACACACACCACGCAGAGACACCCAGACCACGCACGCACGCACGGGGACGCACCCTCCTCTCCCCCACCCCACACACGAGCAGCCGAAGGACAAGAGGGTATGGCTGGGGCCTGAGCGGGAACAAGCGAAGCCTTGGTTTGCGGCCCCTCGGCCAACTGCATCAGGATTTTTGTCTGGGCTCGGAGGCCAGAGGATCTCTGCCATTTGCTAGCAGGGCCAGGGATGGCAGGAGGGTGGGTACGGGGCTCAGCCAGGGCCAGTTCTGCTGGCACGATCCTGTAGCACGTGGCCGCGTAGCACGGGGCCGGGTCTGAAGGAGGCCAAGCAGGGGCACAAGACCCAGCAGCGGCACAGGGAAGAGGCCCAGGGCACCCAGGAGCAGACGAGACCCGGGAGTCGTGCGTGCTTGGCGTGGCCGCGGGCCCCGTGACGCCCGAGGACTCGAGTGCTCAGCCCCGTGTAGTGGCCGCGAAGGCCTGCCTGGGAGAAACGCCCCGGGAGGCCGGCAGGAACCCGGGATCGGAAGGGATGTGGAGGGGCCCCGGGTCGGAGGAGATGGCTTTGGCTGTGTTTGGTTTTGTTTCTTCTTCCCAAGATCCCGGGTGTGAAAGGGGCCAGAGGTGAAGTCCTGGGCTGGAAAGCCTCACGATTCAGCCCCGCAGCCCCAGGCCCTGAGTGTGGAGGAGGGCGGAGCGGGTCGGCGAAGGGCGCGGCTGCCGTTTTCCTGATGGGCTGGAGGGGCAGTGGCGCTTTCCGGACGAAGAGGACCGGAAGGGTCCCCGAGACCTCCGCTGGGAGCCACGCACCCACCCAAGGATACGGCTCCAGGAGGCGACGGAGGAGGGCGGCTGCTTGCCCTGGCCCGAGCTGTGCGTCCCCCGCCTTGGCCACAGCAGTGAACATTCCCAGAAGAACAAGCGCCCGAGAGCACTGAGAAATTTTCCCCCGAGAAAACTTGACCCTCGTCCTGGCAGCAGGACACCTCGGGAAGAAAGCCACCCAGCGGCCACCTGGGCGAGACCGGCTGCCCGAGCAGGCGCGCGGGGCCTCTGGCCGCTGGCCCCGGGCTGCCAGCCCCCACCCGGACTCCCAGCCGTGCCAGGAGAGCAGCGTGGAGACGCACGCCGGGGCCCTCGGCAGGCTCTTGGGGCTCCCGGAGGCGGCGGCTAGCGTCTACGGCCATACCACCCTGAACGCGCCCGATCTCGTCTGATCTCGGAAGCTAAGCAGGGTCGGGCCTGGTTAGTACTTGGATGGGAGACCGCCTGGGAATACCGGGTGCTGTAGGCTTTTGCTCCTCCCTCCCTCGCTGCTCCTTTTGTCTTCGGGGACTTCGCCACCACCCCCCCCACCACCACCACCACCCCCAGCACCACCACCACCACCACCACCACCACAACGACCCACCGTGACCACGACCCCGACCCCGTCCGGGCCACCCGCCAGACCCACGCACACCGAATCCTCACAGCTACGTCCCCGAATCCTCTCCCCTCCCCACACTCTCCTGGGGCGCGCGCCCGCGACACGGGTCACCAGCGAGGTTGGTCCCAGGCCACGTTGGGGACCGCTCCCCAACTGCCCTCCAGGCGGGCGGGGAGGGACGTGCGGAAGCCATGAGAAAGTGGGTCCTGCACCCCAGCGGGCCCCACAGCGGGACGCGCCACACCTGGGCTCGCCACAAGGTGGTGCACTGGGTCCAGGGCAAGACGCCAGGGGACAGAGAAGCAGGGAGCCTCAGTCGGGTGCTGCTCCACGTCGCGCTCCGTCGCTCAACCCAAGACAGGGCAGCCAGCGCGCGACCTCTACGTGGGATCCCGCCTCCCACGGCAGAGCCTGCGGTCACAGGGACAGAGGGCGCAGGCCGCCAGAGCTCCGGATGCCAGCGGCAGCTCCCCGTCCCGCTCAAAGGGAGGGAGGGCCGCCGCTGGCGCCCAGTCGCCTGTGCCACCCTCCGGGTCTCAAAGCACTCCTCAGTCAGCTCAAGGACCGGGGCCACCTGGCCTTCGGGGTCACATGGGCTTGGGCACGACGGAAGGGACCGCTTGCCCCCGTGGAACAGACATTCTCCCCGTGGACAACCTCAGGTGCCGGGACCCTCTGCTCCGCCTTGGAAAACCCACCTTCTGCAATGTATGCCCAACGCAATCAGGCCGAGCAGATTGACCCCCTCGGCCCGGCCCCAGTGTGTGATGGGGCTCTGTGCGTGAGGGCTTGCTCTTCCCCACCTACACCTGGCACGGCATCTAACACACACACACACACACACACACACCACGCAGAGACACCCAGACCACGCACGCACGCACGGGGACGCACCCTCCTCTCCCCCACCCCACACACGAGCAGCCGAAGGACAAGAGGGTATGGCTGGGGCCTGAGCGGGAACAAGCGAAGCCTTGGTTTGCGGCCCCTCGGCCAACTGCATCAGGATTTTTGTCTGGGCTCGGAGGCCAGAGGATCTCTGCCATTTGCTAGCAGGGCCAGGGATGGCAGGAGGGTGGGTACGGGGCTCAGCCAGGGCCAGTTCTGCTGGCACGATCCTGTAGCACGTGGCCGCGTAGCACGGGGCCGGGTCTGAAGGAGGCCAAGCAGGGGCACAAGACCCAGCAGCGGCACAGGGAAGAGGCCCAGGGCACCCAGGAGCAGACGAGACCCGGGAGTTGTGCGTGCTTGGCGTGGCCGCGGGCCCCGTGACGCCCGAGGACTCGAGTGCTCAGCCCCGTGTAGTGGCCGCGAAGGCCTGCCTGGGAGAAACGCCCCGGGAGGCCGGCAGGAACCCGGGATCGGAAGGGATGTGGAGGGGCCCCGGGTCGGAGGAGATGGCTTTGGCTGTGTTTGGTTTTGTTTCTTCTTCCCAAGATCCCGGGTGTGAAAGGGGCCAGAGGTGAAGTCCTGGGCTGGAAAGCCTCACGATTCAGCCCCGCAGCCCCAGGCCCTGAGTGTGGAGGAGGGCGGAGCGGGTCGGCGAAGGGCGCGGCTGCCGTTTTCCTGATGGGCTGGAGGGGCAGTGGCGCTTTCCGGACGAAGAGGACCGGAAGGGTCCCCGAGACCTCCGCTGGGAGCCACGCACCCACCCAAGGATACGGCTCCAGGAGGCGACGGAGGAGGGCGGCTGCTTGCCCTGGCCCGAGCTGTGCGTCCCCCGCCTTGGCCACAGCAGTGGACATTCCCAGAAGAACAAGCGCCCGAGAGCACTGAGAAATTTTCCCCCGAGAAAACTTGACCCTCGTCCTGGCAGCAGGACACCTCGGGAAGAAAGCCACCCAGCGGCCACCTGGGCGAGACCGGCTGCCCGAGCAGGCGCGCGGGGCCTCTGGCCGCTGGCCCCGGGCTGCCAGCCCCCACCCGGACTCCCAGCCGTGCCAGGAGAGCAGCGTGGAGACGCACGCCGGGGCCCTCGGCAGGCTCTTGGGGCTCCCGGAGGCGGCGGCTAGCGTCTACGGCCATACCACCCTGAACGCGCCCGATCTCGTCTGATCTCGGAAGCTAAGCAGGGTCGGGCCTGGTTAGTACTTGGATGGGAGACCGCCTGGGAATACCGGGTGCTGTAGGCTTTTGCTCCTCCCTCCCTCGCTGCTCCTTTTGTCTTCGGGGACTTCGCCACCACCCCCCCCACCACCACCACCACCCCCAGCACCACCACCACCACCACCACCACAACGACCCACCGTGACCACGACCCCGACCCCGTCCGGGCCACCCGCCAGACCCACGCACACCGAATCCTCACAGCTACGTCCCCGAATCCTCTCCCCTCCCCACACTCTCCTGGGGCGCGCGCCCGCGACACGGGTCACCAGCGAGGTTGGTCCCAGGCCACGTTGGGGACCGCTCCCCAACTGCCCTCCAGGCGGGCGGGGAGGGACGTGCGGAAGCCATGAGAAAGTGGGTCCTGCACCCCAGCGGGCCCCACAGCGGGACGCGCCACACCTGGGCTCGCCACAAGGTGGTGCACTGGGTCCAGGGCAAGACGCCAGGGGACAGAGAAGCAGGGAGCCTCAGTCGGGTGCTGCTCCACGTCGCGCTCCGTCGCTCAACCCAAGACAGGGCAGCCAGCGCGCGACCTCTACGTGGGATCCCGCCTCCCACGGCAGAGCCTGCGGTCACAGGGACAGAGGGAGCAGGCCGCCAGAGCTCCGGATGCCAGCGGCAGCTCCCCGTCCCGCTCAAAGGGAGGGAGGGCCGCCGCTGGCGCCCAGTCGCCTGTGCCACCCTCCGGGTCTCAAAGCACTCCTCAGTCAGCTCAAGGACCGGGGCCACCTGGCCTTCGGGGTCACATGGGCTTGGGCACGACGGAAGGGACCGCTTGCCCCCGTGGAACAGACATTCTCCCCGTGGACAACCTCAGGTGCCGGGACCCTCTGCTCCGCCTTGGAAAACCCACCTTCTGCAATGTATGCCCAACGCAATCAGGCCGAGCAGATTGACCCCCTCGGCCCGGCCCCAGTGTGTGATGGGGCTCTGTGCGTGAGGGCTTGCTCTTCCCCACCTACACCTGGCACGGCATCTAACACACACACACACACACACACACACCACGCAGAGACACCCAGACCACGCACGCACGCACGGGGACGCACCCTCCTCTCCCCCACCCCACACACGAGCAGCCGAAGGACAAGAGGGTATGGCTGGGGCCTGAGCGGGAACAAGCGAAGCCTTGGTTTGCGGCCCCTCGGCCAACTGCATCAGGATTTTTGTCTGGGCTCGGAGGCCAGAGGATCTCTGCCATTTGCTAGCAGGGCCAGGGATGGCAGGAGGGTGGGTACGGGGCTCAGCCAGGGCCAGTTCTGCTGGCACGATCCTGTAGCACGTGGCCGCGTAGCACGGGGCCGGGTCTGAAGGAGGCCAAGCAGGGGCACAAGACCCAGCAGCGGCACAGGGAAGAGGCCCAGGGCACCCAGGAGCAGACGAGACCCGGGAGTCGTGCGTGCTTGGCGTGGCCGCGGGCCCCGTGACGCCCGAGGACTCGAGTGCTCAGCCCCGTGTAGTGGCCGCGAAGGCCTGCCTGGGAGAAACGCCCCGGGAGGCCGGCAGGAACCCGGGATCGGAAGGGATGTGGAGGGGCCCCGGGTCGGAGGAGATGGCTTTGGCTGTGTTTGGTTTTGTTTCTTCTTCCCAAGATCCCGGGTGTGAAAGGGGCCAGAGGTGAAGTCCTGGGCTGGAAAGCCTCACCATTCAGCCCCGCAGCCCCAGGCCCTGAGTGTGGAGGAGGGCGGAGCGGGTCGGCGAAGGGCGCGGCTGCCGTTTTCCTGATGGGCTGGAGGGGCAGTGGCGCTTTCCGGACGAAGAGGACCGGAAGGGTCCCCGAGACCTCCGCTGGGAGCCACGCACCCACCCAAGGATACGGCTCCAGGAGGCGACGGAGGAGGGCGGCTGCTTGCCCTGGCCCGAGCTGTGCGTCCCCCGCCTTGGCCACAGCAGTGGACATTCCCAGAAGAACAAGCGCCCGAGAGCACTGAGAAATTTTCCCCCGAGAAAACTTGACCCTCGTCCTGGCAGCAGGACACCTCGGGAAGAAAGCCACCCAGCGGCCACCTGGGCGAGACCGGCTGCCCGAGCAGGCGCGCGGGGCCTCTGGCCGCTGGCCCCGGGCTGCCAGCCCCCACCCGGACTCCCAGCCGTGCCAGGAGAGCAGCGTGGAGACGCACGCCGGGGCCCTCGGCAGGCTCTTGGGGCTCCCGGAGGCGGCGGCTAGCGTCTACGGCCATACCACCCTGAACGCGCCCGATCTCGTCTGATCTCGGAAGCTAAGCAGGGTCGGGCCTGGTTAGTACTTGGATGGGAGACCGCCTGGGAATACCGGGTGCTGTAGGCTTTTGCTCCTCCCTCCCTCGCTGCTCCTTTTGTCTTCGGGGACTTCGCCACCACCCCCCCCACCACCACCACCACCCCCAGCACCACCACCACCACCACCACCACAACGACCCACCGTGACCACGACCCCGACCCCGTCCGGGCCACCCGCCAGACCCACGCACACCGAATCCTCACAGCTACGTCCCCGAATCCTCTCCCCTCCCCACACTCTCCTGGGGCGCGTGCCCGCGACACGGGTCACCAGCGAGGTTGGTCCCAGGCCACGTTGGGGACCGCTCCCCAACTGCCCTCCAGGCGGGCGGGGAGGGACGTGCGGAAGCCATGAGAAAGTGGGTCCTGCACCCCAGCGGGCCCCACAGCGGGACGCGCCACACCTGGGCTCGCCACAAGGTGGTGCACTGGGTCCAGGGCAAGACGCCAGGGGACAGAGAAGCAGGGAGCCTCAGTCGGGTGCTGCTCCACGTCGCGCTCCGTCGCTCAACCCAAGACAGGGCAGCCAGCGCGCGACCTCTACGTGGGATCCCGCCTCCCACGGCAGAGCCTGCGGTCACAGGGACAGAGGGCGCAGGCCGCCAGAGCTCCGGATGCCAGCGGCAGCTCCCCGTCCCGCTCAAAGGGAGGGAGGGCCGCCGCTGGCGCCCAGTCGCCTGTGCCACCCTCCGGGTCTCAAAGCACTCCTCAGTCAGCTCAAGGACCGGGGCCACCTGGCCTTCGGGGTGACATGGGCTTGGGCACGACGGAAGGGACCGCTTGCCCCCGTGGAACAGACATTCTCCCCGTGGACAACCTCAGGTGCCGGGACCCTCTGCTCCGCCTTGGAAAACCCACCTTCTGCAATGTATGCCCAACGCAATCAGGCCGAGCAGATTGACCCCCTCGGCCCGGCCCCAGTGTGTGATGGGGCTCTGTGCGTGAGGGCTTGCTCTTCCCCACCTACACCAGGCACGGCATCTAACACACACACACACACACACACACACCACGCAGAGACACCCAGACCACGCACGCACGCACGGGGACGCACCCTCCTCTCCCCCACCCCACACACGAGCAGCCGAAGGACAAGAGGGTATGGCTGGGGCCTGAGTGGGAACAAGCGAAGCCTTGGTTTGCGGCCCCTCGGCCAACTGCATCAGGATTTTTGTCTGGGCTCGGAGGCCAGAGGATCTCTGCCATTTGCTAGCAGGGCCAGGGATGGCAGGAGGGTGGGTACGGGGCTCAGCCAGGGCCAGTTCTGCTGGCACGATCCTGTAGCACGTGTCCGCGTAGCACGGGGCCGGGTCTGAAGGAGGCCAAGCAGGGGCACAAGACCCAGCAGCGGCACAGGGAAGAGGCCCAGGGCACCCAGGAGCAGACGAGACCCGGGAGTCGTGCGTGCTTGGCGTGGCCGCGGGCCCCGTGACGCCCGAGGACTCGAGTGCTCAGCCCCGTGTAGTGGCCGCGAAGGCCTGCCTGGGAGAAACGCCCCGGGAGGCCGGCAGGAACCCGGGATCGGAAGGGATGTGGAGGGGCCCCGGGTCGGAGGAGATGGCTTTGGCTGTGTTTGGTTTTGTTTCTTCTTCCCAAGATCCCGGGTGTGAAAGGGGCCAGAGGTGAAGTCCTGGGCTGGAAAGCCTCACGATTCAGCCCCGCAGCCCCAGGCCCTGAGTGTGGAGGAGGGCGGAGCGGGTCGGCGAAGGGCGCGGCTGCCGTTTTCCTGATGGGCTGGAGGGGCAGTGGCGCTTTCCGGACGAAGAGGACCGGAAGGGTCCCCGAGACCTCCGCTGGGAGCCACGCACCCACCCAAGGATACGGCTCCAGGAGGCGACGGAGGAGGGCGGCTGCTTGCCCTGGCCCGAGCTGTGCGTCCCCCGCCTTGGCCACAGCAGTGGACATTCCCAGAAGAACAAGCGCCCGAGAGCACTGAGAAATTTTCCCCCGAGAAAACTTGACCCTCGTCCTGGCAGCAGGACACCTCGGGAAGAAAGCCACCCAGCGGCCACCTGGGCGAGACCGGCTGCCCGAGCAGGCACGCGGGGCCTCTGGCCGCTGGCCCCGGGCTGCCAGCCCCCACCCGGACTCCCATCCGTGCCAGGAGAGCAGCGTGGAGACGCACGCCGGGGCCCTCGGCAGGCTCTTGGGGCTCCCAGAGGCGGCGGCTAGCGTCTACGGCCATACCACCCTGAACGCGCCCGATCTCGTCTGATCTCGGAAGCTAAGCAGGGTCGGGCCTGGTTAGTACTTGGATGGGAGACCGCCTGGGAATACCGGGTGCTGTAGGCTTTTGCTCCTCCCTCCCTCGCTGCTCCTTTTGTCTTCGGGGACTTCGCCACCACCCCCCCCACCACCACCACCACCCCCAGCACCACCACCACCACCACCACCACAACGACCCACCGTGACCACGACCCCGACCCCGTCCGGGCCACCCGCCAGACCCACGCACACCGAATCCTCACAGCTACGTCCCCGAATCCTCTCCCCTCCCCACACTCTCCTGGGGCACGCGCCCGCGACACGGGTCACCAGCGAGGTTGGTCCCAGGCCACGTTGGGGACCGCTCCCCAACTGCCCTCCAGGCGGGCGGGGAGGGACGTGCGGAAGCCATGAGAAAGTGGGTCCTGCACCCCAGCGGGCCCCACAGCGGGACGCGCCACACCTGGGCTCGCCACAAGGTGGTGCACTGGGTCCAGGGCAAGACGCCAGGGGACAGAGAAGCAGGGAGCCTCAGTCGGGTGCTGCTCCACGTCGCGCTCCGTCGCTCAACCCAAGACAGGGCAGCCAGCGCGCGACCTCTACGTGGGATCCCGCCTCCCACGGCAGAGCCTGCGGTCACAGGGACAGAGGGCGCAGGCCGCCAGAGCTCCGGATGCCAGCGGCAGCTCCCCGTCCCGCTCAAAGGGAGGGAGGGCCGCCGCTGGCGCCCAGTCGCCTGTGCCACCCTCCGGGTCTCAAAGCACTCCTCAGTCAGCTCAAGGACCGGGGCCACCTGGCCTTCGGGGTCACATGGGCTTGGGCACGACGGAAGGGACCGCTTGCCCCCGTGGAACAGACATTCTCCCCGTGGACAACCTCAGGTGCCGGGACCCTCTGCTCCGCCTTGGAAAACCCACCTTCTGCAATGTATGCCCAACGCAATCAGGCCGAGCAGATTGACCCCCTCGGCCCGGCCCCAGTGTGTGATGGGGCTCTGTGCGTGAGGGCTTGCTCTTCCCCACCTACACCAGGCACGGCATCTAACACACACACACACACACACACACACCACGCAGAGACACCCAGACCACGCACGCACGCACGGGGACGCACCCTCCTCTCCCCCACCCCACACACGAGCAGCCGAAGGACAAGAGGGTATGGCTGGGGCCTGAGCGGGAACAAGCGAAGCCTTGGTTTGCGGCCCCTCGGCCAACTGCATCAGGATTTTTGTCTGGGCTCGGAGGCCAGAGGATCTCTGCCATTTGCTAGCAGGGCCAGGGATGGCAGGAGGGTGGGTACGGGGCTCAGCCAGGGCCAGTTCTGCTGGCACGATCCTGTAGCACGTGGCCGCGTAGCACGGGGCCGGGTCTGAAGGAGGCCAAGCAGGGGCACAAGACCCAGCAGCGGCACAGGGAAGAGGCCCAGGGCACCCAGGAGCAGACGAGACCCGGGAGTCGTGCGTGCTTGGCGTGGCCGCGGGCCCCGTGACGCCCGAGGACTCGAGTGCTCAGCCCCGTGTAGTGGCCGCGAAGGCCTGCCTGGGAGAAACGCCCCGGGAGGCCGGCAGGAACCCGGGATCGGAAGGGATGTGGAGGGGCCCCGGGTCGGAGGAGATGGCTTTGGCTGTGTTTGGTTTTGTTTCTTCTTCCCAAGATCCCGGGTGTGAAAGGGGCCAGAGGTGAAGTCCTGGGCTGGAAAGCCTCACGATTCAGCCCCGCAGCCCCAGGCCCTGAGTGTGGAGGAGGGCGGAGCGGGTCGGCGAAGGGCGCGGCTGCCGTTTTCCTGATGGGCTGGAGGGGCAGTGGCGCTTTCCGGACGAAGAGGACCGGAAGGGTCCCCGAGACCTCCGCTGGGAGCCACGCACCCACCCAAGGATACGGCTCCAGGAGGCGACGGAGGAGGGCGGCTGCTTGCCCTGGCCCGAGCTGTGCGTCCCCCGCCTTGGCCACAGCAGTGGACATTCCCAGAAGAACAAGCGCCCGAGAGCACTGAGAAATTTTCCCCCGAGAAAACTTGACCCTCGTCCTGGCAGCAGGACACCTCGGGAAGAAAGCCACCCAGCGGCCACCTGGGCGAGACCGGCTGCCCGAGCAGGCGCGCGGGGCCTCTGGCCGCTGGCCCCGGGCTGCCAGCCCCCACCCGGACTCCCAGCCGTGCCAGGAGAGCAGCGTGGAGACGCACGCCGGGGCCCTCGGCAGGCTCTTGGGGCTCCTGGAGGCGGCGGCTAGCGTCTACGGCCATACCACCCTGAACGCGCCCGATCTCGTCTGATCTCGGAAGCTAAGCAGGGTCGGGCCTGGTTAGTACTTGGATGGGAGACCGCCTGGGAATACCGGGTGCTGTAGGCTTTTGCTCCTCCCTCCCTCGCTGCTCCTTTTGTCTTCGGGGACTTCGCCACCACCCCCCCCACCACCACCACCACCCCCAGCACCACCACCACCACCACCACCACAACGACCCACCGTGACCACGACCCCGACCCCGTCCGGGCCACCCGCCAGACCCACGCACACCGAATCCTCACAGCTACGTCCCCGAATCCTCTCCCCTCCCCACACTCTCCTGGGGCGCGCGCCCGCGACACGGGTCACCAGCGAGGTTGGTCCCAGGCCACGTTGGGGACCGCTCCCCAACTGCCCTCCAGGCGGGCGGGGAGGGACGTGCGGAAGCCATGAGAAAGTGGGTCCTGCACCCCAGCGGGCCCCACAGCGGGACGCGCCACACCTGGGCTCGCCACAAGGTGGTGCACTGGGTCCAGGGCAAGACGCCAGGGGACAGAGAAGCAGGGAGCCTCAGTCGGGTGCTGCTCCACGTCGCGCTCCGTCGCTCAACCCAAGACAGGGCAGCCAGCGCGCGACCTCTACGTGGGATCCCGCCTCCCACGGCAGAGCCTGCGGTCACAGGGACAGAGGGCGCAGGCCGCCAGAGCTCCGGATGCCAGCGGCAGCTCCCCGTCCCGCTCAAAGGGAGGGAGGGCCGCCGCTGGCGCCCAGTCGCCTGTGCCACCCTCCGGGTCTCAAAGCACTCCTCAGTCAGCTCAAGGACCGGGGCCACCTGGCCTTCGGGGTCACATGGGCTTGGGCACGACGGAAGGGACCGCTTGCCCCCGTGGAACAGACATTCTCCCCGTGGACAACCTCAGGTGCCGGGACCCTCTGCTCCGCCTTGGAAAACCCACCTTCTGCAATGTATGCCCAACGCAATCAGGCCGAGCAGATTGACCCCCTCGGCCCGGCCCCAGTGTGTGATGGGGCTCTGTGCGTGAGGGCTTGCTCTTCCCCACCTACACCAGGCACGGCATCTAACACACACACACACACACACACACACACCACGCAGAGACACCCAGACCACGCACGCACGCACGGGGACGCACCCTCCTCTCCCCCACCCCACACACGAGCAGCCGAAGGACAAGAGGGTATGGCTGGGGCCTGAGCGGGAACAAGCGAAGCCTTGGTTTGCGGCCCCTCGGCCAACTGCATCAGGATTTTTGTCTGGGCTCGGAGGCCAGAGGATCTCTGCCATTTGCTAGCAGGGCCAGGGATGGCAGGAGGGTGGGTACGGGGCTCAGCCAGGGCCAGTTCTGCTGGCACGATCCTGTAGCACGTGGCCGGGTCTGAAGGAGGCCAAGCAGGGGCACAAGACCCAGCAGCGGCACAGGGAAGAGGCCCAGGGCACCCAGGAGCAGACGAGACCCGGGAGTCGTGCGTGCTTGGCGTGGCCGCGGGCCCCGTGACGCCCGAGGACTCGAGTGCTCAGCCCCGTGTAGTGGCCGCGAAGGCCTGCCTGGGAGAAACGCCCCGGGAGGCCGGCAGGAACCCGGGATCGGAAGGGATGTGGAGGGGCCCCGGGTCGGAGGAGATGGCTTTGGCTGTGTTTGGTTTTGTTTCTTCTTCCCAAGATCCCGGGTGTGAAAGGGGCCAGAGGTGAAGTCCTGGGCTGGAAAGCCTCACGATTCAGCCCCGCAGCCCCAGGCCCTGAGTGTGGAGGAGGGCGGAGCGGGTCGGCGAAGGGCGCGGCTGCCGTTTTCCTGATGGGCTGGAGGGGCAGTGGCACTTTCCGGACGAAGAGGACCGGAAGGGTCCCCGAGACCTCCGCTGGGAGCCACGCACCCACCCAAGGATACGGCTCCAGGAGGCGACGGAGGAGGGCGGCTGCTTGCCCTGGCCCGAGCTGTGCGTCCCCCGCCTTGGCCACAGCAGTGGACATTCCCAGAAGAACAAGCGCCCGAGAGCACTGAGAAATTTTCCCCCGAGAAAACTTGACCCTCTTCCTGGCAGCAGGACACCTCGGGAAGAAAGCCACCCAGCGGCCACCTGGGCGAGACCGGCTGCCCGAGCAGGCGCGCGGGGCCTCTGGCCGCTGGCCCCGGGCTGCCAGCCCCCACCCGGACTCCCAGCCGTGCCAGGAGAGCAGCGTGGAGACGCACGCCGGGGCCCTCGGCAGGCTCTTGGGGCTCCCGGAGGCGGCGGCTAGCGTCTACGGCCATACCACCCTGAACGCGCCCGATCTCGTCTGATCTCGGAAGCTAAGCAGGGTCGGGCCTGGTTAGTACTTGGATGGGAGACCGCCTGGGAATACCGGGTGCTGTAGGCTTTTGCTCCTCCCTCCCTCGCTGCTCCTTTTGTCTTCGGGGACTTCGCCACCACCCCCCCCACCACCACCACCACCCCCAGCACCACCACCACCACCACCACCACAACGACCCACCGTGACCACGACCCCGACCCCGTCCGGGCCACCCGCCAGACCCACGCACACCGAATCCTCACAGCTACGTCCCCGAATCCTCTCCCCTCCCCACACTCTCCTGGGGCGCGCGCCCGCGACACGGGTCACCAGCGAGGTTGGTCCCAGGCCACGTTGGGGACCGCTCCCCAACTGCCCTCCAGGCGGGCGGGGAGGGACGTGCGGAAGCCATGAGAAAGTGGGTCCTGCACCCCAGCGGGCCCCACAGCGGGACGCGCCACACCTGGGCTCGCCACAAGGTGGTGCACTGGGTCCAGGGCAAGACGCCAGGGGACAGAGAAGCAGGGAGCCTCAGTCGGGTGCTGCTCCACGTCGCGCTCCGTCGCTCAACCCAAGACAGGGCAGCCAGCGCGCGACCTCTACGTGGGATCCCGCCTCCCACGGCAGAGCCTGCGGTCACAGGGACAGAGGGCGCAGGCCGCCAGAGCTCCGGATGCCAGCGGCAGCTCCCCGTCCCGCTCAAAGGGAGGGAGGGCCGCCGCTGGCGCCCAGTCGCCTGTGCCACCCTCCGGGTCTCAAAGCACTCCTCAGTCAGCTCAAGGACCGGGGCCACCTGGCCTTCGGGGTCACATGGGCTTGGGCACGACGGAAGGGACCGCTTGCCCCCGTGGAACAGACATTCTCCCCGTGGACAACCTCAGGTGCCGGGACCCTCTGCTCCGCCTTGGAAAACCCACCTTCTGCAATGTATGCCCAACGCAATCAGGCCGAGCAGATTGACCCCCTCGGCCCGGCCCCAGTGTGTGATGGGGCTCTGTGCGTGAGGGCTTGCTCTTCCCCACCTACACCAGGCACGGCATCTAACACACACACACACACACACACACACCACGCAGAGACACCCAGACCACGCACGCACGCACGGGGACGCACCCTCCTCTCCCCCACCCCACACACGAGCAGCCGAAGGACAAGAGGGTATGGCTGGGGCCTGAGCGGGAACAAGCGAAGCCTTGGTTTGCGGCCCCTCGGCCAACTGCATCAGGATTTTTGTCTGGGCTCGGAGGCCAGAGGATCTCTGCCATTTGCTAGCAGGGCCAGGGATGGCAGGAGGGTGGGTACGGGGCTCAGCCAGGGCCAGTTCTGCTGGCACGATCCTGTAGCACGTGGCCGCGTAGCACGGGGCCGGGTCTGAAGGAGGCCAAGCAGGGGCACAAGACCCAGCAGCGGCACAGGGAAGAGGCCCAGGGCACCCAGGAGCAGACGAGACCCGGGAGTCGTGCGTGCTTGGCGTGGCCGCGGGCCCCGTGACGCCCGAGGACTCGAGTGCTCAGCCCCGTGTAGTGGCCGCGAAGGCCTGCCTGGGAGAAACGCCCCGGGAGGCCGGCAGGAACCCGGGATCGGAAGGGATGTGGAGGGGCCCCGGGTCGGAGGAGATGGCTTTGGCTGTGTTTGGTTTTGTTTCTTCTTCCCAAGATCCCGGGTGTGAAAGGGGCCAGAGGTGAAGTCCTGGGCTGGAAAGCCTCACGATTCAGCCCCGCAGCCCCAGGCCCTGAGTGTGGAGGAGGGCGGAGCGGGTCGGCGAAGGGCGCGGCTGCCGTTTTCCTGATGGGCTGGAGGGGCAGTGGCGCTTTCCGGACGAAGAGGACCGGAAGGGTCCCCGAGACCTCCGCTGGGAGCCACGCACCCACCCAAGGATACGGCTCCAGGAGGCGACGGAGGAGGGCGGCTGCTTGCCCTGGCCCGAGCTGTGCGTCCCCCGCCTTGGCCACAGCAGTGGACATTCCCAGAAGAACAAGCGCCCGAGAGCACTGAGAAATTTTCCCCCGAGAAAACTTGACCCTCGTCCTGGCAGCAGGACACCTCGGGAAGAAAGCCACCCAGCGGCCACCTGGGCGAGACCGGCTGCCCGAGCAGGCGCGCGGGGCCTCTGGCCGCTGGCCCCGGGCTGCCAGCCCCCACCCGGACTCCCAGCCGTGCCAGGAGAGCAGCGTGGAGACGCACGCCGGGGCCCTCGGCAGGCTCTTGGGGCTCCCGGAGGCGGCGGCTAGCGTCTACGGCCATACCACCCTGAACGCGCCCGATCTCGTCTGATCTCGGAAGCTAAGCAGGGTCGGGCCTGGTTAGTACTTGGATGGGAGACCGCCTGGGAATACCGGGTGCTGTAGGCTTTTGCTCCTCCCTCCCTCGCTGCTCCTTTTGTCTTCGGGGACTTCGCCACCACCCCCCCCACCACCACCACCACCCCCAGCACCACCACCACCACCACCACCACAACGACCCACCGTGACCACGACCCCGACCCCGTCCGGGCCACCCGCCAGACCCACGCACACCGAATCCTCACAGCTACGTCCCCGAATCCTCTCCCCTCCCCACACTCTCCTGGGGCGCGCGCCCGCGACACGGGTCACCAGCGAGGTTGGTCCCAGGCCACGTTGGGGACCGCTCCCCAACTGCCCTCCAGGCGGGCGGGGAGGGACGTGCGGAAGCCATGAGAAAGTGGGTCCTGCACCCCAGCGGGCCCCACAGCGGGACGCGCCACACCTGGGCTCGCCACAAGGTGGTGCACTGGGTCCAGGGCAAGACGCCAGGGGACAGAGAAGCAGGGAGCCTCAGTCGGGTGCTGCTCCACGTCGCGCTCCGTCGCTCAACCCAAGACAGGGCAGCCAGCGCGCGACCTCTACGTGGGATCCCGCCTCCCACGGCAGAGCCTGCGGTCACAGGGACAGAGGGCGCAGGCCGCCAGAGCTCCGGATGCCAGCGGCAGCTCCCCGTCCCGCTCAAAGGGAGGGAGGGCCGCCGCTGGCGCCCAGTCGCCTGTGCCACCCTCCGGGTCTCAAAGCACTCCTCAGTCAGCTCAAGGACCGGGGCCACCTGGCCTTCGGGGTCACATGGGCTTGGGCACGACGGAAGGGACCGCTTGCCCCCGTGGAACAGACATTCTCCCCGTGGACAACCTCAGGTGCCGGGACCCTCTGCTCCGCCTTGGAAAACCCACCTTCTGCAATGTATGCCCAACGCAATCAGGCCGAGCAGATTGACCCCCTCGGCCCGGCCCCAGTGTGTGATGGGGCTCTGTGCGTGAGGGCTTGCTCTTCCCCACCTACACCAGGCACGGCATCTAACACACACACACACACACACACACACACCACGCAGAGACACCCAGACCACGCACGCACGCACGGGGACGCACCCTCCTCTCCCCCACCCCACACACGAGCAGCCGAAGGACAAGAGGGTATGGCTGGGGCCTGAGCGGGAACAAGCGAAGCCTTGGTTTGCGGCCCCTCGGCCAACTGCATCAGGATTTTTGTCTGGGCTCGGAGGCCAGAGGATCTCTGCCATTTGCTAGCAGGGCCAGGGATGGCAGGAGGGTGGGTACGGGGCTCAGCCAGGGCCAGTTCTGCTGGCACGATCCTGTAGCACGTGGCCGCGTAGCACGGGGCCGGGTCTGAAGGAGGCCAAGCAGGGGCACAAGACCCAGCAGCGGCACAGGGAAGAGGCCCAGGGCACCCAGGAGCAGACGAGACCCGGGAGTCGTGCGTGCTTGGCGTGGCCGCGGGCCCCGTGACGCCCGAGGACTCGAGTGCTCAGCCCCGTGTAGTGGCCGCGAAGGCCTGCCTGGGAGAAACGCCCCGGGAGGCCGGCAGGAACCCGGGATCGGAAGGGATGTGGAGGGGCCCCGGGTCGGAGGAGATGGCTTTGGCTGTGTTTGGTTTTGTTTCTTCTTCCCAAGATCCCGGGTGTGAAAGGGGCCAGAGGTGAAGTCCTGGGCTGGAAAGCCTCACGATTCAGCCCCGCAGCCCCAGGCCCTGAGTGTGGAGGAGGGCGGAGCGGGTCGGCGAAGGGCGCGGCTGCCGTTTTCCTGATGGGCTGGAGGGGCAGTGGCGCTTTCCGGACGAAGAGGACCGGAAGGGTCCCCGAGACCTCCGCTGGGAGCCACGCACCCACCCAAGGATACGGCTCCAGGAGGCGACGGAGGAGGGCGGCTGCTTGCCCTGGCCCGAGCTGTGCGTCCCCCGCCTTGGCCACAGCAGTGGACATTCCCAGAAGAACAAGCGCCCGAGAGCACTGAGAAATTTTCCCCCGAGAAAACTTGACCCTCGTCCTGGCAGCAGGACACCTCGGGAAGAAAGCCACCCAGCGGCCACCTGGGCGAGACCGGCTGCCCGAGCAGGCGCGCGGGGCCTCTGGCCGCTGGCCCCGGGCTGCCAGCCCCCACCCGGACTCCCAGCCGTGCCAGGAGAGCAGCGTGGAGACGCACGCCGGGGCCCTCGGCAGGCTCTTGGGGCTCCCGGAGGCGGCGGCTAGCGTCTACGGCCATACCACCCTGAACGCGCCCGATCTCGTCTGATCTCGGAAGCTAAGCAGGGTCGGGCCTGGTTAGTACTTGGATGGGAGACCGCCTGGGAATACCGGGTGCTGTAGGCTTTTGCTCCTCCCTCCCTCGCTGCTCCTTTTGTCTTCGGGGACTTCGCCACCACCCCCCCCCCCACCACCACCACCACCCCCAGCACCACCACCACCACCACCACCACAACGACCCACCGTGACCACGACCCCGACCCCGTCCGGGCCACCCGCCAGACCCACGCACACCGAATCCTCACAGCTACGTCCCCGAATCCTCTCCCCTCCCCACACTCTCCTGGGGCGCGCGCCCGCGACACGGGTCACCAGCGAGGTTGGTCCCAGGCCACGTTGGGGACCGCTCCCCAACTGCCCTCCAGGCGGGCGGGGAGGGACGTGCGGAAGCCATGAGAAAGTGGGTCCTGCACCCCAGCGGGCCCCACAGCGGGACGCGCCACACCTGGGCTCGCCACAAGGTGGTGCACTGGGTCCAGGGCAAGACGCCAGGGGACAGAGAAGCAGGGAGCCTCAGTCGGGTGCTGCTCCACGTCGCGCTCCGTCGCTCAACCCAAGACAGGGCAGCCAGCGCGCGACCTCTACGTGGGATCCCGCCTCCCACGGCAGAGCCTGCGGTCACAGGGACAGAGGGCGCAGGCCGCCAGAGCTCCGGATGCCAGCGGCAGCTCCCCGTCCCGCTCAAAGGGAGGGAGGGCCGCCGCTGGCGCCCAGTCGCCTGTGCCACCCTCCGGGTCTCAAAGCACTCCTCAGTCAGCTCAAGGACCGGGGCCACCTGGCCTTCGGGGTCACATGGGCTTGGGCACGACGGAAGGGACCGCTTGCCCCCGTGGAACAGACATTCTCCCCGTGGACAACCTCAGGTGCCGGGACCCTCTGCTCCGCCTTGGAAAACCCACCTTCTGCAATGTATGCCCAACGCAATCAGGCCGAGCAGATTGACCCCCTCGGCCCGGCCCCAGTGTGTGATGGGGCTCTGTGCGTGAGGGCTTGCTCTTCCCCACCTACACCAGGCACGGCATCTAACACACACACACACACACACACACACACCACGCAGAGACACCCAGACCACGCACGCACGCACGGGGACGCACCCTCCTCTCCCCCACCCCACACACGAGCAGCCGAAGGACAAGAGGGTATGGCTGGGGCCTGAGCGGGAACAAGCGAAGCCTTGGTTTGCGGCCCCTCGGCCAACTGCATCAGGATTTTTGTCTGGGCTCGGAGGCCAGAGGATCTCTGCCATTTGCTAGCAGGGCCAGGGATGGCAGGAGGGTGGGTACGGGGCTCAGCCAGGGCCAGTTCTGCTGGCACGATCCTGTAGCACGTGGCCGCGTAGCACGGGGCCGGGTCTGAAGGAGGCCAAGCAGGGGCACAAGACCCAGCAGCGGCACAGGGAAGAGGCCCAGGGCACCCAGGAGCAGACGAGACCCGGGAGTCGTGCGTGCTTGGCGTGGCCGCGGGCCCCGTGACGCCCGAGGACTCGAGTGCTCAGCCCCGTGTAGTGGCCGCGAAGGCCTGCCTGGGAGAAACGCCCCGGGAGGCCGGCAGGAACCCGGGATCGGAAGGGATGTGGAGGGGCCCCGGGTCGGAGGAGATGGCTTTGGCTGTGTTTGGTTTTGTTTCTTCTTCCCAAGATCCCGGGTGTGAAAGGGGCCAGAGGTGAAGTCCTGGGCTGGAAAGCCTCACGATTCAGCCCCGCAGCCCCAGGCCCTGAGTGTGGAGGAGGGCGGAGCGGGTCGGCGAAGGGCGCGGCTGCCGTTTTCCTGATGGGCTGGAGGGGCAGTGGCGCTTTCCGGACGAAGAGGACCGGAAGGGTCCCCGAGACCTCCGCTGGGAGCCACGCACCCACCCAAGGATACGGCTCCAGGAGGCGACGGAGGAGGGCGGCTGCTTGCCCTGGCCCGAGCTGTGCGTCCCCCGCCTTGGCCACAGCAGTGGACATTCCCAGAAGAACAAGCGCCCGAGAGCACTGAGAAATTTTCCCCCGAGAAAACTTGACCCTCATCCTGGCAGCAGGACACCTCGGGAAGAAAGCCACCCAGCGGCCACCTGGGCGAGACCGGCTGCCCGAGCAGGCGCGCGGGGCCTCTGGCCGCTGGCCCCGGGCTGCCAGCCCCCACCCGGACTCCCAGCCGTGCCAGGAGAGCAGCGTGGAGACGCACGCCGGGGCCCTCGGCAGGCTCTTGGGGCTCCCGGAGGCGGCGGCTAGCGTCTACGGCCATACCACCCTGAACGCGCCCGATCTCGTCTGATCTCGGAAGCTAAGCAGGGTCGGGCCTGGTTAGTACTTGGATGGGAGACCGCCTGGGAATACCGGGTGCTGTAGGCTTTTGCTCCTCCCTCCCTCGCTGCTCCTTTTGTCTTCGGGGACTTCGCCACCACCCCCCCCACCACCACCACCACCACCCCCAGCACCACCACCACCACCACCACCACAACGACCCACCGTGACCACGACCCCGACCCCGTCCGGGCCACCCGCCAGACCCACGCACACCGAATCCTCACAGCTACGTCCCCGAATCCTCTCCCCTCCCCACACTCTCCTGGGGCGCGCGCCCGCGACACGGGTCACCAGCGAGGTTGGTCCCAGGCCACGTTGGGGACCGCTCCCCAACTGCCCTCCAGGCGGGCGGGGAGGGACGTGCGGAAGCCATGAGAAAGTGGGTCCTGCACCCCAGCGGGCCCCACAGCGGGACGCGCCACACCTGGGCTCGCCACAAGGTGGTGCACTGGGTCCAGGGCAAGACGCCAGGGGACAGAGAAGCAGGGAGCCTCAGTCGGGTGCTGCTCCACGTCGCGCTCCGTCGCTCAACCCAAGACAGGGCAGCCAGCGCGCGACCTCTACGTGGGATCCCGCCTCCCACGGCAGAGCCTGCGGTCACAGGGACAGAGGGCGCAGGCCGCCAGAGCTCCGGATGCCAGCGGCAGCTCCCCGTCCCGCTCAAAGGGAGGGAGGGCCGCCGCTGGCGCCCAGTCGCCTGTGCCACCCTCCGGGTCTCAAAGCACTCCTCAGTCAGCTCAAGGACCGGGGCCACCTGGCCTTCGGGGTCACATGGGCTTGGGCACGACGGAAGGGACCGCTTGCCCCCGTGGAACAGACATTCTCCCCGTGGACAACCTCAGGTGCCGGGACCCTCTGCTCCGCCTTGGAAAACCCACCTTCTGCAATGTATGCCCAACGCAATCAGGCCGAGCAGATTGACCCCCTCGGCCCGGCCCCAGTGTGTGATGGGGCTCTGTGCGTGAGGGCTTGCTCTTCCCCACCTACACCAGGCACGGCATCTAACACACACACACACACACACACACACACCACGCAGAGACACCCAGACCACGCACGCACGCACGGGGACGCACCCTCCTCTCCCCCACCCCACACACGAGCAGCCGAAGGACAAGAGGGTATGGCTGGGGCCTGAGCGGGAACAAGCGAAGCCTTGGTTTGCGGCCCCTCGGCCAACTGCATCAGGATTTTTGTCTGGGCTCGGAGGCCAGAGGATCTCTGCCATTTGCTAGCAGGGCCAGGGATGGCAGGAGGGTGGGTACGGGGCTCAGCCAGGGCCAGTTCTGCTGGCACGATCCTGTAGCACGTGGCCGCGTAGCACGGGGCCGGGTCTGAAGGAGGCCAAGCAGGGGCACAAGACCCAGCAGCGGCACAGGGAAGAGGCCCAGGGCACCCAGGAGCAGATGAGACCCGGGAGTCGTGCGTGCTTGGCGTGGCCGCGGGCCCCGTGACGCCCGAGGACTCGAGTGCTCAGCCCCGTGTAGTGGCCGCGAAGGCCTGCCTGGGAGAAACGCCCCGGGAGGCCGGCAGGAACCCGGGATCGGAAGGGATGTGGAGGGGCCCCGGGTCGGAGGAGATGGCTTTGGCTGTGTTTGGTTTTGTTTCTTCTTCCCAAGATCCCGGGTGTGAAAGGGGCCAGAGGTGAAGTCCTGGGCTGGAAAGCCTCACGATTCAGCCCCGCAGCCCCAGGCCCTGAGTGTGGAGGAGGGCGGAGCGGGTCGGCGAAGGGCGCGGCTGCCGTTTTCCTGATGGGCTGGAGGGGCAGTGGCGCTTTCCGGACGAAGAGGACCGGAAGGGTCCCCGAGACCTCCGCTGGGAGCCACGCACCCACCCAAGGATACGGCTCCAGGAGGCGACGGAGGAGGGCGGCTGCTTGCCCTGGCCCGAGCTGTGCGTCCCCCGCCTTGGCCACAGCAGTGGACATTCCCAGAAGAACAAGCGCCCGAGAGCACTGAGAAATTTTCCCCCGAGAAAACTTGACCCTCGTCCTGGCAGCAGGACACCTCGGGAAGAAAGCCACCCAGCGGCCACCTGGGCGAGACCGGCTGCCCGAGCAGGCGCGCGGGGCCTCTGGCCGCTGGCCCCGGGCTGCCAGCCCCCACCCGGACTCCCAGCCGTGCCAGGAGAGCAGCGTGGAGACGCACGCCGGGGCCCTCGGCAGGCTCTTGGGGCTCCCGGAGGCGGCGGCTAGCGTCTACGGCCATACCACCCTGAACGCGCCCGATCTCGTCTGATCTCGGAAGCTAAGCAGGGTCGGGCCTGGTTAGTACTTGGATGGGAGACCGCCTGGGAATACCGGGTGCTGTAGGCTTTTGCTCCTCCCTCCCTCGCTGCTCCTTTTGTCTTCGGGGACTTCGCCACCACCCCCCCCCCCACCACCACCACCACCCCCAGCACCACCACCACCACCACCACCACAACGACCCACCGTGACCACGACCCCGACCCCGTCCGGGCCACCCGCCAGACCCACGCACACCGAATCCTCACAGCTACGTCCCCGAATCCTCTCCCCTCCCCACACTCTCCTGGGGCGCGCGCCCGCGACACGGGTCACCAGCGAGGTTGGTCCCAGGCCACGTTGGGGACCGCTCCCCAACTGCCCTCCAGGCGGGCGGGGAGGGACGTGCGGAAGCCATGAGAAAGTGGGTCCTGCACCCCAGCGGGCCCCACAGCGGGACGCGCCACACCTGGGCTCGCCACAAGGTGGTGCACTGGGTCCAGGGCAAGACGCCAGGGGACAGAGAAGCAGGGAGCCTCAGTCGGGTGCTGCTCCACGTCGCGCTCCGTCGCTCAACCCAAGACAGGGCAGCCAGCGCGCGACCTCTACGTGGGATCCCGCCTCCCACGGCAGAGCCTGCGGTCACAGGGACAGAGGGCGCAGGCCGCCAGAGCTCCGGATGCCAGCGGCAGCTCCCCGTCCCGCTCAAAGGGAGGGAGGGCCGCCGCTGGCGCCCAGTCGCCTGTGCCACCCTCCGGGTCTCAAAGCACTCCTCAGTCAGCTCAAGGACCGGGGCCACCTGGCCTTCGGGGTCACATGGGCTTGGGCACGACGGAAGGGACCGCTTGCCCCCGTGGAACAGACATTCTCCCCGTGGACAACCTCAGGTGCCGGGACCCTCTGCTCCGCCTTGGAAAACCCACCTTCTGCAATGTATGCCCAACGCAATCAGGCCGAGCAGATTGACCCCCTCGGCCCGGCCCCAGTGTGTGATGGGGCTCTGTGCGTGAGGGCTTGCTCTTCCCCACCTACACCAGGCACGGCATCTAACACACACACACACACACACACACACACCACGCAGAGACACCCAGACCACGCACGCACGCACGGGGACGCACCCTCCTCTCCCCCACCCCACACACGAGCAGCCGAAGGACAAGAGGGTATGGCTGGGGCCTGAGCGGGAACAAGCGAAGCCTTGGTTTGCGGCCCCTCGGCCAACTGCATCAGGATTTTTGTCTGGGCTCGGAGGCCAGAGGATCTCTGCCATTTGCTAGCAGGGCCAGGGATGGCAGGAGGGTGGGTACGGGGCTCAGCCAGGGCCAGTTCTGCTGGCACGATCCTGTAGCACGTGGCCGCGTAGCACGGGGCCGGGTCTGAAGGAGGCCAAGCAGGGGCACAAGACCCAGCAGCGGCACAGGGAAGAGGCCCAGGGCACCCAGGAGCAGACGAGACCCGGGAGTCGTGCGTGCTTGGCGTGGCCGCGGGCCCCGTGACGCCCGAGGACTCGAGTGCTCAGCCCCGTGTAGTGGCCGCGAAGGCCTGCCTGGGAGAAACGCCCCGGGAGGCCGGCAGGAACCCGGGATCGGAAGGGATGTGGAGGGGCCCCGGGTCGGAGGAGATGGCTTTGGCTGTGTTTGGTTTTGTTTCTTCTTCCCAAGATCCCGGGTGTGAAAGGGGCCAGAGGTGAAGTCCTGGGCTGGAAAGCCTCACGATTCAGCCCCGCAGCCCCAGGCCCTGAGTGTGGAGGAGGGCGGAGCGGGTCGGCGAAGGGCGCGGCTGCCGTTTTCCTGATGGGCTGGAGGGGCAGTGGCGCTTTCCGGACGAAGAGGACCGGAAGGGTCCCCGAGACCTCCGCTGGGAGCCACGCACCCACCCAAGGATACGGCTCCAGGAGGCGACGGAGGAGGGCGGCTGCTTGCCCTGGCCCGAGCTGTGCGTCCCCCGCCTTGGCCACAGCAGTGGACATTCCCAGAAGAACAAGCGCCCGAGAGCACTGAGAAATTTTCCCCCGAGAAAACTTGACCCTCGTCCTGGCAGCAGGACACCTCGGGAAGAAAGCCACCCAGCGGCCACCTGGGCGAGACCGGCTGCCCGAGCAGGCGCGCGGGGCCTCTGGCCGCTGGCCCCGGGCTGCCAGCCCCCACCCGGACTCCCAGCCGTGCCAGGAGAGCAGCGTGGAGACGCACGCCGGGGCCCTCGGCAGGCTCTTGGGGCTCCCGGAGGCGGCGGCTAGCGTCTACGGCCATACCACCCTGAACGCGCCCGATCTCGTCTGATCTCGGAAGCTAAGCAGGGTCGGGCCTGGTTAGTACTTGGATGGGAGACCGCCTGGGAATACCGGGTGCTGTAGGCTTTTGCTCCTCCCTCCCTCGCTGCTCCTTTTGTCTTCGGGGACTTCGCCACCACCCCCCCCACCACCACCACCACCACCCCCAGCACCACCACCACCACCACCACCACAACGACCCACCGTGACCACGACCCCGACCCCGTCCGGGCCACCCGCCAGACCCACGCACACCGAATCCTCACAGCTACGTCCCCGAATCCTCTCCCCTCCCCACACTCTCCTGGGGCGCGCGCCCGCGACACGGGTCACCAGCGAGGTTGGTCCCAGGCCACGTTGGGGACCGCTCCCCAACTGCCCTCCAGGCGGGCGGGGAGGGACGTGCGGAAGCCATGAGAAAGTGGGTCCTGCACCCCAGCGGGCCCCACAGCGGGACGCGCCACACCTGGGCTCGCCACAAGGTGGTGCACTGGGTCCAGGGCAAGACGCCAGGGGACAGAGAAGCAGGGAGCCTCAGTCGGGTGCTGCTCCACGTCGCGCTCCGTCGCTCAACCCAAGACAGGGCAGCCAGCGCGCGACCTCTACGTGGGATCCCGCCTCCCACGGCAGAGCCTGCGGTCACAGGGACAGAGGGCGCAGGCCGCCAGAGCTCCGGATGCCAGCGGCAGCTCCCCGTCCCGCTCAAAGGGAGGGAGGGCCGCCGCTGGCGCCCAGTCGCCTGTGCCACCCTCCGGGTCTCAAAGCACTCCTCAGTCAGCTCAAGGACCGGGGCCACCTGGCCTTCGGGGTCACATGGGCTTGGGCACGACGGAAGGGACCGCTTGCCCCCGTGGAACAGACATTCTCCCCGTGGACAACCTCAGGTGCCGGGACCCTCTGCTCCGCCTTGGAAAACCCACCTTCTGCAATGTATGCCCAACGCAATCAGGCCGAGCAGATTGACCCCCTCGGCCCGGCCCCAGTGTGTGATGGGGCTCTGTGCGTGAGGGCTTGCTCTTCCCCACCTACACCAGGCACGGCATCTAACACACACACACACACACACACACACACCACGCAGAGACACCCAGACCACGCACGCACGCACGGGGACGCACCCTCCTCTCCCCCACCCCACACACGAGCAGCCGAAGGACAAGAGGGTATGGCTGGGGCCTGAGCGGGAACAAGCGAAGCCTTGGTTTGCGGCCCCTCGGCCAACTGCATCAGGATTTTTGTCTGGGCTCGGAGGCCAGAGGATCTCTGCCATTTGCTAGCAGGGCCAGGGATGGCAGGAGGGTGGGTACGGGGCTCAGCCAGGGCCAGTTCTGCTGGCACGATCCTGTAGCACGTGGCCGCGTAGCACGGGGCCGGGTCTGAAGGAGGCCAAGCAGGGGCACAAGACCCAGCAGCGGCACAGGGAAGAGGCCCAGGGCACCCAGGAGCAGATGAGACCCGGGAGTCGTGCGTGCTTGGCGTGGCCGCGGGCCCCGTGACGCCCGAGGACTCGAGTGCTCAGCCCCGTGTAGTGGCCGCGAAGGCCTGCCTGGGAGAAACGCCCCGGGAGGCCGGCAGGAACCCGGGATCGGAAGGGATGTGGAGGGGCCCCGGGTCGGAGGAGATGGCTTTGGCTGTGTTTGGTTTTGTTTCTTCTTCCCAAGATCCCGGGTGTGAAAGGGGCCAGAGGTGAAGTCCTGGGCTGGAAAGCCTCACGATTCAGCCCCGCAGCCCCAGGCCCTGAGTGTGGAGGAGGGCGGAGCGGGTCGGCGAAGGGCGCGGCTGCCGTTTTCCTGATGGGCTGGAGGGGCAGTGGCGCTTTCCGGACGAAGAGGACCGGAAGGGTCCCCGAGACCTCCGCTGGGAGCCACGCACCCACCCAAGGATACGGCTCCAGGAGGCGACGGAGGAGGGCGGCTGCTTGCCCTGGCCCGAGCTGTGCGTCCCCCGCCTTGGCCACAGCAGTGGACATTCCCAGAAGAACAAGCGCCCGAGAGCACTGAGAAATTTTCCCCCGAGAAAACTTGACCCTCGTCCTGGCAGCAGGACACCTCGGGAAGAAAGCCACCCAGCGGCCACCTGGGCGAGACCGGCTGCCCGAGCAGGCGCGCGGGGCCTCTGGCCGCTGGCCCCGGGCTGCCAGCCCCCACCCGGACTCCCAGCCGTGCCAGGAGAGCAGCGTGGAGACGCACGCCGGGGCCCTCGGCAGGCTCTTGGGGCTCCCGGAGGCGGCGGCTAGCGTCTACGGCCATACCACCCTGAACGCGCCCGATCTCGTCTGATCTCGGAAGCTAAGCAGGGTCGGGCCTGGTTAGTACTTGGATGGGAGACCGCCTGGGAATACCGGGTGCTGTAGGCTTTTGCTCCTCCCTCCCTCGCTGCTCCTTTTGTCTTCGGGGACTTCGCCACCACCCCCCCCACCACCACCACCACCCCCAGCACCACCACCACCACCACCACCACAACGACCCACCGTGACCACGACCCCGACCCCGTCCGGGCCACCCGCCAGACCCACGCACACCGAATCCTCACAGCTACGTCCCCGAATCCTCTCCCCTCCCCACACTCTCCTGGGGCGCGCGCCCGCGACACGGGTCACCAGCGAGGTTGGTCCCAGGCCACGTTGGGGACCGCTCCCCAACTGCCCTCCAGGCGGGCGGGGAGGGACGTGCGGAAGCCATGAGAAAGTGGGTCCTGCACCCCAGCGGGCCCCACAGCGGGACGCGCCACACCTGGGCTCGCCACAAGGTGGTGCACTGGGTCCAGGGCAAGACGCCAGGGGACAGAGAAGCAGGGAGCCTCAGTCGGGTGCTGCTCCACGTCGCGCTCCGTCGCTCAACCCAAGACAGGGCAGCCAGCGCGCGACCTCTACGTGGGATCCCGCCTCCCACGGCAGAGCCTGCGGTCACAGGGACAGAGGGCGCAGGCCGCCAGAGCTCCGGATGCCAGCGGCAGCTCCCCGTCCCGCTCAAAGGGAGGGAGGGCCGCCGCTGGCGCCCAGTCGCCTGTGCCACCCTCCGGGTCTCAAAGCACTCCTCAGTCAGCTCAAGGACCGGGGCCACCTGGCCTTCGGGGTCACATGGGCTTGGGCACGACGGAAGGGACCGCTTGCCCCCGTGGAACAGACATTCTCCCCGTGGACAACCTCAGGTGCCGGGACCCTCTGCTCCGCCTTGGAAAACCCACCTTCTGCAATGTATGCCCAACGCAATCAGGCCGAGCAGATTGACCCCCTCGGCCCGGCCCCAGTGTGTGATGGGGCTCTGTGCGTGAGGGCTTGCTCTTCCCCACCTACACCAGGCACGGCATCTAACACACACACACACACACACACACACCACGCAGAGACACCCAGACCACGCACGCACGCACGGGGACGCACCCTCCTCTCCCCCACCCCACACACGAGCAGCCGAAGGACAAGAGGGTATGGCTGGGGCCTGAGCGGGAACAAGCGAAGCCTTGGTTTGCGGCCCCTCGGCCAACTGCATCAGGATTTTTGTCTGGGCTCGGAGGCCAGAGGATCTCTGCCATTTGCTAGCAGGGCCAGGGATGGCAGGAGGGTGGGTACGGGGCTCAGCCAGGGCCAGTTCTGCTGGCACGATCCTGTAGCACGTGGCCGCGTAGCACGGGGCCGGGTCTGAAGGAGGCCAAGCAGGGGCACAAGACCCAGCAGCGGCACAGGGAAGAGGCCCAGGGCACCCAGGAGCAGACGAGACCCGGGAGTCGTGCGTGCTTGGCGTGGCCGCGGGCCCCGTGACGCCCGAGGACTCGAGTGCTCAGCCCCGTGTAGTGGCCGCGAAGGCCTGCCTGGGAGAAACGCCCCGGGAGGCCGGCAGGAACCCGGGATCGGAAGGGATGTGGAGGGGCCCCGGGTCGGAGGAGATGGCTTTGGCTGTGTTTGGTTTTGTTTCTTCTTCCCAAGATCCCGGGTGTGAAAGGGGCCAGAGGTGAAGTCCTGGGCTGGAAAGCCTCACGATTCAGCCCCGCAGCCCCAGGCCCTGAGTGTGGAGGAGGGCGGAGCGGGTCGGCGAAGGGCGCGGCTGCCGTTTTCCTGATGGGCTGGAGGGGCAGTGGCGCTTTCCGGACGAAGAGGACCGGAAGGGTCCCCGAGACCTCCGCTGGGAGCCACGCACCCACCCAAGGATACGGCTCCAGGAGGCGACGGAGGAGGGCGGCTGCTTGCCCTGGCCCGAGCTGTGCGTCCCCCGCCTTGGCCACAGCAGTGGACATTCCCAGAAGAACAAGCGCCCGAGAGCACTGAGAAATTTTCCCCCGAGAAAACTTGACCCTCGTCCTGGCAGCAGGACACCTCGGGAAGAAAGCCACCCAGCGGCCACCTGGGCGAGACCGGCTGCCCGAGCAGGCGCGCGGGGCCTCTGGCCGCTGGCCCCGGGCTGCCAGCCCCCACCCGGACTCCCAGCCGTGCCAGGAGAGCAGCGTGGAGACGCACGCCGGGGCCCTCGGCAGGCTCTTGGGGCTCCCGGAAGCGGCGGCTAGCGTCTACGGCCATACCACCCTGAACGCGCCCGATCTCGTCTGATCTCGGAAGCTAAGCAGGGTCGGGCCTGGTTAGTACTTGGATGGGAGACCGCCTGGGAATACCAGGTGCTGTAGGCCTTTGCTCCTCCCTCCCTCGCTGCTCCTTTTGTCTTCGGGGACTTCGCCACCACCCCCCCACCACCACCACCACCCCCAGCACCACCACCACCACCACCACAACGACCCACCGTGACCACGACCCCGACCCCGTCCGGGCCACCCGCCAGACCCACGCACACCGAATCCTCACAGCTACGTCCCCGAATCCTCTCCCCTCCCCACACTCTCCTGGGGCGCGCGCCCGCGACACGGGTCACCAGCGAGGTTGGTCCCAGGCCACGTTGGGGACCGCTCCCCAACTGCCCTCCAGGCGGGCGGGGAGGGACGTGCGGAAGCCATGAGAAAGTGGGTCCTGCACCCCAGCGGGCCCCACAGCGGGACGCGCCACACCTGGGCTCGCCACAAGGTGGTGCACTGGGTCCAGGGCAAGACGCCAGGGGACAGAGAAGCAGGGAGCCTCAGTCGGGTGCTGCTCCACGTCGCGCTCCGTCGCTCAACCCAAGACAGGGCAGCCAGCGCGCGACCTCTACGTGGGATCCCGCCTCCCACGGCAGAGCCTGCGGTCACAGGGACAGAGGGCGCAGGCCGCCAGAGCTCCGGATGCCAGCGGCAGCTCCCCGTCCCGCTCAAAGGGAGGGAGGGCCGCCGCTGGCGCCCAGTCGCCTGTGCCACCCTCCGGGTCTCAAAGCACTCCTCAGTCAGCTCAAGGACCGGGGCCACCTGGCCTTCGGGGTCACATGGGCTTGGGCACGACGGAAGGGACCGCTTGCCCCCGTGGAACAGACATTCTCCCCGTGGACAACCTCAGGTGCCGGGACCCTCTGCTCCGCCTTGGAAAACCCACCTTCTGCAATGTATGCCCAACGCAATCAGGCCGAGCAGATTGACCCCCTCGGCCCGGCCCCAGTGTGTGATGGGGCTCTGTGCGTGAGGGCTTGCTCTTCCCCACCTACACCAGGCACGGCATCTAACACACACACACACACACACACACACCACGCAGAGACACCCAGACCACGCACGCACGCACGGGGACGCACCCTCCTCTCCCCCACCCCACACACGAGCAGCCGAAGGACAAGAGGGTATGGCTGGGGCCTGAGCGGGAACAAGCGAAGCCTTGGTTTGCGGCCCCTCGGCCAACTGCATCAGGATTTTTGTCTGGGCTCGGAGGCCAGAGGATCTCTGCCATTTGCTAGCAGGGCCAGGGATGGCAGGAGGGTGGGTACGGGGCTCAGCCAGGGCCAGTTCTGCTGGCACGATCCTGTAGCACGTGGCCGCGTAGCACGGGGCCGGGTCTGAAGGAGGCCAAGCAGGGGCACAAGACCCAGCAGCGGCACAGGGAAGAGGCCCAGGGCACCCAGGAGCAGACGAGACCCGGGAGTCGTGCGTGCTTGGCGTGGCCGCGGGCCCCGTGACGCCCGAGGACTCGAGTGCTCAGCCCCGTGTAGTGGCCGCGAAGGCCTGCCTGGGAGAAACGCCCCGGGAGGCCGGCAGGAACCCGGGATCGGAAGGGATGTGGAGGGGCCCCGGGTCGGAGGAGATGGCTTTGGCTGTGTTTGGTTTTGTTTCTTCTTCCCAAGATCCCGGGTGTGAAAGGGGCCAGAGGTGAAGTCCTGGGCTGGAAAGCCTCACGATTCAGCCCCGCAGCCCCAGGCCCTGAGTGTGGAGGAGGGCGGAGCGGGTCGGCGAAGGGCGCGGCTGCCGTTTTCCTGATGGGCTGGAGGGGCAGTGGCGCTTTCCGGACGAAGAGGACCGGAAGGGTCCCCGAGACCTCCGCTGGGAGCCACGCACCCACCCAAGGATACGGCTCCAGGAGGCGACGGAGGAGGGCGGCTGCTTGCCCTGGCCCGAGCTGTGCGTCCCCCGCCTTGGCCACAGCAGTGGACATTCCCAGAAGAACAAGCGCCCGAGAGCACTGAGAAATTTTCCCCCGAGAAAACTTGACCCTCGTCCTGGCAGCAGGACACCTCGGGAAGAAAGCCACCCAGCGGCCACCTGGGCGAGACCGGCTGCCCGAGCAGGCGCGCGGGGCCTCTGGCCGCTGGCCCCGGGCTGCCAGCCCCCACCCGGACTCCCAGCCGTGCCAGGAGAGCAGCGTGGAGACGCACGCCGGGGCCCTCGGCAGGCTCTTGGGGCTCCCGGAGGCGGCGGCTAGCGTCTACGGCCATACCACCCTGAACGAGCCTGAACTCGTCTGATCTCGGAAGCTAAGCAGGGTCGGGCCTGGTTAGTACTTGGATGGGAGACCGCCTGGGAATACCGGGTGCTGTAGGCTTTTGCTCCTCCCTCCCTCGCTGCTCCTTTTGTCTTCGGGGACTTCGCCACCACCCCCCCCACCACCACCACCACCCCCAGCACCACCACCACCACCACCACCACAACGACCCACCGTGACCACGACCCCGACCCCGTCCGGGCCACCCGCCAGACCCACGCACACCGAATCCTCACAGCTACGTCCCCGAATCCTCTCCCCTCCCCACACTCTCCTGGGGCGCGCGCCCGCGACACGGGTCACCAGCGAGGTTGGTCCCAGGCCACGTTGGGGACCGCTCCCCAACTGCCCTCCAGGCGGGCGGGGAGGGACGTGCGGAAGCCATGAGAAAGTGGGTCCTGCACCCCAGCGGGCCCCACAGCGGGACGCGCCACACCTGGGCTCGCCACAAGGTGGTGCACTGGGTCCAGGGCAAGACGCCAGGGGACAGAGAAGCAGGGAGCCTCAGTCGGGTGCTGCTCCACGTCGCGCTCCGTCGCTCAACCCAAGACAGGGCAGCCAGCGCGCGACCTCTACGTGGGATCCCGCCTCCCACGGCAGAGCCTGCGGTCACAGGGACAGAGGGCGCAGGCCGCCAGAGCTCCGGATGCCAGCGGCAGCTCCCCGTCCCGCTCAAAGGGAGGGAGGGCCGCCGCTGGCGCCCAGTCGCCTGTGCCACCCTCCGGGTCTCAAAGCACTCCTCAGTCAGCTCAAGGACCGGGGCCACCTGGCCTTCGGGGTCACATGGGCTTGGGCACGACGGAAGGGACCGCTTGCCCCCGTGGAACAGACATTCTCCCCGTGGACAACCTCAGGTGCCGGGACCCTCTGCTCCGCCTTGGAAAACCCACCTTCTGCAATGTATGCCCAACGCAATCAGGCCGAGCAGATTGACCCCCTCGGCCCGGCCCCAGTGTGTGATGGGGCTCTGTGCGTGAGGGCTTGCTCTTCCCCACCTACACCAGGCACGGCATCTAACACACACACACACACACACACACACCACGCAGAGACACCCAGACCACGCACGCACGCACGGGGACGCACCCTCCTCTCCCCCACCCCACACACGAGCAGCCGAAGGACAAGAGGGTATGGCTGGGGCCTGAGCGGGAACAAGCGAAGCCTTGGTTTGCGGCCCCTCGGCCAACTGCATCAGGATTTTTGTCTGGGCTCGGAGGCCAGAGGATCTCTGCCATTTGCTAGCAGGGCCAGGGATGGCAGGAGGGTGGGTACGGGGCTCAGCCAGGGCCAGTTCTGCTGGCACGATCCTGTAGCACGTGGCCGCGTAGCACGGGGCCGGGTCTGAAGGAGGCCAAGCAGGGGCACAAGACCCAGCAGCGGCACAGGGAAGAGGCCCAGGGCACCCAGGAGCAGACGAGACCCGGGAGTCGTGCGTGCTTGGCGTGGCCGCGGGCCCCGTGACGCCCGAGGACTCGAGTGCTCAGCCCCGTGTAGTGGCCGCGAAGGCCTGCCTGGGAGAAACGCCCCGGGAGGCCGGCAGGAACCCGGGATCGGAAGGGATGTGGAGGGGCCCCGGGTCGGAGGAGATGGCTTTGGCTGTGTTTGGTTTTGTTTCTTCTTCCCAAGATCCCGGGTGTGAAAGGGGCCAGAGGTGAAGTCCTGGGCTGGAAAGCCTCACGATTCAGCCCCGCAGCCCCAGGCCCTGAGTGTGGAGGAGGGCGGAGCGGGTCGGCGAAGGGCGCGGCTGCCGTTTTCCTGATGGGCTGGAGGGGCAGTGGCGCTTTCCGGACGAAGAGGACCGGAAGGGTCCCCGAGACCTCCGCTGGGAGCCACGCACCCACCCAAGGATACGGCTCCAGGAGGCGACGGAGGAGGGCGGCTGCTTGCCCTGGCCCGAGCTGTGCGTCCCCCGCCTTGGCCACAGCAGTGGACATTCCCAGAAGAACAAGCGCCCGAGAGCACTGAGAAATTTTCCCCCGAGAAAACTTGACCCTCGTCCTGGCAGCAGGACACCTCGGGAAGAAAGCCACCCAGCGGCCACCTGGGCGAGACCGGCTGCCCGAGCAGGCGCGCGGGGCCTCTGGCCGCTGGCCCCGGGCTGCCAGCCCCCACCCGGACTCCCAGCCGTGCCAGGAGAGCAGCGTGGAGACGCACGCCGGGGCCCTCGGCAGGCTCTTGGGGCTCCCGGAGGCGGCGGCTAGCGTCTACGGCCATACCACCCTGAACGCGCCCGATCTCGTCTGATCTCGGAAGCTAAGCAGGGTCGGGCCTGGTTAGTACTTGGATGGGAGACCGCCTGGGAATACCGGGTGCTGTAGGCTTTTGCTCCTCCCTCCCTCGCTGCTCCTTTTGTCTTCGGGGACTTCGCCACCACCCCCCCACCACCACCACCACCCCCAGCACCACCACCACCACCACCACCACAACGACCCACCGTGACCACGACCCCGACCCCGTCCGGGCCACCCGCCAGACCCACGCACACCGAATCCTCACAGCTACGTCCCCGAATCCTCTCCCCTCCCCACACTCTCCTGGGGCGCGCGCCCGCGACACGGGTCACCAGCGAGGTTGGTCCCAGGCCACGTTGGGGACCGCTCCCCAACTGCCCTCCAGGCGGGCGGGGAGGGACGTGCGGAAGCCATGAGAAAGTGGGTCCTGCACCCCAGCGGGCCCCACAGCGGGACGCGCCACACCTGGGCTCGCCACAAGGTGGTGCACTGGGTCCAGGGCAAGACGCCAGGGGACAGAGAAGCAGGGAGCCTCAGTCGGGTGCTGCTCCACGTCGCGCTCCGTCGCTCAACCCAAGACAGGGCAGCCAGCGCGCGACCTCTACGTGGGATCCCGCCTCCCACGGCAGAGCCTGCGGTCACAGGGACAGAGGGCGCAGGCCGCCAGAGCTCCGGATGCCAGCGGCAGCTCCCCGTCCCGCTCAAAGGGAGGGAGGGCCGCCGCTGGCGCCCAGTCGCCTGTGCCACCCTCCGGGTCTCAAAGCACTCCTCAGTCAGCTCAAGGACCGGGGCCACCTGGCCTTCGGGGTCACATGGGCTTGGGCACGACGGAAGGGACCGCTTGCCCCCGTGGAACAGACATTCTCCCCGTGGACAACCTCAGGTGCCGGGACCCTCTGCTCCGCCTTGGAAAACCCACCTTCTGCAATGTATGCCCAACGCAATCAGGCCGAGCAGATTGACCCCCTCGGCCCGGCCCCAGTGTGTGATGGGGCTCTGTGCGTGAGGGCTTGCTCTTCCCCACCTACACCAGGCACGGCATCTAACACACACACACACACACACACACACCACGCAGAGACACCCAGACCACGCACGCACGCACGGGGACGCACCCTCCTCTCCCCCACCCCACACACGAGCAGCCGAAGGACAAGAGGGTATGGCTGGGGCCTGAGCGGGAACAAGCGAAGCCTTGGTTTGCGGCCCCTCGGCCAACTGCATCAGGATTTTTGTCTGGGCTCGGAGGCCAGAGGATCTCTGCCATTTGCTAGCAGGGCCAGGGATGGCAGGAGGGTGGGTACGGGGCTCAGCCAGGGCCAGTTCTGCTGGCACGATCCTGTAGCACGTGGCCGCGTAGCACGGGGCCGGGTCTGAAGGAGGCCAAGCAGGGGCACAAGACCCAGCAGCGGCACAGGGAAGAGGCCCAGGGCACCCAGGAGCAGACGAGACCCGGGAGTCGTGCGTGCTTGGCGTGGCCGCGGGCCCCGTGACGCCCGAGGACTCGAGTGCTCAGCCCCGTGTAGTGGCCGCGAAGGCCTGCCTGGGAGAAACGCCCCGGGAGGCCGGCAGGAACCCGGGATCGGAAGGGATGTGGAGGGGCCCCGGGTCGGAGGAGATGGCTTTGGCTGTGTTTGGTTTTGTTTCTTCTTCCCAAGATCCCGGGTGTGAAAGGGGCCAGAGGTGAAGTCCTGGGCTGGAAAGCCTCACGATTCAGCCCCGCAGCCCCAGGCCCTGAGTGTGGAGGAGGGCGGAGCGGGTCGGCGAAGGGCGCGGCTGCCGTTTTCCTGATGGGCTGGAGGGGCAGTGGCGCTTTCCGGACGAAGAGGACCGGAAGGGTCCCCGAGACCTCCGCTGGGAGCCACGCACCCACCCAAGGATACGGCTCCAGGAGGCGACGGAGGAGGGCGGCTGCTTGCCCTGGCCCGAGCTGTGCGTCCCCCGCCTTGGCCACAGCAGTGGACATTCCCAGAACAAGCGCCCGAGAGCACTGAGAAATTTTCCCCCGAGAAAACTTGACCCTCGTCCTGGCAGCAGGACACCTCGGGAAGAAAGCCACCCAGCGGCCACCTGGGCGAGACCGGCTGCCCGAGCAGGCGCGCGGGGCCTCTGGCCGCTGGCCCCGGGCTGCCAGCCCCCACCCGGACTCCCAGCCGTGCCAGGAGAGCAGCGTGGAGACGCACGCCGGGGCCCTCGGCAGGCTCTTGGGGCTCCCGGAGGCGGCGGCTAGCGTCTACGGCCATACCACCCTGAACGCGCCCGATCTCGTCTGATCTCGGAAGCTAAGCAGGGTCGGGCCTGGTTAGTACTTGGATGGGAGACCGCCTGGGAATACCGGGTGCTGTAGGCTTTTGCTCCTCCCTCCCTCGCTGCTCCTTTTGTCTTCGGGGACTTCGCCACCACCCCCCCACCACCACCACCACCCCCAGCACCACCACCACCACCACCACCACAACGACCCACCGTGACCACGACCCCGACCCCGTCCGGGCCACCCGCCAGACCCACGCACACCGAATCCTCACAGCTACGTCCCCGAATCCTCTCCCCTCCCCACACTCTCCTGGGGCGCGCGCCCGCGACACGGGTCACCAGCGAGGTTGGTCCCAGGCCACGTTGGGGACCGCTCCCCAACTGCCCTCCAGGCGGGCGGGGAGGGACGTGCGGAAGCCATGAGAAAGTGGGTCCTGCACCCCAGCGGGCCCCACAGCGGGACGCGCCACACCTGGGCTCGCCACAAGGTGGTGCACTGGGTCCAGGGCAAGACGCCAGGGGACAGAGAAGCAGGGAGCCTCAGTCGGGTGCTGCTCCACGTTGCGCTCCGTCGCTCAACCCAAGACAGGGCAGCCAGCGCGCGACCTCTACGTGGGATCCCGCCTCCCACGGCAGAGCCTGCGGTCACAGGGACAGAGGGCGCAGGCCGCCAGAGCTCCGGATGCCAGCGGCAGCTCCCCGTCCCGCTCAAAGGGAGGGAGGGCCGCCGCTGGCGCCCAGTCGCCTGTGCCACCCTCCGGGTCTCAAAGCACTCCTCAGTCAGCTCAAGGACCGGGGCCACCTGGCCTTCGGGGTCACATGGGCTTGGGCACGACGGAAGGGACCGCTTGCCCCCGTGGAACAGACATTCTCCCCGTGGACAACCTCAGGTGCCGGGACCCTCTGCTCCGCCTTGGAAAACCCACCTTCTGCAATGTATGCCCAACGCAATCAGGCCGAGCAGATTGACCCCCTCGGCCCGGCCCCAGTGTGTGATGGGGCTCTGTGCGTGAGGGCTTGCTCTTCCCCACCTACACCAGGCACGGCATCTAACACACACACACAGACACACACACACCACGCAGAGACACCCAGACCACGCACGCACGCACGGGGACGCACCCTCCTCTCCCCCACCCCACACACGAGCAGCCGAAGGACAAGAGGGTATGGCTGGGGCCTGAGCGGGAACAAGCGAAGCCTTGGTTTGCGGCCCCTCGGCCAACTGCATCAGGATTTTTGTCTGGGCTCGGAGGCCAGAGGATCTCTGCCATTTGCTAGCAGGGCCAGGGATGGCAGGAGGGTGGGTACGGGGCTCAGCCAGGGCCAGTTCTGCTGGCACGATCCTGTAGCACGTGGCCGCGTAGCACGGGGCCGGGTCTGAAGGAGGCCAAGCAGGGGCACAAGACCCAGCAGCGGCACAGGGAAGAGGCCCAGGGCACCCAGGAGCAGACGAGACCCGGGAGTCGTGCGTGCTTGGCGTGGCCGCGGGCCCCGTGACGCCCGAGGACTCGAGTGCTCAGCCCCGTGTAGTGGCCGCGAAGGCCTGCCTGGGAGAAACGCCCCGGGAGGCCGGCAGGAACCCGGGATCGGAAGGGATGTGGAGGGGCCCCGGGTCGGAGGAGATGGCTTTGGCTGTGTTTGGTTTTGTTTCTTCTTCCCAAGATCCCGGGTGTGAAAGGGGCCAGAGGTGAAGTCCTGGGCTGGAAAGCCTCACCATTCAGCCCCGCAGCCCCAGGCCCTGAGTGTGGAGGAGGGCGGAGCGGGTCGGCGAAGGGCGCGGCTGCCGTTTTCCTGATGGGCTGGAGGGGCAGTGGCGCTTTCCGGACGAAGAGGACCGGAAGGGTCCCCGAGACCTCCGCTGGGAGCCACGCACCCACCCAAGGATACGGCTCCAGGAGGCGACGGAGGAGGGCGGCTGCTTGCCCTGGCCCGAGCTGTGCGTCCCCCGCCTTGGCCACAGCAGTGGACATTCCCAGAAGAACAAGCGCCCGAGAGCACTGAGAAATTTTCCCCCGAGAAAACTTGACCCTCGTCCTGGCAGCAGGACACCTCGGGAAGAAAGCCACCCAGCGGCCACCTGGGCGAGACCGGCTGCCCGAGCAGGCGCGCGGGGCCTCTGGCCGCTGGCCCCGGGCTGCCAGCCCCCACCCGGACTCCCAGCCGTGCCAGGAGAGCAGCGTGGAGACGCACGCCGGGGCCCTCGGCAGGCTCTTGGGGCTCCCGGAGGCGGCGGCTAGCGTCTACGGCCATACCACCCTGAACGCGCCCGATCTCGTCTGATCTCGGAAGCTAAGCAGGGTCGGGCCTGGTTAGTACTTGGATGGGAGACCGCCTGGGAATACCGGGTGCTGTAGGCTTTTGCTCCTCCCTCCCTCGCTGCTCCTTTTGTCTTCGGGGACTTCGCCACCACCCCCCCCACCACCACCACCACCCCCAGCACCACCACCACCACCACCACCACAACGACCCACCGTGACCACGACCCCGACCCCGTCCGGGCCACCCGCCAGACCCACGCACACCGAATCCTCACAGCTACGTCCCCGAATCCTCTCCCCTCCCCACACTCTCCTGGGGCGCGCGCCCGCGACACGGGTCACCAGCGAGGTTGGTCCCAGGCCACGTTGGGGACCGCTCCCCAACTGCCCTCCAGGCGGGCGGGGAGGGACGTGCGGAAGCCATGAGAAAGTGGGTCCTGCACCCCAGCGGGCCCCACAGCGGGATGCGCCACACCTGGGCTCGCCACAAGGTGGTGCACTGGGTCCAGGGCAAGACGCCAGGGGACAGAGAAGCAGGGAGCCTCAGTCGGGTGCTGCTCCACGTCGCGCTCCGTCGCTCAACCCAAGACAGGGCAGCCAGCGCGCGACCTCTACGTGGGATCCCGCCTCCCACGGCAGAGCCTGCGGTCACAGGGACAGAGGGCGCAGGCCGCCAGAGCTCCGGATGCCAGCGGCAGCTCCCCGTCCCGCTCAAAGGGAGGGAGGGCCGCCGCTGGCGCCCAGTCGCCTGTGCCACCCTCCGGGTCTCAAAGCACTCCTCAGTCAGCTCAAGGACCGGGGCCACCTGGCCTTCGGGGTCACATGGGCTTGGGCACGACGGAAGGGACCGCTTGCCCCCGTGGAACAGACATTCTCCCCGTGGACAACCTCAGGTGCCGGGACCCTCTGCTCCGCCTTGGAAAACCCACCTTCTGCAATGTATGCCCAACGCAATCAGGCCGAGCAGATTGACCCCCTCGGCCCGGCCCCAGTGTGTGATGGGGCTCTGTGCGTGAGGGCTTGCTCTTCCCCACCTACACCAGGCACGGCATCTAACACACACACACACACACACACACCACGCAGAGACACCCAGACCACGCACGCACGCACGGGGACGCACCCTCCTCTCCCCCACCCCACACACGAGCAGCCGAAGGACAAGAGGGTATGGCTGGGGCCTGAGCGGGAACAAGCGAAGCCTTGGTTTGCGGCCCCTCGGCCAACTGCATCAGGATTTTTGTCTGGGCTCGGAGGCCAGAGGATCTCTGCCATTTGCTAGCAGGGCCAGGGATGGCAGGAGGGTGGGTACGGGGCTCAGCCAGGGCCAGTTCTGCTGGCACGATCCTGTAGCACGTGGCCGCGTAGCACGGGGCCGGGTCTGAAGGAGGCCAAGCAGGGGCACAAGACCCAGCAGCGGCACAGGGAAGAGGCCCAGGGCACCCAGGAGCAGACGAGACCCGGGAGTCGTGCGTGCTTGGCGTGGCCGCGGGCCCCGTGACGCCCGAGGACTCGAGTGCTCAGCCCCGTGTAGTGGCCGCGAAGGCCTGCCTGGGAGAAACGCCCCGGGAGGCCGGCAGGAACCCGGGATCGGAAGGGATGTGGAGGGGCCCCGGGTCGGAGGAGATGGCTTTGGCTGTGTTTGGTTTTGTTTCTTCTTCCCAAGATCCCGGGTGTGAAAGGGGCCAGAGGTGAAGTCCTGGGCTGGAAAGCCTCACGATTCAGCCCCGCAGCCCCAGGCCCTGAGTGTGGAGGAGGGCGGAGCGGGTCGGCGAAGGGCGCGGCTGCCGTTTTCCTGATGGGCTGGAGGGGCAGTGGCGCTTTCCGGACGAAGAGGACCGGAAGGGTCCCCGAGACCTCCGCTGGGAGCCACGCACCCACCCAAGGATACGGCTCCAGGAGGCGACGGAGGAGGGCGGCTGCTTGCCCTGGCCCGAGCTGTGCGTCCCCCGCCTTGGCCACAGCAGTGGACATTCCCAGAAGAACAAGCGCCCGAGAGCACTGAGAAATTTTCCCCCGAGAAAACTTGACCCTCGTCCTGGCAGCAGGACACCTCGGGAAGAAAGCCACCCAGCGGCCACCTGGGCGAGACCGGCTGCCCGAGCAGGCGCGCGGGGCCTCTGGCCGCTGGCCCCGGGCTGCCAGCCCCCACCCGGACTCCCAGCCGTGCCAGGAGAGCAGCGTGGAGACGCACGCCGGGGCCCTCGGCAGGCTCTTGGGGCTCCCGGAAGCGGCGGCTAGCGTCTACGGCCATACCACCCTGAACGCGCCCGATCTCGTCTGATCTCGGAAGCTAAGCAGGGTCGGGCCTGGTTAGTACTTGGATGGGAGACCGCCTGGGAATACCAGGTGCTGTAGGCCTTTGCTCCTCCCTCCCTCGCTGCTCCTTTTGTCTTCGGGGACTTCGCCACCACCCCCCCACCACCACCACCACCCCCAGCACCACCACCACCACCACCACAACGACCCACCGTGACCACGACCCCGACCCCGTCCGGGCCACCCGCCAGACCCACGCACACCGAATCCTCACAGCTACGTCCCCGAATCCTCTCCCCTCCCCACACTCTCCTGGGGCGCGCGCCCGCGACACGGGTCACCAGCGAGGTTGGTCCCAGGCCACGTTGGGGACCGCTCCCCAACTGCCCTCCAGGCGGGCGGGGAGGGACGTGCGGAAGCCATGAGAAAGTGGGTCCTGCACCCCAGCGGGCCCCACAGCGGGACGCGCCACACCTGGGCTCGCCACAAGGTGGTGCACTGGGTCCAGGGCAAGACGCCAGGGGACAGAGAAGCAGGGAGCCTCAGTCGGGTGCTGCTCCACGTCGCGCTCCGTCGCTCAACCCAAGACAGGGCAGCCAGCGCGCGACCTCTACGTGGGATCCCGCCTCCCACGGCAGAGCCTGCGGTCACAGGGACAGAGGGCGCAGGCCGCCAGAGCTCCGGATGCCAGCGGCAGCTCCCCGTCCCGCTCAAAGGGAGGGAGGGCCGCCGCTGGCGCCCAGTCGCCTGTGCCACCCTCCGGGTCTCAAAGCACTCCTCAGTCAGCTCAAGGACCGGGGCCACCTGGCCTTCGGGGTCACATGGGCTTGGGCACGACGGAAGGGACCGCTTGCCCCCGTGGAACAGACATTCTCCCCGTGGACAACCTCAGGTGCCGGGACCCTCTGCTCCGCCTTGGAAAACCCACCTTCTGCAATGTATGCCCAACGCAATCAGGCCGAGCAGATTGACCCCCTCGGCCCGGCCCCAGTGTGTGATGGGGCTCTGTGCGTGAGGGCTTGCTCTTCCCCACCTACACCAGGCACGGCATCTAACACACACACACACACACACACACACCACGCAGAGACACCCAGACCACGCACGCACGCACGGGGACGCACCCTCCTCTCCCCCACCCCACACACGAGCAGCCGAAGGACAAGAGGGTATGGCTGGGGCCTGAGCGGGAACAAGCGAAGCCTTGGTTTGCGGCCCCTCGGCCAACTGCATCAGGATTTTTGTCTGGGCTCGGAGGCCAGAGGATCTCTGCCATTTGCTAGCAGGGCCAGGGATGGCAGGAGGGTGGGTACGGGGCTCAGCCAGGGCCAGTTCTGCTGGCACGATCCTGTAGCACGTGGCCGCGTAGCACGGGGCCGGGTCTGAAGGAGGCCAAGCAGGGGCACAAGACCCAGCAGCGGCACAGGGAAGAGGCCCAGGGCACCCAGGAGCAGACGAGACCCGGGAGTCGTGCGTGCTTGGCGTGGCCGCGGGCCCCGTGACGCCCGAGGACTCGAGTGCTCAGCCCCGTGTAGTGGCCGCGAAGGCCTGCCTGGGAGAAACGCCCCGGGAGGCCGGCAGGAACCCGGGATCGGAAGGGATGTGGAGGGGCCCCGGGTCGGAGGAGATGGCTTTGGCTGTGTTTGGTTTTGTTTCTTCTTCCCAAGATCCCGGGTGTGAAAGGGGCCAGAGGTGAAGTCCTGGGCTGGAAAGCCTCACGATTCAGCCCCGCAGCCCCAGGCCCTGAGTGTGGAGGAGGGCGGAGCGGGTCGGCGAAGGGCGCGGCTGCCGTTTTCCTGATGGGCTGGAGGGGCAGTGGCGCTTTCCGGACGAAGAGGACCGGAAGGGTCCCCGAGACCTCCGCTGGGAGCCACGCACCCACCCAAGGATACGGCTCCAGGAGGCGACGGAGGAGGGCGGCTGCTTGCCCTGGCCCGAGCTGTGCGTCCCCCGCCTTGGCCACAGCAGTGGACATTCCCAGAAGAACAAGCGCCCGAGAGCACTGAGAAATTTTCCCCCGAGAAAACTTGACCCTCGTCCTGGCAGCAGGACACCTCGGGAAGAAAGCCACCCAGCGGCCACCTGGGCGAGACCGGCTGCCCGAGCAGGCGCGCGGGGCCTCTGGCCGCTGGCCCCGGGCTGCCAGCCCCCACCCGGACTCCCAGCCGTGCCAGGAGAGCAGCGTGGAGACGCACGCCGGGGCCCTCGGCAGGCTCTTGGGGCTCCCGGAGGCGGCGGCTAGCGTCTACGGCCATACCACCCTGAACGAGCCTGATCTCGTCTGATCTCGGAAGCTAAGCAGGGTCGGGCCTGGTTAGTACTTGGATGGGAGACCGCCTGGGAATACCGGGTGCTGTAGGCTTTTGCTCCTCCCTCCCTCGCTGCTCCTTTTGTCTTCGGGGACTTCGCCACCACCCCCCCCACCACCACCACCACCCCCAGCACCACCACCACCACCACCACCACAACGACCCACCGTGACCACGACCCCGACCCCGTCCGGGCCACCCGCCAGACCCACGCACACCGAATCCTCACAGCTACGTCCCCGAATCCTCTCCCCTCCCCACACTCTCCTGGGGCGCGCGCCCGCGACACGGGTCACCAGCGAGGTTGGTCCCAGGCCACGTTGGGGACCGCTCCCCAACTGCCCTCCAGGCGGGCGGGGAGGGACGTGCGGAAGCCATGAGAAAGTGGGTCCTGCACCCCAGCGGGCCCCACAGCGGGACGCGCCACACCTGGGCTCGCCACAAGGTGGTGCACTGGGTCCAGGGCAAGACGCCAGGGGACAGAGAAGCAGGGAGCCTCAGTCGGGTGCTGCTCCACGTCGCGCTCCGTCGCTCAACCCAAGACAGGGCAGCCAGCGCGCGACCTCTACGTGGGATCCCGCCTCCCACGGCAGAGCCTGCGGTCACAGGGACAGAGGGCGCAGGCTGCCAGAGCTCCGGATGCCAGCGGCAGCTCCCCGTCCCGCTCAAAGGGAGGGAGGGCCGCCGCTGGCGCCCAGTCGCCTGTGCCACCCTCCGGGTCTCAAAGCACTCCTCAGTCAGCTCAAGGACCGGGGCCACCTGGCCTTCGGGGTCACATGGGCTTGGGCACGACGGAAGGGACCGCTTGCCCCCGTGGAACAGACATTCTCCCCGTGGACAACCTCAGGTGCCGGGACCCTCTGCTCCGCCTTGGAAAACCCACCTTCTGCAATGTATGCCCAACGCAATCAGGCCGAGCAGATTGACCCCCTCGGCCCGGCCCCAGTGTGTGATGGGGCTCTGTGCGTGAGGGCTTGCTCTTCCCCACCTACACCAGGCACGGCATCTAACACACACACACACACACACACACACCACGCAGAGACACCCAGACCACGCACGCACGCACGGGGACGCACCCTCCTCTCCCCCACCCCACACACGAGCAGCCGAAGGACAAGAGGGTATGGCTGGGGCCTGAGCGGGAACAAGCGAAGCCTTGGTTTGCGGCCCCTCGGCCAACTGCATCAGGATTTTTGTCTGGGCTCGGAGGCCAGAGGATCTCTGCCATTTGCTAGCAGGGCCAGGGATGGCAGGAGGGTGGGTACGGGGCTCAGCCAGGGCCAGTTCTGCTGGCACGATCCTGTAGCACGTGGCCGCGTAGCACGGGGCCGGGTCTGAAGGAGGCCAAGCAGGGGCACAAGACCCAGCAGCGGCACAGGGAAGAGGCCCAGGGCACCCAGGAGCAGACGAGACCCGGGAGTCGTGCGTGCTTGGCGTGGCCGCGGGCCCCGTGACGCCCGAGGACTCGAGTGCTCAGCCCCGTGTAGTGGCCGCGAAGGCCTGCCTGGGAGAAACGCCCCGGGAGGCCGGCAGGAACCCGGGATCGGAAGGGATGTGGAGGGGCCCCGGGTCGGAGGAGATGGCTTTGGCTGTGTTTGGTTTTGTTTCTTCTTCCCAAGATCCCGGGTGTGAAAGGGGCCAGAGGTGAAGTCCTGGGCTGGAAAGCCTCACGATTCAGCCCCGCAGCCCCAGGCCCTGAGTGTGGAGGAGGGCGGAGCGGGTCGGCGAAGGGCGCGGCTGCCGTTTTCCTGATGGGCTGGAGGGGCAGTGGCGCTTTCCGGACGAAGAGGACCGGAAGGGTCCCCGAGACCTCCGCTGGGAGCCACGCACCCACCCAAGGATACGGCTCCAGGAGGCGACGGAGGAGGGCGGCTGCTTGCCCTGGCCCGAGCTGTGCGTCCCCCGCCTTGGCCACAGCAGTGGACATTCCCAGAAGAACAAGCGCCCGAGAGCACTGAGAAATTTTCCCCCGAGAAAACTTGACCCTCGTCCTGGCAGCAGGACACCTCGGGAAGAAAGCCACCCAGCGGCCACCTGGGCGAGACCGGCTGCCCGAGCAGGCGCGCGGGGCCTCTGGCCGCTGGCCCCGGGCTGCCAGCCCCCACCCGGACTCCCAGCCGTGCCAGGAGAGCAGCGTGGAGACGCACGCCGGGGCCCTCGGCAGGCTCTTGGGGCTCCCGGAGGCGGCGGCTAGCGTCTACGGCCATACCACCCTGAACGCGCCCGATCTCGTCTGATCTCGGAAGCTAAGCAGGGTCGGGCCTGGTTAGTACTTGGATGGGAGACCGCCTGGGAATACCGGGTGCTGTAGGCTTTTGCTCCTCCCTCCCTCGCTGCTCCTTTTGTCTTCGGGGACTTCGCCACCACCCCCCCACCACCACCACCACCCCCAGCACCACCACCACCACCACCACCACAATGACCCACCGTGACCACGACCCCGACCCCGTCCGGGCCACCCGCCAGACCCACGCACACCGAATCCTCACAGCTACGTCCCCGAATCCTCTCCCCTCCCCACACTCTCCTGGGGCGCGCGCCCGCGACACGGGTCACCAGCGAGGTTGGTCCCAGGCCACGTTGGGGACCGCTCCCCAACTGCCCTCCAGGCGGGCGGGGAGGGACGTGCGGAAGCCATGAGAAAGTGGGTCCTGCACCCCAGCGGGCCCCACAGCGGGACGCGCCACACCTGGGCTCGCCACAAGGTGGTGCACTGGGTCCAGGGCAAGACGCCAGGGGACAGAGAAGCAGGGAGCCTCAGTCGGGTGCTGCTCCACGTCGCGCTCCGTCGCTCAACCCAAGACAGGGCAGCCAGCGCGCGACCTCTACGTGGGATCCCGCCTCCCACGGCAGAGCCTGCGGTCACAGGGACAGAGGGCGCAGGCCGCCAGAGCTCCGGATGCCAGCGGCAGCTCCCCGTCCCGCTCAAAGGGAGGGAGGGCCGCCGCTGGCGCCCAGTCGCCTGTGCCACCCTCCGGGTCTCAAAGCACTCCTCAGTCAGCTCAAGGACCGGGGCCACCTGGCCTTCGGGGTCACATGGGCTTGGGCACGACGGAAGGGACCGCTTGCCCCCGTGGAACAGACATTCTCCCCGTGGACAACCTCAGGTGCCGGGACCCTCTGCTCCGCCTTGGAAAACCCACCTTCTGCAATGTATGCCCAACGCAATCAGGCCGAGCAGATTGACCCCCTCGGCCCGGCCCCAGTGTGTGATGGGGCTCTGTGCGTGAGGGCTTGCTCTTCCCCACCTACACCAGGCACGGCATCTAACACACACACACACACACACACACACCACGCAGAGACACCCAGACCACGCACGCACGCACGGGGACGCACCCTCCTCTCCCCCACCCCACACACGAGCAGCCGAAGGACAAGAGGGTATGGCTGGGGCCTGAGCGGGAACAAGCGAAGCCTTGGTTTGCGGCCCCTCGGCCAACTGCATCAGGATTTTTGTCTGGGCTCGGAGGCCAGAGGATCTCTGCCATTTGCTAGCAGGGCCAGGGATGGCAGGAGGGTGGGTACGGGGCTCAGCCAGGGCCAGTTCTGCTGGCACGATCCTGTAGCACGTGGCCGCGTAGCACGGGGCCGGGTCTGAAGGAGGCCAAGCAGGGGCACAAGACCCAGCAGCGGCACAGGGAAGAGGCCCAGGGCACCCAGGAGCAGACGAGACCCGGGAGTCGTGCGTGCTTGGCGTGGCCGCGGGCCCCGTGACGCCTGAGGACTCGAGTGCTCAGCCCCGTGTAGTGGCCGCGAAGGCCTGCCTGGGAGAAACGCCCCGGGAGGCCGGCAGGAACCCGGGATCGGAAGGGATGTGGAGGGGCCCCGGGTCGGAGGAGATGGCTTTGGCTGTGTTTGGTTTTGTTTCTTCTTCCCAAGATCCCGGGTGTGAAAGGGGCCAGAGGTGAAGTCCTGGGCTGGAAAGCCTCACGATTCAGCCCCGCAGCCCCAGGCCCTGAGTGTGGAGGAGGGCGGAGCGGGTCGGCGAAGGGCGCGGCTGCCGTTTTCCTGATGGGCTGGAGGGGCAGTGGCGCTTTCCGGACGAAGAGGACCGGAAGGGTCCCCGAGACCTCCGCTGGGAGCCACGCACCCACCCAAGGATACGGCTCCAGGAGGCGACGGAGGAGGGCGGCTGCTTGCCCTGGCCCGAGCTGTGCGTCCCCCGCCTTGGCCACAGCAGTGGACATTCCCAGAACAAGCGCCCGAGAGCACTGAGAAATTTTCCCCCGAGAAAACTTGACCCTCGTCCTGGCAGCAGGACACCTCGGGAAGAAAGCCACCCAGCGGCCACCTGGGCGAGACCGGCTGCCCGAGCAGGCGCGCGGGGCCTCTGGCCGCTGGCCCCGGGCTGCCAGCCCCCACCCGGACTCCCAGCCGTGCCAGGAGAGCAGCGTGGAGACGCACGCCGGGGCCCTCGGCAGGCTCTTGGGGCTCCCGGAGGCGGCGGCTAGCGTCTACGGCCATACCACCCTGAACGCGCCCGATCTCGTCTGATCTCGGAAGCTAAGCAGGGTCGGGCCTGGTTAGTACTTGGATGGGAGACCGCCTGGGAATACCGGGTGCTGTAGGCTTTTGCTCCTCCCTCCCTCGCTGCTCCTTTTGTCTTCGGGGACTTCGCCACCACCCCCCCACCACCACCACCACCCCCAGCACCACCACCACCACCACCACCACAACGACCCACCGTGACCACGACCCCGACCCCGTCCGGGCCACCCGCCAGACCCACGCACACCGAATCCTCACAGCTACGTCCCCGAATCCTCTCCCCTCCCCACACTCTCCTGGGGCGCGCGCCCGCGACACGGGTCACCAGCGAGGTTGGTCCCAGGCCACGTTGGGGACCGCTCCCCAACTGCCCTCCAGGCGGGCGGGGAGGGACGTGCGGAAGCCATGAGAAAGTGGGTCCTGCACCCCAGCGGGCCCCACAGCGGGACGCGCCACACCTGGGCTCGCCACAAGGTGGTGCACTGGGTCCAGGGCAAGACGCCAGGGGACAGAGAAGCAGGGAGCCTCAGTCGGGTGCTGCTCCACGTTGCGCTCCGTCGCTCAACCCAAGACAGGGCAGCCAGCGCGCGACCTCTACGTGGGATCCCGCCTCCCACGGCAGAGCCTGCGGTCACAGGGACAGAGGGCGCAGGCCGCCAGAGCTCCGGATGCCAGCGGCAGCTCCCCGTCCCGCTCAAAGGGAGGGAGGGCCGCCGCTGGCGCCCAGTCGCCTGTGCCACCCTCCGGGTCTCAAAGCACTCCTCAGTCAGCTCAAGGACCGGGGCCACCTGGCCTTCGGGGTCACATGGGCTTGGGCACGACGGAAGGGACCGCTTGCCCCCGTGGAACAGACATTCTCCCCGTGGACAACCTCAGGTGCCGGGACCCTCTGCTCCGCCTTGGAAAACCCACCTTCTGCAATGTATGCCCAACGCAATCAGGCCGAGCAGATTGACCCCCTCGGCCCGGCCCCAGTGTGTGATGGGGCTCTGTGCGTGAGGGCTTGCTCTTCCCCACCTACACCAGGCACGGCATCTAACACACACACACAGACACACACACACCACGCAGAGACACCCAGACCACGCACGCACGCACGGGGACGCACCCTCCTCTCCCCCACCCCACACACGAGCAGCCGAAGGACAAGAGGGTATGGCTGGGGCCTGAGCGGGAACAAGCGAAGCCTTGGTTTGCGGCCCCTCGGCCAACTGCATCAGGATTTTTGTCTGGGCTCGGAGGCCAGAGGATCTCTGCCATTTGCTAGCAGGGCCAGGGATGGCAGGAGGGTGGGTACGGGGCTCAGCCAGGGCCAGTTCTGCTGGCACGATCCTGTAGCACGTGGCCGCGTAGCACGGGGCCGGGTCTGAAGGAGGCCAAGCAGGGGCACAAGACCCAGCAGCGGCACAGGGAAGAGGCCCAGGGCACCCAGGAGCAGACGAGACCCGGGAGTCGTGCGTGCTTGGCGTGGCCGCGGGCCCCGTGACGCCCGAGGACTCGAGTGCTCAGCCCCGTGTAGTGGCCGCGAAGGCCTGCCTGGGAGAAACGCCCCGGGAGGCCGGCAGGAACCCGGGATCGGAAGGGATGTGGAGGGGCCCCGGGTCGGAGGAGATGGCTTTGGCTGTGTTTCGTTTTGTTTCTTCTTCCCAAGATCCCGGGTGTGAAAGGGGCCAGAGGTGAAGTCCTGGGCTGGAAAGCCTCACCATTCAGCCCCGCAGCCCCAGGCCCTGAGTGTGGAGGAGGGCGGAGCGGGTCGGCGAAGGGCGCGGCTGCCGTTTTCCTGATGGGCTGGAGGGGCAGTGGCGCTTTCCGGACGAAGAGGACCGGAAGGGTCCCCGAGACCTCCGCTGGGAGCCACGCACCCACCCAAGGATACGGCTCCAGGAGGCGACGGAGGAGGGCGGCTGCTTGCCCTGGCCCGAGCTGTGCGTCCCCCGCCTTGGCCACAGCAGTGGACATTCCCAGAAGAACAAGCGCCCGAGAGCACTGAGAAATTTTCCCCCGAGAAAACTTGACCCTCGTCCTGGCAGCAGGACACCTCGGGAAGAAAGCCACCCAGCGGCCACCTGGGCGAGACCGGCTGCCCGAGCAGGCGCGCGGGGCCTCTGGCCGCTGGCCCCGGGCTGCCAGCCCCCACCCGGACTCCCAGCCGTGCCAGGAGAGCAGCGTGGAGACGCACGCCGGGGCCCTCGGCAGGCTCTTGGGGCTCCCGGAGGCGGCGGCTAGCGTCTACGGCCATACCACCCTGAACGCGCCCGATCTCGTCTGATCTCGGAAGCTAAGCAGGGTCGGGCCTGGTTAGTACTTGGATGGGAGACCGCCTGGGAATACCGGGTGCTGTAGGCTTTTGCTCCTCCCTCCCTCGCTGCTCCTTTTGTCTTCGGGGACTTCGCCACCACCCCCCCCACCACCACCACCACCCCCAGCACCACCACCACCACCACCACCACAACGACCCACCGTGACCACGACCCCGACCCCGTCCGGGCCACCCGCCAGACCCACGCACACCGAATCCTCACAGCTACGTCCCCGAATCCTCTCCCCTCCCCACACTCTCCTGGGGCGCGCGCCCGCGACACGGGTCACCAGCGAGGTTGGTCCCAGGCCACGTTGGGGACCGCTCCCCAACTGCCCTCCAGGCGGGCGGGGAGGGACGTGCGGAAGCCATGAGAAAGTGGGTCCTGCACCCCAGCGGGCCCCACAGCGGGATGCGCCACACCTGGGCTCGCCACAAGGTGGTGCACTGGGTCCAGGGCAAGACGCCAGGGGACAGAGAAGCAGGGAGCCTCAGTCGGGTGCTGCTCCACGTCGCGCTCCGTCGCTCAACCCAAGACAGGGCAGCCAGCGCGCGACCTCTACGTGGGATCCCGCCTCCCACGGCAGAGCCTGCGGTCACAGGGACAGAGGGCGCAGGCCGCCAGAGCTCCGGATGCCAGCGGCAGCTCCCCGTCCCGCTCAAAGGGAGGGAGGGCCGCCGCTGGCGCCCAGTCGCCTGTGCCACCCTCCGGGTCTCAAAGCACTCCTCAGTCAGCTCAAGGACCGGGGCCACCTGGCCTTCGGGGTCACATGGGCTTGGGCACGACGGAAGGGACCGCTTGCCCCCGTGGAACAGACATTCTCCCCGTGGACAACCTCAGGTGCCGGGACCCTCTGCTCCGCCTTGGAAAACCCACCTTCTGCAATGTATGCCCAACGCAATCAGGCCGAGCAGATTGACCCCCTCGGCCCGGCCCCAGTGTGTGATGGGGCTCTGTGCGTGAGGGCTTGCTCTTCCCCACCTACACCAGGCACGGCATCTAACACACACACACACACACACACACACCACGCAGAGACACCCAGACCACGCACGCACGCACGGGGACGCACCCTCCTCTCCCCCACCCCACACACGAGCAGCCGAAGGACAAGAGGGTATGGCTGGGGCCTGAGCGGGAACAAGCGAAGCCTTGGTTTGCGGCCCCTCGGCCAACTGCATCAGGATTTTTGTCTGGGCTCGGAGGCCAGAGGATCTCTGCCATTTGCTAGCAGGGCCAGGGATGGCAGGAGGGTGGGTACGGGGCTCAGCCAGGGCCAGTTCTGCTGGCACGATCCTGTAGCACGTGGCCGCGTAGCACGGGGCCGGGTCTGAAGGAGGCCAAGCAGGGGCACAAGACCCAGCAGCGGCACAGGGAAGAGGCCCAGGGCACCCAGGAGCAGACGAGACCCGGGAGTCGTGCGTGCTTGGCGTGGCCGCGGGCCCCGTGACGCCCGAGGACTCGAGTGCTCAGCCCCGTGTAGTGGCCGCGAAGGCCTGCCTGGGAGAAACGCCCCGGGAGGCCGGCAGGAACCCGGGATCGGAAGGGATGTGGAGGGGCCCCGGGTCGGAGGAGATGGCTTTGGCTGTGTTTGGTTTTGTTTCTTCTTCCCAAGATCCCGGGTGTGAAAGGGGCCAGAGGTGAAGTCCTGGGCTGGAAAGCCTCACGATTCAGCCCCGCAGCCCCAGGCCCTGAGTGTGGAGGAGGGCGGAGCGGGTCGGCGAAGGGCGCGGCTGCCGTTTTCCTGATGGGCTGGAGGGGCAGTGGCGCTTTCCGGACGAAGAGGACCGGAAGGGTCCCCGAGACCTCCGCTGGGAGCCACGCACCCACCCAAGGATACGGCTCCAGGAGGCGACGGAGGAGGGCGGCTGCTTGCCCTGGCCCGAGCTGTGCGTCCCCCGCCTTGGCCACAGCAGTGGACATTCCCAGAAGAACAAGCGCCCGAGAGCACTGAGAAATTTTCCCCCGAGAAAACTTGACCCTCGTCCTGGCAGCAGGACACCTCGGGAAGAAAGCCACCCAGCGGCCACCTGGGCGAGACCGGCTGCCCGAGCAGGCGCGCGGGGCCTCTGGCCGCTGGCCCCGGGCTGCCAGCCCCCACCCGGACTCCCAGCCGTGCCAGGAGAGCAGCGTGGAGACGCACGCCGGGGCCCTCGGCAGGCTCTTGGGGCTCCCGGAGGCGGCGGCTAGCGTCTACGGCCATACCACCCTGAACGCGCCCGATCTCGTCTGATCTCGGAAGCTAAGCAGGGTCGGGCCTGGTTAGTACTTGGATGGGAGACCGCCTGGGAATACCGGGTGCTGTAGGCTTTTGCTCCTCCCTCCCTCGCTGCTCCTTTTGTCTTCGGGGACTTCGCCACCACCCCCCCCACCACCACCACCACCCCCAGCACCACCACCACCACCACCACCACAACGACCCACCGTGACCACGACCCCGACCCCGTCCGGGCCACCCGCCAGACCCACGCACACCGAATCCTCACAGCTACGTCCCCGAATCCTCTCCCCTCCCCACACTCTCCTGGGGCGCGCGCCCGCGACACGGGTCACCAGCGAGGTTGGTCCCAGGCCACGTTGGGGACCGCTCCCCAACTGCCCTCCAGGCGGGCGGGGAGGGACGTGCGGAAGCCATGAGAAAGTGGGTCCTGCACCCCAGCGGGCCCCACAGCGGGACGCGCCACACCTGGGCTCGCCACAAGGTGGTGCACTGGGTCCAGGGCAAGACGCCAGGGGACAGAGAAGCAGGGAGCCTCAGTCGGGTGCTGCTCCACGTCGCGCTCCGTCGCTCAACCCAAGACAGGGCAGCCAGCGCGCGACCTCTACGTGGGATCCCGCCTCCCACGGCAGAGCCTGCGGTCACAGGGACAGAGGGCGCAGGCCGCCAGAGCTCCGGATGCCAGCGGCAGCTCCCCGTCCCGCTCAAAGGGAGGGAGGGCCGCCGCTGGCGCCCAGTCGCCTGTGCCACCCTCCGGGTCTCAAAGCACTCCTCAGTCAGCTCAAGGACCGGGGCCACCTGGCCTTCGGGGTCACATGGGCTTGGGCACGACGGAAGGGACCGCTTGCCCCCGTGGAACAGACATTCTCCCCGTGGACAACCTCAGGTGCCGGGACCCTCTGCTCCGCCTTGGAAAACCCACCTTCTGCAATGTATGCCCAACGCAATCAGGCCGAGCAGATTGACCCCCTCGGCCCGGCCCCAGTGTGTGATGGGGCTCTGTGCGTGAGGGCTTGCTCTTCCCCACCTACACCAGGCACGGCATCTAACACACACACACACACACACACACACACACCACGCAGAGACACCCAGACCACGCACGCACGCACGGGGACGCACCCTCCTCTCCCCCACCCCACACACGAGCAGCCGAAGGACAAGAGGGTATGGCTGGGGCCTGAGCGGGAACAAGCGAAGCCTTGGTTTGCGGCCCCTCGGCCAACTGCATCAGGATTTTTGTCTGGGCTCGGAGGCCAGAGGATCTCTGCCATTTGCTAGCAGGGCCAGGGATGGCAGGAGGGTGGGTACGGGGCTCAGCCAGGGCCAGTTCTGCTGGCACGATCCTGTAGCACGTGGCCGCGTAGCACGGGGCCGGGTCTGAAGGAGGCCAAGCAGGGGCACAAGACCCAGCAGCGGCACAGGGAAGAGGCCCAGGGCACCCAGGAGCAGACGAGACCCGGGAGTCGTGCGTGCTTGGCGTGGCCGCGGGCCCCGTGACGCCCGAGGACTCGAGTGCTCAGCCCCGTGTAGTGGCCGCGAAGGCCTGCCTGGGAGAAACGCCCCGGGAGGCCGGCAGGAACCCGGGATCGGAAGGGATGTGGAGGGGCCCCGGGTCGGAGGAGATGGCTTTGGCTGTGTTTGGTTTTGTTTCTTCTTCCCAAGATCCCGGGTGTGAAAGGGGCCAGAGGTGAAGTCCTGGGCTGGAAAGCCTCACGATTCAGCCCCGCAGCCCCAGGCCCTGAGTGTGGAGGAGGGCGGAGCGGGTCGGCGAAGGGCGCGGCTGCCGTTTTCCTGATGGGCTGGAGGGGCAGTGGCGCTTTCCGGACGAAGAGGACCGGAAGGGTCCCCGAGACCTCCGCTGGGAGCCACGCACCCATCCAAGGATACGGCTCCAGGAGGCGACGGAGGAGGGCGGCTGCTTGCCCTGGCCCGAGCTGTGCGTCCCCCGCCTTGGCCACAGCAGTGGACATTCCCAGAAGAACAAGCGCCCGAGAGCACTGAGAAATTTTCCCCCGAGAAAACTTGACCCTCGTCCTGGCAGCAGGACACCTCGGGAAGAAAGCCACCCAGCGGCCACCTGGGCGAGACCGGCTGCCCGAGCAGGCGCGCGGGGCCTCTGGCCGCTGGCCCCGGGCTGCCAGCCCCCACCCGGACTCCCAGCCGTGCCAGGAGAGCAGCGTGGAGACGCACGCCGGGGCCCTCGGCAGGCTCTTGGGGCTCCCGGAGGCGGCGGCTAGCGTCTACGGCCATACCACCCTGAACGCGCCCGATCTCGTCTGATCTCGGAAGCTAAGCAGGGTCGGGCCTGGTTAGTACTTGGATGGGAGACCGCCTGGGAATACCGGGTGCTGTAGGCTTTTGCTCCTCCCTCCCTCGCTGCTCCTTTTGTCTTCGGGGACTTCGCCACCACCCCCCCCACCACCACCACCACCCCCAGCACCACCACCACCACCACCACCACAACGACCCACCGTGACCACGACCCCGACCCCGTCCGGGCCACCCGCCAGACCCACGCACACCGAATCCTCACAGCTACGTCCCCGAATCCTCTCCCCTCCCCACACTCTCCTGGGGCGCGCGCCCGCGACACGGGTCACCAGCGAGGTTGGTCCCAGGCCACGTTGGGGACCGCTCCCCAACTGCCCTCCAGGCGGGCGGGGAGGGACGTGCGGAAGCCATGAGAAAGTGGGTCCTGCACCCCAGCGGGCCCCACAGTGGGATGCGCCACACCTGGGCTCGCCACAAGGTGGTGCACTGGGTCCAGGGCAAGACGCCAGGGGACAGAGAAGCAGGGAGCCTCAGTCGGGTGCTGCTCCACGTCGCGCTCCGTCGCTCAACCCAAGACAGGGCAGCCAGCGCGCGACCTCTACGTGGGATCCCGCCTCCCACGGCAGAGCCTGCGGTCACAGGGACAGAGGGCGCAGGCCGCCAGAGCTCCGGATGCCAGCGGCAGCTCCCCGTCCCGCTCAAAGGGAGGGAGGGCCGCCGCTGGCGCCCAGTCGCCTGTGCCACCCTCCGGGTCTCAAAGCACTCCTCAGTCAGCTCAAGGACCGGGGCCACCTGGCCTTCGGGGTCACATGGGCTTGGGCACGACGGAAGGGACCGCTTGCCCCCGTGGAACAGACATTCTCCCCGTGGACAACCTCAGGTGCCGGGACCCTCTGCTCCGCCTTGGAAAACCCACCTTCTGCAATGTATGCCCAACGCAATCAGGCCGAGCAGATTGACCCCCTCGGCCCGGCCCCAGTGTGTGATGGGGCTCTGTGCGTGAGGGCTTGCTCTTCCCCACCTACACCAGGCACGGCATCTAACACACACACACACACACACACACACCACGCAGAGACACCCAGACCACGCACGCACGCACGGGGACGCACCCTCCTCTCCCCCACCCCACACACGAGCAGCCGAAGGACAAGAGGGTATGGCTGGGGCCTGAGCGGGAACAAGCGAAGCCTTGGTTTGCGGCCCCTCGGCCAACTGCATCAGGATTTTTGTCTGGGCTCGGAGGCCAGAGGATCTCTGCCATTTGCTAGCAGGGCCAGGGATGGCAGGAGGGTGGGTACGGGGCTCAGCCAGGGCCAGTTCTGCTGGCACGATCCTGTAGCACGTGGCCGCGTAGCACGGGGCCGGGTCTGAAGGAGGCCAAGCAGGGGCACAAGACCCAGCAGCGGCACAGGGAAGAGGCCCAGGGCACCCAGGAGCAGACGAGACCCGGGAGTCGTGCGTGCTTGGCGTGGCCGCGGGCCCCGTGACGCCCGAGGACTCGAGTGCTCAGCCCCGTGTAGTGGCCGCGAAGGCCTGCCTGGGAGAAACGCCCCGGGAGGCCGGCAGGAACCCGGGATCGGAAGGGATGTGGAGGGGCCCCGGGTCGGAGGAGATGGCTTTGGCTGTGTTTGGTTTTGTTTCTTCTTCCCAAGATCCCGGGTGTGAAAGGGGCCAGAGGTGAAGTCCTGGGCTGGAAAGCCTCACGATTCAGCCCCGCAGCCCCAGGCCCTGAGTGTGGAGGAGGGCGGAGCGGGTCGGCGAAGGGCGCGGCTGCCGTTTTCCTGATGGGCTGGAGGGGCAGTGGCGCTTTCCGGACGAAGAGGACCGGAAGGGTCCCCGAGACCTCCGCTGGGAGCCACGCACCCACCCAAGGATACGGCTCCAGGAGGCGACGGAGGAGGGCGGCTGCTTGCCCTGGCCCGAGCTGTGCGTCCCCCGCCTTGGCCACAGCAGTGGACATTCCCAGAAGAACAAGCGCCCGAGAGCACTGAGAAATTTTCCCCCGAGAAAACTTGACCCTCGTCCTGGCAGCAGGACACCTCGGGAAGAAAGCCACCCAGCGGCCACCTGGGCGAGACCGGCTGCCCGAGCAGGCGCGCGGGGCCTCTGGCCGCTGGCCCCGGGCTGCCAGCCCCCACCCGGACTCCCAGCCGTGCCAGGAGAGCAGCGTGGAGACGCACGCCGGGGCCCTCGGCAGGCTCTTGGGGCTCCCGGAGGCGGCGGCTAGCGTCTACGGCCATACCACCCTGAACGCGCCCGATCTCGTCTGATCTCGGAAGCTAAGCAGGGTCGGGCCTGGTTAGTACTTGGATGGGAGACCGCCTGGGAATACCGGGTGCTGTAGGCTTTTGCTCCTCCCTCCCTCGCTGCTCCTTTTGTCTTCGGGGACTTCGCCACCACCCCCCCCACCACCACCACCACCCCCAGCACCACCACCACCACCACCACCACAACGACCCACCGTGACCACGACCCCGACCCCGTCCGGGCCACCCGCCAGACCCACGCACACCGAATCCTCACAGCTACGTCCCCGAATCCTCTCCCCTCCCCACACTCTCCTGGGGCGCGCGCCCGCGACACGGGTCACCAGCGAGGTTGGTCCCAGGCCACGTTGGGGACCGCTCCCCAACTGCCCTCCAGGCGGGCGGGGAGGGACGTGCGGAAGCCATGAGAAAGTGGGTCCTGCACCCCAGCGGGCCCCACAGCGGGACGCGCCACACCTGGGCTCGCCACAAGGTGGTGCACTGGGTCCAGGGCAAGACGCCAGGGGACAGAGAAGCAGGGAGCCTCAGTCGGGTGCTGCTCCACGTCGCGCTCCGTCGCTCAACCCAAGACAGGGCAGCCAGCGCGCGACCTCTACGTGGGATCCCGCCTCCCACGGCAGAGCCTGCGGTCACAGGGACAGAGGGCGCAGGCCGCCAGAGCTCCGGATGCCAGCGGCAGCTCCCCGTCCCGCTCAAAGGGAGGGAGGGCCGCCGCTGGCGCCCAGTCGCCTGTGCCACCCTCCGGGTCTCAAAGCACTCCTCAGTCAGCTCAAGGACCGGGGCCACCTGGCCTTCGGGGTCACATGGGCTTGGGCACGACGGAAGGGACCGCTTGCCCCCGTGGAACAGACATTCTCCCCGTGGACAACCTCAGGTGCCGGGACCCTCTGCTCCGCCTTGGAAAACCCACCTTCTGCAATGTATGCCCAACGCAATCAGGCCGAGCAGATTGACCCCCTCGGCCCGGCCCCAGTGTGTGATGGGGCTCTGTGCGTGAGGGCTTGCTCTTCCCCACCTACACCAGGCACGGCATCTAACACACACACACACACACACACACACCACGCAGAGACACCCAGACCACGCACGCACGCACGGGGACGCACCCTCCTCTCCCCCACCCCACACACGAGCAGCCGAAGGACAAGAGGGTATGGCTGGGGCCTGAGCGGGAACAAGCGAAGCCTTGGTTTGCGGCCCCTCGGCCAACTGCATCAGGATTTTTGTCTGGGCTCGGAGGCCAGAGGATCTCTGCCATTTGCTAGCAGGGCCAGGGATGGCAGGAGGGTGGGTACGGGGCTCAGCCAGGGCCAGTTCTGCTGGCACGATCCTGTAGCACGTGGCCGCGTAGCACGGGGCCGGGTCTGAAGGAGGCCAAGCAGGGGCACAAGACCCAGCAGCGGCACAGGGAAGAGGCCCAGGGCACCCAGGAGCAGACGAGACCCGGGAGTCGTGCGTGCTTGGCGTGGCCGCGGGCCCCGTGACGCCCGAGGACTCGAGTGCTCAGCCCCGTGTAGTGGCCGCGAAGGCCTGCCTGGGAGAAACGCCCCGGGAGGCCGGCAGGAACCCGGGATCGGAAGGGATGTGGAGGGGCCCCGGGTCGGAGGAGATGGCTTTGGCTGTGTTTGGTTTTGTTTCTTCTTCCCAAGATCCCGGGTGTGAAAGGGGCCAGAGGTGAAGTCCTGGGCTGGAAAGCCTCACGATTCAGCCCCGCAGCCCCAGGCCCTGAGTGTGGAGGAGGGCGGAGCGGGTCGGCGAAGGGCGCGGCTGCCGTTTTCCTGATGGGCTGGAGGGGCAGTGGCGCTTTCCGGACGAAGAGGACCGGAAGGGTCCCCGAGACCTCCGCTGGGAGCCACGCACCCACCCAAGGATACGGCTCCAGGAGGCGACGGAGGAGGGCGGCTGCTTGCCCTGGCCCGAGCTGTGCGTCCCCCGCCTTGGCCACAGCAGTGGACATTCCCAGAAGAACAAGCGCCCGAGAGCACTGAGAAATTTTCCCCCGAGAAAACTTGACCCTCGTCCTGGCAGCAGGACACCTCGGGAAGAAAGCCACCCAGCGGCCACCTGGGCGAGACCGGCTGCCCGAGCAGGCGCGCGGGGCCTCTGGCCGCTGGCCCCGGGCTGCCAGCCCCCACCCGGACTCCCAGCCGTGCCAGGAGAGCAGCGTGGAGACGCACGCCGGGGCCCTCGGCAGGCTCTTGGGGCTCCCGGAGGCGGCGGCTAGCGTCTACGGCCATACCACCCTGAACGCGCCCGATCTCGTCTGATCTCGGAAGCTAAGCAGGGTCGGGCCTGGTTAGTACTTGGATGGGAGACCGCCTGGGAATACCGGGTGCTGTAGGCTTTTGCTCCTCCCTCCCTCGCTGCTCCTTTTGTCTTCGGGGACTTCGCCACCACCCCCCCCACCACCACCACCACCCCCAGCACCACCACCACCACCACCACCACAACGACCCACCGTGACCACGACCCCGACCCCGTCCGGGCCACCCGCCAGACCCACGCACACCGAATCCTCACAGCTACGTCCCCGAATCCTCTCCCCTCCCCACACTCTCCTGGGGCGCGCGCCCGCGACACGGGTCACCAGCGAGGTTGGTCCCAGGCCACGTTGGGGACCGCTCCCCAACTGCCCTCCAGGCGGGCGGGGAGGGACGTGCGGAAGCCATGAGAAAGTGGGTCCTGCACCCCAGCGGGCCCCACAGCGGGACGCGCCACACCTGGGCTCGCCACAAGGTGGTGCACTGGGTCCAGGGCAAGACGCCAGGGGACAGAGAAGCAGGGAGCCTCAGTCGGGTGCTGCTCCACGTCGCGCTCCGTCGCTCAACCCAAGACAGGGCAGCCAGCGCGCGACCTCTACGTGGGATCCCGCCTCCCACGGCAGAGCCTGCGGTCACAGGGACAGAGGGCGCAGGCCGCCAGAGCTCCGGATGCCAGCGGCAGCTCCCCGTCCCGCTCAAAGGGAGGGAGGGCCGCCGCTGGCGCCCAGTCGCCTGTGCCACCCTCCGGGTCTCAAAGCACTCCTCAGTCAGCTCAAGGACCGGGGCCACCTGGCCTTCGGGGTCACATGGGCTTGGGCACGACGGAAGGGACCGCTTGCCCCCGTGGAACAGACATTCTCCCCGTGGACAACCTCAGGTGCCGGGACCCTCTGCTCCGCCTTGGAAAACCCACCTTCTGCAATGTATGCCCAACGCAATCAGGCCGAGCAGATTGACCCCCTCGGCCCGGCCCCAGTGTGTGATGGGGCTCTGTGCGTGAGGGCTTGCTCTTCCCCACCTACACCAGGCACGGCATCTAACACACACACACACACACACACACACCACGCAGAGACACCCAGACCACGCACGCACGCACGGGGACGCACCCTCCTCTCCCCCACCCCACACACGAGCAGCCGAAGGACAAGAGGGTATGGCTGGGGCCTGAGCGGGAACAAGCGAAGCCTTGGTTTGCGGCCCCTCGGCCAACTGCATCAGGATTTTTGTCTGGGCTCGGAGGCCAGAGGATCTCTGCCATTTGCTAGCAGGGCCAGGGATGGCAGGAGGGTGGGTACGGGGCTCAGCCAGGGCCAGTTCTGCTGGCACGATCCTGTAGCACGTGGCCGCGTAGCACGGGGCCGGGTCTGAAGGAGGCCAAGCAGGGGCACAAGACCCAGCAGCGGCACAGGGAAGAGGCCCAGGGCACCCAGGAGCAGACGAGACCCGGGAGTCGTGCGTGCTTGGCGTGGCCGCGGGCCCCGTGACGCCCGAGGACTCGAGTGCTCAGCCCCGTGTAGTGGCCGCGAAGGCCTGCCTGGGAGAAACGCCCCGGGAGGCCGGCAGGAACCCGGGATCGGAAGGGATGTGGAGGGGCCCCGGGTCGGAGGAGATGGCTTTGGCTGTGTTTGGTTTTGTTTCTTCTTCCCAAGATCCCGGGTGTGAAAGGGGCCAGAGGTGAAGTCCTGGGCTGGAAAGCCTCACGATTCAGCCCCGCAGCCCCAGGCCCTGAGTGTGGAGGAGGGCGGAGCGGGTCGGCGAAGGGCGCGGCTGCCGTTTTCCTGATGGGCTGGAGGGGCAGTGGCGCTTTCCGGACGAAGAGGACCGGAAGGGTCCCCGAGACCTCCGCTGGGAGCCACGCACCCATCCAAGGATACGGCTCCAGGAGGCGACGGAGGAGGGCGGCTGCTTGCCCTGGCCCGAGCTGTGCGTCCCCCGCCTTGGCCACAGCAGTGGACATTCCCAGAAGAACAAGCGCCCGAGAGCACTGAGAAATTTTCCCCCGAGAAAACTTGACCCTCGTCCTGGCAGCAGGACACCTCGGGAAGAAAGCCACCCAGCGGCCACCTGGGCGAGACCGGCTGCCCGAGCAGGCGCGCGGGGCCTCTGGCCGCTGGCCCCGGGCTGCCAGCCCCCACCCGGACTCCCAGCCGTGCCAGGAGAGCAGCGTGGAGACGCACGCCGGGGCCCTCGGCAGGCTCTTGGGGCTCCCGGAGGCGGCGGCTAGCGTCTACGGCCATACCACCCTGAACGCGCCCGATCTCGTCTGATCTCGGAAGCTAAGCAGGGTCGGGCCTGGTTAGTACTTGGATGGGAGACCGCCTGGGAATACCGGGTGCTGTAGGCTTTTGCTCCTCCCTCCCTCGCTGCTCCTTTTGTCTTCGGGGACTTCGCCACCACCCCCCCCACCACCACCACCACCCCCAGCACCACCACCACCACCACCACCACAACGACCCACCGTGACCACGACCCCGACCCCGTCCGGGCCACCCGCCAGACCCACGCACACCGAATCCTCACAGCTACGTCCCCGAATCCTCTCCCCTCCCCACACTCTCCTGGGGCGCGCGCCCGCGACACGGGTCACCAGCGAGGTTGGTCCCAGGCCACGTTGGGGACCGCTCCCCAACTGCCCTCCAGGCGGGCGGGGAGGGACGTGCGGAAGCCATGAGAAAGTGGGTCCTGCACCCCAGCGGGCCCCACAGCGGGACGCGCCACACCTGGGCTCGCCACAAGGTGGTGCACTGGGTCCAGGGCAAGACGCCAGGGGACAGAGAAGCAGGGAGCCTCAGTCGGGTGCTGCTCCACGTCGCGCTCCGTCGCTCAACCCAAGACAGGGCAGCCAGCGCGCGACCTCTACGTGGGATCCCGCCTCCCACGGCAGAGCCTGCGGTCACAGGGACAGAGGGCGCAGGCCGCCAGAGCTCCGGATGCCAGCGGCAGCTCCCCGTCCCGCTCAAAGGGAGGGAGGGCCGCCGCTGGCGCCCAGTCGCCTGTGCCACCCTCCGGGTCTCAAAGCACTCCTCAGTCAGCTCAAGGACCGGGGCCACCTGGCCTTCGGGGTCACATGGGCTTGGGCACGACGGAAGGGACCGCTTGCCCCCGTGGAACAGACATTCTCCCCGTGGACAACCTCAGGTGCCGGGACCCTCTGCTCCGCCTTGGAAAACCCACCTTCTGCAATGTATGCCCAACGCAATCAGGCCGAGCAGATTGACCCCCTCGGCCCGGCCCCAGTGTGTGATGGGGCTCTGTGCGTGAGGGCTTGCTCTTCCCCACCTACACCAGGCACGGCATCTAACACACACACACACACACACACACACACACACCACGCAGAGACACCCAGACCACGCACGCACGCACGGGGACGCACCCTCCTCTCCCCCACCCCACACACGAGCAGCCGAAGGACAAGAGGGTATGGCTGGGGCCTGAGCGGGAACAAGCGAAGCCTTGGTTTGCGGCCCCTCGGCCAACTGCATCAGGATTTTTGTCTGGGCTCGGAGGCCAGAGGATCTCTGCCATTTGCTAGCAGGGCCAGGGATGGCAGGAGGGTGGGTACGGGGCTCAGCCAGGGCCAGTTCTGCTGGCACGATCCTGTAGCACGTGGCCGCGTAGCACGGGGCCGGGTCTGAAGGAGGCCAAGCAGGGGCACAAGACCCAGCAGCGGCACAGGGAAGAGGCCCAGGGCACCCAGGAGCAGACGAGACCCGGGAGTCGTGCGTGCTTGGCGTGGCCGCGGGCCCCGTGACGCCCGAGGACTCGAGTGCTCAGCCCCGTGTAGTGGCCGCGCTCAGCCCCGTGTAGTGGCCCAGGCCTGCCTGGGAGAAATGCCCCGGGAGGCCGGCAGGAACCCGGGATCGGAAGGGATGTGGAGGGGCCCCGGGTCGGAGGAGATGGCTTTGGCTGTGTTTGGTTTTGTTTCTTCTTCCCAAGATCCCGGGTGTGAAAGGGGCCAGAGGTGAAGTCCTGGGCTGGAAAGCCTCACGATTCAGCCCCGCAGCCCCAGGCCCTGAGTGTGGAGGAGGGCGGAGCGGGTCGGCGAAGGGCGCGGCTGCCGTTTTCCTGATGGGCTGGAGGGGCAGTGGCGCTTTCCGGACGAAGAGGACCGGAAGGGTCCCCGAGACCTCCGCTGGGAGCCACGCACCCACCCAAGGATACGGCTCCAGGAGGCGACGGAGGAGGGCGGCTGCTTGCCCTGGCCCGAGCTGTGCGTCCCCCGCCTTGGCCACAGCAGTGGACATTCCCAGAAGAACAAGCGCCCGAGAGCACTGAGAAATTTTCCCCCGAGAAAACTTGACCCTCGTCCTGGCAGCAGGACACCTCGGGAAGAAAGCCACCCAGCGGCCACCTGGGCGAGACCGGCTGCCCGAGCAGGCGCGCGGGGCCTCTGGCCGCTGGCCCCGGGCTGCCAGCCCCCACCCGGACTCCCAGCCGTGCCAGGAGAGCAGCGTGGAGACGCACGCCGGGGCCCTCGGCAGGCTCTTGGGGCTCCCGGAGGCGGCGGCTAGCGTCTACGGCCATACCACCCTGAACGCGCCCGATCTCGTCTGATCTCGGAAGCTAAGCAGGGTCGGGCCTGGTTAGTACTTGGATGGGAGACCGCCTGGGAATACCGGGTGCTGTAGGCTTTTGCTCCTCCCTCCCTCGCTGCTCCTTTTGTCTTCGGGGACTTCGCCACCACCCCCCCCACCACCACCACCACCCCCAGCACCACCACCACCACCACCACCACAACGACCCACCGTGACCACGACCCCGACCCCGTCCGGGCCACCCGCCAGACCCACGCACACCGAATCCTCACAGCTACGTCCCCGAATCCTCTCCCCTCCCCACACTCTCCTGGGGCGCGCGCCCGCGACACGGGTCACCAGCGAGGTTGGTCCCAGGCCACGTTGGGGACCGCTCCCCAACTGCCCTCCAGGCGGGCGGGGAGGGACGTGCGGAAGCCATGAGAAAGTGGGTCCTGCACCCCAGCGGGCCCCACAGCGGGACGCGCCACACCTGGGCTCGCCACAAGGTGGTGCACTGGGTCCAGGGCAAGACGCCAGGGGACAGAGAAGCAGGGAGCCTCAGTCGGGTGCTGCTCCACGTCGCGCTCCGTCGCTCAACCCAAGACAGGGCAGCCAGCGCGCGACCTCTACGTGGGATCCCGCCTCCCACGGCAGAGCCTGCGGTCACAGGGACAGAGGGCGCAGGCCGCCAGAGCTCCGGATGCCAGCGGCAGCTCCCCGTCCCGCTCAAAGGGAGGGAGGGCCGCCGCTGGCGCCCAGTCGCCTGTGCCACCCTCCGGGTCTCAAAGCACTCCTCAGTCAGCTCAAGGACCGGGGCCACCTGGCCTTCGGGGTCACATGGGCTTGGGCACGACGGAAGGGACCGCTTGCCCCCGTGGAACAGACATTCTCCCCGTGGACAACCTCAGGTGCCGGGACCCTCTGCTCCGCCTTGGAAAACCCACCTTCTGCAATGTATGCCCAACGCAATCAGGCCGAGCAGATTGACCCCCTCGGCCCGGCCCCAGTGTGTGATGGGGCTCTGTGCGTGAGGGCTTGCTCTTCCCCACCTACACCAGGCACGGCATCTAACACACACACACACACACACACACACCACGCAGAGACACCCAGACCACGCACGCACGCACGGGGACGCACCCTCCTCTCCCCCACCCCACACACGAGCAGCCGAAGGACAAGAGGGTATGGCTGGGGCCTGAGCGGGAACAAGCGAAGCCTTGGTTTGCGGCCCCTCGGCCAACTGCATCAGGATTTTTGTCTGGGCTCGGAGGCCAGAGGATCTCTGCCATTTGCTAGCAGGGCCAGGGATGGCAGGAGGGTGGGTACGGGGCTCAGCCAGGGCCAGTTCTGCTGGCACGATCCTGTAGCACGTGGCCGCGTAGCACGGGGCCGGGTCTGAAGGAGGCCAAGCAGGGGCACAAGACCCAGCAGCGGCACAGGGAAGAGGCCCAGGGCACCCAGGAGCAGACGAGACCCGGGAGTCGTGCGTGCTTGGCGTGGCCGCGGGCCCCGTGACGCCCGAGGACTCGAGTGCTCAGCCCCGTGTAGTGGCCGCGAAGGCCTGCCTGGGAGAAACGCCCCGGGAGGCCGGCAGGAACCCGGGATCGGAAGGGATGTGGAGGGGCCCCGGGTCGGAGGAGATGGCTTTGGCTGTGTTTGGTTTTGTTTCTTCTTCCCAAGATCCCGGGTGTGAAAGGGGCCAGAGGTGAAGTCCTGGGCTGGAAAGCCTCACGATTCAGCCCCGCAGCCCCAGGCCCTGAGTGTGGAGGAGGGCGGAGCGGGTCGGCGAAGGGCGCGGCTGCCGTTTTCCTGATGGGCTGGAGGGGCAGTGGCGCTTTCCGGACGAAGAGGACCGGAAGGGTCCCCGAGACCTCCGCTGGGAGCCACGCACCCACCCAAGGATACGGCTCCAGGAGGCGACGGAGGAGGGCGGCTGCTTGCCCTGGCCCGAGCTGTGCGTCCCCCGCCTTGGCCACAGCAGTGGACATTCCCAGAAGAACAAGCGCCCGAGAGCACTGAGAAATTTTCCCCCGAGAAAACTTGACCCTCGTCCTGGCAGCAGGACACCTCGGGAAGAAAGCCACCCAGCGGCCACCTGGGCGAGACCGGCTGCCCGAGCAGGCGCGCGGGGCCTCTGGCCGCTGGCCCCGGGCTGCCAGCCCCCACCCGGACTCCCAGCCGTGCCAGGAGAGCAGCGTGGAGACGCACGCCGGGGCCCTCGGCAGGCTCTTGGGGCTCCCGGAGGCGGCGGCTAGCGTCTACGGCCATACCACCCTGAACGCGCCCGATCTCGTCTGATCTCGGAAGCTAAGCAGGGTCGGGCCTGGTTAGTACTTGGATGGGAGACCGCCTGGGAATACCGGGTGCTGTAGGCTTTTGCTCCTCCCTCCCTCGCTGCTCCTTTTGTCTTCGGGGACTTCGCCACCACCCCCCCCCACCACCACCACCACCCCCAGCACCACCACCACCACCACCACCACAACGACCCACCGTGACCACGACCCCGACCCCGTCCGGGCCACCCGCCAGACCCACGCACACCGAATCCTCACAGCTACGTCCCCGAATCCTCTCCCCTCCCCACACTCTCCTGGGGCGCGCGCCCGCGACACGGGTCACCAGCGAGGTTGGTCCCAGGCCACGTTGGGGACCGCTCCCCAACTGCCCTCCAGGCGGGCGGGGAGGGACGTGCGGAAGCCATGAGAAAGTGGGTCCTGCACCCCAGCGGGCCCCACAGCGGGACGCGCCACACCTGGGCTCGCCACAAGGTGGTGCACTGGGTCCAGGGCAAGACGCCAGGGGACAGAGAAGCAGGGAGCCTCAGTCGGGTGCTGCTCCACGTCGCGCTCCGTCGCTCAACCCAAGACAGGGCAGCCAGCGCGCGACCTCTACGTGGGATCCCGCCTCCCACGGCAGAGCCTGCGGTCACAGGGACAGAGGGCGCAGGCCGCCAGAGCTCCGGATGCCAGCGGCAGCTCCCCGTCCCGCTCAAAGGGAGGGAGGGCCGCCGCTGGCGCCCAGTCGCCTGTGCCACCCTCCGGGTCTCAAAGCACTCCTCAGTCAGCTCAAGGACCGGGGCCACCTGGCCTTCGGGGTCACATGGGCTTGGGCACGACGGAAGGGACCGCTTGCCCCCGTGGAACAGACATTCTCCCCGTGGACAACCTCAGGTGCCGGGACCCTCTGCTCCGCCTTGGAAAACCCACCTTCTGCAATGTATGCCCAACGCAATCAGGCCGAGCAGATTGACCCCCTCGGCCCGGCCCCAGTGTGTGATGGGGCTCTGTGCGTGAGGGCTTGCTCTTCCCCACCTACACCAGGCACGGCATCTAACACACACACACACACACACACACACACCACGCAGAGACACCCAGACCACGCACGCACGCACGGGGACGCACCCTCCTCTCCCCCACCCCACACACGAGCAGCCGAAGGACAAGAGGGTATGGCTGGGGCCTGAGCGGGAACAAGCGAAGCCTTGGTTTGCGGCCCCTCGGCCAACTGCATCAGGATTTTTGTCTGGGCTCGGAGGCCAGAGGATCTCTGCCATTTGCTAGCAGGGCCAGGGATGGCAGGAGGGTGGGTACGGGGCTCAGCCAGGGCCAGTTCTGCTGGCACGATCCTGTAGCACGTGGCCGCGTAGCACGGGGCCGGGTCTGAAGGAGGCCAAGCAGGGGCACAAGACCCAGCAGCGGCACAGGGAAGAGGCCCAGGGCACCCAGGAGCAGACGAGACCCGGGAGTCGTGCGTGCTTGGCGTGGCCGCGGGCCCCGTGACGCCCGAGGACTCGAGTGCTCAGCCCCGTGTAGTGGCCGCGAAGGCCTGCCTGGGAGAAACGCCCCGGGAGGCCGGCAGGAACCCGGGATCGGAAGGGATGTGGAGGGGCCCCGGGTCGGAGGAGATGGCTTTGGCTGTGTTTGGTTTTGTTTCTTCTTCCCAAGATCCCGTGTGTGAAAGGGGCCAGAGTTGAAGTCCTGGGCTGGAAAGCCTCACGATTCAGCCCCGCAGCCCCAGGCCCTGAGTGTGGAGGAGGGCGGAGCGGGTCGGCGAAGGGCGCGGCTGCCGTTTTCCTGATGGGCTGGAGGGGCAGTGGCGCTTTCCGGACGAAGAGGACCGGAAGGGTCCCCGAGACCTCCGCTGGGAGCCACGCACCCACCCAAGGATACGGCTCCAGGAGGCGACGGAGGAGGGCGGCTGCTTGCCCTGGCCCGAGCTGTGCGTCCCCCGCCTTGGCCACAGCAGTGGACATTCCCAGAAGAACAAGCGCCCGAGAGCACTGAGAAATTTTCCCCCGAGAAAACTTGACCCTCGTCCTGGCAGCAGGACACCTCGGGAAGAAAGCCACCCAGCGGCCACCTGGGCGAGACCGGCTGCCCGAGCAGGCGCGCGGGGCCTCTGGCCGCTGGCCCCGGGCTGCCAGCCCCCACCCGGACTCCCAGCCGTGCCAGGAGAGCAGCGTGGAGACGCACGCCGGGGCCCTCGGCAGGCTCTTGGGGCTCCCGGAGGCGGCGGCTAGCGTCTACGGCCATACCACCCTGAACGCGCCCGATCTCGTCTGATCTCGGAAGCTAAGCAGGGTCGGGCCTGGTTAGTACTTGGATGGGAGACCGCCTGGGAATACCGGGTGCTGTAGGCTTTTGCTCCTCCCTCCCTCGCTGCTCCTTTTGTCTTCGGGGACTTCGCCACCACCCCCCCCACCACCACCACCACCCCCAGCACCACCACCACCACCACCACCACAACGACCCACCGTGACCACGACCCCGACCCCGTCCGGGCCACCCGCCAGACCCACGCACACCGAATCCTCACAGCTACGTCCCCGAATCCTCTCCCCTCCCCACACTCTCCTGGGGCGCGCGCCCGCGACACGGGTCACCAGCGAGGTTGGTCCCAGGCCACGTTGGGGACCGCTCCCCAACTGCCCTCCAGGCGGGCGGGGAGGGACGTGCGGAAGCCATGAGAAAGTGGGTCCTGCACCCCAGCGGGCCCCACAGCGGGACGCGCCACACCTGGGCTCGCCACAAGGTGGTGCACTGGGTCCAGGGCAAGACGCCAGGGGACAGAGAAGCAGGGAGCCTCAGTCGGGTGCTGCTCCACGTCGCGCTCCGTCGCTCAACCCAAGACAGGGCAGCCAGCGCGCGACCTCTACGTGGGATCCCGCCTCCCACGGCAGAGCCTGCGGTCACAGGGACAGAGGGCGCAGGCCGCCAGAGCTCCGGATGCCAGCGGCAGCTCCCCGTCCCGCTCAAAGGGAGGGAGGGCCGCCGCTGGCGCCCAGTCGCCTGTGCCACCCTCCGGGTCTCAAAGCACTCCTCAGTCAGCTCAAGGACCGGGGCCACCTGGCCTTCGGGGTCACATGGGCTTGGGCACGACGGAAGGGACCGCTTGCCCCCGTGGAACAGACATTCTCCCCGTGGACAACCTCAGGTGCCGGGACCCTCTGCTCCGCCTTGGAAAACCCACCTTCTGCAATGTATGCCCAACGCAATCAGGCCGAGCAGATTGACCCCCTCGGCCCGGCCCCAGTGTGTGATGGGGCTCTGTGCGTGAGGGCTTGCTCTTCCCCACCTACACCTGGCACGGCATCTAACACACACACACACACACACACACACCACGCAGAGACACCCAGACCACGCACGCACGCACGGGGACGCACCCTCCTCTCCCCCACCCCACACACGAGCAGCCGAAGGACAAGAGGGTATGGCTGGGGCCTGAGCGGGAACAAGCGAAGCCTTGGTTTGCGGCCCCTCGGCCAACTGCATCAGGATTTTTGTCTGGGCTCGGAGGCCAGAGGATCTCTGCCATTTGCTAGCAGGGCCAGGGATGGCAGGAGGGTGGGTACGGGGCTCAGCCAGGGCCAGTTCTGCTGGCACGATCCTGTAGCACGTGGCCGCGTAGCACGGGGCCGGGTCTGAAGGAGGCCAAGCAGGGGCACAAGACCCAGCAGCGGCACAGGGAAGAGGCCCAGGGCACCCAGGAGCAGACGAGACCCGGGAGTCGTGCGTGCTTGGCGTGGCCGCGGGCCCCGTGACGCCCGAGGACTCGAGTGCTCAGCCCCGTGTAGTGGCCGCGAAGGCCTGCCTGGGAGAAACGCCCCGGGAGGCCGGCAGGAACCCGGGATCGGAAGGGATGTGGAGGGGCCCCGGGTCGGAGGAGATGGCTTTGGCTGTGTTTGGTTTTGTTTCTTCTTCCCAAGATCCCGGGTGTGAAAGGGGCCAGAGGTGAAGTCCTGGGCTGGAAAGCCTCACGATTCAGCCCCGCAGCCCCAGGCCCTGAGTGTGGAGGAGGGCGGAGCGGGTCGGCGAAGGGCGCGGCTGCCGTTTTCCTGATGGGCTGGAGGGGCAGTGGCGCTTTCCGGACGAAGAGGACCGGAAGGGTCCCCGAGACCTCCGCTGGGAGCCACGCACCCACCCAAGGATACGGCTCCAGGAGGCGACGGAGGAGGGCGGCTGCTTGCCCTGGCCCGAGCTGTGCGTCCCCCGCCTTGGCCACAGCAGTGGACATTCCCAGAAGAACAAGCGCCCGAGAGCACTGAGAAATTTTCCCCCGAGAAAACTTGACCCTCGTCCTGGCAGCAGGACACCTCGGGAAGAAAGCCACCCAGCGGCCACCTGGGCGAGACCGGCTGCCCGAGCAGGCGCGCGGGGCCTCTGGCCGCTGGCCCCGGGCTGCCAGCCCCCACCCGGACTCCCAGCCGTGCCAGGAGAGCAGCGTGGAGACGCACGCCGGGGCCCTCGGCAGGCTCTTGGGGCTCCCGGAGGCGGCGGCTAGCGTCTACGGCCATACCACCCTGAACGCGCCCGATCTCGTCTGATCTCGGAAGCTAAGCAGGGTCGGGCCTGGTTAGTACTTGGATGGGAGACCGCCTGGGAATACCGGGTGCTGTAGGCTTTTGCTCCTCCCTCCCTCGCTGCTCCTTTTGTCTTCGGGGACTTCGCCACCACCCCCCCCACCACCACCACCACCCCCAGCACCACCACCACCACCACCACCACAACGACCCACCGTGACCACGACCCCGACCCCGTCCGGGCCACCCGCCAGACCCACGCACACCGAATCCTCACAGCTACGTCCCCGAATCCTCTCCCCTCCCCACACTCTCCTGGGGCGCGCGCCCGCGACACGGGTCACCAGCGAGGTTGGTCCCAGGCCACGTTGGGGACCGCTCCCCAACTGCCCTCCAGGCGGGCGGGGAGGGACGTGCGGAAGCCATGAGAAAGTGGGTCCTGCACCCCAGCGGGCCCCACAGCGGGACGCGCCACACCTGGGCTCGCCACAAGGTGGTGCACTGGGTCCAGGGCAAGACGCCAGGGGACAGAGAAGCAGGGAGCCTCAGTCGGGTGCTGCTCCACGTCGCGCTCCGTCGCTCAACCCAAGACAGGGCAGCCAGCGCGCGACCTCTACGTGGGATCCCGCCTCCCACGGCAGAGCCTGCGGTCACAGGGACAGAGGGCGCAGGCCGCCAGAGCTCCGGATGCCAGCGGCAGCTCCCCGTCCCGCTCAAAGGGAGGGAGGGCCGCCGCTGGCGCCCAGTCGCCTGTGCCACCCTCCGGGTCTCAAAGCACTCCTCAGTCAGCTCAAGGACCGGGGCCACCTGGCCTTCGGGGTCACATGGGCTTGGGCACGACGGAAGGGACCGCTTGCCCCCGTGGAACAGACATTCTCCCCGTGGACAACCTCAGGTGCCGGGACCCTCTGCTCCGCCTTGGAAAACCCACCTTCTGCAATGTATGCCCAACGCAATCAGGCCGAGCAGATTGACCCCCTCGGCCCGGCGTGATGGGGCTCTGTGCGTGAGGGCTTGCTCTTCCCCACCTACACCAGGCACGGCATCTAACACACACACACACACACACACACACCACGCAGAGACACCCAGACCACGCACGCACGCACGGGGACGCACCCTCCTCTCCCCCACCCCACACACGAGCAGCCGAAGGACAAGAGGGTATGGCTGGGGCCTGAGCGGGAACAAGCGAAGCCTTGGTTTGCGGCCCCTCGGCCAACTGCATCAGGATTTTTGTCTGGGCTCGGAGGCCAGAGGATCTCTGCCATTTGCTAGCAGGGCCAGGGATGGCAGGAGGGTGGGTACGGGGCTCAGCCAGGGCCAGTTCTGCTGGCACGATCCTGTAGCACGTGGCCGCGTAGCACGGGGCCGGGTCTGAAGGAGGCCAAGCAGGGGCACAAGACCCAGCAGCGGCACAGGGAAGAGGCCCAGGGCACCCAGGAGCAGACGAGACCCGGGAGTCGTGCGTGCTTGGCGTGGCCGCGGGCCCCGTGACGCCCGAGGACTCGAGTGCTCAGCCCCGTGTAGTGGCCGCGAAGGCCTGCCTGGGAGAAACGCCCCGGGAGGCCGGCAGGAACCCGGGATCGGAAGGGATGTGGAGGGGCCCCGGGTCGGAGGAGATGGCTTTGGCTGTGTTTGGTTTTGTTTCTTCTTCCCAAGATCCCGGGTGTGAAAGGGGCCAGAGGTGAAGTCCTGGGCTGGAAAGCCTCACGATTCAGCCCCGCAGCCCCAGGCCCTGAGTGTGGAGGAGGGCGGAGCGGGTCGGCGAAGGGCGCGGCTGCCGTTTTCCTGATGGGCTGGAGGGGCAGTGGCGCTTTCCGGACGAAGAGGACCGGAAGGGTCCCCGAGACCTCCGCTGGGAGCCACGCACCCACCCAAGGATACGGCTCCAGGAGGCGACGGAGGAGGGCGGCTGCTTGCCCTGGCCCGAGCTGTGCGTCCCCCGCCTTGGCCACAGCAGTGGACATTCCCAGAAGAACAAGCGCCCGAGAGCACTGAGAAATTTTCCCCCGAGAAAACTTGACCCTCGTCCTGGCAGCAGGACACCTCGGGAAGAAAGCCACCCAGCGGCCACCTGGGCGAGACCGGCTGCCCGAGCAGGCGCGCGGGGCCTCTGGCCGCTGGCCCCGGGCTGCCAGCCCCCACCCGGACTCCCAGCCGTGCCAGGAGAGCAGCGTGGAGACGCACGCCGGGGCCCTCGGCAGGCTCTTGGGGCTCCCGGAGGCGGCGGCTAGCGTCTACGGCCATACCACCCTGAACGCGCCCGATCTCGTCTGATCTCGGAAGCTAAGCAGGGTCGGGCCTGGTTAGTACTTGGATGGGAGACCGCCTGGGAATACCGGGTGCTGTAGGCTTTTGCTCCTCCCTCCCTCGCTGCTCCTTTTGTCTTCGGGGACTTCGCCACCACCCCCCCCACCACCACCACCACCCCCAGCACCACCACCACCACCACCACCACCACAACGACCCACCGTGACCACGACCCCGACCCCGTCCGGGCCACCCGCCAGACCCACGCACACCGAATCCTCACAGCTACGTCCCCGAATCCTCTCCCCTCCCCACACTCTCCTGGGGCGCGCGCCCGCGACACGGGTCACCAGCGAGGTTGGTCCCAGGCCACGTTGGGGACCGCTCCCCAACTGCCCTCCAGGCGGGCGGGGAGGGACGTGCGGAAGCCATGAGAAAGTGGGTCCTGCACCCCAGCGGGCCCCACAGCGGGACGCGCCACACCTGGGCTCGCCACAAGGTGGTGCACTGGGTCCAGGGCAAGACGCCAGGGGACAGAGAAGCAGGGAGCCTCAGTCGGGTGCTGCTCCACGTCGCGCTCCGTCGCTCAACCCAAGACAGGGCAGCCAGCGCGCGACCTCTACGTGGGATCCCGCCTCCCACGGCAGAGCCTGCGGTCACAGGGACAGAGGGCGCAGGCCGCCAGAGCTCCGGATGCCAGCGGCAGCTCCCCGTCCCGCTCAAAGGGAGGGAGGGCCGCCGCTGGCGCCCAGTCGCCTGTGCCACCCTCCGGGTCTCAAAGCACTCCTCAGTCAGCTCAAGGACCGGGGCCACCTGGCCTTCGGGGTCACATGGGCTTGGGCACGACGGAAGGGACCGCTTGCCCCCGTGGAACAGACATTCTCCCCGTGGACAACCTCAGGTGCCGGGACCCTCTGCTCCGCCTTGGAAAACCCACCTTCTGCAATGTATGCCCAACGCAATCAGGCCGAGCAGATTGACCCCCTCGGCCCGGCCCCAGTGTGTGATGGGGCTCTGTGCGTGAGGGCTTGCTCTTCCCCACCTACACCAGGCACGGCATCTAACACACACACACACACACACACACACCACGCAGAGACACCCAGACCACGCACGCACGCACGGGGACGCACCCTCCTCTCCCCCACCCCACACACGAGCAGCCGAAGGACAAGAGGGTATGGCTGGGGCCTGAGCGGGAACAAGCGAAGCCTTGGTTTGCGGCCCCTCGGCCAACTGCATCAGGATTTTTGTCTGGGCTCGGAGGCCAGAGGATCTCTGCCATTTGCTAGCAGGGCCAGGGATGGCAGGAGGGTGGGTACGGGGCTCAGCCAGGGCCAGTTCTGCTGGCACGATCCTGTAGCACGTGGCCGCGTAGCACGGGGCCGGGTCTGAAGGAGGCCAAGCAGGGGCACAAGACCCAGCAGCGGCACAGGGAAGAGGCCCAGGGCACCCAGGAGCAGACGAGACCCGGGAGTCGTGCGTGCTTGGCGTGGCCGCGGGCCCCGTGACGCCCGAGGACTCGAGTGCTCAGCCCCGTGTAGTGGCCGCGAAGGCCTGCCTGGGAGAAACGCCCCGGGAGGCCGGCAGGAACCCGGGATCGGAAGGGATGTGGAGGGGCCCCGGGTCGGAGGAGATGGCTTTGGCTGTGTTTGGTTTTGTTTCTTCTTCCCAAGATCCCGGGTGTGAAAGGGGCCAGAGGTGAAGTCCTGGGCTGGAAAGCCTCACGATTCAGCCCCGCAGCCCCAGGCCCTGAGTGTGGAGGAGGGCGGAGCGGGTCGGCGAAGGGCGCGGCTGCCGTTTTCCTGATGGGCTGGAGGGGCAGTGGCGCTTTCCGGACGAAGAGGACCGGAAGGGTCCCCGAGACCTCCGCTGGGAGCCACGCACCCACCCAAGGATACGGCTCCAGGAGGCGACGGAGGAGGGCGGCTGCTTGCCCTGGCCCGAGCTGTGCGTCCCCCGCCTTGGCCACAGCAGTGGACATTCCCAGAAGAACAAGCGCCCGAGAGCACTGAGAAATTTTCCCCCGAGAAAACTTGACCCTCGTCCTGGCAGCAGGACACCTCGGGAAGAAAGCCACCCAGCGGCCACCTGGGCGAGACCGGCTGCCCGAGCAGGCGCGCGGGGCCTCTGGCCGCTGGCCCCGGGCTGCCAGCCCCCACCCGGACTCCCAGCCGTGCCAGGAGAGCAGCGTGGAGACGCACGCCGGGGCCCTCGGCAGGCTCTTGGGGCTCCCGGAGGCGGCGGCTAGCGTCTACGGCCATACCACCCTGAACGCGCCCGATCTCGTCTGATCTCGGAAGCTAAGCAGGGTCGGGCCTGGTTAGTACTTGGATGGGAGACCGCCTGGGAATACCGGGTGCTGTAGGCTTTTGCTCCTCCCTCCCTCGCTGCTCCTTTTGTCTTCGGGGACTTCGCCACCACCCCCCCCACCACCACCACCACCCCCAGCACCACCACCACCACCACCACCACAACGACCCACCGTGACCACGACCCCGACCCCGTCCGGGCCACCCGCCAGACCCACGCACACCGAATCCTCACAGCTACGTCCCCGAATCCTCTCCCCTCCCCACACTCTCCTGGGGCGCGCGCCCGCGACACGGGTCACCAGCGAGGTTGGTCCCAGGCCACGTTGGGGACCGCTCCCCAACTGCCCTCCAGGCGGGCGGGGAGGGACGTGCGGAAGCCATGAGAAAGTGGGTCCTGCACCCCAGCGGGCCCCACAGCGGGACGCGCCACACCTGGGCTCGCCACAAGGTGGTGCACTGGGTCCAGGGCAAGACGCCAGGGGACAGAGAAGCAGGGAGCCTCAGTCGGGTGCTGCTCCACGTCGCGCTCCGTCGCTCAACCCAAGACAGGGCAGCCAGCGCGCGACCTCTACGTGGGATCCCGCCTCCCACGGCAGAGCCTGCGGTCACAGGGACAGAGGGCGCAGGCCGCCAGAGCTCCGGATGCCAGCGGCAGCTCCCCGTCCCGCTCAAAGGGAGGGAGGGCCGCCGCTGGCACCCAGTCGCCTGTGCCACCCTCCGGGTCTCAAAGCACTCCTCAGTCAGCTCAAGGACCGGGGCCACCTGGCCTTCGGGGTCACATGGGCTTGGGCACGACGGAAGGGACCGCTTGCCCCCGTGGAACAGACATTCTCCCCGTGGACAACCTCAGGTGCCGGGACCCTCTGCTCCGCCTTGGAAAACCCACCTTCTGCAATGTATGCCCAACGCAATCAGGCCGAGCAGATTGACCCCCTCGGCCCGGCCCCAGTGTGTGATGGGGCTCTGTGCGTGAGGGCTTGCTCTTCCCCACCTACACCAGGCACGGCATCTAACACACACACACACACACACACACACACCACGCAGAGACACCCAGACCACGCACGCACGCACGGGGACGCACCCTCCTCTCCCCCACCCCACACACGAGCAGCCGAAGGACAAGAGGGTATGGCTGGGGCCTGAGCGGGAACAAGCGAAGCCTTGGTTTGCGGCCCCTCGGCCAACTGCATCAGGATTTTTGTCTGGGCTCGGAGGCCAGAGGATCTCTGCCATTTGCTAGCAGGGCCAGGGATGGCAGGAGGGTGGGTACGGGGCTCAGCCAGGGCCAGTTCTGCTGGCACGATCCTGTAGCACGTGGCCGCGTAGCACGGGGCCGGGTCTGAAGGAGGCCAAGCAGGGGCACAAGACCCAGCAGCGGCACAGGGAAGAGGCCCAGGGCACCCAGGAGCAGACGAGACCCGGGAGTCGTGCGTGCTTGGCGTGGCCGCGGGCCCCGTGACGCCCGAGGACTCGAGTGCTCAGCCCCGTGTAGTGGCCGCGAAGGCCTGCCTGGGAGAAACGCCCCGGGAGGCCGGCAGGAACCCGGGATCGGAAGGGATGTGGAGGGGCCCCGGGTCGGAGGAGATGGCTTTGGCTGTGTTTGGTTTTGTTTCTTCTTCCCAAGATCCCGGGTGTGAAAGGGGCCAGAGGTGAAGTCCTGGGCTGGAAAGCCTCACGATTCAGCCCCGCAGCCCCAGGCCCTGAGTGTGGAGGAGGGCGGAGCGGGTCGGCGAAGGGCGCGGCTGCCGTTTTCCTGATGGGCTGGAGGGGCAGTGGCGCTTTCCGGACGAAGAGGACCGGAAGGGTCCCCGAGACCTCCGCTGGGAGCCACGCACCCACCCAAGGATACGGCTCCAGGAGGCGACGGAGGAGGGCGGCTGCTTGCCCTGGCCCGAGCTGTGCGTCCCCCGCCTTGGCCACAGCAGTGGACATTCCCAGAAGAACAAGCGCCCGAGAGCACTGAGAAATTTTCCCCCGAGAAAACTTGACCCTCGTCCTGGCAGCAGGACACCTCGGGAAGAAAGCCACCCAGCGGCCACCTGGGCGAGACCGGCTGCCCGAGCAGGCGCGCGGGGCCTCTGGCCGCTGGCCCCGGGCTGCCAGCCCCCACCCGGACTCCCAGCCGTGCCAGGAGAGCAGCGTGGAGACGCACGCCGGGGCCCTCGGCAGGCTCTTGGGGCTCCCGGAGGCGGCGGCTAGCGTCTACGGCCATACCACCCTGAACGCGCCCGATCTCGTCTGATCTCGGAAGCTAAGCAGGGTCGGGCCTGGTTAGTACTTGGATGGGAGACCGCCTGGGAATACCGGGTGCTGTAGGCTTTTGCTCCTCCCTCCCTCGCTGCTCCTTTTGTCTTCGGGGACTTCGCCACCACCCCCCCCACCACCACCACCACCCCCAGCACCACCACCACCACCACCACCACAACGACCCACCGTGACCACGACCCCGACCCCGTCCGGGCCACCCGCCAGACCCACGCACACCGAATCCTCACAGCTACGTCCCCGAATCCTCTCCCCTCCCCACACTCTCCTGGGGCGCGCGCCCGCGACACGGGTCACCAGCGAGGTTGGTCCCAGGCCACGTTGGGGACCGCTCCCCAACTGCCCTCCAGGCGGGCGGGGAGGGACGTGCGGAAGCCATGAGAAAGTGGGTCCTGCACCCCAGCGGGCCCCACAGCGGGACGCGCCACACCTGGGCTCGCCACAAGGTGGTGCACTGGGTCCAGGGCAAGACGCCAGGGGACAGAGAAGCAGGGAGCCTCAGTCGGGTGCTGCTCCACGTCGCGCTCCGTCGCTCAACCCAAGACAGGGCAGCCAGCGCGCGACCTCTACGTGGGATCCCGCCTCCCACGGCAGAGCCTGCGGTCACAGGGACAGAGGGCGCAGGCCGCCAGAGCTCCGGATGCCAGCGGCAGCTCCCCGTCCCGCTCAAAGGGAGGGAGGGCCGCCGCTGGCGCCCAGTCGCCTGTGCCACCCTCCGGGTCTCAAAGCACTCCTCAGTCAGCTCAAGGACCGGGGCCACCTGGCCTTCGGGGTCACATGGGCTTGGGCACGACGGAAGGGACCGCTTGCCCCCGTGGAACAGACATTCTCCCCGTGGACAACCTCAGGTGCCGGGACCCTCTGCTCCGCCTTGGAAAACCCACCTTCTGCAATGTATGCCCAACGCAATCAGGCCGAGCAGATTGACCCCCTCGGCCCGGCCCCAGTGTGTGATGGGGCTCTGTGCGTGAGGGCTTGCTCTTCCCCACCTACACCAGGCACGGCATCTAACACACACACACACACACACACACACCACGCAGAGACACCCAGACCACGCACGCACGCACGGGGACGCACCCTCCTCTCCCCCACCCCACACACGAGCAGCCGAAGGACAAGAGGGTATGGCTGGGGCCTGAGCGGGAACAAGCGAAGCCTTGGTTTGCGGCCCCTCGGCCAACTGCATCAGGATTTTTGTCTGGGCTCGGAGGCCAGAGGATCTCTGCCATTTGCTAGCAGGGCCAGGGATGGCAGGAGGGTGGGTACGGGGCTCAGCCAGGGCCAGTTCTGCTGGCACGATCCTGTAGCACGTGGCCGCGTAGCACGGGGCCGGGTCTGAAGGAGGCCAAGCAGGGGCACAAGACCCAGCAGCGGCACAGGGAAGAGGCCCAGGGCACCCAGGAGCAGACAAGACCCGGGAGTCGTGCGTGCTTGGCGTGGCCGCGGGCCCCGTGACGCCCGAGGACTCGAGTGCTCAGCCCCGTGTAGTGGCCGCGAAGGCCTGCCTGGGAGAAACGCCCCGGGAGGCCGGCAGGAACCCGGGATCGGAAGGGATGTGGAGGGGCCCCGGGTCGGAGGAGATGGCTTTGGCTGTGTTTGGTTTTGTTTCTTCTTCCCAAGATCCCGGGTGTGAAAGGGGCCAGAGGTGAAGTCCTGGGCTGGAAAGCCTCACGATTCAGCCCCGCAGCCCCAGGCCCTGAGTGTGGAGGAGGGCGGAGCGGGTCGGCGAAGGGCGCGGCTGCCGTTTTCCTGATGGGCTGGAGGGGCAGTGGCGCTTTCCGGACGAAGAGGACCGGAAGGGTCCCCGAGACCTCCGCTGGGAGCCACGCACCCACCCAAGGATACGGCTCCAGGAGGCGACGGAGGAGGGCGGCTGCTTGCCCTGGCCCGAGCTGTGCGTCCCCCGCCTTGGCCACAGCAGTGGACATTCCCAGAAGAACAAGCGCCCGAGAGCACTGAGAAATTTTCCCCCGAGAAAACTTGACCCTCGTCCTGGCAGCAGGACACCTCGGGAAGAAAGCCACCCAGCGGCCACCTGGGCGAGACCGGCTGCCCGAGCAGGCGCGCGGGGCCTCTGGCCGCTGGCCCCGGGCTGCCAGCCCCCACCCGGACTCCCAGCCGTGCCAGGAGAGCAGCGTGGAGACGCACGCCGGGGCCCTCGGCAGGCTCTTGGGGCTCCCGGAGGCGGCGGCTAGCGTCTACGGCCATACCACCCTGAACGCGCCCGATCTCGTCTGATCTCGGAAGCTAAGCAGGGTCGGGCCTGGTTAGTACTTGGATGGGAGACCGCCTGGGAATACCGGGTGCTGTAGGCTTTTGCTCCTCCCTCCCTCGCTGCTCCTTTTGTCTTCGGGGACTTCGCCACCACCCCCCCCACCACCACCACCACCCCCAGCACCACCACCACCACCACCACCACCACAACGACCCACCGTGACCACGACCCCGACCCCGTCCGGGCCACCCGCCAGACCCACGCACACCGAATCCTCACAGCTACGTCCCCGAATCCTCTCCCCTCCCCACACTCTCCTGGGGCGCGCGCCCGCGACACGGGTCACCAGCGAGGTTGGTCCCAGGCCACGTTGGGGACCGCTCCCCAACTGCCCTCCAGGCGGGCGGGGAGGGACGTGCGGAAGCCATGAGAAAGTGGGTCCTGCACCCCAGCGGGCCCCACAGCGGGACGCGCCACACCTGGGCTCGCCACAAGGTGGTGCACTGGGTCCAGGGCAAGACGCCAGGGGACAGAGAAGCAGGGAGCCTCAGTCGGGTGCTGCTCCACGTCGCGCTCCGTCGCTCAACCCAAGACAGGGCAGCCAGCGCGCGACCTCTACGTGGGATCCCGCCTCCCACGGCAGAGCCTGCGGTCACAGGGACAGAGGGCGCAGGCCGCCAGAGCTCCGGATGCCAGCGGCAGCTCCCCGTCCCGCTCAAAGGGAGGGAGGGCCGCCGCTGGCGCCCAGTCGCCTGTGCCACCCTCCGGGTCTCAAAGCACTCCTCAGTCAGCTCAAGGACCGGGGCCACCTGGCCTTCGGGGTCACATGGGCTTGGGCACGACGGAAGGGACCGCTTGCCCCCGTGGAACAGACATTCTCCCCGTGGACAACCTCAGGTGCCGGGACCCTCTGCTCCGCCTTGGAAAACCCACCTTCTGCAATGTATGCCCAACGCAATCAGGCCGAGCAGATTGACCCCCTCGGCCCGGCCCCAGTGTGTGATGGGGCTCTGTGCGTGAGGGCTTGCTCTTCCCCACCTACACCAGGCACGGCATCTAACACACACACACACACACACACACACCACGCAGAGACACCCAGACCACGCACGCACGCACGGGGACGCACCCTCCTCTCCCCCACCCCACACACGAGCAGCCGAAGGACAAGAGGGTATGGCTGGGGCCTGAGCGGGAACAAGCGAAGCCTTGGTTTGCGGCCCCTCGGCCAACTGCATCAGGATTTTTGTCTGGGCTCGGAGGCCAGAGGATCTCTGCCATTTGCTAGCAGGGCCAGGGATGGCAGGAGGGTGGGTACGGGGCTCAGCCAGGGCCAGTTCTGCTGGCACGATCCTGTAGCACGTGGCCGCGTAGCACGGGGCCGGGTCTGAAGGAGGCCAAGCAGGGGCACAAGACCCAGCAGCGGCACAGGGAAGAGGCCCAGGGCACCCAGGAGCAGACGAGACCCGGGAGTCGTGCGTGCTTGGCGTGGCCGCGGGCCCCGTGACGCCCGAGGACTCGAGTGCTCAGCCCCGTGTAGTGGCCGCGAAGGCCTGCCTGGGAGAAACGCCCCGGGAGGCCGGCAGGAACCCGGGATCGGAAGGGATGTGGAGGGGCCCCGGGTCGGAGGAGATGGCTTTGGCTGTGTTTGGTTTTGTTTCTTCTTCCCAAGATCCCGGGTGTGAAAGGGGCCAGAGGTGAAGTCCTGGGCTGGAAAGCCTCACGATTCAGCCCCGCAGCCCCAGGCCCTGAGTGTGGAGGAGGGCGGAGCGGGTCGGCGAAGGGCGCGGCTGCCGTTTTCCTGATGGGCTGGAGGGGCAGTGGCGCTTTCCGGACGAAGAGGACCGGAAGGGTCCCCGAGACCTCCGCTGGGAGCCACGCACCCACCCAAGGATACGGCTCCAGGAGGCGACGGAGGAGGGCGGCTGCTTGCCCTGGCCCGAGCTGTGCGTCCCCCGCCTTGGCCACAGCAGTGGACATTCCCAGAAGAACAAGCGCCCGAGAGCACTGAGAAATTTTCCCCCGAGAAAACTTGACCCTCGTCCTGGCAGCAGGACACCTCGGGAAGAAAGCCACCCAGCGGCCACCTGGGCGAGACCGGCTGCCCGAGCAGGCGCGCGGGGCCTCTGGCCGCTGGCCCCGGGCTGCCAGCCCCCACCCGGACTCCCAGCCGTGCCAGGAGAGCAGCGTGGAGACGCACGCCGGGGCCCTCGGCAGGCTCTTGGGGCTCCCGGAGGCGGCGGCTAGCGTCTACGGCCATACCACCCTGAACGCGCCCGATCTCGTCTGATCTCGGAAGCTAAGCAGGGTCGGGCCTGGTTAGTACTTGGATGGGAGACCGCCTGGGAATACCGGGTGCTGTAGGCTTTTGCTCCTCCCTCCCTCGCTGCTCCTTTTGTCTTCGGGGACTTCGCCACCACCCCCCCCACCACCACCACCACCCCCAGCACCACCACCACCACCACCACCACCACAACGACCCACCGTGACCACGACCCCGACCCCGTCCGGGCCACCCGCCAGACCCACGCACACCGAATCCTCACAGCTACGTCCCCGAATCCTCTCCCCTCCCCACACTCTCCTGGGGCGCGCGCCCGCGACACGGGTCACCAGCGAGGTTGGTCCCAGGCCACGTTGGGGACCGCTCCCCAACTGCCCTCCAGGCGGGCGGGGAGGGACGTGCGGAAGCCATGAGAAAGTGGGTCCTGCACCCCAGCGGGCCCCACAGCGGGACGCGCCACACCTGGGCTCGCCACAAGGTGGTGCACTGGGTCCAGGGCAAGACGCCAGGGGACAGAGAAGCAGGGAGCCTCAGTCGGGTGCTGCTCCACGTCGCGCTCCGTCGCTCAACCCAAGACAGGGCAGCCAGCGCGCGACCTCTACGTGGGATCCCGCCTCCCACGGCAGAGCCTGCGGTCACAGGGACAGAGGGCGCAGGCCGCCAGAGCTCCGGATGCCAGCGGCAGCTCCCCGTCCCGCTCAAAGGGAGGGAGGGCCGCCGCTGGCGCCCAGTCGCCTGTGCCACCCTCCGGGTCTCAAAGCACTCCTCAGTCAGCTCAAGGACCGGGGCCACCTGGCCTTCGGGGTCACATGGGCTTGGGCACGACGGAAGGGACCGCTTGCCCCCGTGGAACAGACATTCTCCCCGTGGACAACCTCAGGTGCCGGGACCCTCTGCTCCGCCTTGGAAAACCCACCTTCTGCAATGTATGCCCAACGCAATCAGGCCGAGCAGATTGACCCCCTCGGCCCGGCCCCAGTGTGTGATGGGGCTCTGTGCGTGAGGGCTTGCTCTTCCCCACCTACACCAGGCACGGCATCTAACACACACACACACACACACACACACCACGCAGAGACACCCAGACCACGCACGCACGCACGGGGACGCACCCTCCTCTCCCCCACCCCACACACGAGCAGCCGAAGGACAAGAGGGTATGGCTGGGGCCTGAGCGGGAACAAGCGAAGCCTTGGTTTGCGGCCCCTCGGCCAACTGCATCAGGATTTTTGTCTGGGCTCGGAGGCCAGAGGATCTCTGCCATTTGCTAGCAGGGCCAGGGATGGCAGGAGGGTGGGTACGGGGCTCAGCCAGGGCCAGTTCTGCTGGCACGATCCTGTAGCACGTGGCCGCGTAGCACGGGGCCGGGTCTGAAGGAGGCCAAGCAGGGGCACAAGACCCAGCAGCGGCACAGGGAAGAGGCCCAGGGCACCCAGGAGCAGACGAGACCCGGGAGTCGTGCGTGCTTGGCGTGGCCGCGGGCCCCGTGACGCCCGAGGACTCGAGTGCTCAGCCCCGTGTAGTGGCCGCGAAGGCCTGCCTGGGAGAAACGCCCCGGGAGGCCGGCAGGAACCCGGGATCGGAAGGGATGTGGAGGGGCCCCGGGTCGGAGGAGATGGCTTTGGCTGTGTTTGGTTTTGTTTCTTCTTCCCAAGATCCCGGGTGTGAAAGGGGCCAGAGGTGAAGTCCTGGGCTGGAAAGCCTCACGATTCAGCCCCGCAGCCCCAGGCCCTGAGTGTGGAGGAGGGCGGAGCGGGTCGGCGAAGGGCGCGGCTGCCGTTTTCCTGATGGGCTGGAGGGGCAGTGGCGCTTTCCGGACGAAGAGGACCGGAAGGGTCCCCGAGACCTCCGCTGGGAGCCACGCACCCACCCAAGGATACGGCTCCAGGAGGCGACGGAGGAGGGCGGCTGCTTGCCCTGGCCCGAGCTGTGCGTCCCCCGCCTTGGCCACAGCAGTGGACATTCCCAGAAGAACAAGCGCCCGAGAGCACTGAGAAATTTTCCCCCGAGAAAACTTGACCCTCGTCCTGGCAGCAGGACACCTCGGGAAGAAAGCCACCCAGCGGCCACCTGGGCGAGACCGGCTGCCCGAGCAGGCGCGCGGGGCCTCTGGCCGCTGGCCCCGGGCTGCCAGCCCCCACCCGGACTCCCAGCCGTGCCAGGAGAGCAGCGTGGAGACGCACGCCGGGGCCCTCGGCAGGCTCTTGGGGCTCCCGGAGGCGGCGGCTAGCGTCTACGGCCATACCACCCTGAACGCGCCCGATCTCGTCTGATCTCGGAAGCTAAGCAGGGTCGGGCCTGGTTAGTACTTGGATGGGAGACCGCCTGGGAATACCGGGTGCTGTAGGCTTTTGCTCCTCCCTCCCTCGCTGCTCCTTTTGTCTTCGGGGACTTCGCCACCACCCCCCCCCCCACCACCACCACCCCCAGCACCACCACCACCACCACCACCACCACAACGACCCACCGTGACCACGACCCCGACCCCGTCCGGGCCACCCGCCAGACCCACGCACACCGAATCCTCACAGCTACGTCCCCGAATCCTCTCCCCTCCCCACACTCTCCTGGGGCGCGCGCCCGCGACACGGGTCACCAGCGAGGTTGGTCCCAGGCCACGTTGGGGACCGCTCCCCAACTGCCCTCCAGGCGGGCGGGGAGGGACGTGCGGAAGCCATGAGAAAGTGGGTCCTGCACCCGAGCGGGCCCCACAGCGGGACGCGCCACACCTGGGCTCGCCACAAGGTGGTGCACTGGGTCCAGGGCAAGACGCCAGGGGACAGAGAAGCAGGGAGCCTCAGTCGGGTGCTGCTCCACGTCGCGCTCCGTCGCTCAACCCAAGACAGGGCAGCCAGCGCGCGACCTCTACGTGGGATCCCGCCTCCCACGGCAGAGCCTGCGGTCACAGGGACAGAGGGCGCAGGCCGCCAGAGCTCCGGATGCCAGCGGCAGCTCCCCGTCCCGCTCAAAGGGAGGGAGGGCCGCCGCTGGCGCCCAGTCGCCTGTGCCACCCTCCGGGTCTCAAAGCACTCCTCAGTCAGCTCAAGGACCGGGGCCACCTGGCCTTCGGGGTCACATGGGCTTGGGCACGACGGAAGGGACCGCTTGCCCCCGTGGAACAGACATTCTCCCCGTGGACAACCTCAGGTGCCGGGACCCTCTGCTCCGCCTTGGAAAACCCACCTTCTGCAATGTATGCCCAACGCAATCAGGCCGAGCAGATTGACCCCCTCGGCCCGGCCCCAGTGTGTGATGGGGCTCTGTGCGTGAGGGCTTGCTCTTCCCCACCTACACCAGGCACGGCATCTAACACACACACACACACACACACACACCACGCAGAGACACCCAGACAACGCACGCACGCACGGGGACGCACCCTCCTCTCCCCCACCCCACACACGAGCAGCCGAAGGACAAGAGGGTATGGCTGGGGCCTGAGCGGGAACAAGCGAAGCCTTGGTTTGCGGCCCCTCGGCCAACTGCATCAGGATTTTTGTCTGGGCTCGGAGGCCAGAGGATCTCTGCCATTTGCTAGCAGGGCCAGGGATGGCAGGAGGGTGGGTACGGGGCTCAGCCAGGGCCAGTTCTGCTGGCACGATCCTGTAGCACGTGGCCGCGTAGCACGGGGCCGGGTCTGAAGGAGGCCAAGCAGGGGCACAAGACCCAGCAGCGGCACAGGGAAGAGGCCCAGGGCACCCAGGAGCAGACGAGACCCGGGAGTCGTGCGTGCTTGGCGTGGCCGCGGGCCCCGTGACGCCCGAGGACTCGAGTGCTCAGCCCCGTGTAGTGGCCGCGAAGGCCTGCCTGGGAGAAACGCCCCGGGAGGCCGGCAGGAACCCGGGATCGGAAGGGATGTGGAGGGGCCCCGGGTCGGAGGAGATGGCTTTGGCTGTGTTTGGTTTTGTTTCTTCTTCCCAAGATCCCGGGTGTGAAAGGGGCCAGAGGTGAAATCCTGGGCTGGAAAGCCTCACGATTCAGCCCCGCAGCCCCAGGCCCTGAGTGTGGAGGAGGGCGGAGCGGGTCGGCGAAGGGCGCGGCTGCCGTTTTCCTGATGGGCTGGAGGGGCAATGGCGCTTTCCGGACGAAGAGGACCGGAAGGGTCCCCGAGACCTCCGCTGGGAGCCACGCACCCACCCAAGGATACGGCTCCAGGAGGCGACGGAGGAGGGCGGCTGCTTGCCCTGGCCCGAGCTGTGCGTCCCCCGCCTTGGCCACAGCAGTGGACATTCCCAGAAGAACAAGCGCCCGAGAGCACTGAGAAATTTTCCCCCGAGAAAACTTGACCCTCGTCCTGGCAGCAGGACACCTCGGGAAGAAAGCCACCCAGCGGCCACCTGGGCGAGACCGGCTGCCCGAGCAGGCGCGCGGGGCCTCTGGCCGCTGGCCCCGGGCTGCCAGCCCCCACCCGGACTCCCAGCCGTGCCAGGAGAGCAGCGTGGAGACGCACGCCGGGGCCCTCGGCAGGCTCTTGGGGCTCCCGGAGGCGGCGGCTAGCGTCTACGGCCATACCACCCTGAACGCGCCCGATCTCGTCTGATCTCGGAAGCTAAGCAGGGTCGGGCCTGGTTAGTACTTGGATGGGAGACCGCCTGGGAATACCGGGTGCTGTAGGCTTTTGCTCCTCCCTCCCTCGCTGCTCCTTTTGTCTTCGGGGACTTCGCCACCACCCCCCCCACCACCACCACGACCCCCAGCACCACCACCACCACCACCACCACAACGACCCACCGTGACCACGACCCCGACCCCGTCCGGGCCACCCGCCAGACCCACGCACACCGAATCCTCACAGCTACGTCCCCGAATCCTCTCCCCTCCCCACTCTCCTGGGGCGCGCGCCCGCGACACGGGTCACCAGCGAGGTTGGTCCCAGTCCACGTTGGGGACCGCTCCCCAACTGCCCTCCAGGCGGGCGGGGAGGGACGTGCGGAAGCCATGAGAAAGTGGGTCCTGCACCCCAGCGGGCCCCACAGCGGGACGCGCCACACCTGGGCTCGCCACAAGGTGGTGCACTGGGTCCAGGGCAAGACGCCAGGGGACAGAGAAGCAGGGAGCCTCAGTCGGGTGCTGCTCCACGTCGCGCTCCGTCGCTCAACCCAAGACAGGGCAGCCAGCGCGCGACCTCTACGTGGGATCCCGCGTCCCACGGCAGAGCCTGCGGTCACAGGGACAGAGGGCGCAGGCCGCCAGAGCTCCAGATGCCAGCGGCAGCTCCCCGTCCCGCTCAAAGGGAGGGAGGGCCGCCGCTGGCGCCCAGTCGCCTGTGCCACCCTCCGGGTCTCAAAGCACTCCTCAGTCAGCTCAAGGACCGGGGCCACCTGGCCTTCGGGGTCACATGGGCTTGGGCACGACGGAAGGGACCGCTTGCCCCCGTGGAACAGACATTCTCCCCGTGGACAACCTCAGGTGCCGGGACCCTCTGCTCCGCCTTGGAAAACCCACCTTCTGCAATGTATGCCCAACGCAATCAGGCCGAGCAGATTGACCCCCTCGGCCCGGCCCCAGTGTGTGATGGGGCTCTGTGCGTGAGGGCTTGCTCTTCCCCACCTACACCAGGCACGGCATCTAACACACACACACACACACACACACACCACGCAGAGACACCCAGACCACGCACGCACGCACGGGGACGCACCCTCCTCTCCCCCACCCCACACACGAGCAGCCGAAGGACAAGAGGGTATGGCTGGGGCCTGAGCGGGAACAAGCGAAGCCTTGGTTTGCGGCCCCTCGGCCAACTGCATCAGGATTTTTGTCTGGGCTCGGAGGCCAGAGGATCTCTGCCATTTGCTAGCAGGGCCAGGGATGGCAGGAGGGTGGGTACGGGGCTCAGCCAGGGCCAGTTCTGCTGGCACGATCCTGTAGCACGTGGCCGCGTAGCACGGGGCCGGGTCTGAAGGAGGCCAAGCAGGGGCACAAGACCCAGCAGCGGCACAGGGAAGAGGCCCAGGGCACCCAGGAGCAGACGAGACCCGGGAGTCGTGCGTGCTTGGCGTGGCCGCGGGCCCCGTGACGCCCGAGGACTCGAGTGCTCAGCCCCGTGTAGTGGCCGCGAAGGCCTGCCTGGGAGAAACGCCCCGGGAGGCCGGCAGGAACCCGGGATCGGAAGGGATGTGGAGGGGCCCCGGGTCGGAGGAGATGGCTTTGGCTGTGTTTGGTTTTGTTTCTTCTTCCCAAGATCCCGGGTGTGAAAGGGGCCAGAGGTGAAGTCCTGGGCTGGAAAGCCTCACGATTCAGCCCCGCAGCCCCAGGCCCTGAGTGTGGAGGAGGGCGGAGCGGGTCGGCGAAGGGCGCGGCTGCCGTTTTCCTGATGGGCTGGAGGGGCAGTGGCGCTTTCCGGACGAAGAGGACCGGAAGGGTCCCCGAGACCTCCGCTGGGAGCCACGCACCCACCCAAGGATACGGCTCCAGGAGGCGACGGAGGAGGGCGGCTGCTTGCCCTGGCCCGAGCTGTGCGTCCCCCGCCTTGGCCACAGCAGTGGACATTCCCAGAAGAACAAGCGCCCGAGAGCACTGAGAAATTTTCCCCCGAGAAAACTTGACCCTCGTCCTGGCAGCAGGACACCTCGGGAAGAAAGCCACCCAGCGGCCACCTGGGCGAGACCGGCTGCCCGAGCAGGCGCGCGGGGCCTCTGGCCGCTGGCCCCGGGCTGCCAGCCCCCACCCGGACTCCCAGCCGTGCCAGGAGAGCAGCGTGGAGACGCACGCCGGGGCCCTCGGCAGGCTCTTGGGGCTCCCGGAGGCGGCGGCTAGCGTCTACGGCCATACCACCCTGAACGCGCCCGATCTCGTCTGATCTCGGAAGCTAAGCAGGGTCGGGCCTGGTTAGTACTTGGATGGGAGACCGCCTGGGAATACCGGGTGCTGTAGGCTTTTGCTCCTCCCTCCCTCGCTGCTCCTTTTGTCTTCGGGGACTTCGCCACCACCCCCCCCACCACCACCACCACCCCCAGCACCACCACCACCACCACCACCACAACGACCCACCGTGACCACGACCCCGACCCCGTCCGGGCCACCCGCCAGACCCACGCACACCGAATCCTCACAGCTACGTCCCCGAATCCTCTCCCCTCCCCACACTCTCCTGGGGCGCGCGCCCGCGACACGGGTCACCAGCGAGGTTGGTCCCAGGCCACGTTGGGGACCGCTCCCCAACTGCCCTCCAGGCGGGCGGGGAGGGACGTGCGGAAGCCATGAGAAAGTGGGTCCTGCACCCCAGCGGGCCCCACAGCGGGACGCGCCACACCTGGGCTCGCCACAAGGTGGTGCACTGGGTCCAGGGCAAGACGCCAGGGGACAGAGAAGCAGGGAGCCTCAGTCGGGTGCTGCTCCACGTCGCGCTCCGTCGCTCCACCCAAGACAGGGCAGCCAGCGCGCGACCTCTACGTGGGATCCCGCCTCCCACGGCAGAGCCTGCGGTCACAGGGACAGAGGGCGCAGGCCGCCAGAGCTCCGGATGCCAGCGGCAGCTCCCCGTCCCGCTCAAAGGGAGGGAGGGCCGCCGCTGGCGCCCAGTCGCCTGTGCCACCCTCCGGGTCTCAAAGCACTCCTCAGTCAGCTCAAGGACCGGGGCCACCTGGCCTTCGGGGTCACATGGGCTTGGGCACGACGGAAGGGACCGCTTGCCCCCGTGGAACAGACATTCTCCCCGTGGACAACCTCAGGTGCCGGGACCCTCTGCTCCGCCTTGGAAAACCCACCTTCTGCAATGTATGCCCAACGCAATCAGGCCGAGCAGATTGACCCCCTCGGCCCGGCCCCAGTGTGTGATGGGGCTCTGTGCGTGAGGGCTTGCTCTTCCCCACCTACACCAGGCACGGCATCTAACACACACACACACACACACACACACCACGCAGAGACACCCAGACCACGCACGCACGCACGGGGACGCACCCTCCTCTCCCCCACCCCACACACGAGCAGCCGAAGGACAAGAGGGTATGGCTGGGGCCTGAGCGGGAACAAGCGAAGCCTTGGTTTGCGGCCCCTCGGCCAACTGCATCAGGATTTTTGTCTGGGCTCGGAGGCCAGAGGATCTCTGCCATTTGCTAGCAGGGCCAGGGATGGCAGGAGGGTGGGTACGGGGCTCAGCCAGGGCCAGTTCTGCTGGCACGATCCTGTAGCACGTGGCCGCGTAGCACGGGGCCGGGTCTGAAGGAGGCCAAGCAGGGGCACAAGACCCAGCAGCGGCACAGGGAAGAGGCCCAGGGCACCCAGGAGCAGACGAGACCCGGGAGTCGTGCGTGCTTGGCGTGGCCGCGGGCCCCGTGACGCCCGAGGACTCGAGTGCTCAGCCCCGTGTAGTGGCCGCGAAGGCCTGCCTGGGAGAAACGCCCCGGGAGGCCGGCAGGAACCCGGGATCGGAAGGGATGTGGAGGGGCCCCGGGTCGGAGGAGATGGCTTTGGCTGTGTTTGGTTTTGTTTCTTCTTCCCAAGATCCCGGGTGTGAAAGGGGCCAGAGGTGAAGTCCTGGGCTGGAAAGCCTCACGATTCAGCCCCGCAGCCCCAGGCCCTGAGTGTGGAGGAGGGCGGAGCGGGTCGGCGAAGGGCACGGCTGCCGTTTTCCTGATGGGCTGGAGGGGCAGTGGCGCTTTCCGGACGAAGAGGACCGGAAGGGTCCCCGAGACCTCCGCTGGGAGCCACGCACCCACCCAAGGATACGGCTCCAGGAGGCGACGGAGGAGGGCGGCTGCTTGCCCTGGCCCGAGCTGTGCGTCCCCCGCCTTGGCCACAGCAGTGGACATTCCCAGAAGAACAAGCGCCCGAGAGCACTGAGAAATTTTCCCCCGAGAAAACTTGACCCTCGTCCTGGCAGCAGGACACCTCGGGAAGAAAGCCACCCAGCGGCCACCTGGGCGAGACCGGCTGCCCGAGCAGGCGCGCGGGGCCTCTGGCCGCTGGCCCCGGGCTGCCAGCCCCCACCCGGACTCCCAGCCGTGCCAGGAGAGCAGCGTGGAGACGCACGCCGGGGCCCTCGGCAGGCTCTTGGGGCTCCCGGAGGCGGCGGCTAGCGTCTACGGCCATACCACCCTGAACGCGCCCGATCTCGTCTGATCTCGGAAGCTAAGCAGGGTCGGGCCTGGTTAGTACTTGGATGGGAGACCGCCTGGGAATACCGGGTGCTGTAGGCTTTTGCTCCTCCCTCCCTCGCTGCTCCTTTTGTCTTCGGGGACTTCGCCACCACCCCCCCACCACCACCACCACCCCCAGCACCACCACCACCACCACCACCACAACGACCCACCGTGACCACGACCCCGACCCCGTCCGGGCCACCCGCCAGACCCACGCACACCGAATCCTCACAGCTACGTCCCCGAATCCTCTCCCCTCCCCACACTCTCCTGGGGCGCGCGCCCGCGACACGGGTCACCAGCGAGGTTGGTCCCAGGCCACGTTGGGGACCGCTCCCCAACTGCCCTCCAGGCGGGCGGGGAGGGACGTGCGGAAGCCATGAGAAAGTGGGTCCTGCACCCCAGCGGGCCCCACAGCGGGACGCGCCACACCTGGGCTCGCCACAAGGTGGTGCACTGGGTCCAGGGCAAGACGCCAGGGGACAGAGAAGCAGGGAGCCTCAGTCGGGTGCTGCTCCACGTCGCGCTCCGTCGCTCCACCCAAGACAGGGCAGCCAGCGCGCGACCTCTACGTGGGATCCCGCCTCCCACGGCAGAGCCTGCGGTCACAGGGACAGAGGGCGCAGGCCGCCAGAGCTCCGGATGCCAGCGGCAGCTCCCCGTCCCGCTCAAAGGGAGGGAGGGCCGCCGCTGGCGCCCAGTCGCCTGTGCCACCCTCCGGGTCTCAAAGCACTCCTCAGTCAGCTCAAGGACCGGGGCCACCTGGCCTTCGGGGTCACATGGGCTTGGGCACGACGGAAGGGACCGCTTGCCCCCGTGGAACAGACATTCTCCCCGTGGACAACCTCAGGTGCCGGGACCCTCTGCTCCGCCTTGGAAAACCCACCTTCTGCAATGTATGCCCAACGCAATCAGGCCGAGCAGATTGACCCCCTCGGCCCGGCCCCAGTGTGTGATGGGGCTCTGTGCGTGAGGGCTTGCTCTTCCCCACCTACACCAGGCACGGCATCTAACACACACACACACACACACACACACCACGCAGAGACACCCAGACCACGCACGCACGCACGGGGACGCACCCTCCTCTCCCCCACCCCACACACGAGCAGCCGAAGGACAAGAGGGTATGGCTGGGGCCTGAGCGGGAACAAGCGAAGCCTTGGTTTGCGGCCCCTCGGCCAACTGCATCAGGATTTTTGTCTGGGCTCGGAGGCCAGAGGATCTCTGCCATTTGCTAGCAGGGCCAGGGATGGCAGGAGGGTGGGTACGGGGCTCAGCCAGGGCCAGTTCTGCTGGCACGATCCTGTAGCACGTGGCCGCGTAGCACGGGGCCGGGTCTGAAGGAGGCCAAGCAGGGGCACAAGACCCAGCAGCGGCACAGGGAAGAGGCCCAGGGCACCCAGGAGCAGACGAGACCCGGGAGTCGTGCGTGCTTGGCGTGGCCGCGGGCCCCGTGACGCCCGAGGACTCGAGTGCTCAGCCCCGTGTAGTGGCCGCGAAGGCCTGCCTGGGAGAAACGCCCCGGGAGGCCGGCAGGAACCCGGGATCGGAAGGGATGTGGAGGGGCCCCGGGTCGGAGGAGATGGCTTTGGCTGTGTTTGGTTTTGTTTCTTCTTCCCAAGATCCCGGGTGTGAAAGGGGCCAGAGGTGAAGTCCTGGGCTGGAAAGCCTCACGATTCAGCCCCGCAGCCCCAGGCCCTGAGTGTGGAGGAGGGCGGAGCGGGTCGGCGAAGGGCGCGGCTGCCGTTTTCCTGATGGGCTGGAGGGGCAGTGGCGCTTTCCGGACGAAGAGGACCGGAAGGGTCCCCGAGACCTCCGCTGGGAGCCACGCACCCACCCAAGGATACGGCTCCAGGAGGCGACGGAGGAGGGCGGCTGCTTGCCCTGGCCCGAGCTGTGCGTCCCCCGCCTTGGCCACAGCAGTGGACATTCCCAGAAGAACAAGCGCCCGAGAGCACTGAGAAATTTTCCCCCGAGAAAACTTGACCCTCGTCCTGGCAGCAGGACACCTCGGGAAGAAAGCCACCCAGCGGCCACCTGGGCGAGACCGGCTGCCCGAGCAGGCGCGCGGGGCCTCTGGCCGCTGGCCCCGGGCTGCCAGCCCCCACCCGGACTCCCAGCCGTGCCAGGAGAGCAGCGTGGAGACGCACGCCGGGGCCCTCGGCAGGCTCTTGGGGCTCCCGGAGGCGGCGGCTAGCGTCTACGGCCATACCACCCTGAACGCGCCCGATCTCGTCTGATCTCGGAAGCTAAGCAGGGTCGGGCCTGGTTAGTACTTGGATGGGAGACCGCCTGGGAATACCGGGTGCTGTAGGCTTTTGCTCCTCCCTCCCTCGCTGCTCCTTTTGTCTTCGGGGACTTCGCCACCACCCCCCCCACCACCACCACCACCCCCAGCACCACCACCACCACCACCACCACAACGACCCACCGTGACCACGACCCCGACCCCGTCCGGGCCACCCGCCAGACCCACGCACACCGAATCCTCACAGCTACGTCCCCGAATCCTCTCACCTCCCCACACTCTCCTGGGGCGCGCGCCCGCGACACGGGTCACCAGCGAGGTTGGTCCCAGGCCACGTTGGGGACCGCTCCCCAACTGCCCTCCAGGCGGGCGGGGAGGGACGTGCGGAAGCCATGAGAAAGTGGGTCCTGCACCCCAGCGGGCCCCACAGCGGGACGCGCCACACCTGGGCTCGCCACAAGGTGGTGCACTGGGTCCAGGGCAAGACGCCAGGGGACAGAGAAGCAGGGAGCCTCAGTCGGGTGCTGCTCCACGTCGCGCTCCGTCGCTCCACCCAAGACAGGGCAGCCAGCGCGCGACCTCTACGTGGGATCCCGCCTCCCACGGCAGAGCCTGCGGTCACAGGGACAGAGGGCGCAGGCCGCCAGAGCTCCGGATGCCAGCGGCAGCTCCCCGTCCCGCTCAAAGGGAGGGAGGGCCGCCGCTGGCGCCCAGTCGCCTGTGCCACCCTCCGGGTCTCAAAGCACTCCTCAGTCAGCTCAAGGACCGGGGCCACCTGGCCTTCGGGGTCACATGGGCTTGGGCACGACGGAAGGGACCGCTTGCCCCCGTGGAACAGACATTCTCCCCGTGGACAACCTCAGGTGCCGGGACCCTCTGCTCCGCCTTGGAAAACCCACCTTCTGCAATGTATGCCCAACGCAATCAGGCCGAGCAGATTGACCCCCTCGGCCCGGCCCCAGTGTGTGATGGGGCTCTGTGCGTGAGGGCTTGCTCTTCCCCACCTACACCAGGCACGGCATCTAACACACACACACACACACACACACACCACGCAGAGACACCCAGACCACGCACGCACGCACGGGGACGCACCCTCCTCTCCCCCACCCCACACACGAGCAGCCGAAGGACAAGAGGGTATGGCTGGGGCCTGAGCGGGAACAAGCGAAGCCTTGGTTTGCGGCCCCTCGGCCAACTGCATCAGGATTTTTGTCTGGGCTCGGAGGCCAGAGGATCTCTGCCATTTGCTAGCAGGGCCAGGGATGGCAGGAGGGTGGGTACGGGGCTCAGCCAGGGCCAGTTCTGCTGGCACGATCCTGTAGCACGTGGCCGCGTAGCACGGGGCCGGGTCTGAAGGAGGCCAAGCAGGGGCACAAGACCCAGCAGCGGCACAGGGAAGAGGCCCAGGGCACCCAGGAGCAGACGAGACCCGGGAGTCGTGCGTGCTTGGCGTGGCCGCGGGCCCCGTGACGCCCGAGGACTCGAGTGCTCAGCCCCGTGTAGTGGCCGCGAAGGCCTGCCTGGGAGAAACGCCCCGGGAGGCCGGCAGGAACCCGGGATCGGAAGGGATGTGGAGGGGCCCCGGGTCGGAGGAGATGGCTTTGGCTGTGTTTGGTTTTGTTTCTTCTTCCCAAGATCCCGGGTGTGAAAGGGGCCAGAGGTGAAGTCCTGGGCTGGAAAGCCTCACGATTCAGCCCCGCAGCCCCAGGCCCTGAGTGTGGAGGAGGGCGGAGCGGGTCGGCGAAGGGCGCGGCTGCCGTTTTCCTGATGGGCTGGAGGGGCAGTGGCGCTTTCCGGACGAAGAGGACCGGAAGGGTCCCCGAGACCTCCGCTGGGAGCCACGCACCCACCCAAGGATACGGCTCCAGGAGGCGACGGAGGAGGGCGGCTGCTTGCCCTGGCCCGAGCTGTGCGTCCCCCGCCTTGGCCACAGCAGTGGACATTCCCAGAAGAACAAGCGCCCGAGAGCACTGAGAAATTTTCCCCCGAGAAAACTTGACCCTCGTCCTGGCAGCAGGACACCTCGGGAAGAAAGCCACCCAGCGGCCACCTGGGCGAGACCGGCTGCCCGAGCAGGCGCGCGGGGCCTCTGGCCGCTGGCCCCGGGCTGCCAGCCCCCACCCGGACTCCCAGCCGTGCCAGGAGAGCAGCGTGGAGACGCACGCCGGGGCCCTCGGCAGGCTCTTGGGGCTCCCGGAGGCGGCGGCTAGCGTCTACGGCCATACCACCCTGAACGCGCCCGATCTCGTCTGATCTCGGAAGCTAAGCAGGGTCGGGCCTGGTTAGTACTTGGATGGGAGACCGCCTGGGAATACCGGGTGCTGTAGGCTTTTGCTCCTCCCTCCCTCGCTGCTCCTTTTGTCTTCGGGGACTTCGCCACCACCCCCCCCACCACCACCACCACCCCCAGCACCACCACCACCACCACCACCACAACGACCCACCGTGACCACGACCCCGACCCCGTCCGGGCCACCCGCCAGACCCACGCACACCGAATCCTCACAGCTACGTCCCCGAATCCTCTCCCCTCCCCACACTCTCCTGGGGCGCGCGCCCGCGACACGGGTCACCAGCGAGGATGGTCCCAGGCCACGTTGGGGACCGCTCCCCAACTGCCCTCCAGGCGGGCGGGGAGGGACGTGCGGAAGCCATGAGAAAGTGGGTCCTGCACCCCAGCGGGCCCCACAGCGGGACGCGCCACACCTGGGCTCGCCACAAGGTGGTGCACTGGGTCCAGGGCAAGACGCCAGGGGACAGAGAAGCAGGGAGCCTCAGTCGGGTGCTGCTCCACGTCGCGCTCCGTCGCTCCACCCAAGACAGGGCAGCCAGCGCGCGACCTCTACGTGGGATCCCGCCTCCCACGGCAGAGCCTGCGGTCACAGGGACAGAGGGCGCAGGCCGCCAGAGCTCCGGATGCCAGCGGCAGCTCCCCGTCCCGCTCAAAGGGAGGGAGGGCCGCCGCTGGCGCCCAGTCGCCTGTGCCACCCTCCGGGTCTCAAAGCACTCCTCAGTCAGCTCAAGGACCGGGGCCACCTGGCCTTCGGGGTCACATGGGCTTGGGCACGACGGAAGGGACCGCTTGCCCCCGTGGAACAGACATTCTCCCCGTGGACAACCTCAGGTGCCGGGACCCTCTGCTCCGCCTTGGAAAACCCACCTTCTGCAATGTATGCCCAACGCAATCAGGCCGAGCAGATTGACCCCCTCGGCCCGGCCCCAGTGTGTGATGGGGCTCTGTGCGTGAGGGCTTGCTCTTCCCCACCTACACCAGGCACGGCATCTAACACACACACACACACACACACACACCACGCAGAGACACCCAGACCACGCACGCACGCACGGGGACGCACCCTCCTCTCCCCCACCCCACACACGAGCAGCCGAAGGACAAGAGGGTATGGCTGGGGCCTGAGCGGGAACAAGCGAAGCCTTGGTTTGCGGCCCCTCGGCCAACTGCATCAGGATTTTTGTCTGGGCTCGGAGGCCAGAGGATCTCTGCCATTTGCTAGCAGGGCCAGGCATGGCAGGAGGGTGGGTACGGGGCTCAGCCAGGGCCAGTTCTGCTGGCACGATCCTGTAGCACGTGGCCGCGTAGCACGGGGCCGGGTCTGAAGGAGGCCAAGCAGGGGCACAAGACCCAGCAGCGGCACAGGGAAGAGGCCCAGGGCACCCAGGAGCAGACGAGACCCGGGAGTCGTGCGTGCTTGGCGTGGCCGCGGGCCCCGTGACGCCCGAGGACTCGAGTGCTCAGCCCCGTGTAGTGGCCGCGAAGGCCTGCCTGGGAGAAACGCCCCGGGAGGCCGGCAGGAACCCGGGATCGGAAGGGATGTGGAGGGGCCCCGGGTCGGAGGAGATGGCTTTGGCTGTGTTTGGTTTTGTTTCTTCTTCCCAAGATCCCGGGTGTGAAAGGGGCCAGAGGTGAAGTCCTGGGCTGGAAAGCCTCACGATTCAGCCCCGCAGCCCCAGGCCCTGAGTGTGGAGGAGGGCGGAGCGGGTCGGCGAAGGGCGCGGCTGCCGTTTTCCTGATGGGCTGGAGGGGCAGTGGCGCTTTCCGGACGAAGAGGACCGGAAGGGTCCCCGAGACCTCCGCTGGGAGCCACGCACCCACCCAAGGATACGGCTCCAGGAGGCGACGGAGGAGGGCGGCTGCTTGCCCTGGCCCGAGCTGTGCGTCCCCCGCCTTGGCCACAGCAGTGGACATTCCCAGAAGAACAAGCGCCCGAGAGCACTGAGAAATTTTCCCCCGAGAAAACTTGACCCTCGTCCTGGCAGCAGGACACCTCGGGAAGAAAGCCACCCAGCGGCCACCTGGGCGAGACCGGCTGCCCGAGCAGGCGCGCGGGGCCTCTGGCCGCTGGCCCCGGGCTGCCAGCCCCCACCCGGACTCCCAGCCGTGCCAGGAGAGCAGCGTGGAGACGCACGCCGGGGCCCTCGGCAGGCTCTTGGGGCTCCCGGAGGCGGCGGCTAGCGTCTACGGCCATACCACCCTGAACGCGCCCGATCTCGTCTGATCTCGGAAGCTAAGCAGGGTCGGGCCTGGTTAGTACTTGGATGGGAGACCGCCTGGGAATACCGGGTGCTGTAGGCTTTTGCTCCTCCCTCCCTCGCTGCTCCTTTTGTCTTCGGGGACTTCGCCACCACCCCCCCACCACCACCACCACCCCCAGCACCACCACCACCACCACCACAACGACCCACCGTGACCACGACCCCGACCCCGTCCGGGCCACCCGCCAGACCCACGCACACCGAATCCTCACAGCTACGTCCCCGAATCCTCTCCCCTCCCCACACTCTCCTGGGGCGCGCGCCCGCGACACGGGTCACCAGCGAGGTTGGTCCCAGGCCACGTTGGGGACCGCTCCCCAACTGCCCTCCAGGCGGGCGGGGAGGGACGTGCGGAAGCCATGAGAAAGTGGGTCCTGCACCCCAGCGGGCCCCACAGCGGGACGCGCCACACCTGGGCTCGCCACAAGGTGGTGCACTGGGTCCAGGGCAAGACGCCAGGGGACAGAGAAGCAGGGAGCCTCAGTCGGGTGCTGCTCCACGTCGCGCTCCGTCGCTCAACCCAAGACAGGGCAGCCAGCGCGCGACCTCTACGTGGGATCCCGCCTCCCACGGCAGAGCCTGCGGTCACAGGGACAGAGGGCGCAGGCCGCCAGAGCTCCGGATGCCAGCGGCAGCTCCCCGTCCCGCTCAAAGGGAGGGAGGGCCGCCGCTGGCGCCCAGTCGCCTGTGCCACCCTCCGGGTCTCAAAGCACTCCTCAGTCAGCTCAAGGACCGGGGCCACCTGGCCTTCGGGGTCACATGGGCTTGGGCACGACGGAAGGGACCGCTTGCCCCCGTGGAACAGACATTCTCCCCGTGGACAACCTCAGGTGCCGGGACCCTCTGCTCCGCCTTGGAAAACCCACCTTCTGCAATGTATGCCCAACGCAATCAGGCCGAGCAGATTTACCCCCTCGGCCCGGCCCCAGTGTGTGATGGGGCTCTGTGCGTGAGGGCTTGCTCTTCCCCACCTACACCAGGCACGGCATCTAACACACACACACACACACACACACACACACACACACCACACAGAGACACCCAGACCACGCACGCACGCACGGGGACGCACCCTCCTCTCCCCCACCCCACACACGAGCAGCCGAAGGACAAGAGGGTATGGCTGGGGCCTGAGCGGGAACAAGCGAAGCCTTGGTTTGCGGCCCCTCGGCCATCTGCATCAGGATTTTTGTCTGGGCTCGGAGGCCAGAGGATCTCTGCCATTTGCTAGCAGGGCCAGGGATGGCAGGAGGGTGGGTACGGGGCTCAGCCAGGGCCAGTTCTGCTGGCACGATCCTGTAGCACGTGGCCGCGTAGCACGGGGCCGGGTCTGATGGAGGCCAAGCAGGGGCACAAGACCCAGCAGCGGCACAGGGAAGAGGCCCAGGGCACCCAGGAGCAGACGAGACCCGGGAGTCGTGCGTGCTTGGCGTGGCCGCGGGCCCCGTGACGCCCGAGGACTCGAGTGCTCAGCCCCGTGTAGTGGCCGCGAAGGCCTGCCTGGGAGAAACGCCCCGGGAGGCCGGCAGGAACCCGGGATCGGAAGGGATGTGGAGGGGCCCCGGGTCGGAGGAGATGGCTTTGGCTGTGTTTGGTTTTGTTTCTTCTTCCCAAGATCCCGGGTGTGAAAGGGGCCAGAGGTGAAGTCCTGGGCTGGAAAGCCTCACGATTCAGCCCCGCAGCCCCAGGCCCTGAGTGTGGAGGAGGGCGGAGCGGGTCGGCGAAGGGCGCGGCTGCCGTTTTCCTGATGGGCTGGAGGGGCAGTGGCGCTTTCCGGACGAAGAGGACCGGAAGGGTCCCCGAGACCTCCGCTGGGAGCCACGCACCCACCCAAGGATACGGCTCCAGGAGGCGACGGAGGAGGGCGGCTGCTTGCCCTGGCCCGAGCTGTGCGTCCCCCGCCTTGGCCACAGCAGTGGACATTCCCAGAAGAACAAGCGCCCGAGAGCACTGAGAAATTTTCCCCCGAGAAAACTTGACCCTCGTCCTGGCAGCAGGACACCTCGGGAAGAAAGCCACCCAGCGGCCACCTGGGCGAGACCGGCTGCCCGAGCAGGCGCGCGGGGCCTCTGGCCGCTGGCCCCGGGCTGCCAGCCCCCACCCGGACTCCCAGCCGTGCCAGGAGAGCAGCGTGGAGACGCACGCCGGGGCCCTCGGCAGGCTCTTGGGGCTCCCGGAGGCGGCGGCTAGCTTCTACGGCCATACCACCCTGAACGCGCCCGATCTCGTCTGATCTCGGAAGCTAAGCAGGGTCGGGCCTGGTTAGTACTTGGATGGGAGACCGCCTGGGAATACCAGGTGCTGTAGGCTTTTGCTCCTCCCTCCCTCGCTGCTCCTTTTGTCTTCGGGGACTTCGCCACCACCCCCCCACCACCACCACCACCCCCAGCACCACCACCACCACCACCACAACGACCCACCGTGACCACGACCCCGACCCCGTCCGGGCCACCCGCCAGACCCACGCACACCGAATCCTCACAGCTACGTCCCCGAATCCTCTCCCCTCCCCACACTCTCCTGGGGCGCGCGCCCGCGACACGGGTCACCAGCGAGGTTGGTCCCAGGCCACGTTGGGGACCGCTCCCCAACTGCCCTCCAGGCGGGCGGGGAGGGACGTGCGGAAGCCATGAGAAAGTGGGTCCTGCACCCCAGCGGGCCCCACAGCGGGACGCGCCACACCTGGGCTCGCCACAAGGTGGTGCACTGGGTCCAGGGCAAGACGCCAGGGGACAGAGAAGCAGGGAGCCTCAGTCGGGTGCTGCTCCACGTCGCGCTCCGTCGCTCAACCCAAGACAGGGCAGCCAGCGCGCGACCTCTACGTGGGATCCCGCCTCCCACGGCAGAGCCTGCGGTCACAGGGACAGAGGGCGCAGGCCGCCAGAGCTCCGGATGCCAGCGGCAGCTCCCCGTCCCGCTCAAAGGGAGGGAGGGCCGCCGCTGGCGCCCAGTCGCCTGTGCCACCCTCCGGGTCTCAAAGCACTCCTCAGTCAGCTCAAGGACCGGGGCCACCTGGCCTTCGGGGTCACATGGGCTTGGGCACGACGGAAGGGACCGCTTGCCCCCGTGGAACAGACATTCTCCCCGTGGACAACCTCAGGTGCCGGGACCCTCTGCTCCGCCTTGGAAAACCCACCTTCTGCAATGTATGCCCAACGCAATCAGGCCGAGCAGATTGACCCCCTCGGCCCGGCCCCAGTGTGTGATGGGGCTCTGTGCGTGAGGGCTTGCTCTTCCCCACCTACACCAGGCACGGCATCTAACACACACACACACACACACACACACCACGCAGAGACACCCAGACCACGCACGCACGCACGGGGACGCACCCTCCTCTCCCCCACCCCACACACGAGCAGCCGAAGGACAAGAGGGTATGGCTGGGGCCTGAGCGGGAACAAGCGAAGCCTTGGTTTGCGGCCCCTCGGCCAACTGCATCAGGATTTTTGTCTGGGCTCGGAGGCCAGAGGATCTCTGCCATTTGCTAGCAGGGCCAGGGATGGCAGGAGGGTGGGTACGGGGCTCAGCCAGGGCCAGTTCTGCTGGCACGATCCTGTAGCACGTGGCCGCGTAGCACGGGGCCGGGTCTGAAGGAGGCCAAGCAGGGGCACAAGACCCAGCAGCGGCACAGGGAAGAGGCCCAGGGCACCCAGGAGCAGACGAGACCCGGGAGTCGTGCGTGCTTGGCGTGGCCGCGGGCCCCGTGACGCCCGAGGACTCGAGTGCTCAGCCCCGTGTAGTGGCCGCGAAGGCCTGCCTGGGAGAAACGCCCCGGGAGGCCGGCAGGAACCCGGGATCGGAAGGGATGTGGAGGGGCCCCGGGTCGGAGGAGATGGCTTTGGCTGTGTTTGGTTTTGTTTCTTCTTCCCAAGATCCCGGGTGTGAAAGGGGCCAGAGGTGAAGTCCTGGGCTGGAAAGCCTCACGATTCAGCCCCGCAGCCCCAGGCCCTGAGTGTGGAGGAGGGCGGAGCGGGTCGGCGAAGGGCGCGGCTGCCGTTTTCCTGATGGGCTGGAGGGGCAGTGGCGCTTTCCGGACGAAGAGGACCGGAAGGGTCCCCGAGACCTCCGCTGGGAGCCACGCACCCACCCAAGGATACAGCTCCAGGAGGCGACGGAGGAGGGCGGCTGCTTGCCCTGGCCCGAGCTGTGCGTCCCCCGCCTTGGCCACAGCAGTGGACATTCCCAGAAGAACAAGCGCCCGAGAGCACTGAGAAATTTTCCCCCGAGAAAACTTGACCCTCGTCCTGGCAGCAGGACACCTCGGGAAGAAAGCCACCCAGCGGCCACCTGGGCGAGACCGGCTGCCCGAGCAGGCGCGCGGGGCCTCTGGCCGCTGGCCCCGGGCTGCCAGCCCCCACCCGGACTCCCAGCCGTGCCAGGAGAGCAGCGTGGAGACGCACGCCGGGGCCCTCGGCAGGCTCTTGGGGCTCCCGGAGGCGGCGGCTAGCGTCTACGGCCATACCACCCTGAACGCGCCCGATCTCGTCTGATCTCGGAAGCTAAGCAGGGTCGGGCCTGGTTAGTACTTGGATGGGAGACCGCCTGGGAATACCGGGTGCTGTAGGCTTTTGCTCCTCCCTCCCTCGCTGCTCCTTTTGTCTTCGGGGACTTCGCCACCACCCCCCCCACCACCACCACCACCCCCAGCACCACCACCACCACCACCACAACGACCCACCGTGACCACGACCCCGACCCCGTCCGGGCCACCCGCCAGACACACGCACACCGAATCCTCACAGCTACGTCCCCGAATCCTCTCCCCTCCCCACACTCTCCTGGGGCGCACGCCCGCGACACGGGTCACCAGCGAGGTTGGTCCCAGGCCACGTTGGGGACCGCTCCCCAACTGCCCTCCAGGCGGGCGGGGAGGGACGTGCGGAAGCCATGAGAAAGTGGGTCCTGCACCCCAGCGGGCCCCACAGCGGGACGCGCCACACCTGGGCTCGCCACAAGGTGGTGCACTGGGTCCAGGGCAAGACGCCAGGGGACAGAGAAGCAGGGAGCCTCAGTCGGGTGCTGCTCCACGTCGCGCTCCGTCGCTCAACCCAAGACAGGGCAGCCAGCGCGCGACCTCTACGTGGGATCCCGCCTCCCACGGCAGAGCCTGCGGTCACAGGGACAGAGGGCGCAGGCCGCCAGAGCTCCGGATGCCAGCGGCAGCTCCCCGTCCCGCTCAAAGGGAGGGAGGGCCGCCGCTGGCGCCCAGTCGCCTGTGCCACCCTCCGGGTCTCAAAGCACTCCTCAGTCAGCTCAAGGACCGGGGCCACCTGGCCTTCGGGGTCACATGGGCTTGGGCACGACGGAAGGGACCGCTTGCCCCCGTGGAACAGACATTCTCCCCGTGGACAACCTCAGGTGCCGGGACCCTCTGCTCCGCCTTGGAAAACCCACCTTCTGCAATGTATGCCCAACGCAATCAGGCCGAGCAGATTTACCCCCTCGGCCCGGCCCCAGTGTGTGATGGGGCTCTGTGCGTGAGGGCTTGCTCTTCCCCACCTACACCAGGCACGGCATCTAACACACACACACACACACACACACACACACACCACACAGAGACACCCAGACCACGCACGCACGCACGGGGACGCACCCTCCTCTCCCCCACCCCACACACGAGCAGCCGAAGGACAAGAGGGTATGGCTGGGGCCTGAGCGGGAACAAGCGAAGCCTTGGTTTGCGGCCCCTCGGCCAACTGCATCAGGATTTTTGTCTGGGCTCGGAGGCCAGAGGATCTCTGCCATTTGCTAGCAGGGCCAGGGATGGCAGGAGGGTGGGTACGGGGCTCAGCCAGGGCCAGTTCTGCTGGCACGATCCTGTAGCACGTGGCCGCGTAGCACGGGGCCGGGTCTGAAGGAGGCCAAGCAGGGGCACAAGACCCAGCAGCGGCACAGGGAAGAGGCCCAGGGCACCCAGGAGCAGACGAGACCCGGGAGTCGTGCGTGCTTGGCGTGGCCGCGGGCCCCGTGACGCCCGAGGACTCGAGTGCTCAGCCCCGTGTAGTGGCCGCGAAGGCCTGCCTGGGAGAAACGCCCCGGGAGGCCGGCAGGAACCCGGGATCGGAAGGGATGTGGAGGGGCCCCGGGTCGGAGGAGATGGCTTTGGCTGTGTTTGGTTTTGTTTCTTCTTCCCAAGATCCCGGGTGTGAAAGGGGCCAGAGGTGAAGTCCTGGGCTGGAAAGCCTCACGATTCAGCCCCGCAGCCCCAGGCCCTGAGTGTGGAGGAGGGCGGAGCGGGTCGGCGAAGGGCGCGGCTGCCGTTTTCCTGATGGGCTGGAGGGGCAGTGGCGCTTTCCGGACGAAGAGGACCGGAAGGGTCCCCGAGACCTCCGCTGGGAGCCACGCACCCACCCAAGGATACGGCTCCAGGAGGCGACGGAGGAGGGCGGCTGCTTGCCCTGGCCCGAGCTGTGCGTCCCCCGCCTTGGCCACAGCAGTGGACATTCCCAGAAGAACAAGCGCCCGAGAGCACTGAGAAATTTTCCCCCGAGAAAACTTGACCCTCGTCCTGGCAGCAGGACACCTCGGGAAGAAAGCCACCCAGCGGCCACCTGGGCGAGACCGGCTGCCCGAGCAGGCGCGCGGGGCCTCTGGCCGCTGGCCCCGGGCTGCCAGCCCCCACCCGGACTCCCAGCCGTGCCAGGAGAGCAGCGTGGAGACGCACGCCGGGGCCCTCGGCAGGCTCTTGGGGCTCCCGGAGGCGGCGGCTAGCGTCTACGGCCATACCACCCTGAACGCGCCCGATCTCGTCTGATCTCGGAAGCTAAGCAGGGTCGGGCCTGGTTAGTACTTGGATGGGAGACCGCCTGGGAATACCGGGTGCTGTAGGCTTTTGCTCCTCCCTCCCTCGCTGCTCCTTTTGTCTTCGGGGACTTCGCCACCACCCCCCCCACCACCACCACCACCCCCAGCACCACCACCACCACCACCACCACCACAACGACCCACCGTGACCACGACCCCGACCCCGTCCGGGCCACCCGCCAGACCCACGCACACCGAATCCTCACAGCTACGTCCCCGAATCCTCTCCCCTCCCCACACTCTCCTGGGGCACGCGCCCGCGACACGGGTCACCAGCGAGGTTGGTCCCAGGCCACGTTGGGGACCGCTCCCCAACTGCCCTCCAGGCGGGCGGGGAGGGACGTGCGGAAGCCATGAGAAAGTGGGTCCTGCACCCCAGCGGGCCCCACAGCGGGACGCGCCACACCTGGGCTCGCCACAAGGTGGTGCACTGGGTCCAGGGCAAGACGCCAGGGGACAGAGAAGCAGGGAGCCTCAGTCGGGTGCTGCTCCACGTCGCGCTCCGTCGCTCAACCCAAGACAGGGCAGCCAGCGCGTGACCTCTACGTGGGATCCCGCCTCCCACGGCAGAGCCTGCGGTCACAGGGACAGAGGGCGCAGGCCGCCAGAGCTCCGGATGCCAGCGGCAGCTCCCCGTCCCGCTCAAAGGGAGGGAGGGCCGCCGCTGACGCCCAGTCGCCTGTGCCACCCTCCGGGTCTCAAAGCACTCCTCAGTCAGCTCAAGGACCGGGGCCACCTGGCCTTCGGGGTCACATGGGCTTGGGCACGACGGAAGGGACCGCTTGCCCCCGTGGAACAGACATTCTCCCCGTGGACAACCTCAGGTGCCGGGACCCTCTGCTCCGCCTTGGAAAACCCACCTTCTGCAATGTATGCCCAACGCAATCAGGCCGAGCAGATTGACCCCCTCGGCCCGGCCCCAGTGTGTGATGGGGCTCTGTGCGTGAGGGCTTGCTCTTCCCCACCTACACCAGGCACGGCATCTAACACACACACACACACACACACACACCACGCAGAGACACCCAGACCACGCACGCACGCACGGGGACGCACCCTCCTCTCCCCCACCCCACACACGAGCAGCCGAAGGACAAGAGGGTATGGCTGGGGCCTGAGCGGGAACAAGCGAAGCCTTGGTTTGCGGCCCCTCGGCCAACTGCATCAGGATTTTTGTCTGGGCTCGGAGGCCAGAGGATCTCTGCCATTTGCTAGCAGGGCCAGGGATGGCAGGAGGGTGGGTACGGGGCTCAGCCAGGGCCAGTTCTGCTGGCACGATCCTGTAGCACGTGGCCGCGTAGCACGGGGCCGGGTCTGAAGGAGGCCAAGCAGGGGCACAAGACCCAGCAGCGGCACAGGGAAGAGGCCCAGGGCACCCAGGAGCAGACGAGACCCGGGAGTCGTGCGTGCTTGGCGTGGCCGCGGGCCCCGTGACGCCCGAGGACTCGAGTGCTCAGCCCCGTGTAGTGGCCGCGAAGGCCTGCCTGGGAGAAACGCCCCGGGAGGCCGGCAGGAACCCGGGATCGGAAGGGATGTGGAGGGGCCCCGGGTCGGAGGAGATGGCTTTGGCTGTGTTTGGTTTTGTTTCTTCTTCCCAAGATCCCGGGTGTGAAAGGGGCCAGAGGTGAAGTCCTGGGCTGGAAAGCCTCACGATTCAGCCCCGCAGCCCCAGGCCCTGAGTGTGGAGGAGGGCGGAGCGGGTCGGCGAAGGGCGCGGCTGCCGTTTTCCTGATGGGCTGGAGGGGCAGTGGCGCTTTCCGGACGAAGAGGACCGGAAGGGTCCCCGAGACCTCCGCTGGGAGCCACGCACCCACCCAAGGATACGGCTCCAGGAGGCGACGGAGGAGGGCGGCTGCTTGCCCTGGCCCGAGCTGTGCGTCCCCCGCCTTGGCCACAGCAGTGGACATTCCCAGAAGAACAAGCGCCCGAGAGCACTGAGAAATTTTCCCCCGAGAAAACTTGACCCTCGTCCTGGCAGCAGGACACCTCGGGAAGAAAGCCACCCAGCGGCCACCTGGGCGAGACCGGCTGCCCGAGCAGGCGCGCGGGGCCTCTGGCCGCTGGCCCCGGGCTGCCAGCCCCCACCCGGACTCCCAGCCGTGCCAGGAGAGCAGCGTGGAGACGCACGCCGGGGCCCTCGGCAGGCTCTTGGGGCTCCCGGAGGCGGCGGCTAGCGTCTACGGCCATACCACCCTGAACGCGCCCGATCTCGTCTGATCTCGGAAGCTAAGCAGGGTCGGGCCTGGTTAGTACTTGGATGGGAGACCGCCTGGGAATACCGGGTGCTGTAGGCTTTTGCTCCTCCCTCCCTCGCTGCTCCTTTTGTCTTCGGGGACTTCGCCACCACCCCCCCCACCACCACCACCACCCCCAGCACCACCACCACCACCACCACCACCACAACGACCCACCGTGACCACGACCCCGACCCCGTCCGGGCCACCCGCCAGACCCACGCACACCGAATCCTCACAGCTACGTCCCCGAATCCTCTCCCCTCCCCACACTCTCCTGGGGCGCGCGCCCGCGACACGGGTCACCAGCGAGGTTGGTCCCAGGCCACGTTGGGGACCGCTCCCCAACTGCCCTCCAGGCGGGCGGGGAGGGACGTGCGGAAGCCATGAGAAAGTGGGTCCTGCACCCCAGCGGGCCCCACAGCGGGACGCGCCACACCTGGGCTCGCCACAAGGTGGTGCACTGGGTCCAGGGCAAGACGCCAGGGGACAGAGAAGCAGGGAGCCTCAGTCGGGTGCTGCTCCACGTCGCGCTCCGTCGCTCAACCCAAGACAGGGCAGCCAGCGCGCGACCTCTACGTGGGATCCCGCCTCCCACGGCAGAGCCTGCGGTCACAGGGACAGAGGGCGCAGGCCGCCAGAGCTCCGGATGCCAGCGGCAGCTCCCCGTCCCGCTCAAAGGGAGGGAGGGCCGCCGCTGGCGCCCAGTCGCCTGTGCCACCCTCCGGGTCTCAAAGCACTCCTCAGTCAGCTCAAGGACCGGGGCCACCTGGCCTTCGGGGTCACATGGGCTTGGGCACGACGGAAGGGACCGCTTGCCCCCGTGGAACAGACATTCTCCCCGTGGACAACCTCAGGTGCCGGGACCCTCTGCTCCGCCTTGGAAAACCCACCTTCTGCAATGTATGCCCAACGCAATCAGGCCGAGCAGATTGACCCCCTCGGCCCGGCCCCAGTGTGTGATGGGGCTCTGTGCGTGAGGGCTTGCTCTTCCCCACCTACACCAGGCACGGCATCTAACACACACACACACACACACACACACCACGCAGAGACACCCAGACCACGCACGCACGCACGGGGACGCACCCTCCTCTCCCCCACCCCACACACGAGCAGCCGAAGGACAAGAGGGTATGGCTGGGGCCTGAGCGGGAACAAGCGAAGCCTTGGTTTGCGGCCCCTCGGCCAACTGCATCAGGATTTTTGTCTGGGCTCGGAGGCCAGAGGATCTCTGCCATTTGCTAGCAGGGCCAGGGATGGCAGGAGGGTGGGTACGGGGCTCAGCCAGGGCCAGTTCTGCTGGCACGATCCTGTAGCACGTGGCCGCGTAGCACGGGGCCGGGTCTGAAGGAGGCCAAGCAGGGGCACAAGACCCAGCAGCGGCACAGGGAAGAGGCCCAGGGCACCCAGGAGCAGACGAGACCCGGGAGTCGTGCGTGCTTGGCGTGGCCGCGGGCCCCGTGACGCCCGAGGACTCGAGTGCTCAGCCCCGTGTAGTGGCCGCGAAGGCCTGCCTGGGAGAAACGCCCCGGGAGGCCGGCAGGAACCCGGGATCGGAAGGGATGTGGAGGGGCCCCGGGTCGGAGGAGATGGCTTTGGCTGTGTTTGGTTTTGTTTCTTCTTCCCAAGATCCCGGGTGTGAAAGGGGCCAGAGGTGAAGTCCTGGGCTGGAAAGCCTCACGATTCAGCCCCGCAGCCCCAGGCCCTGAGTGTGGAGGAGGGCGGAGCGGGTCGGCGAAGGGCGCGGCTGCCGTTTTCCTGATGGGCTGGAGGGGCAGTGGCGCTTTCCGGACGAAGAGGACCGGAAGGGTCCCCGAGACCTCCGCTGGGAGCCACGCACCCACCCAAGGATACGGCTCCAGGAGGCGACGGAGGAGGGCGGCTGCTTGCCCTGGCCCGAGCTGTGCGTCCCCCGCCTTGGCCACAGCAGTGGACATTCCCAGAAGAACAAGCGCCCGAGAGCACTGAGAAATTTTCCCCCGAGAAAACTTGACCCTCGTCCTGGCAGCAGGACACCTCGGGAAGAAAGCCACCCAGCGGCCACCTGGGCGAGACCGGCTGCCCGAGCAGGCGCGCGGGGCCTCTGGCCGCTGGCCCCGGGCTGCCAGCCCCCACCCGGACTCCCAGCCGTGCCAGGAGAGCAGCGTGGAGACGCACGCCGGGGCCCTCGGCAGGCTCTTGGGGCTCCCGGAGGCGGCGGCTAGCGTCTACGGCCATACCACCCTGAACGCGCCCGATCTCGTCTGATCTCGGAAGCTAAGCAGGGTCGGGCCTGGTTAGTACTTGGATGGGAGACCGCCTGGGAATACCGGGTGCTGTAGGCTTTTGCTCCTCCCTCCCTCGCTGCTCCTTTTGTCTTCGGGGACTTCGCCACCACCCCCCCCACCACCACCACCACCCCCAGCACCACCACCACCACCACCACCACCACAACGACCCACCGTGACCACGACCCCGACCCCGTCCGGGCCACCCGCCAGACCCACGCACACCGAATCCTCACAGCTACGTCCCCGAATCCTCTCCCCTCCCCACACTCTCCTGGGGCGCGCGCCCGCGACACGGGTCACCAGCGAGGTTGGTCCCAGGCCACGTTGGGGACCGCTCCCCAACTGCCCTCCAGGCGGGCGGGGAGGGACGTGCGGAAGCCATGAGAAAGTGGGTCCTGCACCCCAGCGGGCCCCACAGCGGGACGCGCCACACCTGGGCTCGCCACAAGGTGGTGCACTGGGTCCAGGGCAAGACGCCAGGGGACAGAGAAGCAGGGAGCCTCAGTCGGGTGCTGCTCCACGTCGCGCTCCGTCGCTCAACCCAAGACAGGGCAGCCAGCGCGCGACCTCTACGTGGGATCCCGCCTCCCACGGCAGAGCCTGCGGTCACAGGGACAGAGGGCGCAGGCCGCCAGAGCTCCGGATGCCAGCGGCAGCTCCCCGTCCCGCTCAAAGGGAGGGAGGGCCGCCGCTGGCGCCCAGTCGCCTGTGCCACCCTCCGGGTCTCAAAGCACTCCTCAGTCAGCTCAAGGACCGGGGCCACCTGGCCTTCGGGGTCACATGGGCTTGGGCACGACGGAAGGGACCGCTTGCCCCCGTGGAACAGACATTCTCCCCGTGGACAACCTCAGGTGCCGGGACCCTCTGCTCCGCCTTGGAAAACCCACCTTCTGCAATGTATGCCCAACGCAATCAGGCCGAGCAGATTGACCCCCTCGGCCCGGCCCCAGTGTGTGATGGGGCTCTGTGCGTGAGGGCTTGCTCTTCCCCACCTACACCAGGCACGGCATCTAACACACACACACACACACACACACACCACGCAGAGACACCCAGACCACGCACGCACGCACGGGGACGCACCCTCCTCTCCCCCACCCCACACACGAGCAGCCGAAGGACAAGAGGGTATGGCTGGGGCCTGAGCGGGAACAAGCGAAGCCTTGGTTTGCGGCCCCTCGGCCAACTGCATCAGGATTTTTGTCTGGGCTCGGAGGCCAGAGGATCTCTGCCATTTGCTAGCAGGGCCAGGGATGGCAGGAGGGTGGGTACGGGGCTCAGCCAGGGCCAGTTCTGCTGGCACGATCCTGTAGCACGTGGCCGCGTAGCACGGGGCCGGGTCTGAAGGAGGCCAAGCAGGGGCACAAGACCCAGCAGCGGCACAGGGAAGAGGCCCAGGGCACCCAGGAGCAGACGAGACCCGGGAGTCGTGCGTGCTTGGCGTGGCCGCGGGCCCCGTGACGCCCGAGGACTCGAGTGCTCAGCCCCGTGTAGTGGCCGCGAAGGCCTGCCTGGGAGAAACGCCCCGGGAGGCCGGCAGGAACCCGGGATCGGAAGGGATGTGGAGGGGCCCCGGGTCGGAGGAGATGGCTTTGGCTGTGTTTGGTTTTGTTTCTTCTTCCCAAGATCCCGGGTGTGAAAGGGGCCAGAGGTGAAGTCCTGGGCTGGAAAGCCTCACGATTCAGCCCCGCAGCCCCAGGCCCTGAGTGTGGAGGAGGGCGGAGCGGGTCGGCGAAGGGCGCGGCTGCCGTTTTCCTGATGGGCTGGAGGGGCAGTGGCGCTTTCCGGACGAAGAGGACCGGAAGGGTCCCCGAGACCTCCGCTGGGAGCCACGCACCCACCCAAGGATACGGCTCCAGGAGGCGACGGAGGAGGGCGGCTGCTTGCCCTGGCCCGAGCTGTGCGTCCCCCGCCTTGGCCACAGCAGTGGACATTCCCAGAAGAACAAGCGCCCGAGAGCACTGAGAAATTTTCCCCCGAGAAAACTTGACCCTCGTCCTGGCAGCAGGACACCTCGGGAAGAAAGCCACCCAGCGGCCACCTGGGCGAGACCGGCTGCCCGAGCAGGCGCGCGGGGCCTCTGGCCGCTGGCCCCGGGCTGCCAGCCCCCACCCGGACTCCCAGCCGTGCCAGGAGAGCAGCGTGGAGACGCACGCCGGGGCCCTCGGCAGGCTCTTGGGGCTCCCGGAGGCGGCGGCTAGCGTCTACGGCCATACCACCCTGAACGCGCCCGATCTCGTCTGATCTCGGAAGCTAAGCAGGGTCGGGCCTGGTTAGTACTTGGATGGGAGACCGCCTGGGAATACCGGGTGCTGTAGGCTTTTGCTCCTCCCTCCCTCGCTGCTCCTTTTGTCTTCGGGGACTTCGCCACCACCCCCCCACCACCACCACCACCCCCAGCACCACCACCACCACCACCACAACGACCCACCGTGACCACGACCCCGACCCCGTCCGGGCCACCCGCCAGACCCACGCACACCGAATCCTCACAGCTACGTCCCCGAATCCTCTCCCCTCCCCACACTCTCCTGGGGCGCGCGCCCGCGACACGGGTCACCAGCGAGGTTGGTCCCAGGCCACGTTGGGGACCGCTCCCCAACTGCCCTCCAGGCGGGCGGGGAGGGACGTGCGGAAGCCATGAGAAAGTGGGTCCTGCACCCCAGCGGGCCCCACAGCGGGACGCGCCACACCTGGGCTCGCCACAAGGTGGTGCACTGGGTCCAGGGCAAGACGCCAGGGGACAGAGAAGCAGGGAGCCTCAGTCGGGTGCTGCTCCACGTCGCGCTCCGTCGCTCAACCCAAGACAGGGCAGCCAGCGCGCGACCTCTACGTGGGATCCCGCCTCCCACGGCAGAGCCTGCGGTCACAGGGACAGAGGGCGCAGGCCGCCAGAGCTCCGGATGCCAGCGGCAGCTCCCCGTCCCGCTCAAAGGGAGGGAGGGCCGCCGCTGGCGCCCAGTCGCCTGTGCCACCCTCCGGGTCTCAAAGCACTCCTCAGTCAGCTCAAGGACCGGGGCCACCTGGCCTTCGGGGTCACATGGGCTTGGGCACGACGGAAGGGACCGCTTGCCCCCGTGGAACAGACATTCTCCCCGTGGACAACCTCAGGTGCCGGGACCCTCTGCTCCGCCTTGGAAAACCCACCTTCTGCAATGTATGCCCAACGCAATCAGGCCGAGCAGATTGACCCCCTCGGCCCGGCCCCAGTGTGTGATGGGGCTCTGTGCGTGAGGGCTTGCTCTTCCCCACCTACACCAGGCACGGCATCTAACACACACACACACACACACACACACCACGCAGAGACACCCAGACCACGCACGCACGCACGGGGACGCACCCTCCTCTCCCCCACCCCACACACGAGCAGCCGAAGGACAAGAGGGTATGGCTGGGGCCTGAGCGGGAACAAGCGAAGCCTTGGTTTGCGGCCCCTCGGCCAACTGCATCAGGATTTTTGTCTGGGCTCGGAGGCCAGAGGATCTCTGCCATTTGCTAGCAGGGCCAGGGATGGCAGGAGGGTGGGTACGGGGCTCAGCCAGGGCCAGTTCTGCTGGCACGATCCTGTAGCACGTGGCCGCGTAGCACGGGGCCGGGTCTGAAGGAGGCCAAGCAGGGGCACAAGACCCAGCAGCGGCACAGGGAAGAGGCCCAGGGCACCCAGGAGCAGACGAGACCCGGGAGTCGTGCGTGCTTGGCGTGGCCGCGGGCCCCGTGACGCCCGAGGACTCGAGTGCTCAGCCCCGTGTAGTGGCCGCGAAGGCCTGCCTGGGAGAAACGCCCCGGGAGGCCGGCAGGAACCCGGGATCGGAAGGGATGTGGAGGGGCCCCGGGTCGGAGGAGATGGCTTTGGCTGTGTTTGGTTTTGTTTCTTCTTCCCAAGATCCCGGGTGTGAAAGGGGCCAGAGGTGAAGTCCTGGGCTGGAAAGCCTCACGATTCAGCCCCGCAGCCCCAGGCCCTGAGTGTGGAGGAGGGCGGAGCGGGTCGGCGAAGGGCGCGGCTGCCGTTTTCCTGATGGGCTGGAGGGGCAGTGGCGCTTTCCGGACGAAGACGACCGGAAGGGTCCCCGAGACCTCCGCTGGGAGCCACGCACCCACCCAAGGATACAGCTCCAGGAGGCGACGGAGGAGGGCGGCTGCTTGCCCTGGCCCGAGCTGTGCGTCCCCCGCCTTGGCCACAGCAGTGGACATTCCCAGAAGAACAAGCGCCCGAGAGCACTGAGAAATTTTCCCCCGAGAAAACTTGACCCTCGTCCTGGCAGCAGGACACCTCGGGAAGAAAGCCACCCAGCGGCCACCTGGGCGAGACCGGCTGCCCGAGCAGGCGCGCGGGGCCTCTGGCCGCTGGCCCCGGGCTGCCAGCCCCCACCCGGACTCCCAGCCGTGCCAGGAGAGCAGCGTGGAGACGCACGCCGGGGCCCTCGGCAGGCTCTTGGGGCTCCCGGAGGCGGCGGCTAGCGTCTACGGCCATACCACCCTGAACGCGCCCGATCTCGTCTGATCTCGGAAGCTAAGCAGGGTCGGGCCTGGTTAGTACTTGGATGGGAGACCGCCTGGGAATACCGGGTGCTGTAGGCTTTTGCTCCTCCCTCCCTCGCTGCTCCTTTTGTCTTCGGGGACTTCGCCACCACCCCCCCCACCACCACCACCACCCCCAGCACCACCACCACCACCACCACAACGACCCACCGTGACCACGACCCCGACCCCGTCCGGGCCACCCGCCAGACACACGCACACCGAATCCTCACAGCTACGTCCCCGAATCCTCTCCCCTCCCCACACTCTCCTGGGGCGCACGCCCGCGACACGGGTCACCAGCGAGGTTGGTCCCAGGCCACGTTGGGGACCGCTCCCCAACTGCCCTCCAGGCGGGCGGGGAGGGACGTGCGGAAGCCATGAGAAAGTGGGTCCTGCACCCCAGCGGGCCCCACAGCGGGACGCGCCACACCTGGGCTCGCCACAAGGTGGTGCACTGGGTCCAGGGCAAGACGCCAGGGGACAGAGAAGCAGGGAGCCTCAGTCGGGTGCTGCTCCACGTCGCGCTCCGTCGCTCAACCCAAGACAGGGCAGCCAGCGCGCGACCTCTACGTGGGATCCCGCCTCCCACGGCAGAGCCTGCGGTCACAGGGACAGAGGGCGCAGGCCGCCAGAGCTCCGGATGCCAGCGGCAGCTCCCCGTCCCGCTCAAAGGGAGGGAGGGCCGCCGCTGGCGCCCAGTCGCCTGTGCCACCCTCCGGGTCTCAAAGCACTCCTCAGTCAGCTCAAGGACCGGGGCCACCTGGCCTTCGGGGTCACATGGGCTTGGGCACGACGGAAGGGACCGCTTGCCCCCGTGGAACAGACATTCTCCCCGTGGACAACCTCAGGTGCCGGGACCCTCTGCTCCGCCTTGGAAAACCCACCTTCTGCAATGTATGCCCAACGCAATCAGGCCGAGCAGATTTACCCCCTCGGCCCGGCCCCAGTGTGTGATGGGGCTCTGTGCGTGAGGGCTTGCTCTTCCCCACCTACACCAGGCACGGCATCTAACACACACACACACACACACACACACACACCACACAGAGACACCCAGACCACGCACGCACGCACGGGGACGCACCCTCCTCTCCCCCACCCCACACACGAGCAGCCGAAGGACAAGAGGGTATGGCTGGGGCCTGAGCGGGAACAAGCGAAGCCTTGGTTTGCGGCCCCTCGGCCAACTGCATCAGGATTTTTGTCTGGGCTCGGAGGCCAGAGGATCTCTGCCATTTGCTAGCAGGGCCAGGGATGGCAGGAGGGTGGGTACGGGGCTCAGCCAGGGCCAGTTCTGCTGGCACGATCCTGTAGCACGTGGCCGCGTAGCACGGGGCCGGGTCTGAAGGAGGCCAAGCAGGGGCACAAGACCCAGCAGCGGCACAGGGAAGAGGCCCAGGGCACCCAGGAGCAGACGAGACCCGGGAGTCGTGCGTGCTTGGCGTGGCCGCGGGCCCCGTGACGCCCGAGGACTCGAGTGCTCAGCCCCGTGTAGTGGCCGCGAAGGCCTGCCTGGGAGAAACGCCCCGGGAGGCCGGCAGGAACCCGGGATCGGAAGGGATGTGGAGGGGCCCCGGGTCGGAGGAGATGGCTTTGGCTGTGTTTGGTTTTGTTTCTTCTTCCCAAGATCCCGGGTGTGAAAGGGGCCAGAGGTGAAGTCCTGGGCTGGAAAGCCTCACGATTCAGCCCCGCAGCCCCAGGCCCTGAGTGTGGAGGAGGGCGGAGCGGGTCGGCGAAGGGCGCGGCTGCCGTTTTCCTGATGGGCTGGAGGGGCAGTGGCGCTTTCCGGACGAAGAGGACCGGAAGGGTCCCCGAGACCTCCGCTGGGAGCCACGCACCCACCCAAGGATACGGCTCCAGGAGGCGACGGAGGAGGGCGGCTGCTTGCCCTGGCCCGAGCTGTGCGTCCCCCGCCTTGGCCACAGCAGTGGACATTCCCAGAAGAACAAGCGCCCGAGAGCACTGAGAAATTTTCCCCCGAGAAAACTTGACCCTCGTCCTGGCAGCAGGACACCTCGGGAAGAAAGCCACCCAGCGGCCACCTGGGCGAGACCGGCTGCCCGAGCAGGCGCGCGGGGCCTCTGGCCGCTGGCCCCGGGCTGCCAGCCCCCACCCGGACTCCCAGCCGTGCCAGGAGAGCAGCGTGGAGACGCACGCCGGGGCCCTCGGCAGGCTCTTGGGGCTCCCGGAGGCGGCGGCTAGCGTCTACGGCCATACCACCCTGAACGCGCCCGATCTCGTCTGATCTCGGAAGCTAAGCAGGGTCGGGCCTGGTTAGTACTTGGATGGGAGACCGCCTGGGAATACCGGGTGCTGTAGGCTTTTGCTCCTCCCTCCCTCGCTGCTCCTTTTGTCTTCGGGGACTTCGCCACCACCCCCCCCACCACCACCACCACCCCCAGCACCACCACCACCACCACCACCACCACAACGACCCACCGTGACCACGACCCCGACCCCGTCCGGGCCACCCGCCAGACCCACGCACACCGAATCCTCACAGCTACGTCCCCGAATCCTCTCCCCTCCCCACACTCTCCTGGGGCACGCGCCCGCGACACGGGTCACCAGCGAGGTTGGTCCCAGGCCACGTTGGGGACCGCTCCCCAACTGCCCTCCAGGCGGGCGGGGAGGGACGTGCGGAAGCCATGAGAAAGTGGGTCCTGCACCCCAGCGGGCCCCACAGCGGGACGCGCCACACCTGGGCTCGCCACAAGGTGGTGCACTGGGTCCAGGGCAAGACGCCAGGGGACAGAGAAGCAGGGAGCCTCAGTCGGGTGCTGCTCCACGTCGCGCTCCGTCGCTCAACCCAAGACAAGGCAGCCAGCGCGTGACCTCTACGTGGGATCCCGCCTCCCACGGCAGAGCCTGCGGTCACAGGGACAGAGGGCGCAGGCCGCCAGAGCTCCGGATGCCAGCGGCAGCTCCCCGTCCCGCTCAAAGGGAGGGAGGGCCGCCGCTGGCGCCCAGTCGCCTGTGCCACCCTCCGGGTCTCAAAGCACTCCTCAGTCAGCTCAAGGACCGGGGCCACCTGGCCTTCGGGGTCACATGGGCTTGGGCACGACGGAAGGGACCGCTTGCCCCCGTGGAACAGACATTCTCCCCGTGGACAACCTCAGGTGCCGGGACCCTCTGCTCCGCCTTGGAAAACCCACCTTCTGCAATGTATGCCCAACGCAATCAGGCCGAGCAGATTGACCCCCTCGGCCCGGCCCCAGTGTGTGATGGGGCTCTGTGCGTGAGGGCTTGCTCTTCCCCACCTACACCAGGCACGGCATCTAACACACACACACACACACACACACACCACGCAGAGACACCCAGACCACGCACGCACGCACGGGGACGCACCCTCCTCTCCCCCACCCCACACACGAGCAGCCGAAGGACAAGAGGGTATGGCTGGGGCCTGAGCGGGAACAAGCGAAGCCTTGGTTTGCGGCCCCTCGGCCAACTGCATCAGGATTTTTGTCTGGGCTCGGAGGCCAGAGGATCTCTGCCATTTGCTAGCAGGGCCAGGGATGGCAGGAGGGTGGGTACGGGGCTCAGCCAGGGCCAGTTCTGCTGGCACGATCCTGTAGCACGTGGCCGCGTAGCACGGGGCCGGGTCTGAAGGAGGCCAAGCAGGGGCACAAGACCCAGCAGCGGCACAGGGAAGAGGCCCAGGGCACCCAGGAGCAGACGAGACCCGGGAGTCGTGCGTGCTTGGCGTGGCCGCGGGCCCCGTGACGCCCGAGGACTCGAGTGCTCAGCCCCGTGTAGTGGCCGCGAAGGCCTGCCTGGGAGAAACGCCCCGGGAGGCCGGCAGGAACCCGGGATCGGAAGGGATGTGGAGGGGCCCCGGGTCGGAGGAGATGGCTTTGGCTGTGTTTGGTTTTGTTTCTTCTTCCCAAGATCCCGGGTGTGAAAGGGGCCAGAGGTGAAGTCCTGGGCTGGAAAGCCTCACGATTCAGCCCCGCAGCCCCAGGCCCTGAGTGTGGAGGAGGGCGGAGCGGGTCGGCGAAGGGCGCGGCTGCCGTTTTCCTGATGGGCTGGAGGGGCAGTGGCGCTTTCCGGACGAAGAGGACCGGAAGGGTCCCCGAGACCTCCGCTGGGAGCCACGCACCCACCCAAGGATACGGCTCCAGGAGGCGACGGAGGAGGGCGGCTGCTTGCCCTGGCCCGAGCTGTGCGTCCCCCGCCTTGGCCACAGCAGTGGACATTCCCAGAAGAACAAGCGCCCGAGAGCACTGAGAAATTTTCCCCCGAGAAAACTTGACCCTCGTCCTGGCAGCAGGACACCTCGGGAAGAAAGCCACCCAGCGGCCACCTGGGCGAGACCGGCTGCCCGAGCAGGCGCGCGGGGCCTCTGGCCGCTGGCCCCGGGCTGCCAGCCCCCACCCGGACTCCCAGCCGTGCCAGGAGAGCAGCGTGGAGACGCACGCCGGGGCCCTCGGCAGGCTCTTGGGGCTCCCGGAGGCGGCGGCTAGCGTCTACGGCCATACCACCCTGAACGCGCCCGATCTCGTCTGATCTCGGAAGCTAAGCAGGGTCGGGCCTGGTTAGTACTTGGATGGGAGACCGCCTGGGAATACCGGGTGGTGTAGGCTTTTGCTCCTCCCTCCCTCGCTGCTCCTTTTGTCTTCGGGGACTTCGCCACCACCCCCCCCACCACCACCACCACCCCCAGCACCACCACCACCACCACCACCACCACAACGACCCACCGTGACCACGACCCCGACCCCGTCCGGGCCACCCGCCAGACCCACGCACACCGAATCCTCACAGCTACGTCCCCGAATCCTCTCCCCTCCCCACACTCTCCTGGGGCGCGCGCCCGCGACACGGGTCACCAGCGAGGTTGGTCCCAGGCCACGTTGGGGACCGCTCCCCAACTGCCCTCCAGGCGGGCGGGGAGGGACGTGCGGAAGCCATGAGAAAGTGGGTCCTGCACCCCAGCGGGCCCCACAGCGGGACGCGCCACACCTGGGCTCGCCACAAGGTGGTGCACTGGGTCCAGGGCAAGACGCCAGGGGACAGAGAAGCAGGGAGCCTCAGTCGGGTGCTGCTCCACGTCGCGCTCCGTCGCTCAACCCAAGACAGGGCAGCCAGCGCGCGACCTCTACGTGGGATCCCGCCTCCCACGGCAGAGCCTGCGGTCACAGGGACAGAGGGCGCAGGCCGCCAGAGCTCCGGATGCCAGCGGCAGCTCCCCGTCCCGCTCAAAGGGAGGGAGGGCCGCCGCTGGCGCCCAGTCGCCTGTGCCACCCTCCGGGTCTCAAAGCACTCCTCAGTCAGCTCAAGGACCGGGGCCACCTGGCCTTCGGGGTCACATGGGCTTGGGCACGACGGAAGGGACCGCTTGCCCCCGTGGAACAGACATTCTCCCCGTGGACAACCTCAGGTGCCGGGACCCTCTGCTCCGCCTTGGAAAACCCACCTTCTGCAATGTATGCCCAACGCAATCAGGCCGAGCAGATTGACCCCCTCGGCCCGGCCCCAGTGTGTGATGGGGCTCTGTGCGTGAGGGCTTGCTCTTCCCCACCTACACCAGGCACGGCATCTAACACACACACACACACACACACACACCACGCAGAGACACCCAGACCACGCACGCACGCACGGGGACGCACCCTCCTCTCCCCCACCCCACACACGAGCAGCCGAAGGACAAGAGGGTATGGCTGGGGCCTGAGCGGGAACAAGCGAAGCCTTGGTTTGCGGCCCCTCGGCCAACTGCATCAGGATTTTTGTCTGGGCTCGGAGGCCAGAGGATCTCTGCCATTTGCTAGCAGGGCCAGGGATGGCAGGAGGGTGGGTACGGGGCTCAGCCAGGGCCAGTTCTGCTGGCACGATCCTGTAGCACGTGGCCGCGTAGCACGGGGCCGGGTCTGAAGGAGGCCAAGCAGGGGCACAAGACCCAGCAGCGGCACAGGGAAGAGGCCCAGGGCACCCAGGAGCAGACGAGACCCGGGAGTCGTGCGTGCTTGGCGTGGCCGCGGGCCCCGTGACGCCCGAGGACTCGAGTGCTCAGCCCCGTGTAGTGGCCGCGAAGGCCTGCCTGGGAGAAACGCCCCGGGAGGCCGGCAGGAACCCGGGATCGGAAGGGATGTGGAGGGGCCCCGGGTCGGAGGAGATGGCTTTGGCTGTGTTTGGTTTTGTTTCTTCTTCCCAAGATCCCGGGTGTGAAAGGGGCCAGAGGTGAAGTCCTGGGCTGGAAAGCCTCACGATTCAGCCCCGCAGCCCCAGGCCCTGAGTGTGGAGGAGGGCGGAGCGGGTCGGCGAAGGGCGCGGCTGCCGTTTTCCTGATGGGCTGGAGGGGCAGTGGCGCTTTCCGGACGAAGAGGACCGGAAGGGTCCCCGAGACCTCCGCTGGGAGCCACGCACCCACCCAAGGATACGGCTCCAGGAGGCGACGGAGGAGGGCGGCTGCTTGCCCTGGCCCGAGCTGTGCGTCCCCCGCCTTGGCCACAGCAGTGGACATTCCCAGAAGAACAAGCGCCCGAGAGCACTGAGAAATTTTCCCCCGAGAAAACTTGACCCTCGTCCTGGCAGCAGGACACCTCGGGAAGAAAGCCACCCAGCGGCCACCTGGGCGAGACCGGCTGCCCGAGCAGGCGCGCGGGGCCTCTGGCCGCTGGCCCCGGGCTGCCAGCCCCCACCCGGACTCCCAGCCGTGCCAGGAGAGCAGCGTGGAGACGCACGCCGGGGCCCTCGGCAGGCTCTTGGGGCTCCCGGAGGCGGCGGCTAGCGTCTACGGCCATACCACCCTGAACGCGCCCGATCTCGTCTGATCTCGGAAGCTAAGCAGGGTCGGGCCTGGTTAGTACTTGGATGGGAGACCGCCTGGGAATACCGGGTGCTGTAGGCTTTTGCTCCTCCCTCCCTCGCTGCTCCTTTTGTCTTCGGGGACTTCGCCACCACCCCCCCCACCACCACCACCACCCCCAGCACCACCACCACCACCACCACCACAACGACCCACCGTGACCACGACCCCGACCCCGTCCGGGCCACCCGCCAGACCCACGCACACCGAATCCTCACAGCTACGTCCCCGAATCCTCTCCCCTCCCCACTCTCCTGGGGCGCGCGCCCGCGACACGGGTCACCAGCGAGGTTGGTCCCAGTCCACGTTGGGGACCGCTCCCCAACTGCCCTCCAGGCGGGCGGGGAGGGACGTGCGGAAGCCATGAGAAAGTGGGTCCTGCACCCCAGCGGGCCCCACAGCGGGACGCGCCACACCTGGGCTCGCCACAAGGTGGTGCACTGGGTCCAGGGCAAGACGCCAGGGGACAGAGAAGCAGGGAGCCTCAGTCGGGTGCTGCTCCACGTCGCGCTCCGTCGCTCAACCCAAGACAGGGCAGCCAGCGCGCGACCTCTACGTGGGATCCCGCGTCCCACGGCAGAGCCTGCGGTCACAGGGACAGCGGGCGCAGGCCGCCAGAGCTCCAGATGCCAGCGGCAGCTCCCCGTCCCGCTCAAAGGGAGGGAGGGCCGCCGCTGGCGCCCAGTCGCCTGTGCCACCCTCCGGGTCTCAAAGCACTCCTCAGTCAGCTCAAGGACCGGGGCCACCTGGCCTTCGGGGTCACATGGGCTTGGGCACGACGGAAGGGACCGCTTGCCCCCGTGGAACAGACATTCTCCCCGTGGACAACCTCAGGTGCCGGGACCCTCTGCTCCGCCTTGGAAAACCCACCTTCTGCAATGTATGCCCAACGCAATCAGGCCGAGCAGATTGACCCCCTCGGCCCGGCCCCAGTGTGTGATGGGGCTCTGTGCGTGAGGGCTTGCTCTTCCCCACCTACACCAGGCACGGCATCTAACACACACACACACACACACACACACCACGCAGAGACACCCAGACCACGCACGCACGCACGGGGACGCACCCTCCTCTCCCCCACCCCACACACGAGCAGCCGAAGGACAAGAGGGTATGGCTGGGGCCTGAGCGGGAACAAGCGAAGCCTTGGTTTGCGGCCCCTCGGCCAACTGCATCAGGATTTTTGTCTGGGCTCGGAGGCCAGAGGATCTCTGCCATTTGCTAGCAGGGCCAGGGATGGCAGGAGGGTGGGTACGGGGCTCAGCCAGGGCCAGTTCTGCTGGCACGATCCTGTAGCACGTGGCCGCGTAGCACGGGGCCGGGTCTGAAGGAGGCCAAGCAGGGGCACAAGACCCAGCAGCGGCACAGGGAAGAGGCCCAGGGCACCCAGGAGCAGACGAGACCCGGGAGTCGTGCGTGCTTGGCGTGGCCGCGGGCCCCGTGACGCCCGAGGACTCGAGTGCTCAGCCCCGTGTAGTGGCCGCGAAGGCCTGCCTGGGAGAAACGCCCCGGGAGGCCGGCAGGAACCCGGGATCGGAAGGGATGTGGAGGGGCCCCGGGTCGGAGGAGATGGCTTTGGCTGTGTTTGGTTTTGTTTCTTCTTCCCAAGATCCCGGGTGTGAAAGGGGCCAGAGGTGAAGTCCTGGGCTGGAAAGCCTCACGATTCAGCCCCGCAGCCCCAGGCCCTGAGTGTGGAGGAGGGCGGAGCGGGTCGGCGAAGGGCGCGGCTGCCGTTTTCCTGATGGGCTGGAGGGGCAGTGGCGCTTTCCGGACGAAGAGGACCGGAAGGGTCCCCGAGACCTCCGCTGGGAGCCACGCACCCACCCAAGGATACGGCTCCAGGAGGCGACGGAGGAGGGCGGCTGCTTGCCCTGGCCCGAGCTGTGCGTCCCCCGCCTTGGCCACAGCAGTGGACATTCCCAGAAGAACAAGCGCCCGAGAGCACTGAGAAATTTTCCCCCGAGAAAACTTGACCCTCGTCCTGGCAGCAGGACACCTCGGGAAGAAAGCCACCCAGCGGCCACCTGGGCGAGACCGGCTGCCCGAGCAGGCGCGCGGGGCCTCTGGCCGCTGGCCCCGGGCTGCCAGCCCCCACCCGGACTCCCAGCCGTGCCAGGAGAGCAGCGTGGAGACGCACGCCGGGGCCCTCGGCAGGCTCTTGGGGCTCCCGGAGGCGGCGGCTAGCGTCTACGGCCATACCACCCTGAACGCGCCCGATCTCGTCTGATCTCGGAAGCTAAGCAGGGTCGGGCCTGGTTAGTACTTGGATGGGAGACCGCCTGGGAATACCGGGTGCTGTAGGCTTTTGCTCCTCCCTCCCTCGCTGCTCCTTTTGTCTTCGGGGACTTCGCCACCACCCCCCCCACCACCACCACCACCCCCAGCACCACCACCACCACCACCACCACAACGACCCACCGTGACCACGACCCCGACCCCGTCCGGGCCACCCGCCAGACCCACGCACACCGAATCCTCACAGCTACGTCCCCGAATCCTCTCCCCTCCCCACACTCTCCTGGGGCGCGCGCCCGCGACACGGGTCACCAGCGAGGTTGGTCCCAGGCCACGTTGGGGACCGCTCCCCAACTGCCCTCCAGGCGGGCGGGGAGGGACGTGCGGAAGCCATGAGAAAGTGGGTCCTGCACCCCAGCGGGCCCCACAGCGGGACGCGCCACACCTGGGCTCGCCACAAGGTGGTGCACTGGGTCCAGGGCAAGACGCCAGGGGACAGAGAAGCAGGGAGCCTCAGTCGGGTGCTGCTCCACGTCGCGCTCCGTCGCTCCACCCAAGACAGGGCAGCCAGCGCGCGACCTCTACGTGGGATCCCGCCTCCCACGGCAGAGCCTGCGGTCACAGGGACAGAGGGCGCAGGCCGCCAGAGCTCCGGATGCCAGCGGCAGCTCCCCGTCCCGCTCAAAGGGAGGGAGGGCCGCCGCTGGCGCCCAGTCGCCTGTGCCACCCTCCGGGTCTCAAAGCACTCCTCAGTCAGCTCAAGGACCGGGGCCACCTGGCCTTCGGGGTCACATGGGCTTGGGCACGACGGAAGGGACCGCTTGCCCCCGTGGAACAGACATTCTCCCCGTGGACAACCTCAGGTGCCGGGACCCTCTGCTCCGCCTTGGAAAACCCACCTTCTGCAATGTATGCCCAACGCAATCAGGCCGAGCAGATTGACCCCCTCGGCCCGGCCCCAGTGTGTGATGGGGCTCTGTGCGTGAGGGCTTGCTCTTCCCCACCTACACCAGGCACGGCATCTAACACACACACACACACACACACACACCACGCAGAGACACCCAGACCACGCACGCACGCACGGGGACGCACCCTCCTCTCCCCCACCCCACACACGAGCAGCCGAAGGACAAGAGGGTATGGCTGGGGCCTGAGCGGGAACAAGCGAAGCCTTGGTTTGCGGCCCCTCGGCCAACTGCATCAGGATTTTTGTCTGGGCTCGGAGGCCAGAGGATCTCTGCCATTTGCTAGCAGGGCCAGGGATGGCAGGAGGGTGGGTACGGGGCTCAGCCAGGGCCAGTTCTGCTGGCACGATCCTGTAGCACGTGGCCGCGTAGCACGGGGCCGGGTCTGAAGGAGGCCAAGCAGGGGCACAAGACCCAGCAGCGGCACAGGGAAGAGGCCCAGGGCACCCAGGAGCAGACGAGACCCGGGAGTCGTGCGTGCTTGGCGTGGCCGCGGGCACCGTGACGCCCGAGGACTCGAGTGCTCAGCCCCGTGTAGTGGCCGCGAAGGCCTGCCTGGGAGAAACGCCCCGGGAGGCCGGCAGGAACCCGGGATCGGAAGGGATGTGGAGGGGCCCCGGGTCGGAGGAGATGGCTTTGGCTGTGTTTGGTTTTGTTTCTTCTTCCCAAGATCCCGGGTGTGAAAGGGGCCAGAGGTGAAGTCCTGGGCTGGAAAGCCTCACGATTCAGCCCCGCAGCCCCAGGCCCTGAGTGTGGAGGAGGGCGGAGCGGGTCGGCGAAGGGCGCGGCTGCCGTTTTCCTGATGGGCTGGAGGGGCAGTGGCGCTTTCCGGACGAAGAGGACCGGAAGGGTCCCCGAGACCTCCGCTGGGAGCCACGCACCCACCCAAGGATACGGCTCCAGGAGGCGACGGAGGAGGGCGGCTGCTTGCCCTGGCCCGAGCTGTGCGTCCCCCGCCTTGGCCACAGCAGTGGACATTCCCAGAAGAACAAGCGCCCGAGAGCACTGAGAAATTTTCCCCCGAGAAAACTTGACCCTCGTCCTGGCAGCAGGACACCTCGGGAAGAAAGCCACCCAGCGGCCACCTGGGCGAGACCGGCTGCCCGAGCAGGCGCGCGGGGCCTCTGGCCGCTGGCCCCGGGCTGCCAGCCCCCACCCGGACTCCCAGCCGTGCCAGGAGAGCAGCGTGGAGACGCACGCCGGGGCCCTCGGCAGGCTCTTGGGGCTCCCGGAGGCGGCGGCTAGCGTCTACGGCCATACCACCCTGAACGCGCCCGATCTCGTCTGATCTCGGAAGCTAAGCAGGGTCGGGCCTGGTTAGTACTTGGATGGGAGACCGCCTGGGAATACCGGGTGCTGTAGGCTTTTGCTCCTCCCTCCCTCGCTGCTCCTTTTGTCTTCGGGGACTTCGCCACCACCCCCCCCACCACCACCACCACCCCCAGCACCACCACCACCACCACCACCACAACGACCCACCGTGACCACGACCCCGACCCCGTCCGGGCCACCCGCCAGACCCACGCACACCGAATCCTCACAGCTACGTCCCCGAATCCTCTCCCCTCCCCACACTCTCCTGGGGCGCGCGCCCGCGACACGGGTCACCAGCGAGGTTGGTCCCAGGCCACGTTGGGGACCGCTCCCCAACTGCCCTCCAGGCGGGCGGGGAGGGACGTGCGGAAGCCATGAGAAAGTGGGTCCTGCACCCCAGCGGGCCCCACAGCGGGACGCGCCACACCTGGGCTCGCCACAAGGTGGTGCACTGGGTCCAGGGCAAGACGCCAGGGGACAGAGAAGCAGGGAGCCTCAGTCGGGTGCTGCTCCACGTCGCGCTCCGTCGCTCCACCCAAGACAGGGCAGCCAGCGCGCGACCTCTACGTGGGATCCCGCCTCCCACGGCAGAGCCTGCGGTCACAGGGACAGAGGGCGCAGGCCGCCAGAGCTCCGGATGCCAGCGGCAGCTCCCCGTCCCGCTCAAAGGGAGGGAGGGCCGCCGCTGGCGCCCAGTCGCCTGTGCCACCCTCCGGGTCTCAAAGCACTCCTCAGTCAGCTCAAGGACCGGGGCCACCTGGCCTTCGGGGTCACATGGGCTTGGGCACGACGGAAGGGACCGCTTGCCCCCGTGGAACAGACATTCTCCCCGTGGACAACCTCAGGTGCCGGGACCCTCTGCTCCGCCTTGGAAAACCCACCTTCTGCAATGTATGCCCAACGCAATCAGGCCGAGCAGATTGACCCCCTCGGCCCGGCCCCAGTGTGTGATGGGGCTCTGTGCGTGAGGGCTTGCTCTTCCCCACCTACACCAGGCACGGCATCTAACACACACACACACACACACACACACCACGCAGAGACACCCAGACCACGCACGCACGCACGGGGACGCACCCTCCTCTCCCCCACCCCACACACGAGCAGCCGAAGGACAAGAGGGTATGGCTGGGGCCTGAGCGGGAACAAGCGAAGCCTTGGTTTGCGGCCCCTCGGCCAACTGCATCAGGATTTTTGTCTGGGCTCGGAGGCCAGAGGATCTCTGCCATTTGCTAGCAGGGCCAGGGATGGCAGGAGGGTGGGTACGGGGCTCAGCCAGGGCCAGTTCTGCTGGCACGATCCTGTAGCACGTGGCCGCGTAGCACGGGGCCGGGTCTGAAGGAGGCCAAGCAGGGGCACAAGACCCAGCAGCGGCACAGGGAAGAGGCCCAGGGCACCCAGGAGCAGACGAGACCCGGGAGTCGTGCGTGCTTGGCGTGGCCGCGGGCCCCGTGACGCCCGAGGACTCGAGTGCTCAGCCCCGTGTAGTGGCCGCGAAGGCCTGCCTGGGAGAAACGCCCCGGGAGGCCGGCAGGAACCCGGGATCGGAAGGGATGTGGAGGGGCCCCGGGTCGGAGGAGATGGCTTTGGCTGTGTTTGGTTTTGTTTCTTCTTCCCAAGATCCCGGGTGTGAAAGGGGCCAGAGGTGAAGTCCTGGGCTGGAAAGCCTCACGATTCAGCCCCGCAGCCCCAGGCCCTGAGTGTGGAGGAGGGCGGAGCGGGTCGGCGAAGGGCGCGGCTGCCGTTTTCCTGATGGGCTGGAGGGGCAGTGGCGCTTTCCGGACGAAGAGGACCGGAAGGGTCCCCGAGACCTCCGCTGGGAGCCACGCACCCACCCAAGGATACGGCTCCAGGAGGCGACGGAGGAGGGCGGCTGCTTGCCCTGGCCCGAGCTGTGCGTCCCCCGCCTTGGCCACAGCAGTGGACATTCCCAGAAGAACAAGCGCCCGAGAGCACTGAGAAATTTTCCCCCGAGAAAACTTGACCCTCGTCCTGGCAGCAGGACACCTCGGGAAGAAAGCCACCCAGCGGCCACCTGGGCGAGACCGGCTGCCCGAGCAGGCGCGCGGGGCCTCTGGCCGCTGGCCCCGGGCTGCCAGCCCCCACCCGGACTCCCAGCCGTGCCAGGAGAGCAGCGTGGAGACGCACGCCGGGGCCCTCGGCAGGCTCTTGGGGCTCCCGGAGGCGGCGGCTAGCGTCTACGGCCATACCACCCTGAACGCGCCCGATCTCGTCTGATCTCGGAAGCTAAGCAGGGTCGGGCCTGGTTAGTACTTGGATGGGAGACCGCCTGGGAATACCGGGTGCTGTAGGCTTTTGCTCCTCCCTCCCTCGCTGCTCCTTTTGTCTTCGGGGACTTCGCCACCACCCCCCCCACCACCACCACCACCCCCAGCACCACCACCACCACCACCACCACAACGACCCACCGTGACCACGACCCCGACCCCGTCCGGGCCACCCGCCAGACCCACGCACACCGAATCCTCACAGCTACGTCCCCGAATCCTCTCCCCTCCCCACACTCTCCTGGGGCGCGCGCCCGCGACACGGGTCACCAGCGAGGTTGGTCCCAGGCCACGTTGGGGACCGCTCCCCAACTGCCCTCCAGGCGGGCGGGGAGGGACGTGCGGAAGCCATGAGAAAGTGGGTCCTGCACCCCAGCGGGCCCCACAGCGGGACGCGCCACACCTGGGCTCGCCACAAGGTGGTGCACTGGGTCCAGGGCAAGACGCCAGGGGACAGAGAAGCAGGGAGCCTCAGTCGGGTGCTGCTCCACGTCGCGCTCCGTCGCTCAACCCAAGACAGGGCAGCCAGCGCGCGACCTCTACGTGGGATCCCGCCTCCCACGGCAGAGCCTGCGGTCACAGGGACAGAGGGCGCAGGCCGCCAGAGCTCCGGATGCCAGCGGCAGCTCCCCGTCCCGCTCAAAGGGAGGGAGGGCCGCCGCTGGCGCCCAGTCGCCTGTGCCACCCTCCGGGTCTCAAAGCACTCCTCAGTCAGCTCAAGGACCGGGGCCACCTGGCCTTCGGGGTCACATGGGCTTGGGCACGACGGAAGGGACCGCTTGCCCCCGTGGAACAGACATTCTCCCCGTGGACAACCTCAGGTGCCGGGACCCTCTGCTCCGCCTTGGAAAACCCACCTTCTGCAATGTATGCCCAACGCAATCAGGCCGAGCAGATTGACCCCCTCGGCCCGGCCCCAGTGTGTGATGGGGCTCTGTGCGTGAGGGCTTGCTCTTCCCCACCTACACCAGGCACGGCATCTAACACACACACACACACACACACACACCACGCAGAGACACCCAGACCACGCACGCACGCACGGGGACGCACCCTCCTCTCCCCCACCCCACACACGAGCAGCCGAAGGACAAGAGGGTATGGCTGGGGCCTGAGCGGGAACAAGCGAAGCCTTGGTTTGCGGCCCCTCGGCCAACTGCATCAGGATTTTTGTCTGGGCTCGGAGGCCAGAGGATCTCTGCCATTTGCTAGCAGGGCCAGGGATGGCAGGAGGGTGGGTACGGGGCTCAGCCAGGGCCAGTTCTGCTGGCACGATCCTGTAGCACGTGGCCGCGTAGCACGGGGCCGGGTCTGAAGGAGGCCAAGCAGGGGCACAAGACCCAGCAGCGGCACAGGGAAGAGGCCCAGGGCACCCAGGAGCAGACGAGACCCGGGAGTCGTGCGTGCTTGGCGTGGCCGCGGGCACCGTGACGCCCGAGGACTCGAGTGCTCAGCCCCGTGTAGTGGCCGCGAAGGCCTGCCTGGGAGAAACGCCCCGGGAGGCCGGCAGGAACCCGGGATCGGAAGGGATGTGGAGGGGCCCCGGGTCGGAGGAGATGGCTTTGGCTGTGTTTGGTTTTGTTTCTTCTTCCCAAGATCCCGGGTGTGAAAGGGGCCAGAGGTGAAGTCCTGGGCTGGAAAGCCTCACGATTCAGCCCCGCAGCCCCAGGCCCTGAGTGTGGAGGAGGGCGGAGCGGGTCGGCGAAGGGCGCGGCTGCCGTTTTCCTGATGGGCTGGAGGGGCAGTGGCGCTTTCCGGACGAAGAGGACCGGAAGGGTCCCCGAGACCTCCGCTGGGAGCCACGCACCCACCCAAGGATACGGCTCCAGGAGGCGACGGAGGAGGGCGGCTGCTTGCCCTGGCCCGAGCTGTGCGTCCCCCGCCTTGGCCACAGCAGTGGACATTCCCAGAAGAACAAGCGCCCGAGAGCACTGAGAAATTTTCCCCCGAGAAAACTTGACCCTCGTCCTGGCAGCAGGACACCTCGGGAAGAAAGCCACCCAGCGGCCACCTGGGCGAGACCGGCTGCCCGAGCAGGCGCGCGGGGCCTCTGGCCGCTGGCCCCGGGCTGCCAGCCCCCACCCGGACTCCCAGCCGTGCCAGGAGAGCAGCGTGGAGACGCACGCCGGGGCCCTCGGCAGGCTCTTGGGGCTCCCGGAGGCGGCGGCTAGCGTCTACGGCCATACCACCCTGAACGCGCCCGATCTCGTCTGATCTCGGAAGCTAAGCAGGGTCGGGCCTGGTTAGTACTTGGATGGGAGACCGCCTGGGAATACCGGGTGCTGTAGGCTTTTGCTCCTCCCTCCCTCGCTGCTCCTTTTGTCTTCGGGGACTTCGCCACCACCCCCCCCACCACCACCACCACCCCCAGCACCACCACCACCACCACCACCACAACGACCCACCGTGACCACGACCCCGACCCCGTCCGGGCCACCCGCCAGACCCACGCACACCGAATCCTCACAGCTACGTCCCCGAATCCTCTCCCCTCCCCACACTCTCCTGGGGCGCGCGCCCGCGACACGGGTCACCAGCGAGGTTGGTCCCAGGCCACGTTGGGGACCGCTCCCCAACTGCCCTCCAGGCGGGCGGGGAGGGACGTGCGGAAGCCATGAGAAAGTGGGTCCTGCACCCCAGCGGGCCCCACAGCGGGACGCGCCACACCTGGGCTCGCCACAAGGTGGTGCACTGGGTCCAGGGCAAGACGCCAGGGGACAGAGAAGCAGGGAGCCTCAGTCGGGTGCTGCTCCACGTCGCGCTCCGTCGCTCCACCCAAGACAGGGCAGCCAGCGCGCGACCTCTACGTGGGATCCCGCCTCCCACGGCAGAGCCTGCGGTCACAGGGACAGAGGGCGCAGGCCGCCAGAGCTCCGGATGCCAGCGGCAGCTCCCCGTCCCGCTCAAAGGGAGGGAGGGCCGCCGCTGGCGCCCAGTCGCCTGTGCCACCCTCCGGGTCTCAAAGCACTCCTCAGTCAGCTCAAGGACCGGGGCCACCTGGCCTTCGGGGTCACATGGGCTTGGGCACGACGGAAGGGACCGCTTGCCCCCGTGGAACAGACATTCTCCCCGTGGACAACCTCAGGTGCCGGGACCCTCTGCTCCGCCTTGGAAAACCCACCTTCTGCAATGTATGCCCAACGCAATCAGGCCGAGCAGATTGACCCCCTCGGCCCGGCCCCAGTGTGTGATGGGGCTCTGTGCGTGAGGGCTTGCTCTTCCCCACCTACACCAGGCACGGCATCTAACACACACACACACACACACACACACCACGCAGAGACACCCAGACCACGCACGCACGCACGGGGACGCACCCTCCTCTCCCCCACCCCACACACGAGCAGCCGAAGGACAAGAGGGTATGGCTGGGGCCTGAGCGGGAACAAGCGAAGCCTTGGTTTGCGGCCCCTCGGCCAACTGCATCAGGATTTTTGTCTGGGCTCGGAGGCCAGAGGATCTCTGCCATTTGCTAGCAGGGCCAGGGATGGCAGGAGGGTGGGTACGGGGCTCAGCCAGGGCCAGTTCTGCTGGCACGATCCTGTAGCACGTGGCCGCGTAGCACGGGGCCGGGTCTGAAGGAGGCCAAGCAGGGGCACAAGACCCAGCAGCGGCACAGGGAAGAGGCCCAGGGCACCCAGGAGCAGACGAGACCCGGGAGTCGTGCGTGCTTGGCGTGGCCGCGGGCCCCGTGACGCCCGAGGACTCGAGTGCTCAGCCCCGTGTAGTGGCCGCGAAGGCCTGCCTGGGAGAAACGCCCCGGGAGGCCGGCAGGAACCCGGGATCGGAAGGGATGTGGAGGGGCCCCGGGTCGGAGGAGATGGCTTTGGCTGTGTTTGGTTTTGTTTCTTCTTCCCAAGATCCCGGGTGTGAAAGGGGCCAGAGGTGAAGTCCTGGGCTGGAAAGCCTCACGATTCAGCCCCGCAGCCCCAGGCCCTGAGTGTGGAGGAGGGCGGAGCGGGTCGGCGAAGGGCGCGGCTGCCGTTTTCCTGATGGGCTGGAGGGGCAGTGGCGCTTTCCGGACGAAGAGGACCGGAAGGGTCCCCGAGACCTCCGCTGGGAGCCACGCACCCACCCAAGGATACGGCTCCAGGAGGCGACGGAGGAGGGCGGCTGCTTGCCCTGGCCCGAGCTGTGCGTCCCCCGCCTTGGCCACAGCAGTGGACATTCCCAGAAGAACAAGCGCCCGAGAGCACTGAGAAATTTTCCCCCGAGAAAACTTGACCCTCGTCCTGGCAGCAGGACACCTCGGGAAGAAAGCCACCCAGCGGCCACCTGGGCGAGACCGGCTGCCCGAGCAGGCGCGCGGGGCCTCTGGCCGCTGGCCCCGGGCTGCCAGCCCCCACCCGGACTCCCAGCCGTGCCAGGAGAGCAGCGTGGAGACGCACGCCGGGGCCCTCGGCAGGCTCTTGGGGCTCCCGGAGGCGGCGGCTAGCGTCTACGGCCATACCACCCTGAACGCGCCCGATCTCGTCTGATCTCGGAAGCTAAGCAGGGTCGGGCCTGGTTAGTACTTGGATGGGAGACCGCCTGGGAATACCGGGTGCTGTAGGCTTTTGCTCCTCCCTCCCTCGCTGCTCCTTTTGTCTTCGGGGACTTCGCCACCACCCCCCCCACCACCACCACCACCCCCAGCACCACCACCACCACCACCACCACAACGACCCACCGTGACCACGACCCCGACCCCGTCCGGGCCACCCGCCAGACCCACGCACACCGAATCCTCACAGCTACGTCCCCGAATCCTCTCCCCTCCCCACACTCTCCTGGGGCGCGCGCCCGCGACACGGGTCACCAGCGAGGTTGGTCCCAGGCCACGTTGGGGACCGCTCCCCAACTGCCCTCCAGGCGGGCGGGGAGGGACGTGCGGAAGCCATGAGAAAGTGGGTCCTGCACCCCAGCGGGCCCCACAGCGGGACGCGCCACACCTGGGCTCGCCACAAGGTGGTGCACTGGGTCCAGGGCAAGACGCCAGGGGACAGAGAAGCAGGGAGCCTCAGTCGGGTGCTGCTCCACGTCGCGCTCCGTCGCTCAACCCAAGACAGGGCAGCCAGCGCGCGACCTCTACGTGGGATCCCGCCTCCCACGGCAGAGCCTGCGGTCACAGGGACAGAGGGCGCAGGCCGCCAGAGCTCCGGATGCCAGCGGCAGCTCCCCGTCCCGCTCAAAGGGAGGGAGGGCCGCCGCTGGCGCCCAGTCGCCTGTGCCACCCTCCGGGTCTCAAAGCACTCCTCAGTCAGCTCAAGGACCGGGGCCACCTGGCCTTCGGGGTCACATGGGCTTGGGCACGACGGAAGGGACCGCTTGCCCCCGTGGAACAGACATTCTCCCCGTGGACAACCTCAGGTGCCGGGACCCTCTGCTCCGCCTTGGAAAACCCACCTTCTGCAATGTATGCCCAACGCAATCAGGCCGAGCAGATTGACCCCCTCGGCCCGGCCCCAGTGTGTGATGGGGCTCTGTGCGTGAGGGCTTGCTCTTCCCCACCTACACCAGGCACGGCATCTAACACACACACACACACACACACACACCACGCAGAGACACCCAGACCACGCACGCACGCACGGGGACGCACCCTCCTCTCCCCCACCCCACACACGAGCAGCCGAAGGACAAGAGGGTATGGCTGGGGCCTGAGCGGGAACAAGCGAAGCCTTGGTTTGCGGCCCCTCGGCCAACTGCATCAGGATTTTTGTCTGGGCTCGGAGGCCAGAGGATCTCTGCCATTTGCTAGCAGGGCCAGGGATGGCAGGAGGGTGGGTACGGGGCTCAGCCAGGGCCAGTTCTGCTGGCACGATCCTGTAGCACGTGGCCGCGTAGCACGGGGCCGGGTCTGAAGGAGGCCAAGCAGGGGCACAAGACCCAGCAGCGGCACAGGGAAGAGGCCCAGGGCACCCAGGAGCAGACGAGACCCGGGAGTCGTGCGTGCTTGGCGTGGCCGCGGGCCCCGTGACGCCCGAGGACTCGAGTGCTCAGCCCCGTGTAGTGGCCGCGAAGGCCTGCCTGGGAGAAACGCCCCGGGAGGCCGGCAGGAACCCGGGATCGGAAGGGATGTGGAGGGGCCCCGGGTCGGAGGAGATGGCTTTGGCTGTGTTTGGTTTTGTTTCTTCTTCCCAAGATCCCGGGTGTGAAAGGGGCCAGAGGTGAAGTCCTGGGCTGGAAAGCCTCACGATTCAGCCCCGCAGCCCCAGGCCCTGAGTGTGGAGGAGGGCGGAGCGGGTCGGCGAAGGGCGCGGCTGCCGTTTTCCTGATGGGCTGGAGGGGCAGTGGCGCTTTCCGGACGAAGAGGACCGGAAGGGTCCCCGAGACCTCCGCTGGGAGCCACGCACCCACCCAAGGATACGGCTCCAGGAGGCGACGGAGGAGGGCGGCTGCTTGCCCTGGCCCGAGCTGTGCGTCCCCCGCCTTGGCCACAGCAGTGGACATTCCCAGAAGAACAAGCGCCCGAGAGCACTGAGAAATTTTCCCCCGAGAAAACTTGACCCTCGTCCTGGCAGCAGGACACCTCGGGAAGAAAGCCACCCAGCGGCCACCTGGGCGAGACCGGCTGCCCGAGCAGGCGCGCGGGGCCTCTGGCCGCTGGCCCCGGGCTGCCAGCCCCCACCCGGACTCCCAGCCGTGCCAGGAGAGCAGCGTGGAGACGCACGCCGGGGCCCTCGGCAGGCTCTTGGGGCTCCCGGAGGCGGCGGCTAGCGTCTACGGCCATACCACCCTGAACGCGCCCGATCTCGTCTGATCTCGGAAGCTAAGCAGGGTCGGGCCTGGTTAGTACTTGGATGGGAGACCGCCTGGGAATACCGGGTGCTGTAGGCTTTTGCTCCTCCCTCCCTCGCTGCTCCTTTTGTCTTCGGGGACTTCGCCACCACCCCCCCTACCACCACCACCACCCCCAGCACCACCACCACCACCACCACCACAACGACCCACCGTGACCACGACCCCGACCCCGTCCGGGCCACCCGCCAGACCCACGCACACCGAATCCTCACAGCTACGTCCCCGAATCCTCTCCCCTCCCCACACTCTCCTGGGGCGCGCGCCCGCGACACGGGTCACCAGCGAGGTTGGTCCCAGGCCACGTTGGGGACCGCTCCCCAACTGCCCTCCAGGCGGGCGGGGAGGGACGTGCGGAAGCCATGAGAAAGTGGGTCCTGCACCCCAGCGGGCCCCACAGCGGGACGCGCCACACCTGGGCTCGCCACAAGGTGGTGCACTGGGTCCAGGGCAAGACGCCAGGGGACAGAGAAGCAGGGAGCCTCAGTCGGGTGCTGCTCCACGTCGCGCTCCGTCGCTCAACCCAAGACAGGGCAGCCAGCGCGCGACCTCTACGTGGGATCCCGCCTCCCACGGCAGAGCCTGCGGTCACAGGGACAGAGGGTGCAGGCCGCCAGAGCTCCGGATGCCAGCGGCAGCTCCCCGTCCCGCTCAAAGGGAGGGAGGGCCGCCGCTGGCGCCCAGTCGCCTGTGCCACCCTCCGGGTCTCAAAGCACTCCTCAGTCAGCTCAAGGACCGGGGCCACCTGGCCTTCGGGGTCACATGGGCTTGGGCACGACGGAAGGGACCGCTTGCCCCCGTGGAACAGACATTCTCCCCGTGGACAACCTCAGGTGCCGGGACCCTCTGCTCCGCCTTGGAAAACCCACCTTCTGCAATGTATGCCCAACGCAATCAGGCCGAGCAGATTGACCCCCTCGGCCCGGCCCCAGTGTGTGATGGGGCTCTGTGCGTGAGGGCTTGCTCTTCCCCACCTACACCAGGCACGGCATCTAACACACACACACACACACACACACACCACGCAGAGACACCCAGACCACGCACGCACGCACGGGGACGCACCCTCCTCTCCCCCACCCCACACACGAGCAGCCGAAGGACAAGAGGGTATGGCTGGGGCCTGAGCGGGAACAAGCGAAGCCTTGGTTTGCGGCCCCTCGGCCAACTGCATCAGGATTTTTGTCTGGGCTCGGAGGCCAGAGGATCTCTGCCATTTGCTAGCAGGGCCAGGGATGGCAGGAGGGTGGGTACGGGGCTCAGCCAGGGCCAGTTCTGCTGGCACGATCCTGTAGCACGTGGCCGCGTAGCACGGGGCCGGGTCTGAAGGAGGCCAAGCAGGGGCACAAGACCCAGCAGCGGCACAGGGAAGAGGCCCAGGGCACCCAGGAGCAGACGAGACCCGGGAGTCGTGCGTGCTTGGCGTGGCCGCGGGCCCCGTGACGCCCGAGGACTCGAGTGCTCAGCCCCGTGTAGTGGCCGCGAAGGCCTGCCTGGGAGAAACGCCCCGGGAGGCCGGCAGGAACCCGGGATCGGAAGGGATGTGGAGGGGCCCCGGGTCGGAGGAGATGGCTTTGGCTGTGTTTGGTTTTGTTTCTTCTTCCCAAGATCCCGGGTGTGAAAGGGGCCAGAGGTGAAGTCCTGGGCTGGAAAGCCTCACGATTCAGCCCCGCAGCCCCAGGCCCTGAGTGTGGAGGAGGGCGGAGCGGGTCGGCGAAGGGCGCGGCTGCCGTTTTCCTGATGGGCTGGAGGGGCAGTGTCGCTTTCCGGACGAAGAGGACCGGAAGGGTCCCCGAGACCTCCGCTGGGAGCCACGCACCCACCCAAGGATACGGCTCCAGGAGGCGACGGAGGAGGGCGGCTGCTTGCCCTGGCCCGAGCTGTGCGTCCCCCGCCTTGGCCACAGCAGTGGACATTCCCAGAAGAACAAGCGCCCGAGAGCACTGAGAAATTTTCCCCCGAGAAAACTTGACCCTCGTCCTGGCAGCAGGACACCTCGGGAAGAAAGCCACCCAGCGGCCACCTGGGCGAGACCGGCTGCCCGAGCAGGCGCGCGGGGCCTCTGGCCGCTGGCCCCGGGCTGCCAGCCCCCACCCGGACTCCCAGCCGTGCCAGGAGAGCAGCGTGGAGACGCACGCCGGGGCCCTCGGCAGGCTCTTGGGGCTCCCGGAGGCGGCGGCTAGCGTCTACGGCCATACCACCCTGAACGCGCCCGATCTCGTCTGATCTCGGAAGCTAAGCAGGGTCGGGCCTGGTTAGTACTTGGATGGGAGACCGCCTGGGAATACCGGGTGCTGTAGGCTTTTGCTCCTCCCTCCCTCGCTGCTCCTTTTGTCTTCGGGGACTTCGCCACCACCCCCCCTACCACCACCACCACCCCCAGCACCACCACCACCACCACCACCACAACGACCCACCGTGACCACGACCCCGACCCCGTCCGGGCCACCCGCCAGACCCACGCACACCGAATCCTCACAGCTACGTCCCCGAATCCTCTCCCCTCCCCACACTCTCCTGGGGCGCGCGCCCGCGACACGGGTCACCAGCGAGGTTGGTCCCAGGCCACGTTGGGGACCGCTCCCCAACTGCCCTCCAGGCGGGCGGGGAGGGACGTGCGGAAGCCATGAGAAAGTGGGTCCTGCACCCCAGCGGGCCCCACAGCGGGACGCGCCACACCTGGGCTCGCCACAAGGTGGTGCACTGGGTCCAGGGCAAGACGCCAGGGGACAGAGAAGCAGGGAGCCTCAGTCGGGTGCTGCTCCACGTCGCGCTCCGTCGCTCAACCCAAGACAGGGCAGCCAGCGCGCGACCTCTACGTGGGATCCCGCCTCCCACGGCAGAGCCTGCGGTCACAGGGACAGAGGGCGCAGGCCGCCAGAGCTCCGGATGCCAGCGGCAGCTCCCCGTCCCGCTCAAAGGGAGGGAGGGCCGCCGCTGGCGCCCAGTCGCCTGTGCCACCCTCCGGGTCTCAAAGCACTCCTCAGTCAGCTCAAGGACCGGGGCCACCTGGCCTTCGGGGTCACATGGGCTTGGGCACGACGGAAGGGACCGCTTGCCCCCGTGGAACAGACATTCTCCCCGTGGACAACCTCAGGTGCCGGGACCCTCTGCTCCGCCTTGGAAAACCCACCTTCTGCAATGTATGCCCAACGCAATCAGGCCGAGCAGATTGACCCCCTCGGCCCGGCCCCAGTGTGTGATGGGGCTCTGTGCGTGAGGGCTTGCTCTTCCCCACCTACACCAGGCACGGCATCTAACACACACACACACACACACACACACCACGCAGAGACACCCAGACCACGCACGCACGCACGGGGACGCACCCTCCTCTCCCCCACCCCACACACGAGCAGCCGAAGGACAAGAGGGTATGGCTGGGGCCTGAGCGGGAACAAGCGAAGCCTTGGTTTGCGGCCCCTCGGCCAACTGCATCAGGATTTTTGTCTGGGCTCGGAGGCCAGAGGATCTCTGCCATTTGCTAGCAGGGCCAGGGATGGCAGGAGGGTGGGTACGGGGCTCAGCCAGGGCCAGTTCTGCTGGCACGATCCTGTAGCACATGGCCGCGTAGCACGGGGCCGGGTCTGAAGGAGGCCAAGCAGGGGCACAAGACCCAGCAGCGGCACAGGGAAGAGGCCCAGGGCACCCAGGAGCAGACGAGACCCGGGAGTCGTGCGTGCTTGGCGTGGCCGCGGGCCCCGTGACGCCCGAGGACTCGAGTGCTCAGCCCCGTGTAGTGGCCGCGAAGGCCTGCCTGGGAGAAACGCCCCGGGAGGCCGGCAGGAACCCGGGATCGGAAGGGATGTGGAGGGGCCCCGGGTCGGAGGAGATGGCTTTGGCTGTGTTTGGTTTTGTTTCTTCTTCCCAAGATCCCGGGTGTGAAAGGGGCCAGAGGTGAAGTCCTGGGCTGGAAAGCCTCACGATTCAGCCCCGCAGCCCCAGGCCCTGAGTGTGGAGGAGGGCGGAGCGGGTCGGCGAAGGGCGCGGCTGCCGTTTTCCTGATGGGCTGGAGGGGCAGTGGCGCTTTCCGGACGAAGAGGACCGGAAGGGTCCCCGAGACCTCCGCTGGGAGCCACGCACCCACCCAAGGATACGGCTCCAGGAGGCGACGGAGGAGGGCGGCTGCTTGCCCTGGCCCGAGCTGTGCGTCCCCCGCCTTGGCCACAGCAGTGGACATTCCCAGAAGAACAAGCGCCCGAGAGCACTGAGAAATTTTCCCCCGAGAAAACTTGACCCTCGTCCTGGCAGCAGGACACCTCGGGAAGAAAGCCACCCAGCGGCCACCTGGGCGCGACCGGCTGCCCGAGCAGGCGCGCGGGGCCTCTGGCCGCTGGCCCCGGGCTGCCAGCCCCCACCCGGACTCCCAGCCGTGCCAGGAGAGCAGCGTGGAGACGCACGCCGGGGCCCTCGGCAGGCTCTTGGGGCTCCCGGAGGCGGCGGCTAGCGTCTACGGCCATACCACCCTGAACGCGCCCGATCTCGTCTGATCTCGGAAGCTAAGCAGGGTCGGGCCTGGTTAGTACTTGGATGGGAGACCGCCTGGGAATACCGGGTGCTGTAGGCTTTTGCTCCTCCCTCCCTCGCTGCTCCTTTTGTCTTCGGGGACTTCGCCACCACCCCCCCCACCACCACCACCACCCCCAGCACCACCACCACCACCACCACCACAACGACCCACCGTGACCACGACCCCGACCCCGTCCGGGCCACCCGCCAGACCCACGCACACCGAATCCTCACAGCTACGTCCCCGAATCCTCTCCCCTCCCCACACTCTCCTGGGGCGCGCGCCCGCGACACGGGTCACCAGCGAGGTTGGTCCCAGGCCACGTTGGGGACCGCTCCCCAACTGCCCTCCAGGCGGGCGGGGAGGGACGTGCGGAAGCCATGAGAAAGTGGGTCCTGCACCCCAGCGGGCCCCACAGCGGGACGCGCCACACCTGGGCTCGCCACAAGGTGGTGCACTGGGTCCAGGGCAAGACGCCAGGGGACAGAGAAGCAGGGAGCCTCAGTCGGGTGCTGCTCCACGTCGCGCTCCGTCGCTCAACCCAAGACAGGGCAGCCAGCGCGCGACCTCTACGTGGGATCCCGCCTCCCACGGCAGAGCCTGCGGTCACAGGGACAGAGGGCGCAGGCCGCCAGAGCTCCGGATGCCAGCGGCAGCTCCCCGTCCCGCTCAAAGGGAGGGAGGGCCGCCGCTGGCGCCCAGTCGCCTGTGCCACCCTCCGGGTCTCAAAGCACTCCTCAGTCAGCTCAAGGACCGGGGCCACCTGGCCTTCGGGGTCACATGGGCTTGGGCACGACGGAAGGGACCGCTTGCCCCCGTGGAACAGACATTCTCCCCGTGGACAACCTCAGGTGCCGGGACCCTCTGCTCCGCCTTGGAAAACCCACCTTCTGCAATGTATGCCCAACGCAATCAGGCCGAGCAGATTGACCCCCTCGGCCCGGCCCCAGTGTGTGATGGGGCTCTGTGCGTGAGGGCTTGCTCTTCCCCACCTACACCAGGCACGGCATCTAACACACACACACACACACACACACACCACGCAGAGACACCCAGACCACGCACGCACGCACGGGGACGCACCCTCCTCTCCCCCACCCCACACACGAGCAGCCGAAGGACAAGAGGGTATGGCTGGGGCCTGAGCGGGAACAAGCGAAGCCTTGGTTTGCGGCCCCTCGGCCAACTGCATCAGGATTTTTGTCTGGGCTCGGAGGCCAGAGGATCTCTGCCATTTGCTAGCAGGGCCAGGGATGGCAGGAGGGTGGGTACGGGGCTCAGCCAGGGCCAGTTCTGCTGGCACGATCCTGTAGCACGTGGCCGCGTAGCACGGGGCCGGGTCTGAAGGAGGCCAAGCAGGGGCACAAGACCCAGCAGCGGCACAGGGAAGAGGCCCAGGGCACCCAGGAGCAGACGAGACCCGGGAGTCGTGCGTGCTTGGCGTGGCCGCGGGCCCCGTGACGCCCGAGGACTCGAGTGCTCAGCCCCGTGTAGTGGCCGCGAAGGCCTGCCTGGGAGAAACGCCCCGGGAGGCCGGCAGGAACCCGGGATCGGAAGGGATGTGGAGGGGCCCCGGGTCGGAGGAGATGGCTTTGGCTGTGTTTGGTTTTGTTTCTTCTTCCCAAGATCCCGGGTGTGAAAGGGGCCAGAGGTGAAGTCCTGGGCTGGAAAGCCTCACGATTCAGCCCCGCAGCCCCAGGCCCTGAGTGTGGAGGAGGGCGGAGCGGGTCGGCGAAGGGCGCGGCTGCCGTTTTCCTGATGGGCTGGAGGGGCAGTGGCGCTTTCCGGACGAAGAGGACCGGAAGGGTCCCCGAGACCTCCGCTGGGAGCCACGCACCCACCCAAGGATACGGCTCCAGGAGGCGACGGAGGAGGGCGGCTGCTTGCCCTGGCCCGAGCTGTGCGTCCCCCGCCTTGGCCACAGCAGTGGACATTCCCAGAAGAACAAGCGCCCGAGAGCACTGAGAAATTTTCCCCCGAGAAAACTTGACCCTCGTCCTGGCAGCAGGACACCTCGGGAAGAAAGCCACCCAGCGGCCACCTGGGCGAGACCGGCTGCCCGAGCAGGCGCGCGGGGCCTCTGGCCGCTGGCCCCGGGCTGCCAGCCCCCACCCGGACTCCCAGCCGTGCCAGGAGAGCAGCGTGGAGACGCACGCCGGGGCCCTCGGCAGGCTCTTGGGGCTCCCGGAGGCGGCGGCTAGCGTCTACGGCCATACCACCCTGAACGCGCCCGATCTCGTCTGATCTCGGAAGCTAAGCAGGGTCGGGCCTGGTTAGTACTTGGATGGGAGACCGCCTGGGAATACCGGGTGCTGTAGGCTTTTGCTCCTCCCTCCCTCGCTGCTCCTTTTGTCTTCGGGGACTTCGCCACCACCCCCCCCACCACCACCACCACCCCCAGCACCACCACCACCACCACCACCACAACGACCCACCGTGACCACGACCCCGACCCCGTCCGGGCCACCCGCCAGACCCACGCACACCGAATCCTCACAGCTACGTCCCCGAATCCTCTCCCCTCCCCACACTCTCCTGGGGCGCGCGCCCGCGACACGGGTCACCAGCGAGGTTGGTCCCAGGCCACGTTGGGGACCGCTCCCCAACTGCCCTCCAGGCGGGCGGGGAGGGACGTGCGGAAGCCATGAGAAAGTGGGTCCTGCACCCCAGCGGGCCCCACAGCGGGACGCGCCACACCTGGGCTCGCCACAAGGTGGTGCACTGGGTCCAGGGCAAGACGCCAGGGGACAGAGAAGCAGGGAGCCTCAGTCGGGTGCTGCTCCACGTCGCGCTCCGTCGCTCAACCCAAGACAGGGCAGCCAGCGCGCGACCTCTACGTGGGATCCCGCCTCCCACGGCAGAGCCTGCGGTCACAGGGACAGAGGGCGCAGGCCGCCAGAGCTCCGGATGCCAGCGGCAGCTCCCCGTCCCGCTCAAAGGGAGGGAGGGCCGCCGCTGGCGCCCAGTCGCCTGTGCCACCCTCCGGGTCTCAAAGCACTCCTCAGTCAGCTCAAGGACCGGGGCCACCTGGCCTTCGGGGTCACATGGGCTTGGGCACGACGGAAGGGACCGCTTGCCCCCGTGGAACAGACATTCTCCCCGTGGACAACCTCAGGTGCCGGGACCCTCTGCTCCGCCTTGGAAAACCCACCTTCTGCAATGTATGCCCAACGCAATCAGGCCGAGCAGATTGACCCCCTCGGCCCGGCCCCAGTGTGTGATGGGGCTCTGTGCGTGAGGGCTTGCTCTTCCCCACCTACACCAGGCACGGCATCTAACACACACACACACACACACACACACCACGCAGAGACACCCAGACCACGCACGCACGCACGGGGACGCACCCTCCTCTCCCCCACCCCACACACGAGCAGCCGAAGGACAAGAGGGTATGGCTGGGGCCTGAGCGGGAACAAGCGAAGCCTTGGTTTGCGGCCCCTCGGCCAACTGCATCAGGATTTTTGTCTGGGCTCGGAGGCCAGAGGATCTCTGCCATTTGCTAGCAGGGCCAGGGATGGCAGGAGGGTGGGTACGGGGCTCAGCCAGGGCCAGTTCTGCTGGCACGATCCTGTAGCACGTGGCCGCGTAGCACGGGGCCGGGTCTGAAGGAGGCCAAGCAGGGGCACAAGACCCAGCAGCGGCACAGGGAAGAGGCCCAGGGCACCCAGGAGCAGACGAGACCCGGGAGTCGTGCGTGCTTGGCGTGGCCGCGGGCCCCGTGACGCCCGAGGACTCGAGTGCTCAGCCCCGTGTAGTGGCCGCGAAGGCCTGCCTGGGAGAAACGCCCCGGGAGGCCGGCAGGAACCCGGGATCGGAAGGGATGTGGAGGGGCCCCGGGTCGGAGGAGATGGCTTTGGCTGTGTTTGGTTTTGTTTCTTCTTCCCAAGATCCCGGGTGTGAAAGGGGCCAGAGGTGAAGTCCTGGGCTGGAAAGCCTCACGATTCAGCCCCGCAGCCCCAGGCCCTGAGTGTGGAGGAGGGCGGAGCGGGTCGGCGAAGGGCGCGGCTGCCGTTTTCCTGATGGGCTGGAGGGGCAGTGGCGCTTTCCGGACGAAGAGGACCGGAAGGGTCCCCGAGACCTCCGCTGGGAGCCACGCACCCACCCAAGGATACGGCTCCAGGAGGCGACGGAGGAGGGCGGCTGCTTGCCCTGGCCCGAGCTGTGCGTCCCCCGCCTTGGCCACAGCAGTGGACATTCCCAGAAGAACAAGCGCCCGAGAGCACTGAGAAATTTTCCCCCGAGAAAACTTGACCCTCGTCCTGGCAGCAGGACACCTCGGGAAGAAAGCCACCCAGCGGCCACCTGGGCGAGACCGGCTGCCCGAGCAGGCGCGCGGGGCCTCTGGCCGCTGGCCCCGGGCTGCCAGCCCCCACCCGGACTCCCAGCCGTGCCAGGAGAGCAGCGTGGAGACGCACGCCGGGGCCCTCGGCAGGCTCTTGGGGCTCCCGGAGGCGGCGGCTAGCGTCTACGGCCATACCACCCTGAACGCGCCCGATCTCGTCTGATCTCGGAAGCTAAGCAGGGTCGGGCCTGGTTAGTACTTGGATGGGAGACCGCCTGGGAATACCGGGTGCTGTAGGCTTTTGCTCCTCCCTCCCTCGCTGCTCCTTTTGTCTTCGGGGACTTCGCCACCACCCCCCCCACCACCACCACCACCCCCAGCACCACCACCACCACCACCACCACAACGACCCACCGTGACCACGACCCCGACCCCGTCCGGGCCACCCGCCAGACCCACGCACACCGAATCCTCACAGCTACGTCCCCGAATCCTCTCCCCTCCCCACACTCTCCTGGGGCGCGCGCCCGCGACACGGGTCACCAGCGAGGTTGGTCCCAGGCCACGTTGGGGACCGCTCCCCAACTGCCCTCCAGGCGGGCGGGGAGGGACGTGCGGAAGCCATGAGAAAGTGGGTCCTGCACCCCAGCGGGCCCCACAGCGGGACGCGCCACACCTGGGCTCGCCACAAGGTGGTGCACTGGGTCCAGGGCAAGACGCCAGGGGACAGAGAAGCAGGGAGCCTCAGTCGGGTGCTGCTCCACGTCGCGCTCCGTCGCTCCACCCAAGACAGGGCAGCCAGCGCGCGACCTCTACGTGGGATCCCGCCTCCCACGGCAGAGCCTGCGGTCACAGGGACAGAGGGCGCAGGCCGCCAGAGCTCCGGATGCCAGCGGCAGCTCCCCGTCCCGCTCAAAGGGAGGGAGGGCCGCCGCTGGCGCCCAGTCGCCTGTGCCACCCTCCGGGTCTCAAAGCACTCCTCAGTCAGCTCAAGGACCGGGGCCACCTGGCCTTCGGGGTCACATGGGCTTGGGCACGACGGAAGGGACCGCTTGCCCCCGTGGAACAGACATTCTCCCCGTGGACAACCTCAGGTGCCGGGACCCTCTGCTCCGCCTTGGAAAACCCACCTTCTGCAATGTATGCCCAACGCAATCAGGCCGAGCAGATTGACCCCCTCGGCCCGGCCCCAGTGTGTGATGGGGCTCTGTGCGTGAGGGCTTGCTCTTCCCCACCTACACCAGGCACGGCATCTAACACACACACACACACACACACACACCACGCAGAGACACCCAGACCACGCACGCACGCACGGGGACGCACCCTCCTCTCCCCCACCCCACACACGAGCAGCCGAAGGACAAGAGGGTATGGCTGGGGCCTGAGCGGGAACAAGCGAAGCCTTGGTTTGCGGCCCCTCGGCCAACTGCATCAGGATTTTTGTCTGGGCTCGGAGGCCAGAGGATCTCTGCCATTTGCTAGCAGGGCCAGGGATGGCAGGAGGGTGGGTACGGGGCTCAGCCAGGGCCAGTTCTGCTGGCACGATCCTGTAGCACGTGGCCGCGTAGCACGGGGCCGGGTCTGAAGGAGGCCAAGCAGGGGCACAAGACCCAGCAGCGGCACAGGGAAGAGGCCCAGGGCACCCAGGAGCAGACGAGACCCGGGAGTCGTGCGTGCTTGGCGTGGCCGCGGGCCCCGTGACGCCCGAGGACTCGAGTGCTCAGCCCCGTGTAGTGGCCGCGAAGGCCTGCCTGGGAGAAACGCCCCGGGAGGCCGGCAGGAACCCGGGATCGGAAGGGATGTGGAGGGGCCCCGGGTCGGAGGAGATGGCTTTGGCTGTGTTTGGTTTTGTTTCTTCTTCCCAAGATCCCGGGTGTGAAAGGGGCCAGAGGTGAAGTCCTGGGCTGGAAAGCCTCACGATTCAGCCCCGCAGCCCCAGGCCCTGAGTGTGGAGGAGGGCGGAGCGGGTCGGCGAAGGGCGCGGCTGCCGTTTTCCTGATGGGCTGGAGGGGCAGTGGCGCTTTCCGGACGAAGAGGACCGGAAGGGTCCCCGAGACCTCCGCTGGGAGCCACGCACCCACCCAAGGATACGGCTCCAGGAGGCGACGGAGGAGGGCGGCTGCTTGCCCTGGCCCGAGCTGTGCGTCCCCCGCCTTGGCCACAGCAGTGGACATTCCCAGAAGAACAAGCGCCCGAGAGCACTGAGAAATTTTCCCCCGAGAAAACTTGACCCTCGTCCTGGCAGCAGGACACCTCGGGAAGAAAGCCACCCAGCGGCCACCTGGGCGAGACCGGCTGCCCGAGCAGGCGCGCGGGGCCTCTGGCCGCTGGCCCCGGGCTGCCAGCCCCCACCCGGACTCCCAGCCGTGCCAGGAGAGCAGCGTGGAGACGCACGCCGGGGCCCTCGGCAGGCTCTTGGGGCTCCCGGAGGCGGCGGCTAGCGTCTACGGCCATACCACCCTGAACGCGCCCGATCTCGTCTGATCTCGGAAGCTAAGCAGGGTCGGGCCTGGTTAGTACTTGGATGGGAGACCGCCTGGGAATACCGGGTGCTGTAGGCTTTTGCTCCTCCCTCCCTCGCTGCTCCTTTTGTCTTCGGGGACTTCGCCACCACCCCCCCCACCACCACCACCACCCCCAGCACCACCACCACCACCACCACCACAACGACCCACCGTGACCACGACCCCGACCCCGTCCGGGCCACCCGCCAGACCCACGCACACCGAATCCTCACAGCTACGTCCCCGAATCCTCTCCCCTCCCCACACTCTCCTGGGGCGCGCGCCCGCGACACGGGTCACCAGCGAGGTTGGTCCCAGGCCACGTTGGGGACCGCTCCCCAACTGCCCTCCAGGCGGGCGGGGAGGGACGTGCGGAAGCCATGAGAAAGTGGGTCCTGCACCCCAGCGGGCCCCACAGCGGGACGCGCCACACCTGGGCTCGCCACAAGGTGGTGCACTGGGTCCAGGGCAAGACGCCAGGGGACAGAGAAGCAGGGAGCCTCAGTCGGGTGCTGCTCCACGTCGCGCTCCGTCGCTCAACCCAAGACAGGGCAGCCAGCGCGCGACCTCTACGTGGGATCCCGCCTCCCACGGCAGAGCCTGCGGTCACAGGGACAGAGGGCGCAGGCCGCCAGAGCTCCGGATGCCAGCGGCAGCTCCCCGTCCCGCTCAAAGGGAGGGAGGGCCGCCGCTGGCGCCCAGTCGCCTGTGCCACCCTCCGGGTCTCAAAGCACTCCTCAGTCAGCTCAAGGACCGGGGCCACCTGGCCTTCGGGGTCACATGGGCTTGGGCACGACGGAAGGGACCGCTTGCCCCCGTGGAACAGACATTCTCCCCGTGGACAACCTCAGGTGCCGGGACCCTCTGCTCCGCCTTGGAAAACCCACCTTCTGCAATGTATGCCCAACGCAATCAGGCCGAGCAGATTGACCCCCTCGGCCCGGCCCCAGTGTGTGATGGGGCTCTGTGCGTGAGGGCTTGCTCTTCCCCACCTACACCAGGCACGGCATCTAACACACACACACACACACACACACACCACGCAGAGACACCCAGACCACGCACGCACGCACGGGGACGCACCCTCCTCTCCCCCACCCCACACACGAGCAGCCGAAGGACAAGAGGGTATGGCTGGGGCCTGAGCGGGAACAAGCGAAGCCTTGGTTTGCGGCCCCTCGGCCAACTGCATCAGGATTTTTGTCTGGGCTCGGAGGCCAGAGGATCTCTGCCATTTGCTAGCAGGGCCAGGGATGGCAGGAGGGTGGGTACGGGGCTCAGCCAGGGCCAGTTCTGCTGGCACGATCCTGTAGCACGTGGCCGCGTAGCACGGGGCCGGGTCTGAAGGAGGCCAAGCAGGGGCACAAGACCCAGCAGCGGCACAGGGAAGAGGCCCAGGGCACCCAGGAGCAGACGAGACCCGGGAGTCGTGCGTGCTTGGCGTGGCCGCGGGCCCCGTGACGCCCGAGGACTCGAGTGCTCAGCCCCGTGTAGTGGCCGCGAAGGCCTGCCTGGGAGAAACGCCCCGGGAGGCCGGCAGGAACCCGGGATCGGAAGGGATGTGGAGGGGCCCCGGGTCGGAGGAGATGGCTTTGGCTGTGTTTGGTTTTGTTTCTTCTTCCCAAGATCCCGGGTGTGAAAGGGGCCAGAGGTGAAGTCCTGGGCTGGAAAGCCTCACGATTCAGCCCCGCAGCCCCAGGCCCTGAGTGTGGAGGAGGGCGGAGCGGGTCGGCGAAGGGCGCGGCTGCCGTTTTCCTGATGGGCTGGAGGGGCAGTGGCGCTTTCCGGACGAAGAGGACCGGAAGGGTCCCCGAGACCTCCGCTGGGAGCCACGCACCCACCCAAGGATACGGCTCCAGGAGGCGACGGAGGAGGGCGGCTGCTTGCCCTGGCCCGAGCTGTGCGTCCCCCGCCTTGGCCACAGCAGTGGACATTCCCAGAAGAACAAGCGCCCGAGAGCACTGAGAAATTTTCCCCCGAGAAAACTTGACCCTCGTCCTGGCAGCAGGACACCTCGGGAAGAAAGCCACCCAGCGGCCACCTGGGCGAGACCGGCTGCCCGAGCAGGCGCGCGGGGCCTCTGGCCGCTGGCCCCGGGCTGCCAGCCCCCACCCGGACTCCCAGCCGTGCCAGGAGAGCAGCGTGGAGACGCACGCCGGGGCCCTCGGCAGGCTCTTGGGGCTCCCGGAGGCGGCGGCTAGCGTCTACGGCCATACCACCCTGAACGCGCCCGATCTCGTCTGATCTCGGAAGCTAAGCAGGGTCGGGCCTGGTTAGTACTTGGATGGGAGACCGCCTGGGAATACCGGGTGCTGTAGGCTTTTGCTCCTCCCTCCCTCGCTGCTCCTTTTGTCTTCGGGGACTTCGCCACCACCCCCCCCACCACCACCACCACCCCCAGCACCACCACCACCACCACCACCACAACGACCCACCGTGACCACGACCCCGACCCCGTCCGGGCCACCCGCCAGACCCACGCACACCGAATCCTCACAGCTACGTCCCCGAATCCTCTCCCCTCCCCACACTCTCCTGGGGCGCGCGCCCGCGACACGGGTCACCAGCGAGGTTGGTCCCAGGCCACGTTGGGGACCGCTCCCCAACTGCCCTCCAGGCGGGCGGGGAGGGACGTGCGGAAGCCATGAGAAAGTGGGTCCTGCACCCCAGCGGGCCCCACAGCGGGACGCGCCACACCTGGGCTCGCCACAAGGTGGTGCACTGGGTCCAGGGCAAGACGCCAGGGGACAGAGAAGCAGGGAGCCTCAGTCGGGTGCTGCTCCACGTCGCGCTCCGTCGCTCAACCCAAGACAGGGCAGCCAGCGCGCGACCTCTACGTGGGATCCCGCCTCCCACGGCAGAGCCTGCGGTCACAGGGACAGAGGGCGCAGGCCGCCAGAGCTCCGGATGCCAGCGGCAGCTCCCCGTCCCGCTCAAAGGGAGGGAGGGCCGCCGCTGGCGCCCAGTCGCCTGTGCCACCCTCCGGGTCTCAAAGCACTCCTCAGTCAGCTCAAGGACCGGGGCCACCTGGCCTTCGGGGTCACATGGGCTTGGGCACGACGGAAGGGACCGCTTGCCCCCGTGGAACAGACATTCTCCCCGTGGACAACCTCAGGTGCCGGGACCCTCTGCTCCGCCTTGGAAAACCCACCTTCTGCAATGTATGCCCAACGCAATCAGGCCGAGCAGATTGACCCCCTCGGCCCGGCCCCAGTGTGTGATGGGGCTCTGTGCGTGAGGGCTTGCTCTTCCCCACCTACACCAGGCACGGCATCTAACACACACACACACACACACACACACCACGCAGAGACACCCAGACCACGCACGCACGCACGGGGACGCACCCTCCTCTCCCCCACCCCACACACGAGCAGCCGAAGGACAAGAGGGTATGGCTGGGGCCTGAGCGGGAACAAGCGAAGCCTTGGTTTGCGGCCCCTCGGCCAACTGCATCAGGATTTTTGTCTGGGCTCGGAGGCCAGAGGATCTCTGCCATTTGCTAGCAGGGCCAGGGATGGCAGGAGGGTGGGTACGGGGCTCAGCCAGGGCCAGTTCTGCTGGCACGATCCTGTAGCACGTGGCCGCGTAGCACGGGGCCGGGTCTGAAGGAGGCCAAGCAGGGGCACAAGACCCAGCAGCGGCACAGGGAAGAGGCCCAGGGCACCCAGGAGCAGACGAGACCCGGGAGTCGTGCGTGCTTGGCGTGGCCGCGGGCCCCGTGACGCCCGAGGACTCGAGTGCTCAGCCCCGTGTAGTGGCCGCGAAGGCCTGCCTGGGAGAAACGCCCCGGGAGGCCGGCAGGAACCCGGGATCGGAAGGGATGTGGAGGGGCCCCGGGTCGGAGGAGATGGCTTTGGCTGTGTTTGGTTTTGTTTCTTCTTCCCAAGATCCCGGGTGTGAAAGGGGCCAGAGGTGAAGTCCTGGGCTGGAAAGCCTCACGATTCAGCCCCGCAGCCCCAGGCCCTGAGTGTGGAGGAGGGCGGAGCGGGTCGGCGAAGGGCGCGGCTGCCGTTTTCCTGATGGGCTGGAGGGGCAGTGTCGCTTTCCGGACGAAGAGGACCGGAAGGGTCCCCGAGACCTCCGCTGGGAGCCACGCACCCACCCAAGGATACGGCTCCAGGAGGCGACGGAGGAGGGCGGCTGCTTGCCCTGGCCCGAGCTGTGCGTCCCCCGCCTTGGCCACAGCAGTGGACATTCCCAGAAGAACAAGCGCCCGAGAGCACTGAGAAATTTTCCCCCGAGAAAACTTGACCCTCGTCCTGGCAGCAGGACACCTCGGGAAGAAAGCCACCCAGCGGCCACCTGGGCGAGACCGGCTGCCCGAGCAGGCGCGCGGGGCCTCTGGCCGCTGGCCCCGGGCTGCCAGCCCCCACCCGGACTCCCAGCCGTGCCAGGAGAGCAGCGTGGAGACGCACGCCGGGGCCCTCGGCAGGCTCTTGGGGCTCCCGGAGGCGGCGGCTAGCGTCTACGGCCATACCACCCTGAACGCGCCCGATCTCGTCTGATCTCGGAAGCTAAGCAGGGTCGGGCCTGGTTAGTACTTGGATGGGAGACCGCCTGGGAATACCGGGTGCTGTAGGCTTTTGCTCCTCCCTCCCTCGCTGCTCCTTTTGTCTTCGGGGACTTCGCCACCACCCCCCCCACCACCACCACCACCCCCAGCACCACCACCACCACCACCACCACAACGACCCACCGTGACCACGACCCCGACCCCGTCCGGGCCACCCGCCAGACCCACGCACACCGAATCCTCACAGCTACGTCCCCGAATCCTCTCCCCTCCCCACACTCTCCTGGGGCGCGCGCCCGCGACACGGGTCACCAGCGAGGTTGGTCCCAGGCCACGTTGGGGACCGCTCCCCAACTGCCCTCCAGGCGGGCGGGGAGGGACGTGCGGAAGCCATGAGAAAGTGGGTCCTGCACCCCAGCGGGCCCCACAGCGGGACGCGCCACACCTGGGCTCGCCACAAGGTGGTGCACTGGGTCCAGGGCAAGACGCCAGGGGACAGAGAAGCAGGGAGCCTCAGTCGGGTGCTGCTCCACGTCGCGCTCCGTCGCTCAACCCAAGACAGGGCAGCCAGCGCGCGACCTCTACGTGGGATCCCGCCTCCCACGGCAGAGCCTGCGGTCACAGGGACAGAGGGCGCAGGCCGCCAGAGCTCCGGATGCCAGCGGCAGCTCCCCGTCCCGCTCAAAGGGAGGGAGGGCCGCCGCTGGCGCCCAGTCGCCTGTGCCACCCTCCGGGTCTCAAAGCACTCCTCAGTCAGCTCAAGGACCGGGGCCACCTGGCCTTCGGGGTCACATGGGCTTGGGCACGACGGAAGGGACCGCTTGCCCCCGTGGAACAGACATTCTCCCCGTGGACAACCTCAGGTGCCGGGACCCTCTGCTCCGCCTTGGAAAACCCACCTTCTGCAATGTATGCCCAACGCAATCAGGCCGAGCAGATTGACCCCCTCGGCCCGGCCCCAGTGTGTGATGGGGCTCTGTGCGTGAGGGCTTGCTCTTCCCCAACTACACCAGGCACGGCATCTAACACACACACACACACACACACACACACACCACGCAGAGACACCCAGACCACGCACGCACGCACGGGGACGCACCCTCCTCTCCCCCACCCCACACACGAGCAGCCGAAGGACAAGAGGGTATGGCTGGGGCCTGAGCGGGAACAAGCGAAGCCTTGGTTTGCGGCCCCTCGGCCAACTGCATCAGGATTTTTGTCTGGGCTCGGAGGCCAGAGGATCTCTGCCATTTGCTAGCAGGGCCAGGGATGGCAGGAGGGTGGGTACGGGGCTCAGCCAGGGCCAGTTCTGCTGGCACGATCCTGTAGCACGTGGCCGCGTAGCACGGGGCCGGGTCTGAAGGAGGCCAAGCAGGGGCACAAGACCCAGCAGCGGCACAGGGAAGAGGCCCAGGGCACCCAGGAGCAGACGAGACCCGGGAGTCGTGCGTGCTTGGCGTGGCCGCGGGCCCCGTGACGCCCGAGGACTCGAGTGCTCAGCCCCGTGTAGTGGCCGCGAAGGCCTGCCTGGGAGAAACGCCCCGGGAGGCCGGCAGGAACCCGGGATCGGAAGGGATGTGGAGGGGCCCCGGGTCGGAGGAGATGGCTTTGGCTGTGTTTGGTTTTGTTTCTTCTTCCCAAGATCCCGGGTGTGAAAGGGGCCAGAGGTGAAGTCCTGGGCTGGAAAGCCTCACGATTCAGCCCCGCAGCCCCAGGCCCTGAGTGTGGAGGAGGGCGGAGCGGGTCGGCGAAGGGCGCGGCTGCCGTTTTCCTGATGGGCTGGAGGGGCAGTGGCGCTTTCCGGACGAAGAGGACCGGAAGGGTCCCCGAGACCTCCGCTGGGAGCCACGCACCCACCCAAGGATACGGCTCCAGGAGGCGACGGAGGAGGGCGGCTGCTTGCCCTGGCCCGAGCTGTGCGTCCCCCGCCTTGGCCACAGCAGTGGACATTCCCAGAAGAACAAGCGCCCGAGAGCACTGAGAAATTTTCCCCCGAGAAAACTTGACCCTCGTCCTGGCAGCAGGACACCTCGGGAAGAAAGCCACCCAGCGGCCACCTGGGCGAGACCGGCTGCCCGAGCAGGCGCGCGGGGCCTCTGGCCGCTGGCCCCGGGCTGCCAGCCCCCACCCGGACTCCCAGCCGTGCCAGGAGAGCAGCGTGGAGACGCACGCCGGGGCCCTCGGCAGGCTCTTGGGGCTCCCGGAGGCGGCGGCTAGCGTCTACGGCCATACCACCCTGAACGCGCCCGATCTCGTCTGATCTCGGAAGCTAAGCAGGGTCGGGCCTGGTTAGTACTTGGATGGGAGACCGCCTGGGAATACCGGGTGCTGTAGGCTTTTGCTCCTCCCTCCCTCGCTGCTCCTTTTGTCTTCGGGGACTTCGCCACCACCCCCCCCACCACCACCACCACCCCCAGCACCACCACCACCACCACCACCACAACGACCCACCGTGACCACGACCCCGACCCCGTCCGGGCCACCCGCCAGACCCACGCACACCGAATCCTCACAGCTACGTCCCCGAATCCTCTCCCCTCCCCACACTCTCCTGGGGCGCGCGCCCGCGACACGGGTCACCAGCGAGGTTGGTCCCAGGCCACGTTGGGGACCGCTCCCCAACTGCCCTCCAGGCGGGCGGGGAGGGACGTGCGGAAGCCATGAGAAAGTGGGTCCTGCACCCCAGCGGGCCCCACAGCGGGACGCGCCACACCTGGGCTCGCCACAAGGTGGTGCACTGGGTCCAGGGCAAGACGCCAGGGGACAGAGAAGCAGGGAGCCTCAGTCGGGTGCTGCTCCACGTCGCGCTCCGTCGCTCAACCCAAGACAGGGCAGCCAGCGCGCGACCTCTACGTGGGATCCCGCCTCCCACGGCAGAGCCTGCGGTCACAGGGACAGAGGGCGCAGGCCGCCAGAGCTCCGGATGCCAGCGGCAGCTCCCCGTCCCGCTCAAAGGGAGGGAGGGCCGCCGCTGGCGCCCAGTCGCCTGTGCCACCCTCCGGGTCTCAAAGCACTCCTCAGTCAGCTCAAGGACCGGGGCCACCTGGCCTTCGGGGTCACATGGGCTTGGGCACGACGGAAGGGACCGCTTGCCCCCGTGGAACAGACATTCTCCCCGTGGACAACCTCAGGTGCCGGGACCCTCTGCTCCGCCTTGGAAAACCCACCTTCTGCAATGTATGCCCAACGCAATCAGGCCGAGCAGATTGACCCCCTCGGCCCGGCCCCAGTGTGTGATGGGGCTCTGTGCGTGAGGGCTTGCTCTTCCCCACCTACACCAGGCACGGCATCTAACACACACACACACACACACACACACACCACGCAGAGACACCCAGACCACGCACGCACGCACGGGGACGCACCCTCCTCTCCCCCACCCCACACACGAGCAGCCGAAGGACAAGAGGGTATGGCTGGGGCCTGAGCGGGAACAAGCGAAGCCTTGGTTTGCGGCCCCTCGGCCAACTGCATCAGGATTTTTGTCTGGGCTCGGAGGCCAGAGGATCTCTGCCATTTGCTAGCAGGGCCAGGGATGGCAGGAGGGTGGGTACGGGGCTCAGCCAGGGCCAGTTCTGCTGGCACGATCCTGTAGCACGTGGCCGCGTAGCACGGGGCCGGGTCTGAAGGAGGCCAAGCAGGGGCACAAGACCCAGCAGCGGCACAGGGAAGAGGCCCAGGGCACCCAGGAGCAGACGAGACCCGGGAGTCGTGCGTGCTTGGCGTGGCCGCGGGCCCCGTGACGCCCGAGGACTCGAGTGCTCAGCCCCGTGTAGTGGCCGCGAAGGCCTGCCTGGGAGAAACGCCCCGGGAGGCCGGCAGGAACCCGGGATCGGAAGGGATGTGGAGGGGCCCCGGGTCGGAGGAGATGGCTTTGGCTGTGTTTGGTTTTGTTTCTTCTTCCCAAGATCCCGGGTGTGAAAGGGGCCAGAGGTGAAGTCCTGGGCTGGAAAGCCTCACGATTCAGCCCCGCAGCCCCAGGCCCTGAGTGTGGAGGAGGGCGGAGCGGGTCGGCGAAGGGCGCGGCTGCCGTTTTCCTGATGGGCTGGAGGGGCAGTGGCGCTTTCCGGACGAAGAGGACCGGAAGGGTCCCCGAGACCTCCGCTGGGAGCCACGCACCCACCCAAGGATACGGCTCCAGGAGGCGACGGAGGAGGGCGGCTGCTTGCCCTGGCCCGAGCTGTGCGTCCCCCGCCTTGGCCACAGCAGTGGACATTCCCAGAAGAACAAGCGCCCGAGAGCACTGAGAAATTTTCCCCCGAGAAAACTTGACCCTCGTCCTGGCAGCAGGACACCTCGGGAAGAAAGCCACCCAGCGGCCACCTGGGCGAGACCGGCTGCCCGAGCAGGCGCGCGGGGCCTCTGGCCGCTGGCCCCGGGCTGCCAGCCCCCACCCGGACTCCCAGCCGTGCCAGGAGAGCAGCGTGGAGACGCACGCCGGGGCCCTCGGCAGGCTCTTGGGGCTCCCGGAGGCGGCGGCTAGCGTCTACGGCCATACCACCCTGAACGCGCCCGATCTCGTCTGATCTCGGAAGCTAAGCAGGGTCGGGCCTGGTTAGTACTTGGATGGGAGACCGCCTGGGAATACCGGGTGCTGTAGGCTTTTGCTCCTCCCTCCCTCGCTGCTCCTTTTGTCTTCGGGGACTTCGCCACCACCCCCCCCACCACCACCACCACCCCCAGCACCACCACCACCACCACCACCACAACGACCCACCGTGACCACGACCCCGACCCCGTCCGGGCCACCCGCCAGACCCACGCACACCGAATCCTCACAGCTACGTCCCCGAATCCTCTCCCCTCCCCACACTCTCCTGGGGCGCGCGCCCGCGACACGGGTCACCAGCGAGGTTGGTCCCAGGCCACGTTGGGGACCGCTCCCCAACTGCCCTCCAGGCGGGCGGGGAGGGACGTGCGGAAGCCATGAGAAAGTGGGTCCTGCACCCCAGCGGGCCCCACAGCGGGACGCGCCACACCTGGGCTCGCCACAAGGTGGTGCACTGGGTCCAGGGCAAGACGCCAGGGGACAGAGAAGCAGGGAGCCTCAGTCGGGTGCTGCTCCACGTCGCGCTCCGTCGCTCAACCCAAGACAGGGCAGCCAGCGCGCGACCTCTACGTGGGATCCCGCCTCCCACGGCAGAGCCTGCGGTCACAGGGACAGAGGGCGCAGGCCGCCAGAGCTCCGGATGCCAGCGGCAGCTCCCCGTCCCGCTCAAAGGGAGGGAGGGCCGCCGCTGGCGCCCAGTCGCCTGTGCCACCCTCCGGGTCTCAAAGCACTCCTCAGTCAGCTCAAGGACCGGGGCCACCTGGCCTTCGGGGTCACATGGGCTTGGGCACGACGGAAGGGACCGCTTGCCCCCGTGGAACAGACATTCTCCCCGTGGACAACCTCAGGTGCCGGGACCCTCTGCTCCGCCTTGGAAAACCCACCTTCTGCAATGTATGCCCAACGCAATCAGGCCGAGCAGATTGACCCCCTCGGCCCGGCCCCAGTGTGTGATGGGGCTCTGTGCGTGAGGGCTTGCTCTTCCCCACCTACACCAGGCACGGCATCTAACACACACACACACACACACACACACACACCACGCAGAGACACCCAGACCACGCACGCACGCACGGGGACGCACCCTCCTCTCCCCCACCCCACACACGAGCAGCCGAAGGACAAGAGGGTATGGCTGGGGCCTGAGCGGGAACAAGCGAAGCCTTGGTTTGCGGCCCCTCGGCCAACTGCATCAGGATTTTTGTCTGGGCTCGGAGGCCAGAGGATCTCTGCCATTTGCTAGCAGGGCCAGGGATGGCAGGAGGGTGGGTACGGGGCTCAGCCAGGGCCAGTTCTGCTGGCACGATCCTGTAGCACGTGGCCGCGTAGCACGGGGCCGGGTCTGAAGGAGGCCAAGCAGGGGCACAAGACCCAGCAGCGGCACAGGGAAGAGGCCCAGGGCACCCAGGAGCAGACGAGACCCGGGAGTCGTGCGTGCTTGGCGTGGCCGCGGGCCCCGTGACGCCCGAGGACTCGAGTGCTCAGCCCCGTGTAGTGGCCGCGAAGGCCTGCCTGGGAGAAACGCCCCGGGAGGCCGGCAGGAACCCGGGATCGGAAGGGATGTGGAGGGGCCCCGGGTCGGAGGAGATGGCTTTGGCTGTGTTTGGTTTTGTTTCTTCTTCCCAAGATCCCGGGTGTGAAAGGGGCCAGAGGTGAAGTCCTGGGCTGGAAAGCCTCACGATTCAGCCCCGCAGCCCCAGGCCCTGAGTGTGGAGGAGGGCGGAGCGGGTCGGCGAAGGGCGCGGCTGCCGTTTTCCTGATGGGCTGGAGGGGCAGTGGCGCTTTCCGGACGAAGAGGACCGGAAGGGTCCCCGAGACCTCCGCTGGGAGCCACGCACCCACCCAAGGATACGGCTCCAGGAGGCGACGGAGGAGGGCGGCTGCTTGCCCTGGCCCGAGCTGTGCGTCCCCCGCCTTGGCCACAGCAGTGGACATTCCCAGAAGAACAAGCGCCCGAGAGCACTGAGAAATTTTCCCCCGAGAAAACTTGACCCTCGTCCTGGCAGCAGGACACCTCGGGAAGAAAGCCACCCAGCGGCCACCTGGGCGAGACCGGCTGCCCGAGCAGGCGCGCGGGGCCTCTGGCCGCTGGCCCCGGGCTGCCAGCCCCCACCCGGACTCCCAGCCGTGCCAGGAGAGCAGCGTGGAGACGCACGCCGGGGCCCTCGGCAGGCTCTTGGGGCTCCCGGAGGCGGCGGCTAGCGTCTACGGCCATACCACCCTGAACGCGCCCGATCTCGTCTGATCTCGGAAGCTAAGCAGGGTCGGGCCTGGTTAGTACTTGGATGGGAGACCGCCTGGGAATACCGGGTGCTGTAGGCTTTTGCTCCTCCCTCCCTCGCTGCTCCTTTTGTCTTCGGGGACTTCGCCACCACCCCCCCCACCACCACCACCACCCCCAGCACCACCACCACCACCACCACCACAACGACCCACCGTGACCACGACCCCGACCCCGTCCGGGCCACCCGCCAGACCCACGCACACCGAATCCTCACAGCTACGTCCCCGAATCCTCTCCCCTCCCCACACTCTCCTGGGGCGCGCGCCCGCGACACGGGTCACCAGCGAGGTTGGTCCCAGGCCACGTTGGGGACCGCTCCCCAACTGCCCTCCAGGCGGGCGGGGAGGGACGTGCGGAAGCCATGAGAAAGTGGGTCCTGCACCCCAGCGGGCCCCACAGCGGGACGCGCCACACCTGGGCTCGCCACAAGGTGGTGCACTGGGTCCAGGGCAAGACGCCAGGGGACAGAGAAGCAGGGAGCCTCAGTCGGGTGCTGCTCCACGTCGCGCTCCGTCGCTCAACCCAAGACAGGGCAGCCAGCGCGCGACCTCTACGTGGGATCCCGCCTCCCACGGCAGAGCCTGCGGTCACAGGGACAGAGGGCGCAGGCCGCCAGAGCTCCGGATGCCAGCGGCAGCTCCCCGTCCCGCTCAAAGGGAGGGAGGGCCGCCGCTGGCGCCCAGTCGCCTGTGCCACCCTCCGGGTCTCAAAGCACTCCTCAGTCAGCTCAAGGACCGGGGCCACCTGGCCTTCGGGGTCACATGGGCTTGGGCACGACGGAAGGGACCGCTTGCCCCCGTGGAACAGACATTCTCCCCGTGGACAACCTCAGGTGCCGGGACCCTCTGCTCCGCCTTGGAAAACCCACCTTCTGCAATGTATGCCCAACGCAATCAGGCCGAGCAGATTGACCCCCTCGGCCCGGCCCCAGTGTGTGATGGGGCTCTGTGCGTGAGGGCTTGCTCTTCCCCACCTACACCAGGCACGGCATCTAACACACACACACACACACACACACACACACACCACGCAGAGACACCCAGACCACGCACGCACGCACGGGGACGCACCCTCCTCTCCCCCACCCCACACACGAGCAGCCGAAGGACAAGAGGGTATGGCTGGGGCCTGAGCGGGAACAAGCGAAGCCTTGGTTTGCGGCCCCTCGGCCAACTGCATCAGGATTTTTGTCTGGGCTCGGAGGCCAGAGGATCTCTGCCATTTGCTAGCAGGGCCAGGGATGGCAGGAGGGTGGGTACGGGGCTCAGCCAGGGCCAGTTCTGCTGGCACGATCCTGTAGCACGTGGCCGCGTAGCACGGGGCCGGGTCTGAAGGAGGCCAAGCAGGGGCACAAGACCCAGCAGCGGCACAGGGAAGAGGCCCAGGGCACCCAGGAGCAGACGAGACCCGGGAGTCGTGCGTGCTTGGCGTGGCCGCGGGCCCCGTGACGCCCGAGGACTCGAGTGCTCAGCCCCGTGTAGTGGCCGCGAAGGCCTGCCTGGGAGAAACGCCCCGGGAGGCCGGCAGGAACCCGGGATCGGAAGGGATGTGGAGGGGCCCCGGGTCGGAGGAGATGGCTTTGGCTGTGTTTGGTTTTGTTTCTTCTTCCCAAGATCCCGGGTGTGAAAGGGGCCAGAGGTGAAGTCCTGGGCTGGAAAGCCTCACGATTCAGCCCCGCAGCCCCAGGCCCTGAGTGTGGAGGAGGGCGGAGCGGGTCGGCGAAGGGCGCGGCTGCCGTTTTCCTGATGGGCTGGAGGGGCAGTGGCGCTTTCCGGACGAAGAGGACCGGAAGGGTCCCCGAGACCTCCGCTGGGAGCCACGCACCCACCCAAGGATACGGCTCCAGGAGGCGACGGAGGAGGGCGGCTGCTTGCCCTGGCCCGAGCTGTGCGTCCCCCGCCTTGGCCACAGCAGTGGACATTCCCAGAAGAACAAGCGCCCGAGAGCACTGAGAAATTTTCCCCCGAGAAAACTTGACCCTCGTCCTGGCAGCAGGACACCTCGGGAAGAAAGCCACCCAGCGGCCACCTGGGCGAGACCGGCTGCCCGAGCAGGCGCGCGGGGCCTCTGGCCGCTGGCCCCGGGCTGCCAGCCCCCACCCGGACTCCCAGCCGTGCCAGGAGAGCAGCGTGGAGACGCACGCCGGGGCCCTCGGCAGGCTCTTGGGGCTCCCGGAGGCGGCGGCTAGCGTCTACGGCCATACCACCCTGAACGCGCCCGATCTCGTCTGATCTCGGAAGCTAAGCAGGGTCGGGCCTGGTTAGTACTTGGATGGGAGACCGCCTGGGAATACCGGGTGCTGTAGGCTTTTGCTCCTCCCTCCCTCGCTGCTCCTTTTGTCTTCGGGGACTTCGCCACCACCCCCCCCACCACCACCACCACCCCCAGCACCACCACCACCACCACCACCACAACGACCCACCGTGACCACGACCCCGACCCCGTCCGGGCCACCCGCCAGACCCACGCACACCGAATCCTCACAGCTACGTCCCCGAATCCTCTCCCCTCCCCACACTCTCCTGGGGCGCGCGCCCGCGACACGGGTCACCAGCGAGGTTGGTCCCAGGCCACGTTGGGGACCGCTCCCCAACTGCCCTCCAGGCGGGCGGGGAGGGACGTGCGGAAGCCATGAGAAAGTGGGTCCTGCACCCCAGCGGGCCCCACAGCGGGACGCGCCACACCTGGGCTCGCCACAAGGTGGTGCACTGGGTCCAGGGCAAGACGCCAGGGGACAGAGAAGCAGGGAGCCTCAGTCGGGTGCTGCTCCACGTCGCGCTCCGTCGCTCAACCCAAGACAGGGCAGCCAGCGCGCGACCTCTACGTGGGATCCCGCCTCCCACGGCAGAGCCTGCGGTCACAGGGACAGAGGGCGCAGGCCGCCAGAGCTCCGGATGCCAGCGGCAGCTCCCCGTCCCGCTCAAAGGGAGGGAGGGCCGCCGCTGGCGCCCAGTCGCCTGTGCCACCCTCCGGGTCTCAAAGCACTCCTCAGTCAGCTCAAGGACCGGGGCCACCTGGCCTTCGGGGTCACATGGGCTTGGGCACGACGGAAGGGACCGCTTGCCCCCGTGGAACAGACATTCTCCCCGTGGACAACCTCAGGTGCCGGGACCCTCTGCTCCGCCTTGGAAAACCCACCTTCTGCAATGTATGCCCAACGCAATCAGGCCGAGCAGATTGACCCCCTCGGCCCGGCCCCAGTGTGTGATGGGGCTCTGTGCGTGAGGGCTTGCTCTTCCCCACCTACACCAGGCACGGCATCTAACACACACACACACACACACACACACACACACCACGCAGAGACACCCAGACCACGCACGCACGCACGGGGACGCACCCTCCTCTCCCCCACCCCACACACGAGCAGCCGAAGGACAAGAGGGTATGGCTGGGGCCTGAGCGGGAACAAGCGAAGCCTTGGTTTGCGGCCCCTCGGCCAACTGCATCAGGATTTTTGTCTGGGCTCGGAGGCCAGAGGATCTCTGCCATTTGCTAGCAGGGCCAGGGATGGCAGGAGGGTGGGTACGGGGCTCAGCCAGGGCCAGTTCTGCTGGCACGATCCTGTAGCACGTGGCCGCGTAGCACGGGGCCGGGTCTGAAGGAGGCCAAGCAGGGGCACAAGACCCAGCAGCGGCACAGGGAAGAGGCCCAGGGCACCCAGGAGCAGACGAGACCCGGGAGTCGTGCGTGCTTGGCGTGGCCGCGGGCCCCGTGACGCCCGAGGACTCGAGTGCTCAGCCCCGTGTAGTGGCCGCGAAGGCCTGCCTGGGAGAAACGCCCCGGGAGGCCGGCAGGAACCCGGGATCGGAAGGGATGTGGAGGGGCCCCGGGTCGGAGGAGATGGCTTTGGCTGTGTTTGGTTTTGTTTCTTCTTCCCAAGATCCCGGGTGTGAAAGGGGCCAGAGGTGAAGTCCTGGGCTGGAAAGCCTCACGATTCAGCCCCGCAGCCCCAGGCCCTGAGTGTGGAGGAGGGCGGAGCGGGTCGGCGAAGGGCGCGGCTGCCGTTTTCCTGATGGGCTGGAGGGGCAGTGGCGCTTTCCGGACGAAGAGGACCGGAAGGGTCCCCGAGACCTCCGCTGGGAGCCACGCACCCACCCAAGGATACGGCTCCAGGAGGCGACGGAGGAGGGCGGCTGCTTGCCCTGGCCCGAGCTGTGCGTCCCCCGCCTTGGCCACAGCAGTGGACATTCCCAGAAGAACAAGCGCCCGAGAGCACTGAGAAATTTTCCCCCGAGAAAACTTGACCCTCGTCCTGGCAGCAGGACACCTCGGGAAGAAAGCCACCCAGCGGCCACCTGGGCGAGACCGGCTGCCCGAGCAGGCGCGCGGGGCCTCTGGCCGCTGGCCCCGGGCTGCCAGCCCCCACCCGGACTCCCAGCCGTGCCAGGAGAGCAGCGTGGAGACGCACGCCGGGGCCCTCGGCAGGCTCTTGGGGCTCCCGGAGGCGGCGGCTAGCGTCTACGGCCATACCACCCTGAACGCGCCCGATCTCGTCTGATCTCGGAAGCTAAGCAGGGTCGGGCCTGGTTAGTACTTGGATGGGAGACCGCCTGGGAATACCGGGTGCTGTAGGCTTTTGCTCCTCCCTCCCTCGCTGCTCCTTTTGTCTTCGGGGACTTCGCCACCACCCCCCCCACCACCACCACCACCCCCAGCACCACCACCACCACCACCACCACAACGACCCACCGTGACCACGACCCCGACCCCGTCCGGGCCACCCGCCAGACCCACGCACACCGAATCCTCACAGCTACGTCCCCGAATCCTCTCCCCTCCCCACACTCTCCTGGGGCGCGCGCCCGCGACACGGGTCACCAGCGAGGTTGGTCCCAGGCCACGTTGGGGACCGCTCCCCAACTGCCCTCCAGGCGGGCGGGGAGGGACGTGCGGAAGCCATGAGAAAGTGGGTCCTGCACCCCAGCGGGCCCCACAGCGGGACGCGCCACACCTGGGCTCGCCACAAGGTGGTGCACTGGGTCCAGGGCAAGACGCCAGGGGACAGAGAAGCAGGGAGCCTCAGTCGGGTGCTGCTCCACGTCGCGCTCCGTCGCTCAACCCAAGACAGGGCAGCCAGCGCGCGACCTCTACGTGGGATCCCGCCTCCCACGGCAGAGCCTGCGGTCACAGGGACAGAGGGCGCAGGCCGCCAGAGCTCCGGATGCCAGCGGCAGCTCCCCGTCCCGCTCAAAGGGAGGGAGGGCCGCCGCTGGCGCCCAGTCGCCTGTGCCACCCTCCGGGTCTCAAAGCACTCCTCAGTCAGCTCAAGGACCGGGGCCACCTGGCCTTCGGGGTCACATGGGCTTGGGCACGACGGAAGGGACCGCTTGCCCCCGTGGAACAGACATTCTCCCCGTGGACAACCTCAGGTGCCGGGACCCTCTGCTCCGCCTTGGAAAACCCACCTTCTGCAATGTATGCCCAACGCAATCAGGCCGAGCAGATTGACCCCCTCGGCCCGGCCCCAGTGTGTGATGGGGCTCTGTGCGTGAGGGCTTGCTCTTCCCCACCTACACCAGGCACGGCATCTAACACACACACACACACACACACACACCACGCAGAGACACCCAGACCACGCACGCACGCACGGGGACGCACCCTCCTCTCCCCCACCCCACACACGAGCAGCCGAAGGACAAGAGGGTATGGCTGGGGCCTGAGCGGGAACAAGCGAAGCCTTGGTTTGCGGCCCCTCGGCCAACTGCATCAGGATTTTTGTCTGGGCTCGGAGGCCAGAGGATCTCTGCCATTTGCTAGCAGGGCCAGGGATGGCAGGAGGGTGGGTACGGGGCTCAGCCAGGGCCAGTTCTGCTGGCACGATCCTGTAGCACGTGTCCGCGTAGCACGGGGCCGGGTCTGAAGGAGGCCAAGCAGGGGCACAAGACCCAGCAGCGGCACAGGGAAGAGGCCCAGGGCACCCAGGAGCAGACGAGACCCGGGAGTCGTGCGTGCTTGGCGTGGCCGCGGGCCCCGTGACGCCCGAGGACTCGAGTGCTCAGCCCCGTGTAGTGGCCGCGAAGGCCTGCCTGGGAGAAACGCCCCGGGAGGCCGGCAGGAACCCGGGATCGGAAGGGATGTGGAGGGGCCCCGGGTCGGAGGAGATGGCTTTGGCTGTGTTTGGTTTTGTTTCTTCTTCCCAAGATCCCGGGTGTGAAAGGGGCCAGAGGTGAAGTCCTGGGCTGGAAAGCCTCACGATTCAGCCCCGCAGCCCCAGGCCCTGAGTGTGGAGGAGGGCGGAGCGGGTCGGCGAAGGGCGCGGCTGCCGTTTTCCTGATGGGCTGGAGGGGCAGTGGCGCTTTCCGGACGAAGAGGACCGGAAGGGTCCCCGAGACCTCCGCTGGGAGCCACGCACCCACCCAAGGATACGGCTCCAGGAGGCGACGGAGGAGGGCGGCTGCTTGCCCTGGCCCGAGCTGTGCGTCCCCCGCCTTGGCCACAGCAGTGGACATTCCCAGAAGAACAAGCGCCCGAGAGCACTGAGAAATTTTCCCCCGAGAAAACTTGACCCTCGTCCTGGCAGCAGGACACCTCGGGAAGAAAGCCACCCAGCGGCCACCTGGGCGAGACCGGCTGCCCGAGCAGGCGCGCGGGGCCTCTGGCCGCTGGCCCCGGGCTGCCAGCCCCCACCCGGACTCCCAGCCGTGCCAGGAGAGCAGCGTGGAGACGCACGCCGGGGCCCTCGGCAGGCTCTTGGGGCTCCCGGAGGCGGCGGCTAGCGTCTACGGCCATACCACCCTGAACGCGCCCGATCTCGTCTGATCTCGGAAGCTAAGCAGGGTCGGGCCTGGTTAGTACTTGGATGGGAGACCGCCTGGGAATACCGGGTGCTGTAGGCTTTTGCTCCTCCCTCCCTCGCTGCTCCTTTTGTCTTCGGGGACCTCGCCACCACCCCCCCCCACCACCACCACCCCCAGCACCACCACCACCACCACAACAACGACCCACCGTGACCACGACCCCGACCCCGTCCGGGCCACCCGCCAGACCCACGCACACCGAATCCTCACAGCTACGTCCCCGAATCCTCTCCCCTCCCCACACTCTCCTGGGGCGCGCGCCCGCGACACGGGTCACCAGCGAGGTTGGTCCCAGGCCACGTTGGGGACCGCTCCCCAACTGCCCTCCAGGCGGGCGGGGAGGGACGTGCGGAAGCCATGAGAAAGTGGGTCCTGCACCCCAGCGGGCCCCACAGCGGGACGCGCCACACCTGGGCTCGCCACAAGGTGGTGCACTGGGTCCAGGGCAAGACGCCAGGGGACAGAGAAGCAGGGAGCCTCAGTCGGGTGCTGCTCCACGTCGCGCTCCGTCGCTCAACCCAAGACAGGGCAGCCAGCGCGCGACCTCTACGTGGGATCCCGCCTCCCACGGCAGAGCCTGCGGTCACAGGGACAGAGGGCGCAGGCCGCCAGAGCTCCGGATGCCAGCGGCAGCTCCCCGTCCCGCTCAAAGGGAGGGAGGGCCGCCGCTGGCGCCCAGTCGCCTGTGCCACCCTCCGGGTCTCAAAGCACTCCTCAGTCAGCTCAAGGACCGGGGCCACCTGGCCTTCGGGGTCACATGGGCTTGGGCACGACGGAAGGGACCGCTTGCCCCCGTGGAACAGACATTCTCCCCGTGGACAACCTCAGGTGCCGGGACCCTCTGCTCCGCCTTGGAAAACCCACCTTCTGCAATGTATGCCCAACGCAATCAGGCCGAGCAGATTGACCCCCTCGGCCCGGCCCCAGTGTGTGATGGGGCTCTGTGCGTGAGGGCTTGCTCTTCCCCACCTACACCAGGCACGGCATCTAACACACACACACACACACACACACACCACGCAGAGACACCCAGACCACGCACGCACGCACGGGGACGCACCCTCCTCTCCCCCACCCCACACACGAGCAGCCGAAGGACAAGAGGGTATGGCTGGGGCCTGAGCGGGAACAAGCGAAGCCTTGGTTTGCGGCCCCTCGGCCAACTGCATCAGGATTTTTGTCTGGGCTCGGAGGCCAGAGGATCTCTGCCATTTGCTAGCAGGGCCAGGGATGGCAGGAGGGTGGGTACGGGGCTCAGCCAGGGCCAGTTCTGCTGGCACGATCCTGTAGCACGTGGCCGCGTAGCACGGGGCCGGGTCTGAAGGAGGCCAAGCAGGGGCACAAGACCCAGCAGCGGCACAGGGAAGAGGCCCAGGGCACCCAGGAGCAGACGAGACCCGGGAGTCGTGCGTGCTTGGCGTGGCCGCGGGCCCCGTGACGCCCGAGGACTCGAGTGCTCAGCCCCGTGTAGTGGCCGCGAAGGCCTGCCTGGGAGAAACGCCCCGGGAGGCCGGCAGGAACCCGGGATCGGAAGGGATGTGGAGGGGCCCCGGGTCGGAGGAGATGGCTTTGGCTGTGTTTTGTTTTGTTTCTTCTTCCCAAGATCCCGGGTGTGAAAGGGGCCAGAGGTGAAGTCCTGGGCTGGAAAGCCTCACGATTCAGCCCCGCAGCCCCAGGCCCTGAGTGTGGAGGAGGGCGGAGCGGGTCGGCGAAGGGCGCGGCTGCCGTTTTCCTGATGGGCTGGAGGGGCAGTGGCGCTTTCCGGACGAAGAGGACCGGAAGGGTCCCCGAGACCTCCGCTGGGAGCCACGCACCCACCCAAGGATACGGCTCCAGGAGGCGACGGAGGAGGGCGGCTGCTTGCCCTGGCCCGAGCTGTGCGTCCCCCGCCTTGGCCACAGCAGTGGACATTCCCAGAAGAACAAGCGCCCGAGAGCACTGAGAAATTTTCCCCCGAGAAAACTTGACCCTCGTCCTGGCAGCAGGACACCTCGGGAAGAAAGCCACCCAGCGGCCACCTGGGCGAGACCGGCTGCCCGAGCAGGCGCGCGGGGCCTCTGGCCGCTGGCCCCGGGCTGCCAGCCCCCACCCGGACTCCCAGCCGTGCCAGGAGAGCAGCGTGGAGACGCACGCCGGGGCCCTCGGCAGGCTCTTGGGGCTCCCGGAGGCGGCGGCTAGCGTCTACGGCCATACCACCCTGAACGCGCCCGATCTCGTCTGATCTCGGAAGCTAAGCAGGGTCGGGCCTGGTTAGTACTTGGATGGGAGACCGCCTGGGAATACCGGGTGCTGTAGGCTTTTGCTCCTCCCTCCCTCGCTGCTCCTTTTGTCTTCGGGGACTTCGCCACCACCCCCCCCCACCACCACCACCCCCAGCACCACCACCACCACCACCACAACGACCCACCGTGACCACGACCCCGACCCCGTCCGGGCCACCCGCCAGACCCACGCACACCGAATCCTCACAGCTACGTCCCCGAATCCTCTCCCCTCCCCACACTCTCCTGGGGCGCGCGCCCGCGACACGGGTCACCAGCGAGGTTGGTCCCAGGCCACGTTGGGGACCGCTCCCCAACTGCCCTCCAGGCGGGCGGGGAGGGACGTGCGGAAGCCATGAGAAAGTGGGTCCTGCACCCCAGCGGGCCCCACAGCGGGACGCGCCACACCTGGGCTCGCCACAAGGTGGTGCACTGGGTCCAGGGCAAGACGCCAGGGGACAGAGAAGCAGGGAGCCTCAGTCGGGTGCTGCTCCACGTCGCCCTCCGTCGCTCAACCCAAGACAGGGCAGCCAGCGCGCGACCTCTACGTGGGATCCCGCCTCCCACGGCAGAGCCTGCGGTCACAGGGACAGAGGGCGCAGGCCGCCAGAGCTCCGGATGCCAGCGGCAGCTCCCCGTCCCGCTCAAAGGGAGGGAGGGCCGCCGCTGGCGCCCAGTCGCCTGTGCCACCCTCCGGGTCTCAAAGCACTCCTCAGTCAGCTCAAGGACCGGGGCCACCTGGCCTTCGGGGTCACATGGGCTTGGGCACGACGGAAGGGACCGCTTGCCCCCGTGGAACAGACATTCTCCCCGTGGACAACCTCAGGTGCCGGGACCCTCTGCTCCGCCTTGGAAAACCCACCTTCTGCAATGTATGCCCAACGCAATCAGGCCGAGAAGATTGACCCCCTCGGCCCGGCCCCAGTGTGTGATGGGGCTCTGTGCGTGAGGGCTTGCTCTTCCCCACCTACACCAGGCACGGCATCTAACACACACACACACACACACACACACCACGCAGAGACACCCAGACCACGCACGCACGCACGGGGACGCACCCTCCTCTCCCCCACCCCACACACGAGCAGCCGAAGGACAAGAGGGTATGGCTGGGGCCTGAGCGGGAACAAGCGAAGCCTTGGTTTGCGGCCCCTCGGCCAACTGCATCAGGATTTTTGTCTGGGCTCGGAGGCCAGAGGATCTCTGCCATTTGCTAGCAGGGCCAGGGATGGCAGGAGGGTGGGTACGGGGCTCAGCCAGGGCCAGTTCTGCTGGCACGATCCTGTAGCACGTGTCCGCGTAGCACGGGGCCGGGTCTGAAGGAGGCCAAGCAGGGGCACAAGACCCAGCAGCGGCACAGGGAAGAGGCCCAGGGCACCCAGGAGCAGACGAGACCCGGGAGTCGTGCGTGCTTGGCGTGGCCGCGGGCCCCGTGACGCCCGAGGACTCGAGTGCTCAGCCCCGTGTAGTGGCCGCGAAGGCCTGCCTGGGAGAAACGCCCCGGGAGGCCGGCAGGAACCCGGGATCGGAAGGGATGTGGAGGGGCCCCGGGTCGGAGGAGATGGCTTTGGCTGTGTTTGGTTTTGTTTCTTCTTCCCAAGATCCCGGGTGTGAAAGGGGCCAGAGGTGAAGTCCTGGGCTGGAAAGCCTCACGATTCAGCCCCGCAGCCCCAGGCCCTGAGTGTGGAGGAGGGCGGAGCGGGTCGGCGAAGGGCGCGGCTGCCGTTTTCCTGATGGGCTGGAGGGGCAGTGGCGCTTTCCGGACGAAGAGGACCGGAAGGGTCCCCGAGACCTCCGCTGGGAGCCACGCACCCACCCAAGGATACGGCTCCAGGAGGCGACGGAGGAGGGCGGCTGCTTGCCCTGGCCCGAGCTGTGCGTCCCCCGCCTTGGCCACAGCAGTGGACATTCCCAGAAGAACAAGCGCCCGAGAGCACTGAGAAATTTTCCCCCGAGAAAACTTGACCCTCGTCCTGGCAGCAGGACACCTCGGGAAGAAAGCCACCCAGCGGCCACCTGGGCGAGACCGGCTGCCCGAGCAGGCGCGCGGGGCCTCTGGCCGCTGGCCCCGGGCTGCCAGCCCCCACCCGGACTCCCAGCCGTGCCAGGAGAGCAGCGTGGAGACGCACGCCGGGGCCCTCGGCAGGCTCTTGGGGCTCCCGGAGGCGGCGGCTAGCGTCTACGGCCATACCACCCTGAACGCGCCCGATCTCGTCTGATCTCGGAAGCTAAGCAGGGTCGGGCCTGGTTAGTACTTGGATGGGAGACCGCCTGGGAATACCGGGTGCTGTAGGCTTTTGCTCCTCCCTCCCTCGCTGCTCCTTTTGTCTTCGGGGACCTCGCCACCACCCCCCCCCACCACCACCACCCCCAGCACCACCACCACCACCACAACAACGACCCACCGTGACCACGACCCCGACCCCGTCCGGGCCACCCGCCAGACCCACGCACACCGAATCCTCACAGCTACGTCCCCGAATCCTCTCCCCTCCCCACACTCTCCTGGGGCGCGCGCCCGCGACACGGGTCACCAGCGAGGTTGGTCCCAGGCCACGTTGGGGACCGCTCCCCAACTGCCCTCCAGGCGGGCGGGGAGGGACGTGCGGAAGCCATGAGAAAGTGGGTCCTGCACCCCAGCGGGCCCCACAGCGGGACGCGCCACACCTGGGCTCGCCACAAGGTGGTGCACTGGGTCCAGGGCAAGACGCCAGGGGACAGAGAAGCAGGGAGCCTCAGTCGGGTGCTGCTCCACGTCGCGCTCCGTCGCTCAACCCAAGACAGGGCAGCCAGCGCGCGACCTCTACGTGGGATCCCGCCTCCCACGGCAGAGCCTGCGGTCACAGGGACAGAGGGCGCAGGCCGCCAGAGCTCCGGATGCCAGCGGCAGCTCCCCGTCCCGCTCAAAGGGAGGGAGGGCCGCCGCTGGCGCCCAGTCGCCTGTGCCACCCTCCGGGTCTCAAAGCACTCCTCAGTCAGCTCAAGGACCGGGGCCACCTGGCCTTCGGGGTCACATGGGCTTGGGCACGACGGAAGGGACCGCTTGCCCCCGTGGAACAGACATTCTCCCCGTGGACAACCTCAGGTGCCGGGACCCTCTGCTCCGCCTTGGAAAACCCACCTTCTGCAATGTATGCCCAACGCAATCAGGCCGAGCAGATTGACCCCCTCGGCCCGGCCCCAGTGTGTGATGGGGCTCTGTGCGTGAGGGCTTGCTCTTCCCCACCTACACCAGGCACGGCATCTAACACACACACACACACACACACACACCACGCAGAGACACCCAGACCACGCACGCACGCACGGGGACGCACCCTCCTCTCCCCCACCCCACACACGAGCAGCCGAAGGACAAGAGGGTATGGCTGGGGCCTGAGCGGGAACAAGCGAAGCCTTGGTTTGCGGCCCCTCGGCCAACTGCATCAGGATTTTTGTCTGGGCTCGGAGGCCAGAGGATCTCTGCCATTTGCTAGCAGGGCCAGGGATGGCAGGAGGGTGGGTACGGGGCTCAGCCAGGGCCAGTTCTGCTGGCACGATCCTGTAGCACGTGGCCGCGTAGCACGGGGCCGGGTCTGAAGGAGGCCAAGCAGGGGCACAAGACCCAGCAGCGGCACAGGGAAGAGGCCCAGGGCACCCAGGAGCAGACGAGACCCGGGAGTCGTGCGTGCTTGGCGTGGCCGCGGGCCCCGTGACGCCCGAGGACTCGAGTGCTCAGCCCCGTGTAGTGGCCGCGAAGGCCTGCCTGGGAGAAACGCCCCGGGAGGCCGGCAGGAACCCGGGATCGGAAGGGATGTGGAGGGGCCCCGGGTCGGAGGAGATGGCTTTGGCTGTGTTTTGTTTTGTTTCTTCTTCCCAAGATCCCGGGTGTGAAAGGGGCCAGAGGTGAAGTCCTGGGCTGGAAAGCCTCACGATTCAGCCCCGCAGCCCCAGGCCCTGAGTGTGGAGGAGGGCGGAGCGGGTCGGCGAAGGGCGCGGCTGCCGTTTTCCTGATGGGCTGGAGGGGCAGTGGCGCTTTCCGGACGAAGAGGACCGGAAGGGTCCCCGAGACCTCCGCTGGGAGCCACGCACCCACCCAAGGATACGGCTCCAGGAGGCGACGGAGGAGGGCGGCTGCTTGCCCTGGCCCGAGCTGTGCGTCCCCCGCCTTGGCCACAGCAGTGGACATTCCCAGAAGAACAAGCGCCCGAGAGCACTGAGAAATTTTCCCCCGAGAAAACTTGACCCTCGTCCTGGCAGCAGGACACCTCGGGAAGAAAGCCACCCAGCGGCCACCTGGGCGAGACCGGCTGCCCGAGCAGGCGCGCGGGGCCTCTGGCCGCTGGCCCCGGGCTGCCAGCCCCCACCCGGACTCCCAGCCGTGCCAGGAGAGCAGCGTGGAGACGCACGCCGGGGCCCTCGGCAGGCTCTTGGGGCTCCCGGAGGCGGCGGCTAGCGTCTACGGCCATACCACCCTGAACGCGCCCGATCTCGTCTGATCTCGGAAGCTAAGCAGGGTCGGGCCTGGTTAGTACTTGGATGGGAGACCGCCTGGGAATACCGGGTGCTGTAGGCTTTTGCTCCTCCCTCCCTCGCTGCTCCTTTTGTCTTCGGGGACTTCGCCACCACCCCCCCCACCACCACCACCACCCCCAGCACCACCACCACCACCACCACAACGACCCACCGTGACCACGACCCCGACCCCGTCCGGGCCACCCGCCAGACCCACGCACACCGAATCCTCACAGCTACGTCCCCGAATCCTCTCCCCTCCCCACACTCTCCTGGGGCGCGCGCCCGCGACACGGGTCACCAGCGAGGTTGGTCCCAGGCCACGTTGGGGACCGCTCCCCAACTGCCCTCCAGGCGGGCGGGGAGGGACGTGCGGAAGCCATGAGAAAGTGGGTCCTGCACCCCAGCGGGCCCCACAGCGGGACGCGCCACACCTGGGCTCGCCACAAGGTGGTGCACTGGGTCCAGGGCAAGACGCCAGGGGACAGAGAAGCAGGGAGCCTCAGTCGGGTGCTGCTCCACGTCGCGCTCCGTCGCTCAACCCAAGACAGGGCAGCCAGCGCGCGACCTCTACGTGGGATCCCGCCTCCCACGGCAGAGCCTGCGGTCACAGGGACAGAGGGCGCAGGCCGCCAGAGCTCCGGATGCCAGCGGCAGCTCCCCGTCCCGCTCAAAGGGAGGGAGGGCCGCCGCTGGCGCCCAGTCGCCTGTGCCACCCTCCGGGTCTCAAAGCACTCCTCAGTCAGCTCAAGGACCGGGGCCACCTGGCCTTCGGGGTCACATGCGCTTGGGCACGACGGAAGGGACCGCTTGCCCCCGTGGAACAGACATTCTCCCCGTGGACAACCTCAGGTGCCGGGACCCTCTGCTCCGCCTTGGAAAACCCACCTTCTGCAATGTATGCCCAACGCAATCAGGCCGAGCAGATTTACCCCCTCGGCCCGGCCCCAGTGTGTGATGGGGCTCTGTGCGTGAGGGCTTGCTCTTCCCCACCTACACCAGGCACGGCATCTAACACACACACACACACACACACACACACACACACCACACAGAGACACCCAGACCACGCACGCACGCACGGGGACGCACCCTCCTCTCCCCCACCCCACACACGAGCAGCCGAAGGACAAGAGGGTATGGCTGGGGCCTGAGCGGGAACAAGCGAAGCCTTGGTTTGCGGCCCCTCGGCCATCTGCATCAGGATTTTTGTCTGGGCTCGGAGGCCAGAGGATCTCTGCCATTTGCTAGCAGGGCCAGGGATGGCAGGAGGGTGGGTACGGGGCTCAGCGAGGGCCAGTTCTGCTGCCACGATCCTGTAGCACGTGGCCGCGTAGCACGGGGCCGGGTCTGATGGAGGCCAAGCAGGGGCACAAGACCCAGCAGCGGCACAGGGAAGAGGCCCAGGGCACCCAGGAGCAGACGAGACCCGGGAGTCGTGCGTGCTTGGCGTGGCCGCGGGCCCCGTGACGCCCGAGGACTCGAGTGCTCAGCCCCGTGTAGTGGCCGCGAAGGCCTGCCTGGGAGAAACGCCCCGGGAGGCCGGCAGGAACCCGGGATCGGAAGGGATGTGGAGGGGCCCCGGGTCGGAGGAGATGGCTTTGGCTGTGTTTGGTTCTGTTTCTTCTTCCCAAGATCCCAGGTGTGAAAGGGGCCAGAGGTGAAGTCCTGGGCTGGAAAGCCTCACGATTCAGCCCCGCAGCCCCAGGCCCTGAGTGTGGAGGAGGGCGGAGCGGGTCGGCGAAGGGCGCGGCTGCCGTTTTCCTGATTTGCTGGAGGGGCAGTGTCGCTTTCCGGACGAAGAGGACCGGAAGGGTCCCCGAGACCTCCGCTGGGAGCCACGCACCCACCCAAGGATACGGCTCCAGGAGGCGACGGAGGAGGGCGGCTGCTTGCCCTGGCCCGAGCTGTGCGTCCCCCGCCTTGGCCACAGCAGTGAACATTCCCAGAAGAACAAGCGCCCGAGAGCACTGAGAAATTTTCCCCCGAGAAAACTTGACCCTCGTCCTGGCAGCAGGACACCTCTGGAAGAAAGCCACCCAGCGGCCACCTGGGCGAGACCGGCTGCCCGAGCAGGCGCGCGGGGCCTCTGGCCGCTGGCCCCGGGCTGCCAGCCCCCACCCGGACTCCCAGCCGTGCCAGGAGAGCAGCGTGGAGACGCACGCCGGGGCCCTCGGCAGGCTCTTGGGGCTCCCGGAGGCGGCGGCTAGTGTCTACGGCCATACCACCCTGAACGCGCCCGATCTCGTCTGATCTCGGAAGCTAAGCAGGGTCGGGCCTGGTTAGTACTTGGATGGGAGAACGCCTGGGAATACCGGGTGCTGTAGGCTTTTGCTCCTCCCTCCCTCGCTGCTCCTTTTCTCTTCGGGGACTTCGCCACCACCCCCCCCCACCACCACCACCATCAGCACCACCACCACCACCACCACCACAACGACCCACCGTGACCACGACCCCGACCCCGTCCGGACCACCCTCCAGACCCACGCACACCGAATCCTCACAGCTACGGACCCCGAATCCTCTCCCCTCCCCACACTCTCCTGGGGCGCGCGCCCGCGACCCGGGTCACCAGCGAGGTTGGTCCCAGGCCACGTTGGGGACCGCTCCCCAACTGCCCTCCAGGCGGGCGGGGAGGGACGTGCGGAAGCCATGAGAAAGTGGGTCCTGCACCCCAGCGGGCCCCACAGCGGGACGTGCCACACCTGGGCTCGCCACAAGGTGGTGCACTGGGTCCAGGGCAAGACGCCAGGGGACAGAGAAGCAGGGAGCCTCAGTCGGGTGCTGCTCCACGTCGCGCTCGGTCGCTCAACCCAAGACAGGGCAGCCAGCGTGCGACCTCTACGTGGGATCCCGCCTCCCACGGATAGCCTGCGGTCACAGGGACAGAGGGCGCAGGCCGCCAGAGCTCCGGATGCCAGCGGCAGCTCCCCGTCCCGCTCAAAGGGAGGGAGGGCCGCCGCTGGCGCCCAGTCGCCTGTGCCACCCTCCGGGTCTCAAAGCACTCCTCAGTCAGCTCAAGGACCGGGGCCACCTGGCCTTCGGGGTCACATGGGCTTGGGCACGACGGAAGGGACCGCTTGCCCCCGTGGAACAGACATTCTCCCCGTGGACAACCTCAGGTGCCGGGACCCTCTGCTCCGCCTTGGAAAACCCACCTTCTGCAATGTATGCCCAACGCAATCAGGCCGAGCAGATTGACCCCCTCGGCCCGGCCCCAGTGTGTGATGGGGCTCTGTGCGTGAGGGCTTGCTCTTCCCCACCTACACCAGGCACGGCATCTAACACACACACACACACACACACACACACACCACACAGAGACACCCAGACCACGCACGCACGCACGGGGACGCACCCTCCTCTCCCCCACCCCACACACGAGCAGCCGAAGGACAAGAGGGTATGGCTGGGGCCTGAGCGGGAACAAGCGAAGCCTTGGTTTGCGGCCCCTCGGCCATCTGCATCAGGATTTTTGTCTGGGCTCGGAGGCCAGAGGATCTCTGCCATTTGCTAGCAGGGCCAGGGATGGCAGGAGGGTGGGTACGGGGCTCAGCCAGGGAGAGTTCTGCTGGCACGATCCTGTAGCACGTGGCCGCGTAGCACGGGGCCGGGTCTGATGGAGGCCAAGCAGGGGCACAAGACCCAGCAGCGGCACAGGGAAGAGGCCCAGGGCACCCAGGAGCAGACGAGACCCGGGAGTCGTGCGTGCTTGGCGTGGCCGCGGGCCCCGTGACGCCCGAGGACTCGAGTGCTCAGCCCCGTGTAGTGGCCGCGAAGGCCTGCCTGGGAGAAACGCCCCGGGAGGCCGGCAGGAACCTGGGATCGGAAGGGATGTGGAGGGGCCCCGGGTCGGAGGAGATGGCTTTGGCTGTGTTTGGTTTTGTTTCTTCTTCCCAAGATCCCGGGTGTGAAAGGGGCCAGAGGTGAAGTCCTGGGCTGGAAAGCCTCACGATTCAGCCCCGCAGCCCCAGGCCCTGAGTGTGGAGGAGGGCGGAGCGGGTCGGCGAAGGGCGCGGCTGCCGTTTTCCTGATGGGCTGGAGGGGCAGTGGCGCTTTCCGGACGAAGAGGACCGGAAGGGTCCCCGAGACCTCCGCTGGGAGCCACGCACCCACCCAAGGATACGGCTCCAGGAGGCGACGGAGGAGGGCGGCTGCTTGCCCTGGCCCGAGCTGTGCGTCCCCCGCCTTGGCCACAGCAGTGAACATTCCCAGAAGAACAAGCGCCCGAGAGCACTGAGAAATTTTCCCCCGAGAAAACTTGACCCTCGTCCTGGCAGCAGGACACCTCGGGAAGAAAGCCACCCAGCGGCCACCTGGGCGAGACCGGCTGCCCGAGCAGGCGCGCGGGGCCTCTGGCCGCTGGCCCCGGGCTGCCAGCCCCAACCCGGACTCCCAGCCGTGCCAGGAGAGCAGCGTGGAGACGCACGCCGGGGCCCTCGGCAGGCTCTTGGGGCTCCCGGAGGCGGCGGCTAGCGTCTACGGCCATACCACCCTGAACGCGCCCGATCTCGTCTGATCTCGGAAGCTAAGCAGGGTCGGGCCTGGTTAGTACTTGGATGGGAGACCGCCTGGGAATACCGGGTGCTGTAGGCTTTTGCTCCTCCCTCCCTCGCTGCTCCTTTTGTCTTCGGGGACTTCGCCACCACAACCCCCACCACCACCACCCCCAGCACCACCACCACCACCACCACCACAACGACCCACCGTGACCACGACCCCGACCCCGTCCGGGCCACCCGCCAGACCCACGCACACCGAATCCTCACAGCTACGTCCCCGAATCCTCTCCCCTCCCCACACTCTCCTGGGGCGCGCGCCCGCGACACGGGTCACCAGCGAGGTTGGTCCCAGGCCACGTTGGGGACCGCTCCCCAACTGCCCTCCAGGCGGGCGGGGAGGGACGTGCGGAAGCCATGAGAAAGTGGGTCCTGCACCCCAGCGGGCCCCACAGCGGGACGCGCCACACCTGGGCTCGCCAGAAGGTGGTGCACTGGGTCCAGGGCAAGACGCCAGGGGACAGAGAAGCAGGGAGCCTCAGTCGGGTGCTGCTCCACGTCGCGCTCCGTCGCTCAACCCAAGACAGGGCAGCCAGCGCGCGACCTCTACGTGGGATCCCGCCTCCCACGGCAGAGCCTGCGGTCACAGGGACAGAGGGCGCAGGCCGCCAGAGCTCCGGATGCCAGCGGCAGCTCCCCGTCCCGCTCAAAGGGAGGGAGGGCCGCCGCTGGCGCCCAGTCGCCTGTGCCACCCTCCGGGTCTCAAAGCACTCCTCAGTCAGCTCAAGGACCGGGGCCACCTGGCCTTCGGGGTCACATGGGCTTGGGCACGACGGAAGGGACCGCTTGCCCCCGTGCAACAGACATTCTCCCCGTGGACAACCTCAGGTGCCGGGACCCTCTGCTCCGCCTTGGAAAACCCACCTTCTGCAATGTATGCCCAACGCAATCAGGCCGAGCAGATTGACCCCCTCGGCCCGGCCCCAGTGTGTGATGGGGCTCTGTGCGTGAGGGCTTGCTCTTCCCCACCTACACCAGGCACGGCATCTAACACACACACACACACACACACACACACACACCACGCAGAGACACCCAGACCACGCACGCACGCACGGGGACGCACCCTCCTCTCCCCCACCCCACACACGAGCAGCCGAAGGACAAGAGGGTATGGCTGGGGCCTGAGCGGGAACAAGCGAAGCCTTGGTTTGCGGCCCCTCGGCCAACTGCATCAGGATTTTTGTCTGGGCTCGGAGGCCAGAGGATCTCTGCCATTTGCTAGCAGGGCCAGGGATGGCAGGAGGGTGGGTACGGGGCTCAGCCAGGGCCAGTTCTGCTGGCACGATCCTGTAGCACGTGGCCGCGTAGCACGGGGCCGGGTCTGAAGGAGGCCAAGCAGGGGCACAAGACCCAGCAGCGGCACAGGGAAGAGGCCCAGGGCACCCAGGAGCAGACGAGACCCGGGAGTCGTGCGTGCTTGGCGTGGCCGCGGGCCCCGTGACGCCCGAGGACTCAAGTGCTCAGCCCCGTGTAGTGGCCGCGAAGGCCTGCCTGGGAGAAACGCCCCAGGAGGCCGGCAGGAACCCGGGATCGGAAGGGATGTGGAGGGGCCCCGGGTCGGAGGAGATGGCTTTGGCTGTGTTTGGTTTTGTTTCTTCTTCCCAAGATCCCGGGTGTGAAAGGGGCCAGAGGTGAAGTCCTGGGCTGGAAAGCCTCACGATTCAGCCCCGCAGCCCCAGGCCCTGAGTGTGGAGGAGGGCGGAGCGGGTCGGCGAAGGGCGCGGCTGCCGTTTTCCTGATGGGCTGGAGGGGCAGTGGCGCTTTCCGGACGAAGAGGACCGGAAGGGTCCCCGAGACCTCCGCTGGGAGCCACGCACCCACCCAAGGATACGGCTCCAGGAGGCGACGGAGGAGGGCGGCTGCTTGCCCTGGCCCGAGCTGTGCGTCCCCCGCCTTGGCCACAGCAGTGGACATTCCCAGAAGAACAAGCGCCCGAGAGCACTGAGAAATTTTCCCCCGAGAAAACTTGACCCTCGTCCTGGCAGCAGGACACCTCGGGAAGAAAGCCACCCAGCGGCCACCTGGGCGAGACCGGCTGCCCGAGCAGGCGCGCGGGGCCTCTGGCCGCTGGCCCCGGGCTGCCAGCCCCCACCCGGACTCCCAGCCGTGCCAGGAGAGCAGCGTGGAGACGCACGCCGGGGCCCTCGGCAGGCTCTTGGGGCTCCCGGAGGCGGCGGCTAGCGTCTACGGCCATACCACCCTGAACGCGCCCGATCTCGTCTGATCTCGGAAGCTAAGCAGGGTCGGGCCTGGTTAGTACTTGGATGGGAGACCGCCTGGGAATACCGGGTGCTGTAGGCTTTTGCTCCTCCCTCCCTCGCTGCTCCTTTTGTCTTCGGGGACTTCGCCACCACCCCCCCCACCACCACCACCACCCCCAGCACCACCACCACCACCACCACCACAACGACCCACCGTGACCACGACCCCGACCCCGTCCGGGCCACCCGCCAGACCCACGCACACCGAATCCTCACAGCTACGTCCCCGAATCCTCTCCCCTCCCCACACTCTCCTGGGGCGCGCGCCCGCGACACGGGTCACCAGCGAGGTTGGTCCCAGGCCACGTTGGGGACCGCTCCCCAACTGCCCTCCAGGCGGGCGGGGAGGGACGTGCGGAAGCCATGAGAAAGTGGGTCCTGCACCCCAGCGGGCCCCACAGCGGGACGCGCCACACCTGGGCTCGCCACAAGGTGGTGCACTGGGTCCAGGGCAAGACGCCAGGGGACAGAGAAGCAGGGAGCCTCAGTCGGGTGCTGCTCCACGTCGCGCTCCGTCGCTCAACCCAAGACAGGGCAGCCAGCGCGCGACCTCTACGTGGGATCCCGCCTCCCACGGCAGAGCCTGCGGTCACAGGGACAGAGGGCGCAGGCCGCCAGAGCTCCGGATGCCAGCGGCAGCTCCCCGTCCCGCTCAAAGGGAGGGAGGGCCGCCGCTGGCGCCCAGTCGCCTGTGCCACCCTCCGGGTCTCAAAGCACTTCTCAGTCAGCTCAAGGACCGGGGCCACCTGGCCTTCGGGGTCACATGGGCTTGGGCACGACGGAAGGGACCGCTTGCCCCCGTGGAACAGACATTCTCCCCGTGGACAACCTCAGGTGCCGGGACCCTCTGCTCCGCCTTGGAAAACCCACCTTCTGCAATGTATGCCCAACGCAATCAGGCCGAGCAGATTGACCCCCTCGGCCCGGCCCCAGTGTGTGATGGGGCTCTGTGCGTGAGGGCTTGCTCTTCCCCACCTACACCAGGCACGGCATCTAACACACACACACACACACACACACACACACACCACGCAGAGACACCCAGACCACGCACGCACGCACGGGGACGCACCCTCCTCTCCCCCACCCCACACACGAGCAGCCGAAGGACAAGAGGGTATGGCTGGGGCCTGAGCGGGAACAAGCGAAGCCTTGGTTTGCGGCCCCTCGGCCAACTGCATCAGGATTTTTGTCTGGGCTCGGAGGCCAGAGGATCTCTGCCATTTGCTAGCAGGGCCAGGGATGGCAGGAGGGTGGGTACGGGGCTCAGCCAGGGCCAGTTCTGCTGGCACGATCCTGTAGCACGTGGCCGCGTAGCACGGGGCCGGGTCTGAAGGAGGCCAAGCAGGGGCACAAGACCCAGCAGCGGCACAGGGAAGAGGCCCAGGGCACCCAGGAGCAGACGAGACCCGGGAGTCGTGCGTGCTTGGCGTGGCCGCGGGCCCCGTGACGCCCGAGGACTCGAGTGCTCAGCCCCGTGTAGTGGCCGCGAAGGCCTGCCTGGGAGAAACGCCCCGGGAGGCCGGCAGGAACCCGGGATCGGAAGGGATGTGGAGGGGCCCCGGGTCGGAGGAGATGGCTTTGGCTGTGTTTGGTTTTGTTTCTTCTTCCCAAGATCCCGGGTGTGAAAGGGGCCAGAGGTGAAGTCCTGGGCTGGAAAGCCTCACGATTCAGCCCCGCAGCCCCAGGCCCTGAGTGTGGAGGAGGGCGGAGCAGGTCGGCGAAGGGCGCGGCTGCCGTTTTCCTGATGGGCTGGAGGGGCAGTGTCGCTTTCCGGACGAAGAGGACCGGAAGGGTCCCCGAGACCTCCGCTGGGAGCCACGCACCCACCCAAGGATACGGCTCCAGGAGGTGACGGAGGAGGGCGGCTGCTTGCCCTGGCCCGAGCTGTGCGTCCCCCGCCTTGGCCACAGCAGTGGACATTCCCAGAAGAACAAGCGCCCGAGAGCACTGAGAAATTTTCCCCCGAGAAATCTTGACCCTCGTCCTGGCAGCAGGACACCTCGGGAAGAAAGCCACCCAGCGGCCACCTGGGCGAGACCGGCTGCCCGAGCAGGCGCGCGGGGCCTCTGGCCGCTGGCCCCGGGCTGCCAGCCCCCACCCGGACTCCCAGCCGTGCCAGGAGAGCAGCGTGGAGACGCACGCCGGGGCCCTCGGCAGGCTCTTGGGGCTCCCGGAGGCGGCGGCTAGCGTCTACGGCCATACCACCCTGAACGCGCCCGATCTCGTCTGATCTCGGAAGCTAAGCAGGGTCGGGCCTGGTTAGTACTTGGATGGGAGACCGCCTGGGAATACCGGGTGCTGTAGGCTTTTGCTCCTCCCTCCCTCGCTGCTCCTTTTGTCTTCGGGGACTTCGCCACCACCCCCCCCCCACCACCACCACCCCCAGCACCACCACCACCACCACCACAACGACCCACCGTGACCACGACCCCGACCCCGTCCGGGCCACCCGCCAGACCCACGCACACCGAATCCTCACAGCTACGTCCCCGAATCCTCTCCCCTCCCCACACTCTCCTGGGGCGCGCGCCCGCGACACGGGTCACCAGCGAGGTTGGTCCCAGGCCACGTTGGGGACCGCTCCCCAACTGCCCTCCAGGCGGGCGGGGAGGGACGTGCGGAAGCCATGAGAAAGTGGGTCCTGCACCCCAGCGGGCCCCACAGCGGGACGCGCCACACCTGGGCTCGCCACAAGGTGGTGCACTGGGTCCAGGGCAAGACGCCAGGGGACAGAGAAGCAGGGAGCCTCAGTCGGGTGCTGCTCCACGTCGCCCTCCGTCGCTCAACCCAAGACAGGGCAGCCAGCGCGCGACCTCTACGTGGGATCCCGCCTCCCACGGCAGAGCCTGCGGTCACAGGGACAGAGGGCGCAGGCCGCCAGAGCTCCGGATGCCAGCGGCAGCTCCCCGTCCCGCTCAAAGGGAGGGAGGGCCGCCGCTGGCGCCCAGTCGCCTGTGCCACCCTCTGGGTCTCAAAGCACTCCTCAGTCAGCTCAAGGACCGGGGCCACCTGGCCTTCGGGGTCACATGGGCTTGGGCACGACGGAAGGGACCGCTTGCCCCCGTGGAACAGACATTCTCCCCGTGGACAACCTCAGGTGCCGGGACCCTCTGCTCCGCCTTGGAAAACCCACCTTCTGCAATGTATGCCCAACGCAATCAGGCCGAGCAGATTGACCCCCTCGGCCCGGCCCCAGTGTGTGATGGGGCTCTGGGCGTGAGGGCTTGCTCTTCCCCACCTACACCAGGCACGGCATCTAACACACACACACACACACACACACACCACGCAGAGACACCCAGACCACGCACGCACGCACGGGGACGCACCCTCCTCTCCCCCACCCCACACACGAGCAGCCGAAGGACAAGAGGGTATGGCTGGGGCCTGAGCGGGAACAAGCGAAGCCTTGGTTTGCGGCCCCTCGGCCAACTGCATCAGGATTTTTGTCTGGGCTCGGAGGCCAGAGGATCTCTGCCATTTGCTAGCAGGGCCAGGGATGGCAGGAGGGTGGGTACGGGGCTCAGCCAGGGCCAGTTCTGCTGGCACGATCCTGTAGCACGTGGCCGCGTAGCACGGGGCCGGGTCTGAAGGAGGCCAAGCAGGGGCACAAGACCCAGCAGCGGCACAGGGAAGAGGCCCAGGGCACCCAGGAGCAGACGAGACCCGGGAGTCGTGCGTGCTTGGCGTGGCCGCGGGCCCCGTGACGCCCGAGGACTCGAGTGCTCAGCCCCGTGTAGTGGCCGCGAAGGCCTGCCTGGGAGAAACGCCCCGGGAGGCCGGCAGGAACCCGGGATCGGAAGGGATGTGGAGGGGCCCCGGGTCGGAGGAGATGGCTTTGGCTGTGTTTGGTTTTGTTTCTTCTTCCCAAGATCCCGGGTGTGAAAGGGGCCAGAGGTGAAGTCCTGGGCTGGAAAGCCTCACGATTCAGCCCCGCAGCCCCAGGCCCTGAGTGTGGAGGAGGGCGGAGCGGGTCGGCGAAGGGCGCGGCTGCCGTTTTCCTGATGGGCTGGAGGGGCAGTGGCGCTTTCCGGACGAAGAGGACCGGAAGGGTCCCCGAGACCTCCGCTGGGAGCCACGCACCCACCCAAGGATACGGCTCCAGGAGGCGACGGAGGAGGGCGGCTGCTTGCCCTGGCCCGAGCTGTGCGTCCCCCGCCTTGGCCACAGCAGTGGACATTCCCAGAAGAACAAGCGCCCGAGAGCACTGAGAAATTTTCCCCCGAGAAAACTTGACCCTCGTCCTGGCAGCAGGACACCTCGGGAAGAAAGCCACCCAGCGGCCACCTGGGCGAGACCGGCTGCCCGAGCAGGCGCGCGGGGCCTCTGGCCGCTGGCCCCGGGCTGCCAGCCCCCACCCGGACTCCCAGCCGTGCCAGGAGAGCAGCGTGGAGACGCACGCCGGGGCCCTCGGCAGGCTCTTGGGGCTCCCGGAGGCGGCGGCTAGCGTCTACGGCCATACCACCCTGAACGCGCCCGATCTCGTCTGATCTCGGAAGCTAAGCAGGGTCGGGCCTGGTTAGTACTTGGATGGGAGACCGCCTGGGAATACCGGGTGCTGTAGGCTTTTGCTCCTCCCTCCCTCGCTGCTCCTTTTGTCTTCGGGGACTTCGCCACCACCCCCCCCACAACCACCACCACCCCCAGCACCACCACCACCACCACCACCACAACGACCCACCGTGACCACGACCCCGACCCCGTCCGGGCCACCCGCCAGACCCACGCACACCGAATCCTCACAGCTACGTCCCCGAATCCTCTCCCCTCCCCACACTCTCCTGGGGCGCGCGCCCGCGACACGGGTCACCAGCGAGGTTGGTCCCAGGCCACGTTGGGGACCGCTCCCCAACTGCCCTCCAGGCGGGCGGGGAGGGACGTGCGGAAGCCATGAGAAAGTGGGTCCTGCACCCCAGCGGGCCCCACAGCGGGACGCGCCACACCTGGGCTCGCCACAAGGTGGTGCACTGGGTCCAGGGCAAGACGCCAGGGGACAGAGAAGCAGGGAGCCTCAGTCGGGTGCTGCTCCACGTCGCGCTCCGTCGCTCAACCCAAGACAGGGCAGCCAGCGCGCGACCTCTACGTGGGATCCCGCCTCCCACGGCAGAGCCTGCGGTCACAGGGACAGAGGGCGCAGGCCGCCAGAGCTCCGGATGCCAGCGGCAGCTCCCCGTCCCGCTCAAAGGGAGGGAGGGCCGCCGCTGGCGCCCAGTCGCCTGTGCCACCCTCCGGGTCTCAAAGCACTCCTCAGTCAGCTCAAGGACCGGGGCCACCTGGCCTTCGGGGTCACATGGGCTTGGGCACGACGGAAGGGACCGCTTGCCCCCGTGGAACAGACATTCTCCCCGTGGACAACCTCAGGTGCCGGGACCCTCTGCTCCGCCTTGGAAAACCCACCTTCTGCAATGTATGCCCAACGCAATCAGGCCGAGCAGATTTACCCCCTCGGCCCGGCCCCAGTGTGTGATGGGGCTCTGTGCGTGAGGGCTTGCTCTTCCCCACCTACACCAGGCACGGCATCTAACACACACACACACACACACACACACACACACACACACCACACAGAGACACCCAGACCACGCACGCACGCACGGGGACGCACCCTCCTCTCCCCCACCCCACACACGAGCAGCCGAAGGACAAGAGGGTATGGCTGGGGCCTGAGCGGGAACAAGCGAAGCCTTGGTTTGCGGCCCCTCGGCCATCTGCATCAGGATTTTTGTCTGGGCTCGGAGGCCAGAGGATCTCTGCCATTTGCTAGCAGGGCCAGGGATGGCAGGAGGGTGGGTACGGGGCTCAGCGAGGGCCAGTTCTGCTGGCACGATCCTGTAGCACGTGGCCGCGTAGCACGGGGCCGGGTCTGATGGAGGCCAAGCAGGGGCACAAGACCCAGCAGCGGCACAGGGAAGAGGCCCAGGGCACCCAGGAGCAGACGAGACCCGGGAGTCGTGCGTGCTTGGCGTGGCCGCGGGCCCCGTGACGCCCGAGGACTCGAGTGCTCAGCCCCGTGTAGTGGCCGCGAAGGCCTGCCTGGGAGAAACGCCCCGGGAGGCCGGCAGGAACCCGGGATCGGAAGGGATGTGGAGGGGCCCCGGGTCGGAGGAGATGGCTTTGGCTGTGTTTGGTTTTGTTTCTTCTTCCCAAGATCCCAGGTGTGAAAGGGGCCAGAGGTGAAGTCCTGGGCTGGAAAGCCTCACGATTCAGCCCCGCAGCCCCAGGCCCTGAGTGTGGAGGAGGGCGGAGCGGGTCGGCGAAGGGCGCGGCTGCCGTTTTCCTGATTTGCTGGAGGGGCAGTGTCGCTTTCCGGACGAAGAGGACCGGAAGGGTCCCCGAGACCTCCGCTGGGAGCCACGCACCCACCCAAGGATACGGCTCCAGGAGGCTACGGAGGAGGGCGGCTGCTTGCCCTGGCCCGAGCTGTGCGTCCCCCGCCTTGGCCACAGCAGTGAACATTCCCAGAAGAACAAGCGCCCGAGAGCACTGAGAAATTTTCCCCCGAGAAAACTTGACCCTCGTCCTGGCAGCAGGACACCTCTGGAAGAAAGCCACCCAGCGGCCACCTGGGCGAGACCGGCTGCCCGAGCAGGCGCGCGGGGCCTCTGGCCGCTGGCCCCGGGCTGCCAGCCCCCACCCGGACTCCCAGCCGTGCCAGGAGAGCAGCGTGGAGACGCACGCCGGGGCCCTCGGCAGGCTCTTGGGGCTCCCGGAGGCGGCGGCTAGCGTCTACGGCCATACCACCCTGAACGCGCCCGATCTCGTCTGATCTCGGAAGCTAAGCAGGGTCGGGCCTGGTTAGTACTTGGATGGGAGAACGCCTGGGAGTACCGGGTGCTGTAGGCTTTTGCTCCTCCCTCCCTCGCTGCTCCTTTTCTCTTCGGGGACTTCGCCACCACCCCCCCCCACCACCACCACCATCAGCACCACCACCACCACCACCACCACAACGACCCACCGTGACCACGACCCCGACCCCGTCCGGACCACCCTCCAGACCCACGCACACCGAATCCTCACAGCTACGTCCCCGAATCCTCTCCCCTCCCCACACTCTCCTGGGGCGCGCGCCCGCGACCCGGGTCACCAGCGAGGTTGGTCCCAGGCCACGTTGGGGACCGCTCCCCAACTGCCCTCCAGGCGGGCGGGGAGGGACGTGCGGAAGCCATGAGAAAGTGGGTCCTGCACCCCAGCGGGCCCCACAGCGGGACGTGCCACACCTGGGCTCGCCACAAGGTTGTGCACTGGGTCCAGGGCAAGACGCCAGGGGACAGAGAAGCAGGGAGCCTCAGTCGGGTGCTGCTCCACGTCGCGCTCGGTCGCTCAACCCAAGACAGGGCAGCCAGCGTGCGACCTCTACGTGGGATCCCGCCTCCCACGGATAGCCTGCGGTCACAGGGACAGAGGGCGCAGGCCGCCAGAGCTCCGGATGATAGCGGCAGCTCCCCGTCCCGCTCAAAGGGAGGGAGGGCCGCCGCTGGCGCCCAGTCGCCTGTGCCACCCTCCGGGTCTCAAAGCACTCCTCAGTCAGCTCAAGGACCGGGGCCACCTGGCCTTCGGGGTCACATGGGCTTGGGCACGACGGAAGGGACCGCTTGCCCCCGTGGAACAGACATTCTCCCCGTGGACAACCTCAGGTGCCGGGACCCTCTGCTCCGCCTTGGAAAACCCACCTTCTGCAATGTATGCCCAACGCAATCAGGCCGAGCAGATTGACCCCCTCGGCCCGGCCCCAGTGTGTGATGGGGCTCTGTGCGTGAGGGCTTGCTCTTCCCCACCTACACCAGGCACGGCATCTAACACACACACACACACACACACACACACACCACACAGAGACACCCAGACCACGCACGCACGCACGGGGACGCACCCTCCTCTCCCCCACCCCACACACGAGCAGCCGAAGGACAAGAGGGTATGGCTGGGGCCTGAGCGGGAACAAGCGAAGCCTTGGTTTGCGGCCCCTCGGCCATCTGCATCAGGATTTTTGTCTGGGCTCGGAGGCCAGAGGATCTCTGCCATTTGCTAGCAGGGCCAGGGATGGCAGGAGGGTGGGTACGGGGCTCAGCCAGGGAGAGTTCTGCTGGCACGATCCTGTAGCACGTGGCCGCGTAGCACGGGGCCGGGTCTGATGGAGGCCAAGCAGGGGCACAAGACCCAGCAGCGGCACAGGGAAGAGGCCCAGGGCACCCAGGAGCAGACGAGACCCGGGAGTCGTGCGTGCTTGGCGTGGCCGCGGGCCCCGTGACGCCCGAGGACTCGAGTGCTCAGCCCCGTGTAGTGGCCGCGAAGGCCTGCCTGGGAGAAACGCCCCGGGAGGCCGGCAGGAACCCGGGATCGGAAGGGATGTGGAGGGGCCCCGGGTCGGAGGAGATGGCTTTGGCTGTGTTTGGTTTTGTTTCTTCTTCCCAAGATCCCGGGTGTGAAAGGGGCCAGAGGTGAAGTCCTGGGCTGGAAAGCCTCACGATTCAGCCCCGCAGCCCCAGGCCCTGAGTGTGGAGGAGGGCGGAGCGGGTCGGCGAAGGGCGCGGCTGCCGTTTTCCTGATGGGCTGGAGGGGCAGTGGCGCTTTCCGGACGAAGAGGACCGGAAGGGTCCCCGAGACCTCCGCTGGGAGCCACGCACCCACCCAAGGATACGGCTCCAGGAGGCGACGGAGGAGGGCGGCTGCTTGCCCTGGCCCGAGCTGTGCGTCCCCCGCCTTGGCCACAGCAGTGGACATTCCCAGAAGAACAAGCGCCCGAGAGCACTGAGAAATTTTCCCCCGAGAAAACTTGACCCTCGTCCTGGCAGCAGGACACCTCGGGAAGAAAGCCACCCAGCGGCCACCTGGGCGAGACCGGCTGCCCGAGCAGGCGCGCGGGGCCTCTGGCCGCTGGCCCCGGGCTGCCAGCCCCCACCCGGACTCCCAGCCGTGCCAGGAGAGCAGCGTGGAGACGCACGCCGGGGCCCTCGGCAGGCTCTTGGGGCTCCCGGAGGCGGCGGCTAGCGTCTACGGCCATACCACCCTGAACGCGCCCGATCTCGTCTGATCTCGGAAGCTAAGCAGGGTCGGGCCTGGTTAGTACTTGGATGGGAGACCGCCTGGGAATACCGGGTGCTGTAGGCTTTTGCTCCTCCCTCCCTCGCTGCTCCTTTTGTCTTCGGGGACTTCGCCACCACCCCCCCCACCACCACCACCACCCCCAGCACCACCACCACCACCACCACCACAACGACCCACCGTGACCACGACCCCGACCCCGTCCGGGCCACCCGCCAGACCCACGCACACCGAATCCTCACAGCTACGTCCCCGAATCCTCTCCCCTCCCCACACTCTCCTGGGGCGCGCGCCCGCGACACGGGTCACCAGCGAGGTTGGTCCCAGGCCACGTTGGGGACCGCTCCCCAACTGCCCTCCAGGCGGGCGGGGAGGGACGTGCGGAAGCCATGAGAAAGTGGGTCCTGCACCCCAGCGGGCCCCACAGCGGGACGCGCCACACCTGGGCTCGCCACAAGGTGGTGCACTGGGTCCAGGGCAAGACGCCAGGGGACAGAGAAGCAGGGAGCCTCAGTCGGGTGCTGCTCCACGTCGCGCTCCGTCGCTCAACCCAAGACAGGGCAGCCAGCGCGCGACCTCTACGTGGGATCCCGCCTCCCACGGCAGAGCCTGCGGTCACAGGGACAGAGGGCGCAGGCCGCCAGAGCTCCGGATGCCAGCGGCAGCTCCCCGTCCCGCTCAAAGGGAGGGAGGGCCGCCGCTGGCGCCCAGTCGCCTGTGCCACCCTCCGGGTCTCAAAGCACTCCTCAGTCAGCTCAAGGACCGGGGCCACCTGGCCTTCGGGGTCACATGGGCTTGGGCACGACGGAAGGGACCGCTTGCCCCCGTGGAACAGACATTCTCCCCGTGGACAACCTCAGGTGCCGGGACCCTCTGCTCCGCCTTGGAAAACCCACCTTCTGCAATGTATGCCCAACGCAATCAGGCCGAGCAGATTTACCCCCTCGGCACGGCCCCAGTGTGTGATGGGGCTCTGTGCGTGAGGGCTTGCTCTTCCCCACCTACACCAGGCACGGCATCTAACACACACACACACACACACACACACACACACACACCACACAGAGACACCCAGACCACGCACGCACGCACGGGGACGCACCCTCCTCTCCCCCACCCCACACACGAGCAGCCGAAGGACAAGAGGGTATGGCTGGGGCCTGAGCGGGAACAAGCGAAGCCTTGGTTTGCGGCCCCTCGGCCATCTGCATCAGGATTTTTGTCTGGGCTCGGAGGCCAGAGGATCTCTGCCATTTGCTAGCAGGGCCAGGGATGGCAGGAGGGTGGGTACGGGGCTCAGCGAGGGCCAGTTCTGCTGGCACGATCCTGTAGCACGTGGCCGCGTAGCACGGGGCCGGGTCTGATGGAGGCCAAGCAGGGGCACAAGACCCAGCAGCGGCACAGGGAAGAGGCCCAGGGCACCCAGGAGCAGACGAGACCCGGGAGTCGTGCGTGCTTGGCGTGGCCGCGGGCCCCGTGACGCCCGAGGACTCGAGTGCTCAGCCCCGTGTAGTGGCCGCGAAGGCCTGCCTGGGAGAAACGCCCCGGGAGGCCGGCAGGAACCCGGGATCGGAAGGGATGTGGAGGGGCCCCGGGTCGGAGGAGATGGCTTTGGCTGTGTTTGGTTTTGTTTCTTCTTCCCAAGATCCCAGGTGTGAAAGGGGCCAGAGGTGAAGTCCTGGGCTGGAAAGCCTCACGATTCAGCCCCGCAGCCCCAGGCCCTGAGTGTGGAGGAGGGCGGAGCGGGTCGGCGAAGGGCGCGGCTGCCGTTTTCCTGATTTGCTGGAGGGGCAGTGTCGCTTTCCGGACGAAGAGGACCGGAAGGGTCCCCGAGACCTCCGCTGGGAGCCACGCACCCACCCAAGGATACGGCTCCAGGAGGCGACGGAGGAGGGCGGCTGCTTGCCCTGGCCCGAGCTGTGCGTCCCCCGCCTTGGCCACAGCAGTGAACATTCCCAGAAGAACAAGCGCCCGAGAGCACTGAGAAATTTTCCCCCGAGAAAACTTGACCCTCGTCCTGGCAGCAGGACACCTCTGGAAGAAAGCCACCCAGCGGCCACCTGGGCGAGACCGGCTGCCCGAGCAGGCGCGCGGGGCCTCTGGCCGCTGGCCCCGGGCTGCCAGCCCCCACCCGGACTCCCAGCCGTGCCAGGAGAGCAGCGTGGAGACGCACGCCGGGGCCCTCGGCAGGCTCTTGGGGCTCCCGGAGGCGGCGGCTAGCGTCTACGGCCATACCACCCTGAACGCGCCCGATCTCGTCTGATCTCGGAAGCTAAGCAGGGTCGGGCCTGGTTAGTACTTGGATGGGAGAACGCCTGGGAGTACCGGGTGCTGTAGGCTTTTGCTCCTCCCTCCCTCGCTGCTCCTTTTCTCTTCGGGGACTTCGCCACCACCCCCCCCCACCACCACCACCATCAGCACCACCACCACCACCACCACCACAACGACCCACCGTGACCACGACCCCGACCCCGTCCGGACCACCCTCCAGACCCACGCACACCGAATCCTCACAGCTACGTCCCCGAATCCTCTCCCCTCCCCACACTCTCCTGGGGCGCGCGCCCGCGACCCGGGTCACCAGCGAGGTTGGTCCCAGGCCACGTTGGGGACCGCTCCCCAACTGCCCTCCAGGCGGGCGGGGAGGGACGTGCGGAAGCCATGAGAAAGTGGGTCCTGCACCCCAGCGGGCCCCACAGCGGGACGTGCCACACCTGGGCTCGCCACAAGGTGGTGCACTGGGTCCAGGGCAAGACGCCAGGGGACAGAGAAGCAGGGAGCCTCAGTCGGGTGCTGCTCCACGTCGCGCTCGGTCGCTCAACCCAAGACAGGGCAGCCAGCGTGCGACCTCTACGTGGGATCCCGCCTCCCACGGATAGCCTGCGGTCACAGGGACAGAGGGCGCAGGCCGCCAGAGCTCCGGATGCCAGCGGCAGCTCCCCGTCCCGCTCAAAGGGAGGGAGGGCCGCCGCTGGCGCCCAGTCGCCTGTGCCACCCTCCGGGTCTCAAAGCACTCCTCAGTCAGCTCAAGGACCGGGGCCACCTGGCCTTCGGGGTCACATGGGCTTGGGCACGACGGAAGGGACCGCTTGCCCCCGTGGAACAGACATTCTCCCCGTGGACAACCTCAGGTGCCGGGACCCTCTGCTCCGCCTTGGAAAACCCACCTTCTGCAATGTATGCCCAACGCAATCAGGCCGAGCAGATTGACCCCCTCGGCCCGGCCCCAGTGTGTGATGGGGCTCTGTGCGTGAGGGCTTGCTCTTCCCCACCTACACCAGGCACGGCATCTAACACACACACACACACACACACACACACACCACACAGAGACACCCAGACCACGCACGCACGCACGGGGACGCACCCTCCTCTCCCCCACCCCACACACGAGCAGCCGAAGGACAAGAGGGTATGGCTGGGGCCTGAGCGGGAACAAGCGAAGCCTTGGTTTGCGGCCCCTCGGCCATCTGCATCAGGATTTTTGTCTGGGCTCGGAGGCCAGAGGATCTCTGCCATTTGCTAGCAGGGCCAGGGATGGCAGGAGGGTGGGTACGGGGCTCAGCGAGGGCCAGTTCTGCTGGCACGATCCTGTAGCACGTGGCCGCGTAGCACGGGGCCGGGTCTGATGGAGGCCAAGCAGGGGCACAAGACCCAGCAGCGGCACAGGGAAGAGGCCCAGGGCACCCAGGAGCAGACGAGACCCGGGAGTCGTGCGTGCTTGGCGTGGCCGCGGGCCCCGTGACGCCCGAGGACTCGAGTGCTCAGCCCCGTGTAGTGGCCGCGAAGGCCTGCCTGGGAGAAACGCCCCGGGAGGCCGGCAGGAACCTGGGATCGGAAGGGATGTGGAGGGGCCCCGGGTCGGAGGAGATGGCTTTGGCTGTGTTTGGTTTTGTTTCTTCTTCCCAAGATCCCGGGTGTGAAAGGGGCCAGAGGTGAAGTCCTGGGCTGGAAAGCCTCACGATTCAGCCCCGCAGCCCCAGGCCCTGAGTGTGGAGGAGGGCGGAGCGGGTCGGCGAAGGGCGCGGCTGCCGTTTTCCTGATGGGCTGGAGGGGCAGTGGCGCTTTCCGGACGAAGAGGACCGGAAGGGTCCCCGAGACCTCCGCTGGGAGCCACGCACCCACCCAAGGATACGGCTCCAGGAGGCGACGGAGGAGGGCGGCTGCTTGCCCTGGCCCGAGCTGTGCGTCCCCCGCCTTGGCCACAGCAGTGGACATTCCCAGAAGAACAAGCGCCCGAGAGCACTGAGAAATTTTCCCCCGAGAAAACTTGACCCTCGTCCTGGCAGCAGGACACCTCGGGAAGAAAGCCACCCAGCGGCCACCTGGGCGAGACCGGCTGCCCGAGCAGGCGCGCGGGGCCTCTGGCCGCTGGCCCCGGGCTGCCAGCCCCCACCCGGACTCCCAGCCGTGCCAGGAGAGCAGCGTGGAGACGCACGCCGGGGCCCTCGGCAGGCTCTTGGGGCTCCCGGAGGCGGCGGCTAGCGTCTACGGCCATACCACCCTGAACGCGCCCGATCTCGTCTGATCTCGGAAGCTAAGCAGGGTCGGGCCTGGTTAGTACTTGGATGGGAGACCGCCTGGGAATACCGGGTGCTGTAGGCTTTTGCTCCTCCCTCCCTCGCTGCTCCTTTTGTCTTCGGGGACTTCGCCACCACCCCCCCCACCACCACCACCACCCCCAGCACCACCACCACCACCACCACCACAACGACCCACCGTGACCACGACCCCGACCCCGTCCGGGCCACCCGCCAGACCCACGCACACCGAATCCTCACAGCTACGTCCCCGAATCCTCTCCCCTCCCCACACTCTCCTGGGGCGCGCGCCCGCGACACGGGTCACCAGCGAGGTTGGTCCCAGGCCACGTTGGGGACCGCTCCCCAACTGCCCTCCAGGCGGGCGGGGAGGGACGTGCGGAAGCCATGAGAAAGTGGGTCCTGCACCCCAGCGGGCCCCACAGCGGGACGCGCCACACCTGGGCTCGCCACAAGGTGGTGCACTGGGTCCAGGGCAAGACGCCAGGGGACAGAGAAGCAGGGAGCCTCAGTCGGGTGCTGCTCCACGTCGCGCTCCGTCGCTCAACCCAAGACAGGGCAGCCAGCGCGCGACCTCTACGTGGGATCCCGCCTCCCACGGCAGAGCCTGCGGTCACAGGGACAGAGGGCGCAGGCCGCCAGAGCTCCGGATGCCAGCGGCAGCTCCCCGTCCCGCTCAAAGGGAGGGAGGGCCGCCGCTGGCGCCCAGTCGCCTGTGCCACCCTCCGGGTCTCAAAGCACTCCTCAGTCAGCTCAAGGACCGGGGCCACCTGGCCTTCGGGGTCACATGGGCTTGGGCACGACGGAAGGGACCGCTTGCCCCCGTGCAACAGACATTCTCCCCGTGGACAACCTCAGGTGCCGGGACCCTCTGCTCCGCCTTGGAAAACCCACCTTCTGCAATGTATGCCCAACGCAATCAGGCCGAGCAGATTGACCCCCTCGGCCCGGCCCCAGTGTGTGATGGGGCTCTGTGCGTGAGGGCTTGCTCTTCCCCACCTACACCAGGCACGGCATCTAACACACACACACACACACACACACACCACGCAGAGACACCCAGACCACGCACGCACGCACGGGGACGCACCCTCCTCTCCCCCACCCCACACACGAGCAGCCGAAGGACAAGAGGGTATGGCTGGGGCCTGAGCGGGAACAAGCGAAGCCTTGGTTTGCGGCCCCTCGGCCAACTGCATCAGGATTTTTGTCTGGGCTCGGAGGCCAGAGGATCTCTGCCATTTGCTAGCAGGGCCAGGGATGGCAGGAGGGTGGGTACGGGGCTCAGCCAGGGCCAGTTCTGCTGGCACGATCCTGTAGCACGTGGCCGCGTAGCACGGGGCCGGGTCTGAAGGAGGCCAAGCAGGGGCACAAGACCCAGCAGCGGCACAGGGAAGAGGCCCAGGGCACCCAGGAGCAGACGAGACCCGGGAGTCGTGCGTGCTTGGCGTGGCCGCGGGCCCCGTGACGCCCGAGGACTCGAGTGCTCAGCCCCGTGTAGTGGCCGCGAAGGCCTGCCTGGGAGAAACGCCCCGGGAGGCCGGCAGGAACCCGGGATCGGAAGGGATGTGGAGGGGCCCCGGGTCGGAGGAGATGGCTTTGGCTGTGTTTGGTTTTGTTTCTTCTTCCCAAGATTCCGGGTGTGAAACGGGCCAGTGGTGAAGTCCTGGGCTGGAAAGCCTCACGATTCAGCCCCGCAGCCCCAGGCCCTGAGTGTGGAGGAGGGCGGAGCGGGTCGGCGAAGGGCGCGGCTGCCGTTTTCCTGATGGGCTGGAGGGGCAGTGGCGCTTTCCGGACGAAGAGGACCGGAAGGGTCCCCGAGACCTCCGCTGGGAGCCACGCACCCACCCAAGGATACGGCTCCAGGAGACGACGGAGGAGGGCGGCTGCTTGCCCTGGCCCGAGCTGTGCGTCCACCGCCTTGGCCACAGCAGTGGACATTCCCAGAAGAACAAGCGCCCGAGAGCACTGAGAAATTTTCCCCCGAGAAAACTTGACCCTCGTCCTGGCAGCAGGACACCTCGGGAAGAAAGCCACCCAGTGGCCACCTGGGCGAGACCGGCTGCCCGAGCAGGCGCGCGGGGCCTCTGGCCGCTGGCCCCGGGCTGCCAGCCCCCACCCGGACTCCCAGCCGTGCCAGGAGAGCAGCGTGGAGACGCACGCCGGGGCCCTCGGCAGGCTCTTGGGGCTCCCGGAGGCGGCGGCTAGCGTCTACGGCCATACCACCCTGAACGCGCCCGATCTCGTCTGATCTCGGAAGCTAAGCAGGGTCGGGCCTGGTTAGTACTTGGATGGGAGACCGCCTGGGAATACCGGGTGCTGTAGGCTCTTGCTCCTCCCTCCCTCGCTGCTCCTTTTGTCTTCGGGGACTTCGCCACCACCCCCCCCACCACCACCACCACCCCCAGCACCACCACCACCACCACCACCACAACGACCCACCGTGACCACGACCCCGACCCCGTCCGGGCCACCCGCCAGACCCACGCACACCGAATCCTCACAGCTACATCCCCGAATCCTCTCCCCTCCCCACACTCTCCTGGGGCGCGCGCCCGCGACACGGGTCACCAGCGAGGTTGGTCCCAGGCCACGTTGGGGACCGCTCCCCAACTGCCCTCCAGGCGGGCGGGGAGGGACGTGCGGAAGCCATGAGAAAGTGGGTCCTGCACCCCAGCGGGCCCCACAGCGGGACGCGCCACACCTGGGCTCGCCACAAGGTGGTGCACTGGGTAAAGGGCAAGACGCCAGGGGACAGAGAAGCAGGGAGCCTCAGTCGGGTGCTGCTCCACGTCGCGCTCCGTCGCTCAACCCAAGACAGGGCAGCCAGCGCGCGACCTCTACGTGGGATCCCGCCTCCCACGGCAGAGCCTGCGGTCACAGGGACAGAGGGCGCAGGCCACCAGAGCTCCGGATGCCAGCGGCAGCTCCCCGTCCCGCTCAAAGGGAGGGAGGGCCGCCGCTGGCGCCCAGTCGCCTGTGCCACCCTCCGGGTCTCAAAGCACTCCTCAGTCAGCTCAAGGACCGGGGCCACCTGGCCTTCGGGGTCACATGGGCTTGGGCACGACGGAAGGGACCGCTTGCCCCCGTGCAACAGACATTCTCCCCGTGGACAACCTCAGGTGCCGGGACCCTCTGCTCCGCCTTGGAAAACCCACCTTCTGCAATGTATGCCCAACGCAATCAGGCCGAGCAGATTGACCCCCTCGGCCCGGCCCCAGTGTGTGATGGGGCTCTGTGCGTGAGGGCTTGCTCTTCCCCACCTACACCAGGCACGGCATCTAACACACACACACACACACACACACACACACACCACGCAGAGACACCCAGACCACGCACGCACGCACGGGGACGCACCCTCCTCTCCCCCACCCCACACACGAGCAGCCGAAGGACAAGAGGGTATGGCTGGGGCCTGAGCGGGAACAAGCGAAGCCTTGGTTTGCGGCCCCTCGGCCAACTGCATCAGGATTTTTGTCTGGGCTCGGAGGCCAGAGGATCTCTGCCATTTGCTAGCAGGGCCAGGGATGGCAGGAGGGTGGGTACGGGGCTCAGCCAGGGCCAGTTCTGCTGGCACGATCCTGTAGCACGTGGCCGCGTAGCACGGGGCCGGGTCTGAAGGAGGCCAAGCAGGGGCACAAGACCCAGCAGCGGCACAGGGAAGAGGCCCAGGGCACCCAGGAGCAGACGAGACCCGGGAGTCGTGCGTGCTTGGCGTGGCCGCGGGCCCCGTGACGCCCGAGGACTCAAGTGCTCAGCCCCGTGTAGTGGCCGCGAAGGCCTGCCTGGGAGAAACGCCCCAGGAGGCCGGCAGGAACCCGGGATCGGAAGGGATGTGGAGGGGCCCCGGGTCGGAGGAGATGGCTTTGGCTGTGTTTGGTTTTGTTTCTTCTTCCCAAGATCCCGGGTGTGAAAGGGGCCAGAGGTGAAGTCCTGGGCTGGAAAGCCTCACGATTCAGCCCCGCAGCCCCAGGCCCTGAGTGTGGAGGAGGGCGGAGCGGGTCGGCGAAGGGCGCGGCTGCCGTTTTCCTGATGGGCTGGAGGGGCAGTGGCGCTTTCCGGACGAAGAGGACCGGAAGGGTCCCCGAGACCTCCGCTGGGAGCCACGCACCCACCCAAGGATACGGCTCCAGGAGGCGACGGAGGAGGGCGGCTGCTTGCCCTGGCCCGAGCTGTGCGTCCCCCGCCTTGGCCACAGCAGTGGACATTCCCAGAAGAACAAGCGCCCGAGAGCACTGAGAAATTTTCCCCCGAGAAAACTTGACCCTCGTCCTGGCAGCAGGACACCTCGGGAAGAAAGCCACCCAGCGGCCACCTGGGCGAGACCGGCTGCCCGAGCAGGCGCGCGGGGCCTCTGGCCGCTGGCCCCGGGCTGCCAGCCCCCACCCGGACTCCCAGCCGTGCCAGGAGAGCAGCGTGGAGACGCACGCCGGGGCCCTCGGCAGGCTCTTGGGGCTCCCGGAGGCGGCGGCTAGCGTCTACGGCCATACCACCCTGAACGCGCCCGATCTCGTCTGATCTCGGAAGCTAAGCAGGGTCGGGCCTGGTTAGTACTTGGATGGGAGACCGCCTGGGAATACCGGGTGCTGTAGGCTTTTGCTCCTCCCTCCCTCGCTGCTCCTTTTGTCTTCGGGGACTTCGCCACCACCCCCCCCACCACCACCACCACCCCCAGCACCACCACCACCACCACCACCACAACGACCCACCGTGACCACGACCCCGACCCCGTCCGGGCCACCCGCCAGACCCACGCACACCGAATCCTCACAGCTACGTCCCCGAATCCTCTCCCCTCCCCACACTCTCCTGGGGCGCGCGCCCGCGACACGGGTCACCAGCGAGGTTGGTCCCAGGCCACGTTGGGGACCGCTCCCCAACTGCCCTCCAGGCGGGCGGGGAGGGACGTGCGGAAGCCATGAGAAAGTGGGTCCTGCACCCCAGCGGGCCCCACAGCGGGACGCGCCACACCTGGGCTCGCCACAAGGTGGTGCACTGGGTCCAGGGCAAGACGCCAGGGGACAGAGAAGCAGGGAGCCTCAGTCGGGTGCTGCTCCACGTCGCGCTCCGTCGCTCAACCCAAGACAGGGCAGCCAGCGCGCGACCTCTACGTGGGATCCCGCCTCCCACGGCAGAGCCTGCGGTCACAGGGACAGAGGGCGCAGGCCGCCAGAGCTCCGGATGCCAGCGGCAGCTCCCCGTCCCGCTCAAAGGGAGGGAGGGCCGCCGCTGGCGCCCAGTCGCCTGTGCCACCCTCCGGGTCTCAAAGCACTCCTCAGTCAGCTCAAGGACCGGGGCCACCTGGCCTTCGGGGTCACATGGGCTTGGGCACGACGGAAGGGACCGCTTGCCCCCGTGGAACAGACATTCTCCCCGTGGACAACCTCAGGTGCCGGGACCCTCTGCTCCGCCTTGGAAAACCCACCTTCTGCAATGTATGCCCAACGCAATCAGGCCGAGCAGATTTACCCCCTCGGCCCGGCCCCAGTGTGTGATGGGGCTCTGTGCGTGAGGGCTTGCTCTTCCCCACCTACACCAGGCACGGCATCTAACACACACACACACACACACACACACACACACACACCACACAGAGACACCCAGACCACGCACGCACGCACGGGGACGCACCCTCCTCTCCCCCACCCCACACACGAGCAGCCGAAGGACAAGAGGGTATGGCTGGGGCCTGAGCGGGAACAAGCGAAGCCTTGGTTTGCGGCCCCTCGGCCATCTGCATCAGGATTTTTGTCTGGGCTCGGAGGCCAGAGGATCTCTGCCATTTGCTAGCAGGGCCAGGGATGGCAGGAGGGTGGGTACGGGGCTCAGCGAGGGCCAGTTCTGCTGGCACGATCCTGTAGCACGTGGCCGCGTAGCACGGGGCCGGGTCTGATGGAGGCCAAGCAGGGGCACAAGACCCAGCAGCGGCACAGGGAAGAGGCCCAGGGCACCCAGGAGCAGACGAGACCCGGGAGTCGTGCGTGCTTGGCGTGGCCGCGGGCCCCGTGACGCCCGAGGACTCGAGTGCTCAGCCCCGTGTAGTGGCCGCGAAGGCCTGCCTGGGAGAAACGCCCCGGGAGGCCGGCAGGAACCCGGGATCGGAAGGGATGTGGAGGGGCCCCGGGTCGGAGGAGATGGCTTTGGCTGTGTTTGGTTTTGTTTCTTCTTCCCAAGATCCCAGGTGTGAAAGGGGCCAGAGGTGAAGTCCTGGGCTGGAAAGCCTCACGATTCAGCCCCGCAGCCCCAGGCCCTGAGTGTGGAGGAGGGCGGAGCGGGTCGGCGAAGGGCGCGGCTGCCGTTTTCCTGATTTGCTGGAGGGGCAGTGTCGCTTTCCGGACGAAGAGGACCGGAAGGGTCCCCGAGACCTCCGCTGGGAGCCACGCACCCACCCAAGGATACGGCTCCAGGAGGCGACGGAGGAGGGCGGCTGCTTGCCCTGGCCCGAGCTGTGCGTCCCCCGCCTTGGCCACAGCAGTGAACATTCCCAGAAGAACAAGCGCCCGAGAGCACTGAGAAATTTTCCCCCGAGAAAACTTGACCCTCGTCCTGGCAGCAGGACACCTCTGGAAGAAAGCCACCCAGCGGCCACCTGGGCGAGACCGGCTGCCCGAGCAGGCGCGCGGGGCCTCTGGCCGCTGGCCCCGGGCTGCCAGCCCCCACCCGGACTCCCAGCCGTGCCAGGAGAGCAGCGTGGAGACGCACGCCGGGGCCCTCGGCAGGCTCTTGGGGCTCCCGGAGGCGGCGGCTAGCGTCTACGGCCATACCACCCTGAACGCGCCCGATCTCGTCTGATCTCGGAAGCTAAGCAGGGTCGGGCCTGGTTAGTACTTGGATGGGAGAACGCCTGGGAGTACCGGGTGCTGTAGGCTTTTGCTCCTCCCTCCCTCGCTGCTCCTTTTCTCTTCGGGGACTTCGCCACCACCCCCCCCACCACCACCACCATCAGCACCACCACCACCACCACCACCACAACGACCCACCGTGACCACGACCCCGACCCCGTCCGGACCACCCTCCAGACCCACGCACACCGAATCCTCACAGCTACGTCCCCGAATCCTCTCCCCTCCCCACACTCTCCTGGGGCGCGCGCCCGCGACCCGGGTCACCAGCGAGGTTGGTCCCAGGCCACGTTGGGGACCGCTCCCCAACTGCCCTCCAGGCGGGCGGGGAGGGACGTGCGGAAGCCATGAGAAAGTGGGTCCTGCACCCCAGCGGGCCCCACAGCGGGACGCGCCACACCTGGGCTCGCCACAAGGTGGTGCACTGGGTCCAGGGCAAGACGCCAGGGGACAGAGAAGCAGGGAGCCTCAGTCGGGTGCTGCTCCACGTCGCGCTCCGTCGCTCAACCCAAGACAGGGCAGCCAGCGCGCGACCTCTACGTGGGATCCCGCCTCCCACGGCAGAGCCTGCGGTCACAGGGACAGAGGGCGCAGGCCGCCAGAGCTCCGGATGCCAGCGGCAGCTCCCCGTCCCGCTCAAAGGGAGGGAGGGCCGCCGCTGGCGCCCAGTCGCCTGTGCCACCCTCCGGGTCTCAAAGCACTCCTCAGTCAGCTCAAGGACCGGGGCCACCTGGCCTTCGGGGTCACATGGGCTTGGGCACGACGGAAGGGACCGCTTGCCCCCGTGGAACAGACATTCTCCCCGTGGACAACCTCAGGTGCCGGGACCCTCTGCTCCGCCTTGGAAAACCCACCTTCTGCAATGTATGCCCAACGCAATCAGGCCGAGCAGATTGACCCCCTCGGCCCGGCCCCAGTGTGTGATGGGGCTCTGTGCGTGAGGGCTTGCTCTTCCCCACCTACACCAGGCACGGCATCTAACACACACACACACACACACACACACACACCACGCAGAGACACCCAGACCACGCACGCACGCACGGGGACGCACCCTCCTCTCCCCCACCCCACACACGAGCAGCCGAAGGACAAGAGGGTATGGCTGGGGCCTGAGCGGGAACAAGCGAAGCCTTGGTTTGCGGCCCCTCGGCCAACTGCATCAGGATTTTTGTCTGGGCTCGGAGGCCAGAGGATCTCTGCCATTTGCTAGCAGGGCCAGGGATGGCAGGAGGGTGGGTACGGGGCTCAGCCAGGGCCAGTTCTGCTGGCACGATCCTGTAGCACGTGGCCGCGTAGCACGGGGCCGGGTCTGAAGGAGGCCAAGCAGGGGCACAAGACCCAGCAGCGGCACAGGGAAGAGGCCCAGGGCACCCAGGAGCAGACGAGACCCGGGAGTCGTGCGTGCTTGGCGTGGCCGCGGGCCCCGTGACGCCCGAGGACTCGAGTGCTCAGCCCCGTGTAGTGGCCGCGAAGGCCTGCCTGGGAGAAACGCCCCGGGAGGCCGGCAGGAACCCGGGATCGGAAGGGATGTGGAGGGGCCCCGGGTCGGAGGAGATGGCTTTGGCTGTGTTTGGTTTTGTTTCTTCTTCCCAAGATCCCGGGTGTGAAAGGGGCCAGAGGTGAAGTCCTGGGCTGGAAAGCCTCACGATTCAGCCCCGCAGCCCCAGGCCCTGAGTGTGGAGGAGGGCGGAGCAGGTCGGCGAAGGGCGCGGCTGCCGTTTTCCTGATGGGCTGGAGGGGCAGTGTCGCTTTCCGGACGAAGAGGACCGGAAGGGTCCCCGAGACCTCCGCTGGGAGCCACGCACCCACCCAAGGATACGGCTCCAGGAGGCGACGGAGGAGGGCGGCTGCTTGCCCTGGCCCGAGCTGTGCGTCCCCCGCCTTGGCCACAGCAGTGGACATTCCCAGAAGAACAAGCGCCCGAGAGCACTGAGAAATTTTCCCCCGAGAAAACTTGACCCTCGTCCTGGCAGCAGGACACCTCGGGAAGAAAGCCACCCAGCGGCCACCTGGGCGAGACCGGCTGCCCGAGCAGGCGCGCGGGGCCTCTGGCCGCTGGCCCCGGGCTGCCAGCCCCCACCCGGACTCCCAGCCGTGCCAGGAGAGCAGCGTGGAGACGCACGCCGGGGCCCTCGGCAGGCTCTTGGGGCTCCCGGAGGCGGCGGCTAGCGTCTACGGCCATACCACCCTGAACGCGCCCGATCTCGTCTGATCTCGGAAGCTAAGCAGGGTCGGGCCTGGTTAGTACTTGGATGGGAGACCGCCTGGGAATACCGGGTGCTGTAGGCTTTTGCTCCTCCCTCCCTCGCTGCTCCTTTTGTCTTCGGGGACTTCGCCACCACCCCCCCCCCACCACCACCACCCCCAGCACCACCACCACCACCACCACAACGACCCACCGTGACCACGACCCCGACCCCGTCCGGGCCACCCGCCAGACCCACGCACACCGAATCCTCACAGCTACGTCCCCGAATCCTCTCCCCTCCCCACACTCTCCTGGGGCGCGCGCCCGCGACACGGGTCACCAGCGAGGTTGGTCCCAGGCCACGTTGGGGACCGCTCCCCAACTGCCCTCCAGGCGGGCGGGGAGGGACGTGCGGAAGCCATGAGAAAGTGGGTCCTGCACCCCAGCGGGCCCCACAGCGGGACGCGCCACACCTGGGCTCGCCACAAGGTGGTGCACTGGGTCCAGGGCAAGACGCCAGGGGACAGAGAAGCAGGGAGCCTCAGTCGGGTGCTGCTCCACGTCGCCCTCCGTCGCTCAACCCAAGACAGGGCAGCCAGCGCGCGACCTCTACGTGGGATCCCGCCTCCCACGGCAGAGCCTGCGGTCACAGGGACAGAGGGCGCAGGCCGCCAGAGCTCCGGATGCCAGCGGCAGCTCCCCGTCCCGCTCAAAGGGAGGGAGGGCCGCCGCTGGCGCCCAGTCGCCTGTGCCACCCTCCGGGTCTCAAAGCACTCCTCAGTCAGCTCAAGGACCGGGGCCACCTGGCCTTCGGGGTCACATGGGCTTGGGCACGACGGAAGGGACCGCTTGCCCCCGTGGAACAGACATTCTCCCCGTGGACAACCTCAGGGGCCGGGACCCTCTGCTCCGCCTTGGAAAACCCACCTTCTGCAATGTATGCCCAACGCAATCAGGCCGAGCAGATTGACCCCCTCGGCCCGGCCCCAGTGTGTGATGGGGCTCTGGGCGTGAGGGCTTGCTCTTCCCCACCTACACCAGGCACGGCATCTAACACACACACACACACACACACACCACGCAGAGACACCCAGACCACGCACGCACGCACGGGGACGCACCCTCCTCTCCCCCACCCCACACACGAGCAGCCGAAGGACAAGAGGGTATGGCTGGGGCCTGAGCGGGAACAAGCGAAGCCTTGGTTTGCGGCCCCTCGGCCAACTGCATCAGGATTTTTGTCTGGGCTCGGAGGCCAGAGGATCTCTGCCATTTGCTAGCAGGGCCAGGGATGGCAGGAGGGTGGGTACGGGGCTCAGCCAGGGCCAGTTCTGCTGGCACGATCCTGTAGCACGTGGCCGCGTAGCACGGGGCCGGGTCTGAAGGAGGCCAAGCAGGGGCACAAGACCCAGCAGCGGCACAGGGAAGAGGCCCAGGGCACCCAGGAGCAGACGAGACCCGGGAGTCGTGCGTGCTTGGCGTGGCCGCGGGCCCCGTGACGCCCGAGGACTCGAGTGCTCAGCCCCGTGTAGTGGCCGCGAAGGCCTGCCTGGGAGAAACGCCCCGGGAGGCCGGCAGGAACCCGGGATCGGAAGGGATGTGGAGGGGCCCCGGGTCGGAGGAGATGGCTTTGGCTGTGTTTGGTTTTGTTTCTTCTTCCCAAGATCCCGGGTGTGAAAGGGGCCAGAGGTGAAGTCCTGGGCTGGAAAGCCTCACGATTCAGCCCCGCAGCCCCAGGCCCTGAGTGTGGAGGAGGGCGGAGCGGGTCGGCGAAGGGCGCGGCTGCCGTTTTCCTGATGGGCTGGAGGGGCAGTGGCGCTTTCCGGACGAAGAGGACCGGAAGGGTCCCCGAGACCTCCGCTGGGAGCCACGCACCCACCCAAGGATACGGCTCCAGGAGGCGACGGAGGAGGGCGGCTGCTTGCCCTGGCCCGAGCTGTGCGTCCCCCGCCTTGGCCACAGCAGTGGACATTCCCAGAAGAACAAGCGCCCGAGAGCACTGAGAAATTTTCCCCCGAGAAAACTTGACCCTCGTCCTGGCAGCAGGACACCTCGGGAAGAAAGCCACCCAGCGGCCACCTGGGCGAGACCGGCTGCCCGAGCAGGCGCGCGGGGCCTCTGGCCGCTGGCCCCGGGCTGCCAGCCCCCACCCGGACTCCCAGCCGTGCCAGGAGAGCAGCGTGGAGACGCACGCCGGGGCCCTCGGCAGGCTCTTGGGGCTCCCGGAGGCGGCGGCTAGCGTCTACGGCCATACCACCCTGAACGCGCCCGATCTCGTCTGATCTCGGAAGGTAAGCAGGGTCGGGCCTGGTTAGTACTTGGATGGGAGACCGCCTGGGAATACCGGGTGCTGTAGGCTTTTGCTCCTCCCTCCCTCGCTGCTCCTTTTGTCTTCGGGGACTTCGCCACCACCCCCCCCACCACCACCACCACCCCCAGCACCACCACCACCACCACCACCACAACGACCCACCGTGACCACGACCCCGACCCCGTCCGGGCCACCCGCCAGACCCACGCACACCGAATCCTCACAGCTACGTCCCCGAATCCTCTCCCCTCCCCACACTCTCCTGGGGCGCGCGCCCGCGACACGGGTCACCAGCGAGGTTGGTCCCAGGCCACGTTGGGGACCGCTCCCCAACTGCCCTCCAGGCGGGCGGGGAGGGACGTGCGGAAGCCATGAGAAAGTGGGTCCTGCACCCCAGCGGGCCCCACAGCGGGACGCGCCACACCTGGGCTCGCCACAAGGTGGTGCACTGGGTCCAGGGCAAGACGCCAGGGGACAGAGAAGCAGGGAGCCTCAGTCGGGTGCTGCTCCACGTCGCGCTCCGTCGCTCAACCCAAGACAGGGCAGCCAGCGCGCGACCTCTACGTGGGATCCCGCCTCCCACGGCAGAGCCTGCGGTCACAGGGACAGAGGGCGCAGGCCGCCAGAGCTCCGGATGCCAGCGGCAGCTCCCCGTCCCGCTCAAAGGGAGGGAGGGCCGCCGCTGGCGCCCAGTCGCCTGTGCCACCCTCCGGGTCTCAAAGCACTCCTCAGTCAGCTCAAGGACCGGGGCCACCTGGCCTTCGGGGTCACATGGGCTTGGGCACGACGGAAGGGACCGCTTGCCCCCGTGGAACAGACATTCTCCCCGTGGACAACCTCAGGTGCCGGGACCCTCTGCTCCGCCTTGGAAAACCCACCTTCTGCAATGTATGCCCAACGCAATCAGGCCGAGCAGATTTACCCCCTCGGCCCGGCCCCAGTGTGTGATGGGGCTCTGTGCGTGAGGGCTTGCTCTTCCCCACCTACACCAGGCACGGCATCTAACACACACACACACACACACACACACACACACACCACACAGAGACACCCAGACCACGCACGCACGCACGGGGACGCACCCTCCTCTCCCCCACCCCACACACGAGCAGCCGAAGGACAAGAGGGTATGGCTGGGGCCTGAGCGGGAACAAGCGAAGCCTTGGTTTGCGGCCCCTCGGCCATCTGCATCAGGATTTTTGTCTGGGCTCGGAGGCCAGAGGATCTCTGCCATTTGCTAGCAGGGCCAGGGATGGCAGGAGGGTGGGTACGGGGCTCAGCGAGGGCCAGTTCTGCTGGCACGATCCTGTAGCACGTGGCCGCGTAGCACGGGGCCGGGTCTGATGGAGGCCAAGCAGGGGCACAAGACCCAGCAGCGGCACAGGGAAGAGGCCCAGGGCACCCAGGAGCAGACGAGACCCGGGAGTCGTGCGTGCTTGGCGTGGCCGCGGGCCCCGTGACGCCCGAGGACTCGAGTGCTCAGCCCCGTGTAGTGGCCGCGAAGGCCTGCCTGGGAGAAACGCCCCGGGAGGCCGGCAGGAACCCGGGATCGGAAGGGATGTGGAGGGGCCCCGGGTCGGAGGAGATGGCTTTGGCTGTGTTTGGTTTTGTTTCTTCTTCCCAAGATCCCAGGTGTGAAAGGGGCCAGAGGTGAAGTCCTGGGCTGGAAAGCCTCACGATTCAGCCCCGCAGCCCCAGGCCCTGAGTGTGGAGGAGGGCGGAGCGGGTCGGCGAAGGGCGCGGCTGCCGTTTTCCTGATTTGCTGGAGGGGCAGTGTCGCTTTCCGGACGAAGAGGACCGGAAGGGTCCCCGAGACCTCCGCTGGGAGCCACGCACCCACCCAAGGATACGGCTCCAGGAGGCGACGGAGGAGGGCGGCTGCTTGCCCTGGCCCGAGCTGTGCGTCCCCCGCCTTGGCCACAGCAGTGAACATTCCCAGAAGAACAAGCGCCCGAGAGCACTGAGAAATTTTCCCCCGAGAAAACTTGACCCTCGTCCTGGCAGCAGGACACCTCTGGAAGAAAGCCACCCAGCGGCCACCTGGGCGAGACCGGCTGCCCGAGCAGGCGCGCGGGGCCTCTGGCCGCTGGCCCCGGGCTGCCAGCCCCCACCCGGACTCCCAGCCGTGCCAGGAGAGCAGCGTGGAGACGCACGCCGGGGCCCTCGGCAGGCTCTTGGGGCTCCCGGAGGCGGCGGCTAGCGTCTACGGCCATACCACCCTGAACGCGCCCGATCTCGTCTGATCTCGGAAGCTAAGCAGGGTCGGGCCTGGTTAGTACTTGGATGGGAGAACGCCTGGGAGTACCGGGTGCTGTAGGCTTTTGCTCCTCCCTCCCTCGCTGCTCCTTTTCTCTTCGGGGACTTCGCCACCACCCCCCCCCACCACCACCACCATCAGCACCACCACCACCACCACCACCACAACGACCCACCGTGACCACGACCCCGACCCCGTCCGGACCACCCTCCAGACCCACGCACACCGAATCCTCACAGCTACGTCCCCGAATCCTCTCCCCTCCCCACACTCTCCTGGGGCGCGCGCCCGCGACCCGGGTCACCAGCGAGGTTGGTCCCAGGCCACGTTGGGGACCGCTCCCCAACTGCCCTCCAGGCGGGCGGGGAGGGACGTGCGGAAGCCATGAGAAAGTGGGTCCTGCACCCCAGCGGGCCCCACAGCGGGACGTGCCACACCTGGGCTCGCCACAAGGTTGTGCACTGGGTCCAGGGCAAGACGCCAGGGGACAGAGAAGCAGGGAGCCTCAGTCGGGTGCTGCTCCACGTCGCGCTCGGTCGCTCAACCCAAGACAGGGCAGCCAGCGTGCGACCTCTACGTGGGATCCCGCCTCCCACGGATAGCCTGCGGTCACAGGGACAGAGGGCGCAGGCCGCCAGAGCTCCGGATGCCAGCGGCAGCTCCCCGTCCCGCTCAAAGGGAGGGAGGGCCGCCGCTGGCGCCCAGTCGCCTGTGCCACCCTCCGGGTCTCAAAGCACTCCTCAGTCAGCTCAAGGACCGGGGCCACCTGGCCTTCGGGGTCACATGGGCTTGGGCACGACGGAAGGGACCGCTTGCCCCCGTGGAACAGACATTCTCCCCGTGGACAACCTCAGGTGCCGGGACCCTCTGCTCCGCCTTGGAAAACCCACCTTCTGCAATGTATGCCCAACGCAATCAGGCCGAGCAGATTGACCCCCTCGGCCCGGCCCCAGTGTGTGATGGGGCTCTGTGCGTGAGGGCTTGCTCTTCCCCACCTACACCAGGCACGGCATCTAACACACACACACACACACACACACACACACCACACAGAGACACCCAGACCACGCACGCACGCACGGGGACGCACCCTCCTCTCCCCCACCCCACACACGAGCAGCCGAAGGACAAGAGGGTATGGCTGGGGCCTGAGCGGGAACAAGCGAAGCCTTGGTTTGCGGCCCCTTGGCCATCTGCATCAGGATTTTTGTCTGGGCTCGGAGGCCAGAGGATCTCTGCCATTTGCTAGCAGGGCCAGGGATGGCAGGAGGGTGGGTACGGGGCTCAGCCAGGGAGAGTTCTGCTGGCACGATCCTGTAGCACGTGGCCGCGTAGCACGGGGCCGGGTCTGATGGAGGCCAAGCAGGGGCACAAGACCCAGCAGCGGCACAGGGAAGAGGCCCAGGGCACCCAGGAGCAGACGAGACCCGGGAGTCGTGCGTGCTTGGCGTGGCCGCGGGCCCCGTGACGCCCGAGGACTCGAGTGCTCAGCCCCGTGTAGTGGCCGCGAAGGCCTGCCTGGGAGAAACGCCCCGGGAGGCCGGCAGGAACCTGGGATCGGAAGGGATGTGGAGGGGCCCCGGGTCGGAGGAGATGGCTTTGGCTGTGTTTGGTTTTGTTTCTTCTTCCCAAGATCCCGGGTGTGAAAGGGGCCAGAGGTGAAGTCCTGGGCTGGAAAGCCTCACGATTCAGCCCCGCAGCCCCAGGCCCTGAGTGTGGAGGAGGGCGGAGCGGGTCGGCGAAGGGCGCGGCTGCCGTTTTCCTGATGGGCTGGAGGGGCAGTGGCGCTTTCCGGACGAAGAGGACCGGAAGGGTCCCCGAGACCTCCTCTGGGAGCCACGCACCCACCCAAGGATACGGCTCCAGGAGGCGACGGAGGAGGGCGGCTGCTTGCCCTGGCCCGAGCTGTGCGTCCCCCGCCTTGGCCACAGCAGTGGACATTCCCAGAAGAACAAGCGCCCGAGAGCACTGAGAAATTTTCCCCCGAGAAAACTTGACCCTCGTCCTGGCAGCAGGACACCTCGGGAAGAAAGCCACCCAGCGGCCACCTGGGCGAGACCGGCTGCCCGAGCAGGCGCGCGGGGCCTCTGGCCGCTGGCCCCGGGCTGCCAGCCCCCACCCGGACTCCCAGCCGTGCCAGGAGAGCAGCGTGGAGACGCACGCCGGGGCCCTCGGCAGGCTCTTGGGGCTCCCGGAGGCGGCGGCTAGCGTCTACGGCCATACCACCCTGAACGCGCCCGATCTCGTCTGATCTCGGAAGCTAAGCAGGGTCGGGCCTGGTTAGTACTTGGATGGGAGACCGCCTGGGAATACCGGGTGCTGTAGGCTTTTGCTCCTCCCTCCCTCGCTGCTCCTTTTGTCTTCGGGGACTTCGCCACCACCCCCCCCACCACCACCACCACCCCCAGCACCACCACCACCACCACCACCACAACGACCCACCGTGACCACGACCCCGACCCCGTCCGGGCCACCCGCCAGACCCACGCACACCGAATCCTCACAGCTACGTCCCCGAATCCTCTCCCCTCCCCACACTCTCCTGGGGCGCGCGCCCGCGACACGGGTCACCAGCGAGGTTGGTCCCAGGCCACGTTGGGGACCGCTCCCCAACTGCCCTCCAGGCGGGCGGGGAGGGACGTGCGGAAGCCATGAGAAAGTGGGTCCTGCACCCCAGCGGGCCCCACAGCGGGACGCGCCACACCTGGGCTCGCCACAAGGTGGTGCACTGGGTCCAGGGCAAGACGCCAGGGGACAGAGAAGCAGGGAGCCTCAGTCGGGTGCTGCTCCACGTCGCGCTCCGTCGCTCAACCCAAGACAGGGCAGCCAGCGCGCGACCTCTACGTGGGATCCCGCCTCCCACGGCAGAGCCTGCGGTCACAGGGACAGAGGGCGCAGGCCGCCAGAGCTCCGGATGCCAGCGGCAGCTCCCCGTCCCGCTCAAAGGGAGGGAGGGCCGCCGCTGGCGCCCAGTCGCCTGTGCCACCCTCCGGGTCTCAAAGCACTCCTCAGTCAGCTCAAGGACCGGGGCCACCTGGCCTTCGGGGTCACATGGGCTTGGGCACGACGGAAGGGACCGCTTGCCCCCGTGGAACAGACATTCTCCCCGTGGACAACCTCAGGTGCCGGGACCCTCTGCTCCGCCTTGGAAAACCCACCTTCTGCAATGTATGCCCAACGCAATCAGGCCGAGCAGATTTACCCCCTCGGCCCGGCCCCAGTGTGTGATGGGGCTCTGTGCGTGAGGGCTTGCTCTTCCCCACCTACACCAGGCACGGCATCTAACACACACACACACACACACACACACACACACACACACCACACAGAGACACCCAGACCACGCACGCACGCACGGGGACGCACCCTCCTCTCCCCCACCCCACACACGAGCAGCCGAAGGACAAGAGGGTATGGCTGGGGCCTGAGCGGGAACAAGCGAAGCCTTGGTTTGCGGCCCCTCGGCCATCTGCATCAGGATTTTTGTCTGGGCTCGGAGGCCAGAGGATCTCTGCCATTTGCTAGCAGGGCCAGGGATGGCAGGAGGGTGGGTACGGGGCTCAGCGAGGGCCAGTTCTGCTGGCACGATCCTGTAGCACGTGGCCGCGTAGCACGGGGCCGGGTCTGATGGAGGCCAAGCAGGGGCACAAGACCCAGCAGCGGCACAGGGAAGAGGCCCAGGGCACCCAGGAGCAGACGAGACCCGGGAGTCGTGCGTGCTTGGCGTGGCCGCGGGCCCCGTGACGCCCGAGGACTCGAGTGCTCAGCCCCGTGTAGTGGCCGCGAAGGCCTGCCTGGGAGAAACGCCCCGGGAGGCCGGCAGGAACCCGGGATCGGAAGGGATGTGGAGGGGCCCCGGGTCGGAGGAGATGGCTTTGGCTGTGTTTGGTTTTGTTTCTTCTTCCCAAGATCCCAGGTGTGAAAGGGGCCAGAGGTGAAGTCCTGGGCTGGAAAGCCTCACGATTCAGCCCCGCAGCCCCAGGCCCTGAGTGTGGAGGAGGGCGGAGCGGGTCGGCGAAGGGCGCGGCTGCCGTTTTCCTGATTTGCTGGAGGGGCAGTGTCGCTTTCCGGACGAAGAGGACCGGAAGGGTCCCCGAGACCTCCGCTGGGAGCCACGCACCCACCCAAGGATACGGCTCCAGGAGGCGACGGAGGAGGGCGGCTGCTTGCCCTGGCCCGAGCTGTGCGTCCCCCGCCTTGGCCACAGCAGTGAACATTCCCAGAAGAACAAGCGCCCGAGAGCACTGAGAAATTTTCCCCCGAGAAAACTTGACCCTCGTCCTGGCAGCAGGACACCTCTGGAAGAAAGCCACCCAGCGGCCACCTGGGCGAGACCGGCTGCCCGAGCAGGCGCGCGGGGCCTCTGGCCGCTGGCCCCGGGCTGCCAGCCCCCACCCGGACTCCCAGCCGTGCCAGGAGAGCAGCGTGGAGACGCACGCCGGGGCCCTCGGCAGGCTCTTGGGGCTCCCGGAGGCGGCGGCTAGCGTCTACGGCCATACCACCCTGAACGCGCCCGATCTCGTCTGATCTCGGAAGCTAAGCAGGGTCGGGCCTGGTTAGTACTTGGATGGGAGAACGCCTGGGAGTACCGGGTGCTGTAGGCTTTTGCTCCTCCCTCCCTCGCTGCTCCTTTTCTCTTCGGGGACTTCGCCACCACCCCCCCCACCACCACCACCATCAGCACCACCACCACCACCACCACCACAACGACCCACCGTGACCACGACCCCGACCCCGTCCGGACCACCCTCCAGACCCACGCACACCGAATCCTCACAGCTACGTCCCCGAATCCTCTCCCCTCCCCACACTCTCCTGGGGCGCGCGCCCGCGACCCGGGTCACCAGCGAGGTTGGTCCCAGGCCACGTTGGGGACCGCTCCCCAACTGCCCTCCAGGCGGGCGGGGAGGGACGTGCGGAAGCCATGAGAAAGTGGGTCCTGCACCCCAGCGGGCCCCACAGCGGGACGTGCCACACCTGGGCTCGCCACAAGGTGGTGCACTGGGTCCAGGGCAAGACGCCAGGGGACAGAGAAGCAGGGAGCCTCAGTCGGGTGCTGCTCCACGTCGCGCTCGGTCGCTGAACCCAAGACAGGGCAGCCAGCGTGCGACCTCTACGTGGGATCCCGCCTCCCACGGATAGCCTGCGGTCACAGGGACAGAGGGCGCAGGCCGCCAGAGCTCCGGATGCCAGCGGCAGCTCCCCGTCCCGCTCAAAGGGAGGGAGGGCCGCCGCTGGCGCCCAGTCGCCTGTGCCACCCTCCGGGTCTCAAAGCACTCCTCAGTCAGCTCAAGGACCGGGGCCACCTGGCCTTCGGGGTCACATGGGCTTGGGCACGACGGAAGGGACCGCTTGCCCCCGTGGAACAGACATTCTCCCCGTGGACAACCTCAGGTGCCGGGACCCTCTGCTCCGCCTTGGAAAACCCACCTTCTGCAATGTATGCCCAACGCAATCAGGCCGAGCAGATTGACCCCCTCGGCCCGGCCCCAGTGTGTGATGGGGCTCTGTGCGTGAGGGCTTGCTCTTCCCCACCTACACCAGGCACGGCATCTAACACACACACACACACACACACACACACACCACACAGAGACACCCAGACCACGCACGCACGCACGGGGACGCACCCTCCTCTCCCCCACCCCACACACGAGCAGCCGAAGGACAAGAGGGTATGGCTGGGGCCTGAGCGGGAACAAGCGAAGCCTTGGTTTGCGGCCCCTCGGCCATCTGCATCAGGATTTTTGTCTGGGCTCGGAGGCCAGAGGATCTCTGCCATTTGCTAGCAGGGCCAGGGATGGCAGGAGGGTGGGTACGGGGCTCAGCCAGGGAGAGTTCTGCTGGCACGATCCTGTAGCACGTGGCCGCGTAGCACGGGGCCGGGTCTGATGGAGGCCAAGCAGGGGCACAAGACCCAGCAGCGGCACAGGGAAGAGGCCCAGGGCACCCAGGAGCAGACGAGACCCGGGAGTCGTGCGTGCTTGGCGTGGCCGCGGGCCCCGTGACGCCCGAGGACTCGAGTGCTCAGCCCCGTGTTGTGGCCGCGAAGGCCTGCCTGGGAGAAACGCCCCGGGAGGCCGGCAGGAACCTGGGATCGGAAGGGATGTGGAGGGGCCCCGGGTCGGAGGAGATGGCTTTGGCTGTGTTTGGTTTTGTTTCTTCTTCCCAAGATCCCGGGTGTGAAAGGGGCCAGAGGTGAAGTCCTGGGCTGGAAAGCCTCACGATTCAGCCCCGCAGCCCCAGGCCCTGAGTGTGGAGGAGGGCGGAGCGGGTCGGCGAAGGGCGCGGCTGCCGTTTTCCTGATGGGCTGGAGGGGCAGTGGCGCTTTCCGGACGAAGAGGACCGGAAGGGTCCCCGAGACCTCCTCTGGGAGCCACGCACCCACCCAAGGATACGGCTCCAGGAGGCGACGGAGGAGGGCGGCTGCTTGCCCTGGCCCGAGCTGTGCGTCCCCCGCCTTGGCCACAGCAGTGGACATTCCCAGAAGAACAAGCGCCCGAGAGCACTGAGAAATTTTCCCCCGAGAAAACTTGACCCTCGTCCTGGCAGCAGGACACCTCGGGAAGAAAGCCACCCAGCGGCCACCTGGGCGAGACCGGCTGCCCGAGCAGGCGCGCGGGGCCTCTGGCCGCTGGCCCCGGGCTGCCAGCCCCCACCCGGACTCCCAGCCGTGCCAGGAGAGCAGCGTGGAGACGCACGCCGGGGCCCTCGGCAGGCTCTTGGGGCTCCCGGAGGCGGCGGCTAGCGTCTACGGCCATACCACCCTGAACGCGCCCGATCTCGTCTGATCTCGGAAGCTAAGCAGGGTCGGGCCTGGTTAGTACTTGGATGGGAGACCGCCTGGGAATACCGGGTGCTGTAGGCTTTTGCTCCTCCCTCCCTCGCTGCTCCTTTTGTCTTCGGGGACTTCGCCACCACCCCCCCCACCACCACCACCACCCCCAGCACCACCACCACCACCACCACCACAACGACCCACCGTGACCACGACCCCGACCCCGTCCGGGCCACCCGCCAGACCCACGCACACCGAATCCTCACAGCTACGTCCCCGAATCCTCTCCCCTCCCCACACTCTCCTGGGGCGCGCGCCCGCGACACGGGTCACCAGCGAGGTTGGTCCCAGGCCACGTTGGGGACCGCTCCCCAACTGCCCTCCAGGCGGGCGGGGAGGGACGTGCGGAAGCCATGAGAAAGTGGGTCCTGCACCCCAGCGGGCCCCACAGCGGGACGCGCCACACCTGGGCTCGCCACAAGGTGGTGCACTGGGTCCAGGGCAAGACGCCAGGGGACAGAGAAGCAGGGAGCCTCAGTCGGGTGCTGCTCCACGTCGCGCTCCGTCGCTCAACCCAAGACAGGGCAGCCAGCGCGCGACCTCTACGTGGGATCCCGCCTCCCACGGCAGAGCCTGCGGTCACAGGGACAGAGGGCGCAGGCCGCCAGAGCTCCGGATGCCAGCGGCAGCTCCCCGTCCCGCTCAAAGGGAGGGAGGGCCGCCGCTGGCGCCCAGTCGCCTGTGCCACCCTCCGGGTCTCAAAGCACTCCTCAGTCAGCTCAAGGACCGGGGCCACCTGGCCTTCGGGGTCACATGGGCTTGGGCACGACGGAAGGGACCGCTTGCCCCCGTGGAACAGACATTCTCCCCGTGGACAACCTCAGGTGCCGGGACCCTCTGCTCCGCCTTGGAAAACCCACCTTCTGCAATGTATGCCCAACGCAATCAGGCCGAGCAGATTTACCCCCTCGGCCCGGCCCCAGTGTGTGATGGGGCTCTGTGCGTGAGGGCTTGCTCTTCCCCACCTACACCAGGCACGGCATCTAACACACACACACACACACACACACACACACACACACACCACACAGAGACACCCAGACCACGCACGCACGCACGGGGACGCACCCTCCTCTCCCCCACCCCACACACGAGCAGCCGAAGGACAAGAGGGTATGGCTGGGGCCTGAGCGGGAACAAGCGAAGCCTTGGTTTGCGGCCCCTCGGCCATCTGCATCAGGATTTTTGTCTGGGCTCGGAGGCCAGAGGATCTCTGCCATTTGCTAGCAGGGCCAGGGATGGCAGGAGGGTGGGTACGGGGCTCAGCGAGGGCCAGTTCTGCTGGCACGATCCTGTAGCACGTGGCCGCGTAGCACGGGGCCGGGTCTGATGGAGGCCAAGCAGGGGCACAAGACCCAGCAGCGGCACAGGGAAGAGGCCCAGGGCACCCAGGAGCAGACGAGACCCGGGAGTCGTGCGTGCTTGGCGTGGCCGCGGGCCCCGTGACGCCCGAGGACTCGAGTGCTCAGCCCCGTGTAGTGGCCGCGAAGGCCTGCCTGGGAGAAACGCCCCGGGAGGCCGGCAGGAACCCGGGATCGGAAGGGATGTGGAGGGGCCCCGGGTCGGAGGAGATGGCTTTGGCTGTGTTTGGTTTTGTTTCTTCTTCCCAAGATCCCAGGTGTGAAAGGGGCCAGAGGTGAAGTCCTGGGCTGGAAAGCCTCACGATTCAGCCCCGCAGCCCCAGGCCCTGAGTGTGGAGGAGGGCGGAGCGGGTCGGCGAAGGGCGCGGCTGCCGTTTTCCTGATTTGCTGGAGGGGCAGTGTCGCTTTCCGGACGAAGAGGACCGGAAGGGTCCCCGAGACCTCCGCTGGGAGCCACGCACCCACCCAAGGATACGGCTCCAGGAGGCGACGGAGGAGGGCGGCTGCTTGCCCTGGCCCGAGCTGTGCGTCCCCCGCCTTGGCCACAGCAGTGAACATTCCCAGAAGAACAAGCGCCCGAGAGCACTGAGAAATTTTCCCCCGAGAAAACTTGACCCTCGTCCTGGCAGCAGGACACCTCTGGAAGAAAGCCACCCAGCGGCCACCTGGGCGAGACCGGCTGCCCGAGCAGGCGCGCGGGGCCTCTGGCCGCTGGCCCCGGGCTGCCAGCCCCCACCCGGACTCCCAGCCGTGCCAGGAGAGCAGCGTGGAGACGCACGCCGGGGCCCTCGGCAGGCTCTTGGGGCTCCCGGAGGCGGCGGCTAGCGTCTACGGCCATACCACCCTGAACGCGCCCGATCTCGTCTGATCTCGGAAGCTAAGCAGGGTCGGGCCTGGTTAGTACTTGGATGGGAGAACGCCTGGGAGTACCGGGTGCTGTAGGCTTTTGCTCCTCCCTCCCTCGCTGCTCCTTTTCTCTTCGGGGACTTCGCCACCACCCCCCCCACCACCACCACCATCAGCACCACCACCACCACCACCACCACAACGACCCACCGTGACCACGACCCCGACCCCGTCCGGACCACCCTCCAGACCCACGCACACCGAATCCTCACAGCTACGTCCCCGAATCCTCTCCCCTCCCCACACTCTCCTGGGGCGCGCGCCCGCGACCCGGGTCACCAGCGAGGTTGGTCCCAGGCCACGTTGGGGACCGCTCCCCAACTGCCCTCCAGGCGGGCGGGGAGGGACGTGCGGAAGCCATGAGAAAGTGGGTCCTGCACCCCAGCGGGCCCCACAGCGGGACGTGCCACACCTGGGCTCGCCACAAGGTGGTGCACTGGGTCCAGGGCAAGACGCCAGGGGACAGAGAAGCAGGGAGCCTCAGTCGGGTGCTGCTCCACGTCGCGCTCGGTCGCTCAACCCAAGACAGGGCAGCCAGCGTGCGACCTCTACGTGGGATCCCGCCTCCCACGGATAGCCTGCGGTCACAGGGACAGAGGGCGCAGGCCGCCAGAGCTCCGGATGCCAGCGGCAGCTCCCCGTCCCGCTCAAAGGGAGGGAGGGCCGCCGCTGGCGCCCAGTCGCCTGTGCCACCCTCCGGGTCTCAAAGCACTCCTCAGTCAGCTCAAGGACCGGGGCCACCTGGCCTTCGGGGTCACATGGGCTTGGGCACGACGGAAGGGACCGCTTGCCCCCGTGGAACAGACATTCTCCCCGTGGACAACCTCAGGTGCCGGGACCCTCTGCTCCGCCTTGGAAAACCCACCTTCTGCAATGTATGCCCAACGCAATCAGGCCGAGCAGATTGACCCCCTCGGCCCGGCCCCAGTGTGTGATGGGGCTCTGTGCGTGAGGGCTTGCTCTTCCCCACCTACACCAGGCACGGCATCTAACACACACACACACACACACACACACACACCACACAGAGACACCCAGACCACGCACGCACGCACGGGGACGCACCCTCCTCTCCCCCACCCCACACACGAGCAGCCGAAGGACAAGAGGGTATGGCTGGGGCCTGAGCGGGAACAAGCGAAGCCTTGGTTTGCGGCCCCTCGGCCATCTGCATCAGGATTTTTGTCTGGGCTCGGAGGCCAGAGGATCTCTGCCATTTGCTAGCAGGGCCAGGGATGGCAGGAGGGTGGGTACGGGGCTCAGCCAGGGAGAGTTCTGCTGGCACGATCCTGTAGCACGTGGCCGCGTAGCACGGGGCCGGGTCTGATGGAGGCCAAGCAGGGGCACAAGACCCAGCAGCGGCACAGGGAAGAGGCCCAGGGCACCCAGGAGCAGACGAGACCCGGGAGTCGTGCGTGCTTGGCGTGGCCGCGGGCCCCGTGACGCCCGAGGACTCGAGTGCTCAGCCCCGTGTAGTGGCCGCGAAGGCCTGCCTGGGAGAAACGCCCCGGGAGGCCGGCAGGAACCTGGGATCGGAAGGGATGTGGAGGGGCCCCGGGTCGGAGGAGATGGCTTTGGCTGTGTTTGGTTTTGTTTCTTCTTCCCAAGATCCCGGGTGTGAAAGGGGCCAGAGGTGAAGTCCTGGGCTGGAAAGCCTCACGATTCAGCCCCGCAGCCCCAGGCCCTGAGTGTGGAGGAGGGCGGAGCGGGTCGGCGAAGGGCACGGCTGCCGTTTTCCTGATGGGCTGGAGGGGCAGTGGCGCTTTCCGGACGAAGAGGACCGGAAGGGTCCCCGAGACCTCCGCTGGGAGCCACGCACCCACCCAAGGATACGGCTCCAGGAGGCGACGGAGGAGGGCGGCTGCTTGCCCTGGCCCGAGCTGTGCGTCCCCCGCCTTGGCCACAGCAGTGGACATTCCCAGAAGAACAAGCGCCCGAGAGCACTGAGAAATTTTCCCCCGAGAAAACTTGACCCTCGTCCTGGCAGCAGGACACCTCGGGAAGAAAGCCACCCAGCGGCCACCTGGGCGAGACCGGCTGCCCGAGCAGGCGCGCGGGGCCTCTGGCCGCTGGCCCCGGGCTGCCAGCCCCCACCCGGACTCCCAGCCGTGCCAGGAGAGCAGCGTGGAGACGCACGCCGGGGCCCTCGGCAGGCTCTTGGGGCTCCCGGAGGCGGCGGCTAGCGTCTACGGCCATACCACCCTGAACGCGCCCGATCTCGTCTGATCTCGGAAGCTAAGCAGGGTCGGGCCTGGTTAGTACTTGGATGGGAGACCGCCTGGGAATACCGGGTGCTGTAGGCTTTTGCTCCTCCCTCCCTCGCTGCTCCTTTTGTCTTCGGGGACTTCGCCACCACAACCCCCACCACCACCACCCCCAGCACCACCACCACCACCACCACCACAACGACCCACCGTGACCACGACCCCGACCCCGTCCGGGCCACCCGCCAGACCCACGCACACCGAATCCTCACAGCTACGTCCCCGAATCCTCTCCCCTCCCCACACTCTCCTGGGGCGCGCGCCCGCGACACGGGTCACCAGCGAGGTTGGTCCCAGGCCACGTTGGGGACCGCTCCCCAACTGCCCTCCAGGCGGGCGGGGAGGGACGTGCGGAAGCCATGAGAAAGTGGGTCCTGCACCCCAGCGGGCCCCACAGCGGGACGCGCCACACCTGGGCTCGCCACAAGGTGGTGCACTGGGTCCAGGGCAAGACGCCAGGGGACAGAGAAGCAGGGAGCCTCAGTCGGGTGCTGCTCCACGTCGCGCTCCGTCGCTCAACCCAAGACAGGGCAGCCAGCGCGCGACCTCTACGTGGGATCCCGCCTCCCACGGCAGAGCCTGCGGTCACAGGGACAGAGGGCGCAGGCCGCCAGAGCTCCGGATGCCAGCGGCAGCTCCCCGTCCCGCTCAAAGGGAGGGAGGGCCGCCGCTGGCGCCCAGTCGCCTGTGCCACCCTCCGGGTCTCAAAGCACTCCTCAGTCAGCTCAAGGACCGGGGCCACCTGGCCTTCGGGGTCACATGGGCTTGGGCACGACGGAAGGGACCGCTTGCCCCCGTGCAACAGACATTCTCCCCGTGGACAACCTCAGGTGCCGGGACCCTCTGCTCCGCCTTGGAAAACCCACCTTCTGCAATGTATGCCCAACGCAATCAGGCCGAGCAGATTGACCCCCTCGGCCCGGCCCCAGTGTGTGATGGGGCTCTGTGCGTGAGGGCTTGCTCTTCCCCACCTACACCAGGCACGGCATCTAACACACACACACACACACACACACACCACGCAGAGACACCCAGACCACGCACGCACGCACGGGGACGCACCCTCCTCTCCCCCACCCCACACACGAGCAGCCGAAGGACAAGAGGGTATGGCTGGGGCCTGAGCGGGAACAAGCGAAGCCTTGGTTTGCGGCCCCTCGGCCAACTGCATCAGGATTTTTGTCTGGGCTCGGAGGCCAGAGGATCTCTGCCATTTGCTAGCAGGGCCAGGGATGGCAGGAGGGTGGGTACGGGGCTCAGCCAGGGCCAGTTCTGCTGGCACGATCCTGTAGCACGTGGCCGCGTAGCACGGGGCCGGGTCTGAAGGAGGCCAAGCAGGGGCACAAGACCCAGCAGCGGCACAGGGAAGAGGCCCAGGGCACCCAGGAGCAGACGAGACCCGGGAGTCGTGCGTGCTTGGCGTGGCCGCGGGCCCCGTGACGCCCGAGGACTCGAGTGCTCAGCCCCGTGTAGTGGCCGCGAAGACCTGCCTGGGAGAAACGCCCCGGGAGGCCGGCAGGAACCCGGGATCGGAAGGGATGTGGAGGGGCCCCGGGTCGGAGGAGATGGCTTTGGCTGTGTTTGGTTTTGTTTCTTCTTCCCAAGATTCCGGGTGTGAAACGGGCCAGTGGTGAAGTCCTGGGCTGGAAAGCCTCACGATTCAGCCCCGCAGCCCCAGGCCCTGAGTGTGGAGGAGGGCGGAGCGGGTCGGCGAAGGGCGCGGCTGCCGTTTTCCTGATAGGCTGGAGGGGCAGTGGCGCTTTCCGGACGAAGAGGACCGGAAGGGTCCCCGAGACCTCCGCTGGGAGCCACGCACCCACCCAAGGATACGGCTCCAGGAGACGACGGAGGAGGGCGGCTGCTTGCCCTGGCCCGAGCTGTGCGTCCACCGCCTTGGCCACAGCAGTGGACATTCCCAGAAGAACAAGCGCCCGAGAGCACTGAGAAATTTTCCCCCGAGAAAACTTGACCCTCGTCCTGGCAGCAGGACACCTCTGGAAGAAAGCCACCCAGCGGCCACCTGGGCGAGACCGGCTGCCCGAGCAGGCGCGCGGGGCCTCTGGCCGCTGGCCCCGGGCTGCCAGCCCCCACCCGGACTCCCAGCCGTGCCAGGAGAGCAGCGTGGAGACGCACGCCGGGGCCCTCGGCAGGCTCTTGGGGCTCCCGGAGGCGGCGGCTAGCGTCTACGGCCATACCACCCTGAACGCGCCCGATCTCGTCTGATCTCGGAAGCTAAGCAGGGTCGGGCCTGGTTAGTACTTGGATGGGAGAACGCCTGGGAGTACCGGGTGCTGTAGGCTTTTGCTCCTCCCTCCCTCGCTGCTCCTTTTCTCTTCGGGGACTTCGCCACCACCCCCCCCACCACCACCACCATCAGCACCACCACCACCACCACCACCACAACGACCCACCGTGACCACGACCCCGACCCCGTCCGGACCACCCTCCAGACCCACGCACACCGAATCCTCACAGCTACGTCCCCGAATCCTCTCCCCTCCCCACACTCTCCTGGGGCGCGCGCCCGCGACCCGGGTCACCAGCGAGGTTGGTCCCAGGCCACGTTGGGGACCGCTCCCCAACTGCCCTCCAGGCGGGCGGGGAGGGACGTGCGGAAGCCATGAGAAAGTGGGTCCTGCACCCCAGCGGGCCCCACAGCGGGACGTGCCACACCTGGGCTCGCCACAAGGTGGTGCACTGGGTCCAGGGCAAGACGCCAGGGGACAGAGAAGCAGGGAGCCTCAGTCGGGTGCTGCTCCACGTCGCGCTCGGTCGCTCAACCCAAGACAGGGCAGCCAGCGTGCGACCTCTACGTGGGATCCCGCCTCCCACGGATAGCCTGCGGTCACAGGGACAGAGGGCGCAGGCCGCCAGAGCTCCGGATGCCAGCGGCAGCTCCCCGTCCCGCTCAAAGGGAGGGAGGGCCGCCGCTGGCGCCCAGTCGCCTGTGCCACCCTCCGGGTCTCAAAGCACTCCTCAGTCAGCTCAAGGACCGGGGCCACCTGGCCTTCGGGGTCACATGGGCTTGGGCACGACGGAAGGGACCGCTTGCCCCCGTGGAACAGACATTCTCCCCGTGGACAACCTCAGGTGCCGGGACCCTCTGCTCCGCCTTGGAAAACCCACCTTCTGCAATGTATGCCCAACGCAATCAGGCCGAGCAGATTGACCCCCTCGGCCCGGCCCCAGTGTGTGATGGGGCTCTGTGCGTGAGGGCTTGCTCTTCCCCACCTACACCAGGCACGGCATCTAACACACACACACACACACACACACACACACCACACAGAGACACCCAGACCACGCACGCACGCACGGGGACGCACCCTCCTCTCCCCCACCCCACACACGAGCAGCCGAAGGACAAGAGGGTATGGCTGGGGCCTGAGCGGGAACAAGCGAAGCCTTGGTTTGCGGCCCCTCGGCCATCTGCATCAGGATTTTTGTCTGGGCTCGGAGGCCAGAGGATCTCTGCCATTTGCTAGCAGGGCCAGGGATGGCAGGAGGGTGGGTACGGGGCTCAGCCAGGGAGAGTTCTGCTGGCACGATCCTGTAGCACGTGGCCGCGTAGCACGGGGCCGGGTCTGATGGAGGCCAAGCAGGGGCACAAGACCCAGCAGCGGCACAGGGAAGAGGCCCAGGGCACCCAGGAGCAGACGAGACCCGGGAGTCGTGCGTGCTTGGCGTGGCCGCGGGCCCCGTGACGCCCGAGGACTCGAGTGCTCAGCCCCGTGTAGTGGCCGCGAAGGCCTGCCTGGGAGAAACGCCCCGGGAGGCCGGCAGGAACCTGGGATCGGAAGGGATGTGGAGGGGCCCCGGGTCGGAGGAGATGGCTTTGGCTGTGTTTGGTTTTGTTTCTTCTTCCCAAGATCCCGGGTGTGAAAGGGGCCAGAGGTGAAGTCCTGGGCTGGAAAGCCTCACGATTCAGCCCCGCAGCCCCAGGCCCTGAGTGTGGAGGAGGGCGGAGCGGGTCGGCGAAGGGCACGGCTGCCGTTTTCCTGATGGGCTGGAGGGGCAGTGGCGCTTTCCGGACGAAGAGGACCGGAAGGGTCCCCGAGACCTCCGCTGGGAGCCACGCACCCACCCAAGGATACGGCTCCAGGAGGCGACGGAGGAGGGCGGCTGCTTGCCCTGGCCCGAGCTGTGCGTCCCCCGCCTTGGCCACAGCAGTGGACATTCCCAGAAGAACAAGCGCCCGAGAGCACTGAGAAATTTTCCCCCGAGAAAACTTGACCCTCGTCCTGGCAGCAGGACACCTCGGGAAGAAAGCCACCCAGCGGCCACCTGGGCGAGACCGGCTGCCCGAGCAGGCGCGCGGGGCCTCTGGCCGCTGGCCCCGGGCTGCCAGCCCCCACCCGGACTCCCAGCCGTGCCAGGAGAGCAGCGTGGAGACGCACGCCGGGGCCCTCGGCAGGCTCTTGGGGCTCCCGGAGCCGGCGGCTAGCGTCTACGGCCATACCACCCTGAACGCGCCCGATCTCGTCTGATCTCGGAAGCTAAGCAGGGTCGGGCCTGGTTAGTACTTGGATGGGAGACCGCCTGGGAATACCGGGTGCTGTAGGCTTTTGCTCCTCCCTCCCTCGCTGCTCCTTTTGTCTTCGGGGACTTCGCCACCACAACCCCCACCACCACCACCCCCAGCACCACCACCACCACCACCACCACAACGACCCACCGTGACCACGACCCCGACCCCGTCCGGGCCACCCGCCAGACCCACGCACACCGAATCCTCACAGCTACGTCCCCGAATCCTCTCCCCTCCCCACACTCTCCTGGGGCGCGCGCCCGCGACACGGGTCACCAGCGAGGTTGGTCCCAGGCCACGTTGGGGACCGCTCCCCAACTGCCCTCCAGGCGGGCGGGGAGGGACGTGCGGAAGCCATGAGAAAGTGGGTCCTGCACCCCAGCGGGCCCCACAGCGGGACGCGCCACACCTGGGCTCGCCACAAGGTGGTGCACTGGGTCCAGGGCAAGACGCCAGGGGACAGAGAAGCAGGGAGCCTCAGTCGGGTGCTGCTCCACGTCGCGCTCCGTCGCTCAACCCAAGACAGGGCAGCCAGCGCGCGACCTCTACGTGGGATCCCGCCTCCCACGGCAGAGCCTGCGGTCACAGGGACAGAGGGCGCAGGCCGCCAGAGCTCCGGATGCCAGCGGCAGCTCCCCGTCCCGCTCAAAGGGAGGGAGGGCCGCCGCTGGCGCCCAGTCGCCTGTGCCACCCTCCGGGTCTCAAAGCACTCCTCAGTCAGCTCAAGGACCGGGGCCACCTGGCCTTCGGGGTCACATGGGCTTGGGCACGACGGAAGGGACCGCTTGCCCCCGTGCAACAGACATTCTCCCCGTGGACAACCTCAGGTGCCGGGACCCTCTGCTCCGCCTTGGAAAACCCACCTTCTGCAATGTATGCCCAACGCAATCAGGCCGAGCAGATTGACCCCCTCGGCCCGGCCCCAGTGTGTGATGGGGCTCTGTGCGTGAGGGCTTGCTCTTCCCCACCTACACCAGGCACGGCATCTAACACACACACACACACACACACACACCACGCAGAGACACCCAGACCACGCACGCACGCACGGGGACGCACCCTCCTCTCCCCCACCCCACACACGAGCAGCCGAAGGACAAGAGGGTATGGCTGGGGCCTGAGCGGGAACAAGCGAAGCCTTGGTTTGCGGCCCCTCGGCCAACTGCATCAGGATTTTTGTCTGGGCTCGGAGGCCAGAGGATCTCTGCCATTTGCTAGCAGGGCCAGGGATGGCAGGAGGGTGGGTACGGGGCTCAGCCAGGGCCAGTTCTGCTGGCACGATCCTGTAGCACGTGGCCGCGTAGCACGGGGCCGGGTCTGAAGGAGGCCAAGCAGGGGCACAAGACCCAGCAGCGGCACAGGGAAGAGGCCCAGGGCACCCAGGAGCAGACGAGACCCGGGAGTCGTGCGTGCTTGGCGTGGCCGCGGGCCCCGTGACGCCCGAGGACTCGAGTGCTCAGCCCCGTGTAGTGGCCGCGAAGACCTGCCTGGGAGAAACGCCCCGGGAGGCCGGCAGGAACCCGGGATCGGAAGGGATGTGGAGGGGCCCCGGGTCGGAGGAGATGGCTTTGGCTGTGTTTGGTTTTGTTTCTTCTTCCCAAGATTCCGGGTGTGAAACGGGCCAGTGGTGAAGTCCTGGGCTGGAAAGCCTCACGATTCAGCCCCGCAGCCCCAGGCCCTGAGTGTGGAGGAGGGCGGAGCGGGTCGGCGAAGGGCGCGGCTGCCGTTTTCCTGATAGGCTGGAGGGGCAGTGGCGCTTTCCGGACGAAGAGGACCGGAAGGGTCCCCGAGACCTCCGCTGGGAGCCACGCACCCACCCAAGGATACGGCTCCAGGAGACGACGGAGGAGGGCGGCTGCTTGCCCTGGCCCGAGCTGTGCGTCCACCGCCTTGGCCACAGCAGTGGACATTCCCAGAAGAACAAGCGCCCGAGAGCACTGAGAAATTTTCCCCCGAGAAAACTTGACCCTCGTCCTGGCAGCAGGACACCTCGGGAAGAAAGCCACCCAGTGGCCACCTGGGCGAGACCGGCTGCCCGAGCAGGCGCGCGGGGCGTCTGGCCGCTGGCCCCGGGCTGCCAGCCCCCACCCGGACTCCCAGCCGTGCCAGGAGAGCAGCGTGGAGACGCACGCCGGGGCCCTCGGCAGGCTCTTGGGGCTCCCGGAGGCGGCGGCTAGCGTCTACGGCCATACCACCCTGAACGCGCCCGATCTCGTCTGATCTCGGAAGCTAAGCAGGGTCGGGCCTGGTTAGTACTTGGATGGGAGACCGCCTGGGAATACCGGGTGCTGTAGGCTCTTGCTCCTCCCTCCCTCGCTGCTCCTTTTGTCTTCGGGGACTTCGCCACCACCCCCCCCACCACCACCACCACCCCCAGCACCACCACCACCACCACCACCACAACGACCCACCGTGACCACGACCCCGACCCCGTCCGGGCCACCCGCCAGACCCACGCACACCGAATCCTCACAGCTACATCCCCGAATCCTCTCCCCTCCTCACACTCTCCTGTGGCGCGCGCCCGCGACACGGGTCACCAGCGAGGTTGGTCCCAGGCCACGTTGGGGACCGCTCCCCAACTGCCCTCCAGGCGGGCGGGGAGGGACGTGCGGAAGCCATGAGAAAGTGGGTCCTGCACCCCAGCGGGCCCCACAGCGGGACGCGCCACACCTGGGCTCGCCACAAGGTGGTGCACTGGGTCCAGGGCAAGACGCCAGGGGACAGAGAAGCAGGGAGCCTCAGTCGGGTGCTGCTCCACGTCGCCCTCCGTCGCTCAACCCAAGACAGGGCAGCCAGCGCGCGACCTCTACGTGGGATCCCGCCTCCCACGGCAGAGCCTGCGGTCACAGGGACAGAGGGCGCAGGCCGCCAGAGCTCCGGATACCAGCGGCAGCTCCCCGTCCCGCTCAAAGGGAGGGAGGGCCGCCGCTGGCGCCCAGTCGCCTGTGCCACCCTCCGGGTCTCAAAGCACTCCTCAGTCAGCTCAAGGACCGGGGCCACCTGGCCTTCGGGGTCACATGGGCTTGGGCACGACGGAAGGGACCGCTTGCCCCCGTGGAACAGACATTCTCCCCGTGGACAACCTCAGGTGCCGGGACCCTCTGCTCCGCCTTGGAAAACCCACCTTCTGCAATGTATGCCCAACGCAATCAGGCCGAGCAGATTGACCCCTCGGCCCGGCCCCAGTGTGTGATGGGGCTCTGTGAGTGAGGGCTTGCTCTTCCCCACCTACACCAGGCACGGCATCTAACACACACACACACACACACACACACACACACACACACACACACACCACGCAGAGACACCCAGACCACGCACGCACGCACGGGGACGCACCCTCCTCTCCCCCACCCCACACACGAGCAGCCGAAGGACAAGAGGGTATGGCTGGGGCCTGAGCGGGAACAAGCGAAGCCTTGGTTTGCGGCCCCTCGGCCAACTGCATCAGGATTTTTGTCTGGGCTCGGAGGCCAGAGGATCTCTGCCATTTGCTAGCAGGGCCAGGGATGGCAGGAGGGTTGGTACGGGGCTCAGCCAGGGCCAGTTCTGCTGGCACGATCCTGTAGCACGTGGCCGCGTAGCACGGGGCCGGGTCTGAAGGAGGCCAAGCAGGGGCACAAGACACAGCAGCGGCACAGGGAAGAGGCCCAGGGCACCCAGGAGCAGACGAGACCCGGGAGTCGTGCGTGCTTGGCGTGGCCGCGGGCCCCGTGACGCCCGAGGACTCGAGTGCTCAGCCCCGTGTAGTGGCCGCGAAGGCCTGCCTGGGAGAAACGCCCCGGGAGGCCGGCAGGAACCCGGGATCGGAAGGGATGTGGAGGGGCCCCGGGTCGGAGGAGATGGCTTTGGCTGTGTTTGGTTTTGTTTCTTCTTCCCAAGATCCCGGGTGTGAAAGGGGCCAGAGGTGAAGTCCTGGGCTGGAAAGCCTCACGATTCAGCCCCGCAGCCCCAGGCCCTGAGTGTGGAGGAGGGCGGAGCGGGTCGGCGAAGGGCGCGGCTGCCGTTTTCCTGATGGGCTGGAGGGGCAGTGGCGCTTTCCGGACGAAGAGGACCGGAAGGGTCCCCGAGACCTCCGCTGGGAGCCACGCACCCACCCAAGGATACGGCTCCAGGAGGCGACGGAGGAGGGCGGCTGCTTGCCCTGGCCCGAGCTGTGCGTCCCCCGCCTTGGCCACAGCAGTGGACATTCCCAGAAGAACAAGCGCCCGAGAGCACTGAGAAATTTTCCCCCGAGAAAACTTGACCCTCGTCCTGGCAGCAGGACACCTCGGGAAGAAAGCCACCCAGCGGCCACCTGGGCGAGACCGGCTGCCCGAGCAGGCACGCGGGGCCTCTGGCCGCTGGCCCCGGGCTGCCAGCCCCCACCCGGACTCCCAGCCGTGCCAGGAGAGCAGCGTGGAGACGCACGCCGGGGCCCTCGGCAGGCTCTTGGGGCTCCCGGAGGCGGCGGCTAGCGTCTACGGCCATACCACCCTGAACGCGCCCGATCTCGTCTGATCTCGGAAGCTAAGCAGGGTCGGGCCTGGTTAGTACTTGGATGGGAGACCGCCTGGGAATACCGGGTGCTGTAGGCTTTTGCTCCTCCCTCCCTCGCTGCTCCTTTTGTCTTCGGGGACTTCGCCACCACCCCCCCCACCACCACCACCACCCCCAGCACCACCACCACCACCACCACCACAACGACCCACCGTGACCACGACCCCGACCCCGTCCGGGCCACCCGCCAGACCCACGCACACCGAATCCTCACAGCTACGTCCCCGAATCCTCTCCCCTCCCCACACTCTCCTGGGGCGCGTGCCCGCGACACGGGTCACCAGCGAGGTTGGTCCCAGGCCACGTTGGGGACCGCTCCCCAACTGCCCTCCAGGCGGGCGGGGAGGGACGTGCGGAAGCCATGAGAAAGTGGGTCCTGCACCCCAGCGGGCCCCACAGCGGGACGCGCCACACCTGGGCTCGCCACAAGGTGGTGCACTGGGTCCAGGGCAAGACGCCAGGGGACAGAGAAGCAGGGAGCCTCAGTCGGGTGCTGCTCCACGTCGCGCTCCGTCGCTCAACCCAAGACAGGGCAGCCAGCGCGCGACCTCTACGTGGGATCCCGCCTCCCACGGCAGAGCCTGCGGTCACAGGGACAGAGGGCGCAGGCCGCCAGAGCTCCGGATGCCAGCGGCAGCTCCCCGTCCCGCTCAAAGGGAGGGAGGGCCGCCGCTGGCGCCCAGTCGCCTGTGCCACCCTCCGGGTCTCAAAGCACTCCTCAGTCAGCTCAAGGACCGGGGCCACCTGGCCTTCGGGGTCACATGGGCTTGGGCACGACGGAAGGGACCGCTTGCCCCCGTGGAACAGACATTCTCCCCGTGGACAACCTCAGGTGCCGGGACCCTCTGCTCCGCCTTGGAAAACCCACCTTCTGCAATGTATGCCCAACGCAATCAGGCCGAGCAGATTGACCCCCTCGGCCCGGCCCCAGTGTGTGATGGGGCTCTGTGCGTGAGGGCTTGCTCTTCCCCACCTACACCAGGCACGGCATCTAACACACACACACACACACACACACACCACGCAGAGACACCCAGACCACGCACGCACGCACGGGGACGCACCCTCCTCTCCCCCACCCCACACACGAGCAGCCGAAGGACAAGAGGGTATGGCTGGGGCCTGAGCGGGAACAAGCGAAGCCTTGGTTTGCGGCCCCTCGGCCAACTGCATCAGGATTTTTGTCTGGGCTCAGAGGCCAGAGGATCTCTGCCATTTGCTAGCAGGGCCAGGGATGGCAGGAGGGTGGGTACGGGGCTCAGCCAGGACCAGTTCTGCTGGCACGATCCTGTAGCACGTGGCCGCGTAGCACGGGGCCGGGTCTGAAGGAGGCCAAGCAGGGGCACAAGACCCAGCAGCGGCACAGGGAAGAGGCCCAGGGCACCCAGGAGCAGACAAGACCCGGGAGTCGTGCGTGCTTGGCGTGGCCGCGGGCCCCGTGACGCCCGAGGACTCGAGTGCTCAGCCCCGTGTAGTGGCCGCGAAGGCCTGCCTGGGAGAAACGCCCCGGGAGGCCGGCAGGAACCCGGGATCGGAAGGGATGTGGAGGGGCCCCGGGTCGGAGGAGATGGCTTTGGCTGTGTTTGGTTTTGTTTCTTCTTCCCAAGATCCCGGGTGTGAAAGGGGCCAGAGGTGAAGTCCTGGGCTGGAAAGCCTCACGATTCAGCCCCGCAGCCCCAGGCCCTGAGTGTGGAGGAGGGCGGAGCGGGTCGGCGAAGGGCGCGGCTGCCGTTTTCCTGATGGGCTGGAGGGGCAGTGGCGCTTTCCGGACGAAGAGGACCGGAAGGGTCCCCGAGACCTCCGCTGGGAGCCACGCACCCACCCAAGGATACGGCTCCAGGAGGCGACGGAGGAGGGCGGCTGCTTGCCCTGGCCCGAGCTGTGCGTCCCCCGCCTTGGCCACAGCAGTGGACATTCCCAGAAGAACAAGCGCCCGAGAGCACTGAGAAATTTTCCCCCGAGAAAACTTGACCCTCGTCCTGGCAGCAGGACACCTCGGGAAGAAAGCCACCCAGCGGCCACCTGGGCGAGACCGGCTGCCCGAGCAGGCGCGCGGGGCCTCTGGCCGCTGGCCCCGGGCTGCCAGCCCCCACCCGGACTCCCAGCCGTGCCAGGAGAGCAGCGTGGAGACGCACGCCGGGGCCCTCGGCAGGCTCTTGGGGCTCCCGGAGGCGGCGGCTAGCGTCTACGGCCATACCACCCTGAACGCGCCCGATCTCGTCTGATCTCGGAAGCTAAGCAGGGTCGGGCCTGGTTAGTACTTGGATGGGAGACCGCCTGGGAATACCGGGTGCTGTAGGCTTTTGCTCCTCCCTCCCTCGCTGCTCCTTTTGTCTTTGGGGACTTCGCCACCACCCCCCCCACCACCACCACCACCCCCAGCACCACCACCACCACCACCACAACGACCCACCGTGACCACGACCCCGACCCCGTCCGGGCCACCCGCCAGACCCACGCACACCGAATCCTCACAGCTACGTCCCCGAATCCTCTCCCCTCCCCACACTCTCCTGGGGCGCGCGCCCGCGACACGGGTCACCAGCGAGGTTGGTCCCAGGCCACGTTGGGGACCGCTCCCCAACTGCCCTCCAGGCGGGCGGGGAGGGACGTGCGGAAGCCATGAGAAAGTGGGTCCTGCACCCCAGCGGGCCCCACAGCGGGACGCGCCACACCTGGGCTCGCCACAAGGTGGTGCACTGGGTCCAGGGCAAGACGCCAGGGGACAGAGAAGCAGGGAGCCTCAGTCGGGTGCTGCTCCACGTCGCGCTCCGTCGCTCAACCCAAGACAGGGCAGCCAGCGCGCGACCTCTACGTGGGATCCCGCCTCCCACGGCAGAGCCTGCGGTCACAGGGACAGAGGGCGCAGGCCGCCAGAGCTCCGGATGCCAGCGGCAGCTCCCCGTCCCGCTCAAAGGGAGGGAGGGCCGCCGCTGGCGCCCAGTCGCCTGTGCCACCCTCCGGGTCTCAAAGCACTCCTCAGTCAACTCAAGGACCGGGGCCACCTGGCCTTCGGGGTCACATGGGCTTGGGCACGACGGAAGGGACCGCTTGCCCCCGTGGAACAGACATTCTCCCCGTGGACAACCTCAGGTGCCGGGACCCTCTGCTCCGCCTTGGAAAACCCACCTTCTGCAATGTATGCCCAACGCAATCAGGCCGAGCAGATTGACCCCCTCGGCCCGGCCCCAGTGTGTGATGGGGCTCTGTGCGTGAGGGCTTGCTCTTCCCCACCTACACCAGGCACGGCATCTAACACACACACACACACACACACACACACCACGCAGAGACACCCAGACCACGCACGCACGCACGGGGACGCACCCTCCTCTCCCCCACCCCACACACGAGCAGCCGAAGGACAAGAGGGTATGGCTGGGGCCTGAGCGGGAACAAGCGAAGCCTTGGTTTGCGGCCCCTCGGCCAACTGCATCAGGATTTTTGTCTGGGCTCGGAGGCCAGAGGATCTCTGCCATTTGCTAGCAGGGCCAGGGATGGCAGGAGGGTGGGTACGGGGCTCAGCCAGGGCCAGTTCTGCTGGCACGATCCTGTAGCACGTGGCCGCGTAGCACGGGGCCGGGTCTGAAGGAGGCCAAGCAGGGGCACAAGACCCAGCAGCGGCACAGGGAAGAGGCCCAGGGCACCCAGGAGCAGACGAGACCCGGGAGTCGTGCGTGCTTGGCGTGGCCGCGGGCCCCGTGACGCCCGAGGACTCGAGTGCTCAGCCCCGTGTAGTGGCCGCGAAGGCCTGCCTGGGAGAAACGCCCCGGGAGGCCGGCAGGAACCCGGGATCGGAAGGGATGTGGAGGGGCCCCGGGTCGGAGGAGATGGCTTTGGCTGTGTTTGGTTTTGTTTCTTCTTCCCAAGATCCCGGGTGTGAAAGGGGCCAGAGGTGAAGTCCTGGGCTGGAAAGCCTCACGATTCAGCCCCGCAGCCCCAGGCCCTGAGTGTGGAGGAGGGCGGAGCGGGTCGGCGAAGGGCGCGGCTGCCGTTTTCCTGATGGGCTGGAGGGGCAGTGGCGCTTTCCGGACGAAGAGGACCGGAAGGGTCCCCGAGACCTCCGCTGGGAGCCACGCACCCACCCAAGGATACGGCTCCAGGAGGCGACGGAGGAGGGCGGCTGCTTGCCCTGGCCCGAGCTGTGCGTCCCCCGCCTTGGCCACAGCAGTGGACATTCCCAGAAGAACAAGCGCCCGAGAGCACTGAGAAATTTTCCCCCGAGAAAACTTGACCCTCGTCCTGGCAGCAGGACACCTCGGGAAGAAAGCCACCCAGCGGCCACCTGGGCGAGACCGGCTGCCCGAGCAGGCGCGCGGGGCCTCTGGCCGCTGGCCCCGGGCTGCCAGCCCCCACCCGGACTCCCAGCCGTGCCAGGAGAGCAGCGTGGAGACGCACGCCGGGGCCCTCGGCAGGCTCTTGGGGCTCCCGGAGGCGGCGGCTAGCGTCTACGGCCATACCACCCTGAACGCGCCCGATCTCGTCTGATCTCGGAAGCTAAGCAGGGTCGGGCCTGGTTAGTACTTGGATGGGAGACCGCCTGGGAATACCGGGTGCTGTAGGCTTTTGCTCCTCCCTCCCTCGCTGCTCCTTTTGTATTCGGGGACTTCGCCACCACCCCCCCCACCACCACCACCACCCCCAGCACCACCACCACCACCACCACCACAACGACCCACCGTGACCACGACCCCGACCCCGTCCGGGCCACCCGCCAGACCCACGCACACTGAATCCTCACAGCTACGTCCCCGAATCCTCTCCCCTCCCCACACTCTCCTGGGGCGCGCGCCCGCGACACGGGTCACCAGCGAGGTTGGTCCCAGGCCACGTTGGGGACCGCTCCCCAACTGCCCTCCAGGCGGGCGGGGAGGGACGTGCGGAAGCCATGAGAAAGTGGGTCCTGCACCCCAGCGGGCCCCACAGCGGGACGCGCCACACCTGGGCTCGCCACAAGGTGGTGCACTGGGTCCAGGGCAAGACGCCAGGGGACAGAGAAGCAGGGAGCCTCAGTCGGGTGCTGCTCCACGTCGCGCTCCGTCGCTCAACCCAAGACAGGGCAGCCAGCGCGCGACCTCTACGTGGGATCCCGCCTCCCACGGCAGAGCCTGCGGTCACAGGGACAGAGGGCGCAGGCCGCCAGAGCTCCGGATGCCAGCGGCAGCTCCCCGTCCCGCTCAAAGGGAGGGAGGGCCGCCGCTGGCGCCCAGTCGCCTGTGCCACCCTCCGGGTCTCAAAGCACTCCTCAGTCAGCTCAAGGACCGGGGCCACCTGGCCTTCGGGGTCACATGGGCTTGGGCACGACGGAAGGGACCGCTTGCCCCCGTGGAACAGACATTCTCCCCGTGGACAACCTCAGGTGCCGGGACCCTCTGCTCCGCCTTGGAAAACCCACCTTCTGCAATGTATGCCCAACGCAATCAGGCCGAGCAGATTGACCCCCTCGGCCCGGCCCCAGTGTGTGATGGGGCTCTGTGCGTGAGGGCTTGCTCTTCCCCACCTACACCAGGCACGGCATCTAACACACACACACACACACACACACACACCACGCAGAGACACCCAGACCACGCACGCACGCACGGGGACGCACCCTCCTCTCCCCCACCCCACACACGAGCAGCCGAAGGACAAGAGGGTATGGCTGGGGCCTGAGCGGGAACAAGCGAAGCCTTGGTTTGCGGCCCCTCGGCCAACTGCATCAGGATTTTTGTCTGGGCTCGGAGGCCAGAGGATCTCTGCCATTTGCTAGCAGGGCCAGGGATGGCAGGAGGGTGGGTACGGGGCTCAGCCAGGGCCAGTTCTGCTGGCACGATCCTGTAGCACGTGGCCGCGTAGCACGGGGCCGGGTCTGAAGGAGGCCAAGCAGGGGCACAAGACCCAGCAGCGGCACAGGGAAGAGGCCCAGGGCACCCAGGAGCAGACGAGACCCGGGAGTCGTGCGTGCTTGGCGTGGCCGCGGGCCCCGTGACGCCCGAGGACTCGAGTGCTCAGCCCCGTGTAGTGGCCGCGAAGGCCTGCCTGGGAGAAACGCCCCGGGAGGCCGGCAGGAACCCGGGATCGGAAGGGATGTGGAGGGGCCCCGGGTCGGAGGAGATGGCTTTGGCTGTGTTTGGTTTTGTTTCTTCTTCCCAAGATCCCGGGTGTGAAAGGGGCCAGAGGTGAAGTCCTGGGCTGGAAAGCCTCACGATTCAGCCCCGCAGCCCCAGGCCCTGAGTGTGGAGGAGGGCGGAGCGGGTCGGCGAAGGGCGCGGCTGCCGTTTTCCTGATGGGCTGGAGGGGCAGTGGCGCTTTCCGGACGAAGAGGACCGGAAGGGTCCCCGAGACCTCCGCTGGGAGCCACGCACCCACCCAAGGATACGGCTCCAGGAGGCGACGGAGGAGGGCGGCTGCTTGCCCTGGCCCGAGCTGTGCGTCCCCCGCCTTGGCCACAGCAGTGGACATTCCCAGAAGAACAAGCGCCCGAGAGCACTGAGAAATTTTCCCCCGAGAAAACTTGACCCTCGTCCTGGCAGCAGGACACCTCGGGAAGAAAGCCACCCAGCGGCCACCTGGGCGAGACCGGCTGCCCGAGCAGGCGCGCGGGGCCTCTGGCCGCTGGCCCCGGGCTGCCAGCCCCCACCCGGACTCCCAGCCGTGCCAGGAGAGCAGCGTGGAGACGCACGCCGGGGCCCTCGGCAGGCTCTTGGGGCTCCCGGAGGCGGCGGCTAGCGTCTACGGCCATACCACCCTGAACGCGCCCGATCTCGTCTGATCTCGGAAGCTAAGCAGGGTCGGGCCTGGTTAGTACTTGGATGGGAGACCGCCTGGGAATACCGGGTGCTGTAGGCTTTTGCTCCTCCCTCCCTCGCTGCTCCTTTTGTCTTCGGGGACTTCGCCACCACCCCCCCCACCACCACCACCACCCCCAGCACCACCACCACCACCACCACCACAACGACCCACCGTGACCACGACCCCGACCCCGTCCGGGCCACCCGCCAGACCCACGCACACCGAATCCTCACAGCTACGTCCCCGAATCCTCTCCCCTCCCCACACTCTCCTGGGGCGCGCGCCCGCGACACGGGTCACCAGCGAGGTTGGTCCCAGGCCACGTTGGGGACCGCTCCCCAACTGCCCTCCAGGCGGGCGGGGAGGGACGTGCGGAAGCCATGAGAAAGTGGGTCCTGCACCCCAGCGGGCCCCACAGCGGGACGCGCCACACCTGGGCTCGCCACAAGGTGGTGCACTGGGTCCAGGGCAAGACGCCAGGGGACAGAGAAGCAGGGAGCCTCAGTCGGGTGCTGCTCCACGTCGCGCTCCGTCGCTCAACCCAAGACAGGGCAGCCAGCGCGCGACCTCTACGTGGGATCCCGCCTCCCACGGCAGAGCCTGCGGTCACAGGGACAGAGGGCGCAGGCCGCCAGAGCTCCGGATGCCAGCGGCAGCTCCCCGTCCCGCTCAAAGGGAGGGAGGGCCGCCGCTGGCGCCCAGTCGCCTGTGCCACCCTCCGGGTCTCAAAGCACTCCTCAGTCAGCTCAAGGACCGGGGCCACCTGGCCTTCGGGGTCACATGGGCTTGGGCACGACGGAAGGGACCGCTTGCCCCCGTGGAACAGACATTCTCCCCGTGGACAACCTCAGGTGCCGGGACCCTCTGCTCCGCCTTGGAAAACCCACCTTCTGCAATGTATGCCCAACGCAATCAGGCCGAGCAGATTGACCCCCTCGGCCCGGCCCCAGTGTGTGATGGGGCTCTGTGCGTGAGGGCTTGCTCTTCCCCACCTACACCAGGCACGGCATCTAACACACACACACACACACACACACACCACGCAGAGACACCCAGACCACGCACGCACGCACGGGGACGCACCCTCCTCTCCCCCACCCCACACACGAGCAGCCGAAGGACAAGAGGGTATGGCTGGGGCCTGAGCGGGAACAAGCGAAGCCTTGGTTTGCGGCCCCTCGGCCAACTGCATCAGGATTTTTGTCTGGGCTCGGAGGCCAGAGGATCTCTGCCATTTGCTAGCAGGGCCAGGGATGGCAGGAGGGTGGGTACGGGGCTCAGCCAGGGCCAGTTCTGCTGGCACGATCCTGTAGCACGTGGCCGCGTAGCACGGGGCCGGGTCTGAAGGAGGCCAAGCAGGGGCACAAGACACAGCAGCGGCACAGGGAAGAGGCCCAGGGCACCCAGGAGCAGACGAGACCCGGGAGTCGTGCGTGCTTGGCGTGGCCGCGGGCCCCGTGACGCCCGAGGACTCGAGTGCTCAGCCCCGTGTAGTGGCCGCGAAGGCCTGCCTGGGAGAAACGCCCCGGGAGGCCGGCAGGAACCCGGGATCGGAAGGGATGTATAGGGGCCCTGGGTCGGAGGAGATGGCTTTGGCTGTGTTTGGTTTTGTTTCTTCTTCCCAAGATCCCGGGTGTGAAAGGGGCCAGAGGTGAAGTCCTGGGCTGGAAAGCCTCACGATTCAGCCCCGCAGCCCCAGGCCCTGAGTGTGGAGGAGGGCGGAGCGGGTCGGCGAAGGGCGCGGCTGCCGTTTTCCTGATGGGCTGGAGGGGCAGTGGCGCTTTCCGGACGAAGAGGACCGGAAGGGTCCCCGAGACCTCCGCTGGGAGCCACGCACCCACCCAAGGATACGGCTCCAGGAGGCGACGGAGGAGGGCGGCTGCTTGCCCTGGCCCGAGCTGTGCGTCCCCCGCCTTGGCCACAGCAGTGGACATTCCCAGAAGAACAAGCGCCCGAGAGCACTGAGAAATTTTCCCCCGAGAAAACTTGACCCTCGTCCTGGCAGCAGGACACCTCGGGAAGAAAGCCACCCAGCGGCCACCTGGGCGAGACCGGCTGCCCGAGCAGGCGCGCGGGGCCTCTGGCCGCTGGCCCCGGGCTGCCAGCCCCCACCCGGACTCCCAGCCGTGCCAGGAGAGCAGCGTGGAGACGCACGCCGGGGCCCTCGGCAGGCTCTTGGGGCTCCCGGAGGCGGCGGCTAGCGTCTACGGCCATACCACCCTGAACGCGCCCGATCTCGTCTGATCTCGGAAGCTAAGCAGGGTCGGGCCTGGTTAGTACTTGGATGGGAGACCGCCTGGGAATACCGGGTGCTGTAGGCTTTTGCTCCTCCCTCCCTCGCTGCTCCTTTTGTCTTCGGGGACTTCGCCACCACCCCCCCCACCACCACCACCACCCCCAGCACCACCACCACCACCACCACCACAACGACCCACCGTGACCACGACCCCGACCCCGTCCGGGCCACCCGCCAGACCCACGCACACCGAATCCTCACAGCTACATCCCCGAATCCTCTCCCCTCCCCACACTCTCCTGGGGCGCGCGCCCGCGACACGGGTCACCAGCGAGGTTGGTCCCAGGCCACGTTGGGGACCGCTCCCCAACTGCCCTCCAGGCGGGCGGGGAGGGACGTGCGGAAGCCATGAGAAAGTGGGTCCTGCACCCCAGCGGGCCCCACAGCGGGACGCGCCACACCTGGGCTCGCCACAAGGTGGTGCACTGGGTCCAGGGCAAGACGCCAGGGGACAGAGAAGCAGGGAGCCTCAGTCGGGTGCTGCTCCACGTCGCGCTCCGTCGCTCAACCCAAGACAGGGCAGCCAGCGCGCGACCTCTACGTGGGATCCCGCCTCCCACGGCAGAGCCTGCGGTCACAGGGACAGAGGGCGCAGGCCGCCAGAGCTCCGGATGCCAGCGGCAGCTCCCCGTCCCGCTCAAAGGGAGGGAGGGCCGCCGCTGGCGCCCAGTCGCCTGTGCCACCCTCCGGGTCTCAAAGCACTCCTCAGTCAGCTCAAGGACCGGGGCCACCTGGCCTTCGGGGTCACATGGGCTTGGGCACGACGGAAGGGACCGCTTGCCCCCGTGGAACAGACATTCTCCCCGTGGACAACCTCAGGTGCCGGGACCCTCTGCTCCGCCTTGGAAAACCCACCTTCTGCAATGTATGCCCAACGCAATCAGGCCGAGCAGATTGACCCCCTCGGCCCGGCCCCAGTGTGTGATGGGGCTCTGTGCGTGAGGGCTTGCTCTTCCCCACCTACACCAGGCACGGCATCTAACACACACACACACACACACACACACCACGCAGAGACACCCAGACCACGCACGCACGCACGGGGACGCACCCTCCTCTCCCCCACCCCACACACGAGCAGCCGAAGGACAAGAGGGTATGGCTGGGGCCTGAGCGGGAACAAGCGAAGCCTTGGTTTGCGGCCCCTCGGCCAACTGCATCAGGATTTTTGTCTGGGCTCGGAGGCCAGAGGATCTCTGCCATTTGCTAGCAGGGCCAGGGATGGCAGGAGGGTGGGTACGGGGCTCAGCCAGGGCCAGTTCTGCTGGCACGATCCTGTAGCACGTGGCCGCGTAGCACGGGGCCGGGTCTGAAGGAGGCCAAGCAGGGGCACAAGACCCAGCAGCGGCACAGGGAAGAGGCCCAGGGCACCCAGGAGCAGACGAGACCCGGGAGTCGTGCGTGCTTGGCGTGGCCGCGGGCCCCGTGACGCCCGAGGACTCGAGTGCTCAGCCCCGTGTAGTGGCCGCGAAGGCCTGCCTGGGAGAAACGCCCCGGGAGGCCGGCAGGAACCCGGGATCGGAAGGGATGTGGAGGGGCCCCGGGTCGGAGGAGATGGCTTTGGCTGTGTTTGGTTTTGTTTCTTCTTCCCAAGATCCCGGGTGTGAAAGGGGCCAGAGGTGAAGTCCTGGGCTGGAAAGCCTCACGATTCAGCCCCGCAGCCCCAGGCCCTGAGTGTGGAGGAGGGCGGAGCGGGTCGGCGAAGGGCGCGGCTGCCGTTTTCCTGATGGGCTGGAGGGGCAGTGGCGCTTTCCGGACGAAGAGGACCGGAAGGGTCCCCGAGACCTCCGCTGGGAGCCACGCACCCACCCAAGGATACGGCTCCAGGAGGCGACGGAGGAGGGCAGCTGCTTGCCCTGGCCCGAGCTGTGCGTCCCCCGCCTTGGCCACAGCAGTGGACATTCCCAGAAGAACAAGCGCCCGAGAGCACTGAGAAATTTTCCCCCGAGAAAACTTGACCCTCGTCCTGGCAGCAGGACACCTCGGGAAGAAAGCCACCCAGCGGCCACCTGGGCGAGACCGGCTGCCCGAGCAGGCGCGCGGGGCCTCTGGCCGCTGGCCCCGGGCTGCCAGCCCCCACCCGGACTCCCAGCCGTGCCAGGAGAGCAGCGTGGAGACGCACGCCGGGGCCCTCGGCAGGCTCTTGGGGCTCCCGGAGGCGGCGGCTAGCGTCTACGGCCATACCACCCTGAACGCGCCCGATCTCGTCTGATCTCGGAAGCTAAGCAGGGTCGGGCCTGGTTAGTACTTGGATGGGAGACCGCCTGGGAATACCGGGTGTTGTAGGCTTTTGCTCCTCCCTCCCTCGCTGCTCCTTTTGTCTTCGGGGACTTCGCCACCACCCCCCCCACCACCACCACCACCCCCAGCACCACCACCACCACCACCACCACAACGACCCACCGTGACCACGACCCCGACCCCGTCCGGGCCACCCGCCAGACCCACGCACACCGAATCCTCACAGCTACGTCCCCGAATCCTCTCCCCTCCCCACACTCTCCTGGGGCGCGCGCCCGCGACACGGGTCACCAGCGAGGTTGGTCCCAGGCCACGTTGGGGACCGCTCCCCAACTGCCCTCCAGGCGGGCGGGGAGGGACGTGCGGAAGCCATGAGAAAGTGGGTCCTGCACCCCAGCGGGCCCCACAGCGGGACGCGCCACACCTGGGCTCGCCACAAGGTGGTGCACTGGGTCCAGGGCAAGACGCCAGGGGACAGAGAAGCAGGGAGCCTCAGTCGGGTGCTGCTCCACGTCGCGCTCCGTCGCTCAACCCAAGACAGGGCAGCCAGCGCGCGACCTCTACGTGGGATCCCGCCTCCCACGGCAGAGCCTGCGGTCACAGGGACAGAGGGCGCAGGCCGCCAGAGCTCCGGATGCCAGCGGCAGCTCCCCGTCCCGCTCAAAGGGAGGGAGGGCCGCCGCTGGCGCCCAGTCGCCTGTGCCACCCTCCGGGTCTCAAAGCACTCCTCAGTCAGCTCAAGGACCGGGGCCACCTGGCCTTCGGGGTCACATGGGCTTGGGCACGACGGAAGGGACCGCTTGCCCCCGTGGAACAGACATTCTCCCCGTGGACAACCTCAGGTGCCGGGACCCTCTGCTCCGCCTTGGAAAACCCACCTTCTGCAATGTATGCCCAACGCAATCAGGCCGAGCAGATTGACCCCCTCGGCCCGGCCCCAGTGTGTGATGGGGCTCTGTGCGTGAGGGCTTGCTCTTCCCCACCTACACCAGGCACGGCATCTAACACACACACACACACACACACACACCACGCAGAGACACCCAGACCACGCACGCACGCACGGGGACGCACCCTCCTCTCCCCCACCCCACACACGAGCAGCCGAAGGACAAGAGGGTATGGCTGGGGCCTGAGCGGGAACAAGCGAAGCCTTGGTTTGCGGCCCCTCGGCCAACTGCATCAGGATTTTTGTCTGGGCTCGGAGGCCAGAGGATCTCTGCCATTTGCTAGCAGGGCCAGGGATGGCAGGAGGGTGGGTACGGGGCTCAGCCAGGGCCAGTTCTGCTGGCACGATCCTGTAGCACGTGGCCGCGTAGCACGGGGCCGGGTCTGAAGGAGGCCAAGCAGGGGCACAAGACCCAGCAGCGGCACAGGGAAGAGGCCCAGGGCACCCAGGAGCAGACGAGACCCGGGAGTCGTGCGTGCTTGGCGTGGCCGCGGGCCCCGTGACGCCCGAGGACTCGAGTGCTCAGCCCCGTGTAGTGGCCGCGAAGGCCTGCCTGGGAGAAACGCCCCGGGAGGCCGGCAGGAACCCGGGATCGGAAGGGATGTGGAGGGGCCCCGGGTCGGAGGAGATGGCTTTGGCTGTGTTTGGTTTTGTTTCTTCTTCCCAAGATTCCGGGTGTGAAACGGGCCAGTGGTGAAGTCCTGGGCTGGAAAGCCTCACGATTCAGCCCCGCAGCCCCAGGCCCTGAGTGTGGAGGAGGGCGGAGCGGGTCGGCGAAGGGCGCGGCTGCCGTTTTCCTGATAGGCTGGAGGGGCAGTGGCGCTTTCCGGACGAAGAGGACCGGAAGGGTCCCCGAGACCTCCGCTGGGAGCCACGCACCCACCCAAGGATACGGCTCCAGGAGACGACGGAGGAGGGCGGCTGCTTGCCCTGGCCCGAGCTGTGCGTCCACCGCCTTGGCCACAGCAGTGGACATTCCCAGAAGAACAAGCGCCCGAGAGCACTGAGAAATTTTCCCCCGAGAAAACTTGACCCTCGTCCTGGCAGCAGGACACCTCGGGAAGAAAGCCACCCAGTGGCCACCTGGGCGAGACCGGCTGCCCGAGCAGGCGCGCGGGGCGTCTGGCCGCTGGCCCCGGGCTGCCAGCCCCCACCCGGACTCCCAGCCGTGCCAGGAGAGCAGCGTGGAGACGCACGCCGGGGCCCTCGGCAGGCTCTTGGGGCTCCCGGAGGCGGCGGCTAGCGTCTACGGCCATACCACCCTGAACGCGCCCGATCTCGTCTGATCTCGGAAGCTAAGCAGGGTCGGGCCTGGTTAGTACTTGGATGGGAGACCGCCTGGGAATACCGGGTGCTGTAGGCTCTTGCTCCTCCCTCCCTCGCTGCTCCTTTTGTCTTCGGGGACTTCGCCACCACCCCCCCCACCACCACCACCACCCCCAGCACCACCACCACCACCACCACCACAACGACCCACCGTGACCACGACCCCGACCCCGTCCGGGCCACCCGCCAGACCCACGCACACCGAATCCTCACAGCTACATCCCCGAATCCTCTCCCCTCCTCACACTCTCCTGTGGCGCGCGCCCGCGACACGGGTCACCAGCGAGGTTGGTCCCAGGCCACGTTGGGGACCGCTCCCCAACTGCCCTCCAGGCGGGCGGGGAGGGACGTGCGGAAGCCATGAGAAAGTGGGTCCTGCACCCCAGCGGGCCCCACAGCGGGACGCGCCACACCTGGGCTCGCCACAAGGTGGTGCACTGGGTCCAGGGCAAGACGCCAGGGGACAGAGAAGCAGGGAGCCTCAGTCGGGTGCTGCTCCACGTCGCCCTCCGTCGCTCAACCCAAGACAGGGCAGCCAGCGCGCGACCTCTACGTGGGATCCCGCCTCCCACGGCAGAGCCTGCGGTCACAGGGACAGAGGGCGCAGGCCGCCAGAGCTCCGGATACCAGCGGCAGCTCCCCGTCCCGCTCAAAGGGAGGGAGGGCCGCCGCTGGCGCCCAGTCGCCTGTGCCACCCTCCGGGTCTCAAAGCACTCCTCAGTCAGCTCAAGGACCGGGGCCACCTGGCCTTCGGGGTCACATGGGCTTGGGCACGACGGAAGGGACCGCTTGCCCCCGTGGAACAGACATTCTCCCCGTGGACAACCTCAGGTGCCGGGACCCTCTGCTCCGCCTTGGAAAACCCACCTTCTGCAATGTATGCCCAACGCAATCAGGCCGAGCAGATTGACCCCTCGGCCCGGCCCCAGTGTGTGATGGGGCTCTGTGAGTGAGGGCTTGCTCTTCCCCACCTACACCAGGCACGGCATCTAACACACACACACACACACACACACACACACACACACACACACACACCACGCAGAGACACCCAGACCACGCACGCACGCACGGGGACGCACCCTCCTCTCCCCCACCCCACACACGAGCAGCCGAAGGACAAGAGGGTATGGCTGGGGCCTGAGCGGGAACAAGCGAAGCCTTGGTTTGCGGCCCCTCGGCCAACTGCATCAGGATTTTTGTCTGGGCTCGGAGGCCAGAGGATCTCTGCCATTTGCTAGCAGGGCCAGGGATGGCAGGAGGGTTGGTACGGGGCTCAGCCAGGGCCAGTTCTGCTGGCACGATCCTGTAGCACGTGGCCGCGTAGCACGGGGCCGGGTCTGAAGGAGGCCAAGCAGGGGCACAAGACACAGCAGCGGCACAGGGAAGAGGCCCAGGGCACCCAGGAGCAGACGAGACCCGGGAGTCGTGCGTGCTTGGCGTGGCCGCGGGCCCCGTGACGCCCGAGGACTCGAGTGCTCAGCCCCGTGTAGTGGCCGCGAAGGCCTGCCTGGGAGAAACGCCCCGGGAGGCCGGCAGGAACCCGGGATCGGAAGGGATGTGGAGGGGCCCCGGGTCGGAGGAGATGGCTTTGGCTGTGTTTGGTTTTGTTTCTTCTTCCCAAGATCCCGGGTGTGAAAGGGGCCAGAGGTGAAGTCCTGGGCTGGAAAGCCTCACGATTCAGCCCCGCAGCCCCAGGCCCTGAGTGTGGAGGAGGGCGGAGCGGGTCGGCGAAGGGCGCGGCTGCCGTTTTCCTGATGGGCTGGAGGGGCAGTGGCGCTTTCCGGACGAAGAGGACCGGAAGGGTCCCCGAGACCTCCGCTGGGAGCCACGCACCCACCCAAGGATACGGCTCCAGGAGGCGACGGAGGAGGGCGGCTGCTTGCCCTGGCCCGAGCTGTGCGTCCCCCGCCTTGGCCACAGCAGTGGACATTCCCAGAAGAACAAGCGCCCGAGAGCACTGAGAAATTTTCCCCCGAGAAAACTTGACCCTCGTCCTGGCAGCAGGACACCTCGGGAAGAAAGCCACCCAGCGGCCACCTGGGCGAGACCGGCTGCCCGAGCAGGCACGCGGGGCCTCTGGCCGCTGGCCCCGGGCTGCCAGCCCCCACCCGGACTCCCAGCCGTGCCAGGAGAGCAGCGTGGAGACGCACGCCGGGGCCCTCGGCAGGCTCTTGGGGCTCCCGGAGGCGGCGGCTAGCGTCTACGGCCATACCACCCTGAACGCGCCCGATCTCGTCTGATCTCGGAAGCTAAGCAGGGTCGGGCCTGGTTAGTACTTGGATGGGAGACCGCCTGGGAATACCGGGTGCTGTAGGCTTTTGCTCCTCCCTCCCTCGCTGCTCCTTTTGTCTTCGGGGACTTCGCCACCACCCCCCCCACCACCACCACCACCCCCAGCACCACCACCACCACCACCACCACAACGACCCACCGTGACCACGACCCCGACCCCGTCCGGGCCACCCGCCAGACCCACGCACACCGAATCCTCACAGCTACGTCCCCGAATCCTCTCCCCTCCCCACACTCTCCTGGGGCGCGTGCCCGCGACACGGGTCACCAGCGAGGTTGGTCCCAGGCCACGTTGGGGACCGCTCCCCAACTGCCCTCCAGGCGGGCGGGGAGGGACGTGCGGAAGCCATGAGAAAGTGGGTCCTGCACCCCAGCGGGCCCCACAGCGGGACGCGCCACACCTGGGCTCGCCACAAGGTGGTGCACTGGGTCCAGGGCAAGACGCCAGGGGACAGAGAAGCAGGGAGCCTCAGTCGGGTGCTGCTCCACGTCGCGCTCCGTCGCTCAACCCAAGACAGGGCAGCCAGCGCGCGACCTCTACGTGGGATCCCGCCTCCCACGGCAGAGCCTGCGGTCACAGGGACAGAGGGCGCAGGCCGCCAGAGCTCCGGATGCCAGCGGCAGCTCCCCGTCCCGCTCAAAGGGAGGGAGGGCCGCCGCTGGCGCCCAGTCGCCTGTGCCACCCTCCGGGTCTCAAAGCACTCCTCAGTCAGCTCAAGGACCGGGGCCACCTGGCCTTCGGGGTCACATGGGCTTGGGCACGACGGAAGGGACCGCTTGCCCCCGTGGAACAGACATTCTCCCCGTGGACAACCTCAGGTGCCGGGACCCTCTGCTCCGCCTTGGAAAACCCACCTTCTGCAATGTATGCCCAACGCAATCAGGCCGAGCAGATTGACCCCCTCGGCCCGGCCCCAGTGTGTGATGGGGCTCTGTGCGTGAGGGCTTGCTCTTCCCCACCTACACCAGGCACGGCATCTAACACACACACACACACACACACACACCACGCAGAGACACCCAGACCACGCACGCACGCACGGGGACGCACCCTCCTCTCCCCCACCCCACACACGAGCAGCCGAAGGACAAGAGGGTATGGCTGGGGCCTGAGCGGGAACAAGCGAAGCCTTGGTTTGCGGCCCCTCGGCCAACTGCATCAGGATTTTTGTCTGGGCTCAGAGGCCAGAGGATCTCTGCCATTTGCTAGCAGGGCCAGGGATGGCAGGAGGGTGGGTACGGGGCTCAGCCAGGACCAGTTCTGCTGGCACGATCCTGTAGCACGTGGCCGCGTAGCACGGGGCCGGGTCTGAAGGAGGCCAAGCAGGGGCACAAGACCCAGCAGCGGCACAGGGAAGAGGCCCAGGGCACCCAGGAGCAGACAAGACCCGGGAGTCGTGCGTGCTTGGCGTGGCCGCGGGCCCCGTGACGCCCGAGGACTCGAGTGCTCAGCCCCGTGTAGTGGCCGCGAAGGCCTGCCTGGGAGAAACGCCCCGGGAGGCCGGCAGGAACCCGGGATCGGAAGGGATGTGGAGGGGCCCCGGGTTGGAGGAGATGGCTTTGGCTGTGTTTGGTTTTGTTTCTTCTTCCCAAGATCCCGGGTGTGAAAGGGGCCAGAGGTGAAGTCCTGGGCTGGAAAGCCTCACGATTCAGCCCCGCAGCCCCAGGCCCTGAGTGTGGAGGAGGGCGGAGCGGGTCGGCGAAGGGCGCGGCTGCCGTTTTCCTGATGGGCTGGAGGGGCAGTGGCGCTTTCCGGACGAAGAGGACCGGAAGGGTCCCCGAGACCTCCGCTGGGAGCCACGCACCCACCCAAGGATACGGCTCCAGGAGGCGACGGAGGAGGGCGGCTGCTTGCCCTGGCCCGAGCTGTGCGTCCCCCGCCTTGGCCACAGCAGTGGACATTCCCAGAAGAACAAGCGCCCGAGAGCACTGAGAAATTTTCCCCCGAGAAAACTTGACCCTCGTCCTGGCAGCAGGACACCTCGGGAAGAAAGCCACCCAGCGGCCACCTGGGCGAGACCGGCTGCCCGAGCAGGCGCGCGGGGCCTCTGGCCGCTGGCCCCGGGCTGCCAGCCCCCACCCGGACTCCCAGCCGTGCCAGGAGAGCAGCGTGGAGACGCACGCCGGGGCCCTCGGCAGGCTCTTGGGGCTCCCGGAGGCGGCGGCTAGCGTCTACGGCCATACCACCCTGAACGCGCCCGATCTCGTCTGATCTCGGAAGCTAAGCAGGGTCGGGCCTGGTTAGTACTTGGATGGGAGACCGCCTGGGAATACCGGGTGCTGTAGGCTTTTGCTCCTCCCTCCCTCGCTGCTCCTTTTGTCTTTGGGGACTTCGCCACCACCCCCCCCACCACCACCACCACCCCCAGCACCACCACCACCACCACCACAACGACCCACCGTGACCACGACCCCGACCCCGTCCGGGCCACCCGCCAGACCCACGCACACCGAATCCTCACAGCTACGTCCCCGAATCCTCTCCCCTCCCCACACTCTCCTGGGGCGCGCGCCCGCGACACGGGTCACCAGCGAGGTTGGTCCCAGGCCACGTTGGGGACCGCTCCCCAACTGCCCTCCAGGCGGGCGGGGAGGGACGTGCGGAAGCCATGAGAAAGTGGGTCCTGCACCCCAGCGGGCCCCACAGCGGGACGCGCCACACCTGGGCTCGCCACAAGGTGGTGCACTGGGTCCAGGGCAAGACGCCAGGGGACAGAGAAGCAGGGAGCCTCAGTCGGGTGCTGCTCCACGTCGCGCTCCGTCGCTCAACCCAAGACAGGGCAGCCAGCGCGCGACCTCTACGTGGGATCCCGCCTCCCACGGCAGAGCCTGCGGTCACAGGGACAGAGGGCGCAGGCCGCCAGAGCTCCGGATGCCAGCGGCAGCTCCCCGTCCCGCTCAAAGGGAGGGAGGGCCGCCGCTGGCGCCCAGTCGCCTGTGCCACCCTCCGGGTCTCAAAGCACTCCTCAGTCAACTCAAGGACCGGGGCCACCTGGCCTTCGGGGTCACATGGGCTTGGGCACGACGGAAGGGACCGCTTGCCCCCGTGGAACAGACATTCTCCCCGTGGACAACCTCAGGTGCCGGGACCCTCTGCTCCGCCTTGGAAAACCCACCTTCTGCAATGTATGCCCAACGCAATCAGGCCGAGCAGATTGACCCCCTCGGCCCGGCCCCAGTGTGTGATGGGGCTCTGTGCGTGAGGGCTTGCTCTTCCCCACCTACACCAGGCACGGCATCTAACACACACACACACACACACACACACACCACGCAGAGACACCCAGACCACGCACGCACGCACGGGGACGCACCCTCCTCTCCCCCACCCCACACACGAGCAGCCGAAGGACAAGAGGGTATGGCTGGGGCCTGAGCGGGAACAAGCGAAGCCTTGGTTTGCGGCCCCTCGGCCAACTGCATCAGGATTTTTGTCTGGGCTCGGAGGCCAGAGGATCTCTGCCATTTGCTAGCAGGGCCAGGGATGGCAGGAGGGTGGGTACGGGGCTCAGCCAGGGCCAGTTCTGCTGGCACGATCCTGTAGCACGTGGCCGCGTAGCACGGGGCCGGGTCTGAAGGAGGCCAAGCAGGGGCACAAGACCCAGCAGCGGCACAGGGAAGAGGCCCAGGGCACCCAGGAGCAGACGAGACCCGGGAGTCGTGCGTGCTTGGCGTGGCCGCGGGCCCCGTGACGCCCGAGGACTCGAGTGCTCAGCCCCGTGTAGTGGCCGCGAAGGCCTGCCTGGGAGAAACGCCCCGGGAGGCCGGCAGGAACCCGGGATCGGAAGGGATGTGGAGGGGCCCCGGGTCGGAGGAGATGGCTTTGGCTGTGTTTGGTTTTGTTTCTTCTTCCCAAGATCCCGGGTGTGAAAGGGGCCAGAGGTGAAGTCCTGGGCTGGAAAGCCTCACGATTCAGCCCCGCAGCCCCAGGCCCTGAGTGTGGAGGAGGGCGGAGCGGGTCGGCGAAGGGCGCGGCTGCCGTTTTCCTGATGGGCTGGAGGGGCAGTGGCGCTTTCCGGACGAAGAGGACCGGAAGGGTCCCCGAGACCTCCGCTGGGAGCCACGCACCCACCCAAGGATACGGCTCCAGGAGGCGACGGAGGAGGGCGGCTGCTTGCCCTGGCCCGAGCTGTGCGTCCCCCGCCTTGGCCACAGCAGTGGACATTCCCAGAAGAACAAGCGCCCGAGAGCACTGAGAAATTTTCCCCCGAGAAAACTTGACCCTCGTCCTGGCAGCAGGACACCTCGGGAAGAAAGCCACCCAGCGGCCACCTGGGCGAGACCGGCTGCCCGAGCAGGCGCGCGGGGCCTCTGGCCGCTGGCCCCGGGCTGCCAGCCCCCACCCGGACTCCCAGCCGTGCCAGGAGAGCAGCGTGGAGACGCACGCCGGGGCCCTCGGCAGGCTCTTGGGGCTCCCGGAGGCGGCGGCTAGCGTCTACGGCCATACCACCCTGAACGCGCCCGATCTCGTCTGATCTCGGAAGCTAAGCAGGGTCGGGCCTGGTTAGTACTTGGATGGGAGACCGCCTGGGAATACCGGGTGCTGTAGGCTTTTGCTCCTCCCTCCCTCGCTGCTCCTTTTTTCTTCGGGGACTTCGCCACCACCCCCCCCACCACCACCACCACCCCCAGCACCACCACCACCACCACCACCACAACGACCCACCGTGACCACGACCCCGACCCCGTCCGGGCCACCCGCCAGACCCACGCACACTGAATCCTCACAGCTACGTCCCCGAATCCTCTCCCCTCCCCACACTCTCCTGGGGCGCGCGCCCGCGACACGGGTCACCAGCGAGGTTGGTCCCAGGCCACGTTGGGGACCGCTCCCCAACTGCCCTCCAGGCGGGCGGGGAGGGACGTGCGGAAGCCATGAGAAAGTGGGTCCTGCACCCCAGCGGGCCCCACAGCGGGACGCGCCACACCTGGGCTCGCCACAAGGTGGTGCACTGGGTCCAGGGCAAGACGCCAGGGGACAGAGAAGCAGGGAGCCTCAGTCGGGTGCTGCTCCACGTCGCGCTCCGTCGCTCAACCCAAGACAGGGCAGCCAGCGCGCGACCTCTACGTGGGATCCCGCCTCCCACGGCAGAGCCTGCGGTCACAGGGACAGAGGGCGCAGGCCGCCAGAGCTCCGGATGCCAGCGGCAGCTCCCCGTCCCGCTCAAAGGGAGGGAGGGCCGCCGCTGGCGCCCAGTCGCCTGTGCCACCCTCCGGGTCTCAAAGCACTCCTCAGTCAGCTCAAGGACCGGGGCCACCTGGCCTTCGGGGTCACATGGGCTTGGGCACGACGGAAGGGACCGCTTGCCCCCGTGGAACAGACATTCTCCCCGTGGACAACCTCAGGTGCCGGGACCCTCTGCTCCGCCTTGGAAAACCCACCTTCTGCAATGTATGCCCAACGCAATCAGGCCGAGCAGATTGACCCCCTCGGCCCGGCCCCAGTGTGTGATGGGGCTCTGTGCGTGAGGGCTTGCTCTTCCCCACCTACACCAGGCACGGCATCTAACACACACACACACACACACACACACACCACGCAGAGACACCCAGACCACGCACGCACGCACGGGGACGCACCCTCCTCTCCCCCACCCCACACACGAGCAGCCGAAGGACAAGAGGGTATGGCTGGGGCCTGAGCGGGAACAAGCGAAGCCTTGGTTTGCGGCCCCTCGGCCAACTGCATCAGGATTTTTGTCTGGGCTCGGAGGCCAGAGGATCTCTGCCATTTGCTAGCAGGGCCAGGGATGGCAGGAGGGTGGGTACGGGGCTCAGCCAGGGCCAGTTCTGCTGGCACGATCCTGTAGCACGTGGCCGCGTAGCACGGGGCCGGGTCTGAAGGAGGCCAAGCAGGGGCACAAGACCCAGCAGCGGCACAGGGAAGAGGCCCAGGGCACCCAGGAGCAGACGAGACCCGGGAGTCGTGCGTGCTTGGCGTGGCCGCGGGCCCCGTGACGCCCGAGGACTCGAGTGCTCAGCCCCGTGTAGTGGCCGCGAAGGCCTGCCTGGGAGAAACGCCCCGGGAGGCCGGCAGGAACCCGGGATCGGAAGGGATGTGGAGGGGCCCCGGGTCGGAGGAGATGGCTTTGGCTGTGTTTGGTTTTGTTTCTTCTTCCCAAGATCCCGGGTGTGAAAGGGGCCAGAGGTGAAGTCCTGGGCTGGAAAGCCTCACGATTCAGCCCCGCAGCCCCAGGCCCTGAGTGTGGAGGAGGGCGGAGCGGGTCGGCGAAGGGCGCGGCTGCCGTTTTCCTGATGGGCTGGAGGGGCAGTGGCGCTTTCCGGACGAAGAGGACCGGAAGGGTCCCCGAGACCTCCGCTGGGAGCCACGCACCCACCCAAGGATACGGCTCCAGGAGGCGACGGAGGAGGGCGGCTGCTTGCCCTGGCCCGAGCTGTGCGTCCCCCGCCTTGGCCACAGCAGTGGACATTCCCAGAAGAACAAGCGCCCGAGAGCACTGAGAAATTTTCCCCCGAGAAAACTTGACCCTCGTCCTGGCAGCAGGACACCTCGGGAAGAAAGCCACCCAGCGGCCACCTGGGCGAGACCGGCTGCCCGAGCAGGCGCGCGGGGCCTCTGGCCGCTGGCCCCGGGCTGCCAGCCCCCACCCGGACTCCCAGCCGTGCCAGGAGAGCAGCGTGGAGACGCACGCCGGGGCCCTCGGCAGGCTCTTGGGGCTCCCGGAGGCGGCGGCTAGCGTCTACGGCCATACCACCCTGAACGCGCCCGATCTCGTCTGATCTCGGAAGCTAAGCAGGGTCGGGCCTGGTTAGTACTTGGATGGGAGACCGCCTGGGAATACCGGGTGCTGTAGGCTTTTGCTCCTCCCTCCCTCGCTGCTCCTTTTGTCTTCGGGGACTTCGCCACCACCCCCCCCACCACCACCACCACCCCCAGCACCACCACCACCACCACCACCACAACGACCCACCGTGACCACGACCCCGACCCCGTCCGGGCCACCCGCCAGACCCACGCACACCGAATCCTCACAGCTACGTCCCCGAATCCTCTCCCCTCCCCACACTCTCCTGGGGCGCGCGCCCGCGACACGGGTCACCAGCGAGGTTGGTCCCAGGCCACGTTGGGGACCGCTCCCCAACTGCCCTCCAGGCGGGCGGGGAGGGACGTGCGGAAGCCATGAGAAAGTGGGTCCTGCACCCCAGCGGGCCCCACAGCGGGACGCGCCACACCTGGGCTCGCCACAAGGTGGTGCACTGGGTCCAGGGCAAGACGCCAGGGGACAGAGAAGCAGGGAGCCTCAGTCGGGTGCTGCTCCACGTCGCGCTCCGTCGCTCAACCCAAGACAGGGCAGCCAGCGCGCGACCTCTACGTGGGATCCCGCCTCCCACGGCAGAGCCTGCGGTCACAGGGACAGAGGGCGCAGGCCGCCAGAGCTCCGGATGCCAGCGGCAGCTCCCCGTCCCGCTCAAAGGGAGGGAGGGCCGCCGCTGGCGCCCAGTCGCCTGTGCCACCCTCCGGGTCTCAAAGCACTCCTCAGTCAGCTCAAGGACCGGGGCCACCTGGCCTTCGGGGTCACATGGGCTTGGGCACGACGGAAGGGACCGCTTGCCCCCGTGGAACAGACATTCTCCCCGTGGACAACCTCAGGTGCCGGGACCCTCTGCTCCGCCTTGGAAAACCCACCTTCTGCAATGTATGCCCAACGCAATCAGGCCGAGCAGATTGACCCCCTCGGCCCGGCCCCAGTGTGTGATGGGGCTCTGTGCGTGAGGGCTTGCTCTTCCCCACCTACACCAGGCACGGCATCTAACACACACACACACACACACACACACCACGCAGAGACACCCAGACCACGCACGCACGCACGGGGACGCACCCTCCTCTCCCCCACCCCACACACGAGCAGCCGAAGGACAAGAGGGTATGGCTGGGGCCTGAGCGGGAACAAGCGAAGCCTTGGTTTGCGGCCCCTCGGCCAACTGCATCAGGATTTTTGTCTGGGCTCGGAGGCCAGAGGATCTCTGCCATTTGCTAGCAGGGCCAGGGATGGCAGGAGGGTGGGTACGGGGCTCAGCCAGGGCCAGTTCTGCTGGCACGATCCTGTAGCACGTGGCCGCGTAGCACGGGGCCGGGTCTGAAGGAGGCCAAGCAGGGGCACAAGACACAGCAGCGGCACAGGGAAGAGGCCCAGGGCACCCAGGAGCAGACGAGACCCGGGAGTCGTGCGTGCTTGGCGTGGCCGCGGGCCCCGTGACGCCCGAGGACTCGAGTGCTCAGCCCCGTGTAGTGGCCGCGAAGGCCTGCCTGGGAGAAACGCCCCGGGAGGCCGGCAGGAACCCGGGATCGGAAGGGATGTATAGGGGCCCTGGGTCGGAGGAGATGGCTTTGGCTGTGTTTGGTTTTGTTTCTTCTTCCCAAGATCCCGGGTGTGAAAGGGGCCAGAGGTGAAGTCCTGGGCTGGAAAGCCTCACGATTCAGCCCCGCAGCCCCAGGCCCTGAGTGTGGAGGAGGGCGGAGCGGGTCGGCGAAGGGCGCGGCTGCCGTTTTCCTGATGGGCTGGAGGGGCAGTGGCGCTTTCCGGACGAAGAGGACCGGAAGGGTCCCCGAGACCTCCGCTGGGAGCCACGCACCCACCCAAGGATACGGCTCCAGGAGGCGACGGAGGAGGGCGGCTGCTTGCCCTGGCCCGAGCTGTGCGTCCCCCGCCTTGGCCACAGCAGTGGACATTCCCAGAAGAACAAGCGCCCGAGAGCACTGAGAAATTTTCCCCCGAGAAAACTTGACCCTCGTCCTGGCAGCAGGACACCTCGGGAAGAAAGCCACCCAGCGGCCACCTGGGCGAGACCGGCTGCCCGAGCAGGCGCGCGGGGCCTCTGGCCGCTGGCCCCGGGCTGCCAGCCCCCACCCGGACTCCCAGCCGTGCCAGGAGAGCAGCGTGGAGACGCACGCCGGGGCCCTCGGCAGGCTCTTGGGGCTCCCGGAGGCGGCGGCTAGCGTCTACGGCCATACCACCCTGAACGCGCCCGATCTCGTCTGATCTCGGAAGCTAAGCAGGGTCGGGCCTGGTTAGTACTTGGATGGGAGACCGCCTGGGAATACCGGGTGCTGTAGGCTTTTGCTCCTCCCTCCCTCGCTGCTCCTTTTGTCTTCGGGGACTTCGCCACCACCCCCCCCACCACCACCACCACCCCCAGCACCACCACCACCACCACCACCACAACGACCCACCGTGACCACGACCCCGACCCCGTCCGGGCCACCCGCCAGACCCACGCACACCGAATCCTCACAGCTACATCCCCGAATCCTCTCCCCTCCCCACACTCTCCTGGGGCGCGCGCCCGCGACACGGGTCACCAGCGAGGTTGGTCCCAGGCCACGTTGGGGACCGCTCCCCAACTGCCCTCCAGGCGGGCGGGGAGGGACGTGCGGAAGCCATGAGAAAGTGGGTCCTGCACCCCAGCGGGCCCCACAGCGGGACGCGCCACACCTGGGCTCGCCACAAGGTGGTGCACTGGGTCCAGGGCAAGACGCCAGGGGACAGAGAAGCAGGGAGCCTCAGTCGGGTGCTGCTCCACGTCGCGCTCCGTCGCTCAACCCAAGACAGGGCAGCCAGCGCGCGACCTCTACGTGGGATCCCGCCTCCCACGGCAGAGCCTGCGGTCACAGGGACAGAGGGCGCAGGCCGCCAGAGCTCCGGATGCCAGCGGCAGCTCCCCGTCCCGCTCAAAGGGAGGGAGGGCCGCCGCTGGCGCCCAGTCGCCTGTGCCACCCTCCGGGTCTCAAAGCACTCCTCAGTCAGCTCAAGGACCGGGGCCACCTGGCCTTCGGGGTCACATGGGCTTGGGCACGACGGAAGGGACCGCTTGCCCCCGTGGAACAGACATTCTCCCCGTGGACAACCTCAGGTGCCGGGACCCTCTGCTCCGCCTTGGAAAACCCACCTTCTGCAATGTATGCCCAACGCAATCAGGCCGAGCAGATTGACCCCCTCGGCCCGGCCCCAGTGTGTGATGGGGCTCTGTGCGTGAGGGCTTGCTCTTCCCCACCTACACCAGGCACGGCATCTAACACACACACACACACACACACACACCACGCAGAGACACCCAGACCACGCACGCACGCACGGGGACGCACCCTCCTCTCCCCCACCCCACACACGAGCAGCCGAAGGACAAGAGGGTATGGCTGGGGCCTGAGCGGGAACAAGCGAAGCCTTGGTTTGCGGCCCCTCGGCCAACTGCATCAGGATTTTTGTCTGGGCTCGGAGGCCAGAGGATCTCTGCCATTTGCTAGCAGGGCCAGGGATGGCAGGAGGGTGGGTACGGGGCTCAGCCAGGGCCAGTTCTGCTGGCACGATCCTGTAGCACGTGGCCGCGTAGCACGGGGCCGGGTCTGAAGGAGGCCAAGCAGGGGCACAAGACCCAGCAGCGGCACAGGGAAGAGGCCCAGGGCACCCAGGAGCAGACGAGACCCGGGAGTCGTGCGTGCTTGGCGTGGCCGCGGGCCCCGTGACGCCCGAGGACTCGAGTGCTCAGCCCCGTGTAGTGGCCGCGAAGGCCTGCCTGGGAGAAACGCCCCGGGAGGCCGGCAGGAACCCGGGATCGGAAGGGATGTGGAGGGGCCCCGGGTCGGAGGAGATGGCTTTGGCTGTGTTTGGTTTTGTTTCTTCTTCCCAAGATCCCGGGTGTGAAAGGGGCCAGAGGTGAAGTCCTGGGCTGGAAAGCCTCACGATTCAGCCCCGCAGCCCCAGGCCCTGAGTGTGGAGGAGGGCGGAGCGGGTCGGCGAAGGGCGCGGCTGCCGTTTTCCTGATGGGCTGGAGGGGCAGTGGCGCTTTCCGGACGAAGAGGACCGGAAGGGTCCCCGAGACCTCCGCTGGGAGCCACGCACCCACCCAAGGATACGGCTCCAGGAGGCGACGGAGGAGGGCAGCTGCTTGCCCTGGCCCGAGCTGTGCGTCCCCCGCCTTGGCCACAGCAGTGGACATTCCCAGAAGAACAAGCGCCCGAGAGCACTGAGAAATTTTCCCCCGAGAAAACTTGACCCTCGTCCTGGCAGCAGGACACCTCGGGAAGAAAGCCACCCAGCGGCCACCTGGGCGAGACCGGCTGCCCGAGCAGGCGCGCGGGGCCTCTGGCCGCTGGCCCCGGGCTGCCAGCCCCCACCCGGACTCCCAGCCGTGCCAGGAGAGCAGCGTGGAGACGCACGCCGGGGCCCTCGGCAGGCTCTTGGGGCTCCCGGAGGCGGCGGCTAGCGTCTACGGCCATACCACCCTGAACGCGCCCGATCTCGTCTGATCTCGGAAGCTAAGCAGGGTCGGGCCTGGTTAGTACTTGGATGGGAGACCGCCTGGGAATACCGGGTGTTGTAGGCTTTTGCTCCTCCCTCCCTCGCTGCTCCTTTTGTCTTCGGGGACTTCGCCACCACCCCCCCCACCACCACCACCACCCCCAGCACCACCACCACCACCACCACCACAACGACCCACCGTGACCACGACCCCGACCCCGTCCGGGCCACCCGCCAGACCCACGCACACCGAATCCTCACAGCTACGTCCCCGAATCCTCTCCCCTCCCCACACTCTCCTGGGGCGCGCGCCCGCGACACGGGTCACCAGCGAGGTTGGTCCCAGGCCACGTTGGGGACCGCTCCCCAACTGCCCTCCAGGCGGGCGGGGAGGGACGTGCGGAAGCCATGAGAAAGTGGGTCCTGCACCCCAGCGGGCCCCACAGCGGGACGCGCCACACCTGGGCTCGCCACAAGGTGGTGCACTGGGTCCAGGGCAAGACGCCAGGGGACAGAGAAGCAGGGAGCCTCAGTCGGGTGCTGCTCCACGTCGCGCTCCGTCGCTCAACCCAAGACAGGGCAGCCAGCGCGCGACCTCTACGTGGGATCCCGCCTCCCACGGCAGAGCCTGCGGTCACAGGGACAGAGGGCGCAGGCCGCCAGAGCTCCGGATGCCAGCGGCAGCTCCCCGTCCCGCTCAAAGGGAGGGAGGGCCGCCGCTGGCGCCCAGTCGCCTGTGCCACCCTCCGGGTCTCAAAGCACTCCTCAGTCAGCTCAAGGACCGGGGCCACCTGGCCTTCGGGGTCACATGGGCTTGGGCACGACGGAAGGGACCGCTTGCCCCCGTGGAACAGACATTCTCCCCGTGGACAACCTCAGGTGCCGGGACCCTCTGCTCCGCCTTGGAAAACCCACCTTCTGCAATGTATGCCCAACGCAATCAGGCCGAGCAGATTGACCCCCTCGGCCCGGCCCCAGTGTGTGATGGGGCTCTGTGCGTGAGGGCTTGCTCTTCCCCACCTACACCAGGCACGGCATCTAACACACACACACACACACACACACACCACGCAGAGACACCCAGACCACGCACGCACGCACGGGGACGCACCCTCCTCTCCCCCACCCCACACACGAGCAGCCGAAGGACAAGAGGGTATGGCTGGGGCCTGAGCGGGAACAAGCGAAGCCTTGGTTTGCGGCCCCTCGGCCAACTGCATCAGGATTTTTGTCTGGGCTCGGAGGCCAGAGGATCTCTGCCATTTGCTAGCAGGGCCAGGGATGGCAGGAGGGTGGGTACGGGGCTCAGCCAGGGCCAGTTCTGCTGGCACGATCCTGTAGCACGTGGCCGCGTAGCACGGGGCCGGGTCTGAAGGAGGCCAAGCAGGGGCACAAGACCCAGCAGCGGCACAGGGAAGAGGCCCAGGGCACCCAGGAGCAGACGAGACCCGGGAGTCGTGCGTGCTTGGCGTGGCCGCGGGCCCCGTGACGCCCGAGGACTCGAGTGCTCAGCCCCGTGTAGTGGCCGCGAAGGCCTGCCTGGGAGAAACGCCCCGGGAGGCCGGCAGGAACCCGGGATCGGAAGGGATGTGGAGGGGCCCCGGGTCGGAGGAGATGGCTTTGGCTGTGTTTGGTTTTGTTTCTTCTTCCCAAGATCCCGGGTGTGAAAGGGGCCAGAGGTGAAGTCCTGGGCTGGAAAGCCTCACGATTCAGCCCCGCAGCCCCAGGCCCTGAGTGTGGAGGAGGGCGGAGCGGGTCGGCGAAGGGCGCGGCTGCCGTTTTCCTGATGGGCTGGAGGGGCAGTGGCGCTTTCCGGACGAAGAGGACCGGAAGGGTCCCCGAGACCTCCGCTGGGAGCCACGCACCCACCCAAGGATACGGCTCCAGGAGGCGACGGAGGAGGGCGGCTGCTTGCCCTGGCCCGAGCTGTGCGTCCCCCGCCTTGGCCACAGCAGTGGACATTCCCAGAAGAACAAGCGCCCGAGAGCACTGAGAAATTTTCCCCCGAGAAAACTTGACCCTCGTCCTGGCAGCAGGACACCTCGGGAAGAAAGCCACCCAGCGGCCACCTGGGCGAGACCGGCTGCCCGAGCAGGCGCGCGGGGCCTCTGGCCGCTGGCCCCGGGCTGCCAGCCCCCACCCGGACTCCCAGCCGTGCCAGGAGAGCAGCGTGGAGACGCACGCCGGGGCCCTCGGCAGGCTCTTGGGGCTCCCGGAGGCGGCGGCTAGCGTCTACGGCCATACCACCCTGAACGCGCCCGATCTCGTCTGATCTCGGAAGCTAAGCAGGGTCGGGCCTGGTTAGTACTTGGATGGGAGACCGCCTGGGAATACCGGGTGCTGTAGGCTTTTGCTCCTCCCTCCCTCGCTGCTCCTTTTGTCTTCGGGGACTTCGCCACCACCCCCCCCACCACCACCACCACCCCCAGCACCACCACCACCACCACCACCACAACGACCCACCGTGACCACGACCCCGACCCCGTCCGGGCCACCCGCCAGACCCACGCACACCGAATCCTCACAGCTACGTCCCCGAATCCTCTCGCCTCCCCACACTCTCCTGGGGCGCGCGCCCGCGACACGGGTCACCAGCGAGGTTGGTCCCAGGCCACGTTGGGGACCGCTCCCCAACTGCCCTCCAGGCGGGCGGGGAGGGACGTGCGGAAGCCATGAGAAAGTGGGTCCTGCACCCCAGCGGGCCCCACAGCGGGACGCGCCACACCTGGGCTCGCCACAAGGTGGTGCACTGGGTCCAGGGCAAGACGCCAGGGGACAGAGAAGCAGGGAGCCTCAGTCGGGTGCTGCTCCACGTCGCGCTCCGTCGCTCAACCCAAGACAGGGCAGCCAGCGCGCGACCTCTACGTGGGATCCCGCCTCCCACGGCAGAGCCTGCGGTCACAGGGACAGAGGGCGCAGGCCGCCAGAGCTCCGGATGCCAGCGGCAGCTCCCCGTCCCGCTCAAAGGGAGGGAGGGCCGCCGCTGGCGCCCAGTCGCCTGTGCCACCCTCCGGGTCTCAAAGCACTCCTCAGTCAGCTCAAGGACCGGGGCCACCTGGCCTTCGGGGTCACATGGGCTTGGGCACGACGGAAGGGACCGCTTGCCCCCGTGGAACAGACATTCTCCCCGTGGACAACCTCAGGTGCCGGGACCCTCTGCTCCGCCTTGGAAAACCCACCTTCTGCAATGTATGCCCAACGCAATCAGGCCGAGCAGATTGACCCCCTCGGCCCGGCCCCAGTGTGTGATGGGGCTCTGTGCGTGAGGGCTTGCTCTTCCCCACCTACACCAGGCACGGCATCTAACACACACACACACACACACACACACCACGCAGAGACACCCAGACCACGCACGCACGCACGGGGACGCACCCTCCTCTCCCCCACCCCACACACGAGCAGCCGAAGGACAAGAGGGTATGGCTGGGGCCTGAGCGGGAACAAGCGAAGCCTTGGTTTGCGGCCCCTCGGCCAACTGCATCAGGATTTTTGTCTGGGCTCGGAGGCCAGAGGATCTCTGCCATTTGCTAGCAGGGCCAGGGATGGCAGGAGGGTGGGTACGGGGCTCAGCCAGGGCCAGTTCTGCTGGCACGATCCTGTAGCACGTGGCCGCGTAGCACGGGGCCGGGTCTGAAGGAGGCCAAGCAGGGGCACAAGACCCAGCAGCGGCACAGGGAAGAGGCCCAGGGCACCCAGGAGCAGACGAGACCCGGGAGTCGTGCGTGCTTGGCGTGGCCGCGGGCCCCGTGACGCCCGAGGACTCGAGTGCTCAGCCCCGTGTAGTGGCCGCGAAGGCCTGCCTGGGAGAAACGCCCCGGGAGGCCGGCAGGAACCCGGGATCGGAAGGGATGTGGAGGGGCCCCGGGTCGGAGGAGATGGCTTTGGCTGTGTTTGGTTTTGTTTCTTCTTCCCAAGATCCCGGGTGTGAAAGGGGCCAGAGGTGAAGTCCTGGGCTGGAAAGCCTCACGATTCAGCCCCGCAGCCCCAGGCCCTGAGTGTGGAGGAGGGCGGAGCGGGTCGGCGAAGGGCGCGGCTGCCGTTTTCCTGATGGGCTGGAGGGGCAGTGGCGCTTTCCGGACGAAGAGGACCGGAAGGGTCCCCGAGACCTCCGCTGGGAGCCACGCACCCACCCAAGGATACGGCTCCAGGAGGCGACGGAGGAGGGCGGCTGCTTGCCCTGGCCCGAGCTGTGCGTCCCCCGCCTTGGCCACAGCAGTGGACATTCCCAGAAGAACAAGCGCCCGAGAGCACTGAGAAATTTTCCCCCGAGAAAACTTGACCCTCGTCCTGGCAGCAGGACACCTCGGGAAGAAAGCCACCCAGCGGCCACCTGGGCGAGACCGGCTGCCCGAGCAGGCGCGCGGGGCCTCTGGCCGCTGGCCCCGGGCTGCCAGCCCCCACCCGGACTCCCAGCCGTGCCAGGAGAGCAGCGTGGAGACGCACGCCGGGGCCCTCGGCAGGCTCTTGGGGCTCCCGGAGGCGGCGGCTAGCGTCTACGGCCATACCACCCTGAACGCGCCCGATCTCGTCTGATCTCGGAAGCTAAGCAGGGTCGGGCCTGGTTAGTACTTGGATGGGAGACCGCCTGGGAATACCGGGTGCTGTAGGCTTTTGCTCCTCCCTCCCTCGCTGCTCCTTTTGTCTTCGGGGACTTCGCCACCACCCCCCCCACCACCACCACCACCCCCAGCACCACCACCACCACCACCACCACAACGACCCACCGTGACCACGACCCCGACCCCGTCCGGGCCACCCGCCAGACCCACGCACACCGAATCCTCACAGCTACGTCCCCGAATCCTCTCGCCTCCCCACACTCTCCTGGGGCGCGCGCCCGCGACACGGGTCACCAGCGAGGTTGGTCCCAGGCCACGTTGGGGACCGCTCCCCAACTGCCCTCCAGGCGGGCGGGGAGGGACGTGCGGAAGCCATGAGAAAGTGGGTCCTGCACCCCAGCGGGCCCCACAGCGGGACGCGCCACACCTGGGCTCGCCACAAGGTGGTGCACTGGGTCCAGGGCAAGACGCCAGGGGACAGAGAAGCAGGGAGCCTCAGTCGGGTGCTGCTCCACGTCGCGCTCCGTCGCTCAACCCAAGACAGGGCAGCCAGCGCGCGACCTCTACGTGGGATCCCGCCTCCCACGGCAGAGCCTGCGGTCACAGGGACAGAGGGCGCAGGCCGCCAGAGCTCCGGATGCCAGCGGCAGCTCCCCGTCCCGCTCAAAGGGAGGGAGGGCCGCCGCTGGCGCCCAGTCGCCTGTGCCACCCTCCGGGTCTCAAAGCACTCCTCAGTCAGCTCAAGGACCGGGGCCACCTGGCCTTCGGGGTCACATGGGCTTGGGCACGACGGAAGGGACCGCTTGCCCCCGTGGAACAGACATTCTCCCCGTGGACAACCTCAGGTGCCGGGACCCTCTGCTCCGCCTTGGAAAACCCACCTTCTGCAATGTATGCCCAACGCAATCAGGCCGAGCAGATTGACCCCCTCGGCCCGGCCCCAGTGTGTGATGGGGCTCTGTGCGTGAGGGCTTGCTCTTCCCCACCTACACCAGGCACGGCATCTAACACACACACACACACACACACACACCACGCAGAGACACCCAGACCACGCACGCACGCACGGGGACGCACCCTCCTCTCCCCCACCCCACACACGAGCAGCCGAAGGACAAGAGGGTATGGCTGGGGCCTGAGCGGGAACAAGCGAAGCCTTGGTTTGCGGCCCCTCGGCCAACTGCATCAGGATTTTTGTCTGGGCTCGGAGGCCAGAGGATCTCTGCCATTTGCTAGCAGGGCCAGGGATGGCAGGAGGGTGGGTACGGGGCTCAGCCAGGGCCAGTTCTGCTGGCACGATCCTGTAGCACGTGGCCGCGTAGCACGGGGCCGGGTCTGAAGGAGGCCAAGCAGGGGCACAAGACCCAGCAGCGGCACAGGGAAGAGGCCCAGGGCACCCAGGAGCAGACGAGACCCGGGAGTCGTGCGTGCTTGGCGTGGCCGCGGGCCCCGTGACGCCCGAGGACTCGAGTGCTCAGCCCCGTGTAGTGGCCGCGAAGGCCTGCCTGGGAGAAACGCCCCGGGAGGCCGGCAGGAACCCGGGATCGGAAGGGATGTGGAGGGGCCCCGGGTCGGAGGAGATGGCTTTGGCTGTGTTTGGTTTTGTTTCTTCTTCCCAAGATCCCGGGTGTGAAAGGGGCCAGAGGTGAAGTCCTGGGCTGGAAAGCCTCACGATTCAGCCCCGCAGCCCCAGGCCCTGAGTGTGGAGGAGGGCGGAGCGGGTCGGCGAAGGGCGCGGCTGCCGTTTTCCTGATGGGCTGGAGGGGCAGTGGCGCTTTCCGGACGAAGAGGACCGGAAGGGTCCCCGAGACCTCCGCTGGGAGCCACGCACCCACCCAAGGATACGGCTCCAGGAGGCGACGGAGGAGGGCGGCTGCTTGCCCTGGCCCGAGCTGTGCGTCCCCCGCCTTGGCCACAGCAGTGGACATTCCCAGAAGAACAAGCGCCCGAGAGCACTGAGAAATTTTCCCCCGAGAAAACTTGACCCTCGTCCTGGCAGCAGGACACCTCGGGAAGAAAGCCACCCAGCGGCCACCTGGGCGAGACCGGCTGCCCGAGCAGGCGCGCGGGGCCTCTGGCCGCTGGCCCCGGGCTGCCAGCCCCCACCCGGACTCCCAGCCGTGCCAGGAGAGCAGCGTGGAGACGCACGCCGGGGCCCTCGGCAGGCTCTTGGGGCTCCCGGAGGCGGCGGCTAGCGTCTACGGCCATACCACCCTGAACGCGCCCGATCTCGTCTGATCTCGGAAGCTAAGCAGGGTCGGGCCTGGTTAGTACTTGGATGGGAGACCGCCTGGGAATACCGGGTGCTGTAGGCTTTTGCTCCTCCCTCCCTCGCTGCTCCTTTTGTCTTCGGGGACTTCGCCACCACCCCCCCCACCACCACCACCACCCCCAGCACCACCACCACCACCACCACCACAACGACCCACCGTGACCACGACCCCGACCCCGTCCGGGCCACCCGCCAGACCCACGCACACCGAATCCTCACAGCTACGTCCCCGAATCCTCTCCCCTCCCCACACTCTCCTGGGGCGCGCGCCCGCGACACGGGTCACCAGCGAGGTTGGTCCCAGGCCACGTTGGGGACCGCTCCCCAACTGCCCTCCAGGCGGGCGGGGAGGGACGTGCGGAAGCCATGAGAAAGTGGGTCCTGCACCCCAGCGGGCCCCACAGCGGGACGCGCCACACCTGGGCTCGCCACAAGGTGGTGCACTGGGTCCAGGGCAAGACGCCAGGGGACAGAGAAGCAGGGAGCCTCAGTCGGGTGCTGCTCCACGTCGCGCTCCGTCGCTCAACCCAAGACAGGGCAGCCAGCGCGCGACCTCTACGTGGGATCCCGCCTCCCACGGCAGAGCCTGCGGTCACAGGGACAGAGGGCGCAGGCCGCCAGAGCTCCGGATGCCAGCGGCAGCTCCCCGTCCCGCTCAAAGGGAGGGAGGGCCGCCGCTGGCGCCCAGTCGCCTGTGCCACCCTCCGGGTCTCAAAGCACTCCTCAGTCAGCTCAAGGACCGGGGCCACCTGGCCTTCGGGGTCACATGGGCTTGGGCACGACGGAAGGGACCGCTTGCCCCCGTGGAACAGACATTCTCCCCGTGGACAACCTCAGGTGCCGGGACCCTCTGCTCCGCCTTGGAAAACCCACCTTCTGCAATGTATGCCCAACGCAATCAGGCCGAGCAGATTGACCCCCTCGGCCCGGCCCCAGTGTGTGATGGGGCTCTGTGCGTGAGGGCTTGCTCTTCCCCACCTACACCAGGCACGGCATCTAACACACACACACACACACACACACACACCACGCAGAGACACCCAGACCACGCACGCACGCACGGGGACGCACCCTCCTCTCCCCCACCCCACACAAGAGCAGCCGAAGGACAAGAGGGTATGGCTGGGGCCTGAGCGGGAATAAGCGAAGCCTTGGTTTGCGGCCCCTCGGCCAACTGCATCAGGATTTTTGTCTGGGCTCGGAGGCCAGAGGATCTCTGCCATTTGCTAGCAGGGCCAGGGATGGCAGGAGGGTGGGTACGGGGCTCAGCCAGGGCCAGTTCTGCTGGCACGATCCTGTAGCACGTGGCCGCGTAGCACGGGGCCGGGTCTGAAGGAGGCCAAGCAGGGGCACAAGACCCAGCAGCGGCACAGGGAAGAGGCCCAGGGCACCCAGGAGCAGACGAGACCCGGGAGTCGTGCGTGCTTGGCGTGGCCGCGGGCCCCGTGACGCCCGAGGACTCGAGTGCTCAGCCCCGTGTAGTGGCCGCGAAGGCCTGCCTGGGAGAAACGCCCCGGGAGGCCGGCAGGAACCCGGGATCGGAAGGGATGTGGAGGGGCCCCGGGTCGGAGGAGATGGCTTTGGCTGTGTTTGGTTTTGTTTCTTCTTCCCAAGATCCCGGGTGTGAAAGGGGCCAGAGGTGAAGTCCTGGGCTGGAAAGCCTCACGATTCAGCCCCGCAGCCCCAGGCCCTGAGTGTGGAGGAGGGCGGAGCGGGTCGGCGAAGGGCGCGGCTGCCGTTTTCCTGATGGGCTGGAGGGGCAGTGGCGCTTTCCGGACGAAGAGGACCGGAAGGGTCCCCGAGACCTCCGCTGGGAGCCACGCACCCACCCAAGGATACGGCTCCAGGAGGCGACGGAGGAGGGCGGCTGCTTGCCCTGGCCCGAGCTGTGCGTCCCCCGCCTTGGCCACAGCAGTGGACATTCCCAGAAGAACAAGCGCCCGAGAGCACTGAGAAATTTTCCCCCGAGAAAACTTGACCCTCGTCCTGGCAGCAGGACACCTCGGGAAGAAAGCCACCCAGCGGCCACCTGGGCGAGACCGGCTGCCCGAGCAGGCGCGCGGGGCCTCTGGCCGCTGGCCCCGGGCTGCCAGCCCCCACCCGGACTCCCAGCCGTGCCAGGAGAGCAGCGTGGAGACGCACGCCGGGGCCCTCGGCAGGCTCTTGGGGCTCCCGGAGGCGGCGGCTAGCGTCTACGGCCATACCACCCTGAACGCGCCCGATCTCGTCTGATCTCGGAAGCTAAGCAGGGTCGGGCCTGGTTAGTACTTGGATGGGAGACCGCCTGGGAATACCGGGTGCTGTAGGCTTTTGCTCCTCCCTCCCTCGCTGCTCCTTTTGTCTTCGGGGACTTCGCCACCACCCCCCCCACCACCACCACCACCCCCAGCACCACCACCACCACCACCACCACAACGACCCACCGTGACCACGACCCCGACCCCGTCCGGGCCACCCGCCAGACCCACGCACACCGAATCCTCACAGCTACGTCCCCGAATCCTCTCCCCTCCCCACACTCTCCTGGGGCGCGCGCCCGCGACACGGGTCACCAGCGAGGTTGGTCCCAGGCCACGTTGGGGACCGCTCCCCAACTGCCCTCCAGGCGGGCGGGGAGGGACGTGCGGAAGCCATGAGAAAGTGGGTCCTGCACCCCAGCGGGCCCCACAGCGGGACGCGCCACACCTGGGCTCGCCACAAGGTGGTGCACTGGGTCCAGGGCAAGACGCCAGGGGACAGAGAAGCAGGGAGCCTCAGTCGGGTGCTGCTCTACGTCACGCTCCGTCGCTCAACCCAAGACAGGGCAGCCAGCGCGCGACCTCTACGTGGGATCCCGCCTCCCACGGCAGAGCCTGCGGTCACAGGGACAGAGGGCGCAGGCCGCCAGAGCTCCGGATGCCAGCGGCAGCTCCCCGTCCCGCTCAAAGGGAGGGAGGGCCGCCGCTGGCGCCCAGTCGCCTGTGCCACCCTCCGGGTCTCAAAGCACTCCTCAGTCAGCTCAAGGACCGGGGCCACCTGGCCTTCGGGGTCACATGGGCTTGGGCACGACGGAAGGGACCGCTTGCCCCCGTGGAACAGACATTCTCCCCGTGGACAACCTCAGGTGCCGGGACCCTCTGCTCCGCCTTGGAAAACCCACCTTCTGCAATGTATGCCCAACGCAATCAGGCCGAGCAGATTGACCCCCTCGGCCCGGCCCCAGTGTGTGATGGGGCTCTGTGCGTGAGGGCTTGCTCTTCCCCACCTACACCAGGCACGGCATCTAACACACACACACACACACACACACACCACGCAGAGACACCCAGACCACGCACGCACGCACGGGGACGCACCCTCCTCTCCCCCACCCCACACACGAGCAGCCGAAGGACAAGAGGGTATGGCTGGGGCCTGAGCGGGAACAAGCGAAGCCTTGGTTTGCGGCCCCTCGGCCAACTGCATCAGGATTTTTGTCTGGGCTCGGAGGCCAGAGGATCTCTGCCATTTGCTAGCAGGGCCAGGGATGGCAGGAGGGTGGGTACGGGGCTCAGCCAGGGCCAGTTCTGCTGGCACGATCCTGTAGCACGTGGCCGCGTAGCACGGGGCCGGGTCTGAAGGAGGCCAAGCAGGGGCACAAGACCCAGCAGCGGCACAGGGAAGAGGCCCAGGGCACCCAGGAGCAGACGAGACCCGGGAGTCGTGCGTGCTTGGCGTGGCCGCGGGCCCCGTGACGCCCGAGGACTCGAGTGCTCAGCCCCGTGTAGTGGCCGCGAAGGCCTGCCTGGGAGAAACGCCCCGGGAGGCCGGCAGGAACCCGGGATCGGAAGGGATGTGGAGGGGCCCCGGGTCGGAGGAGATGGCTTTGGCTGTGTTTGGTTTTGTTTCTTCTTCCCAAGATCCCGGGTGTGAAAGGGGCCAGAGGTGAAGTCCTGGGCTGGAAAGCCTCACGATTCAGCCCCGCAGCCCCAGGCCCTGAGTGTGGAGGAGGGCGGAGCGGGTCGGCGAAGGGCGCGGCTGCCGTTTTCCTGATGGGCTGGAGGGGCAGTGGCGCTTTCCGGACGAAGAGGACCGGAAGGGTCCCCGAGACCTCCGCTGGGAGCCACGCACCCACCCAAGGATACGGCTCCAGGAGGCGACGGAGGAGGGCGGCTGCTTGCCCTGGCCCGAGCTGTGCGTCCCCCGCCTTGGCCACAGCAGTGGACATTCCCAGAAGAACAAGCGCCCGAGAGCACTGAGAAATTTTCCCCCGAGAAAACTTGACCCTCGTCCTGGCAGCAGGACACCTCGGGAAGAAAGCCACCCAGCGGCCACCTGGGCGAGACCGGCTGCCCGAGCAGGCGCGCGGGGCCTCTGGCCGCTGGCCCCGGGCTGCCAGCCCCCACCCGGACTCCCAGCCGTGCCAGGAGAGCAGCGTGGAGACGCACGCCGGGGCCCTCGGCAGGCTCTTGGGGCTCCCGGAGGCGGCGGCTAGCGTCTACGGCCATACCACCCTGAACGCGCCCGATCTCGTCTGATCTCGGAAGCTAAGCAGGGTCGGGCCTGGTTAGTACTTGGATGGGAGACCGCCTGGGAATACCGGGTGCTGTAGGCTTTTGCTCTTCCCTCCCTCGCTGCTCCTTTTGTCTTCGGGGACTTCGCCACCACCCCCCCCACCACCACCACCACCCCCAGCACCACCACCACCACCACCACCACAACGACCCACCGTGACCACGACCCCGACCCCGTCCGGGCCACCCGCCAGACCCACGCACACCGAATCCTCACAGCTACGTCCCCGAATCCTCTCCCCTCCCCACACTCTCCTGGGGCGCGCGCCCGCGACACGGGTCACCAGCGAGGTTGGTCCCAGGCCACGTTGGGGACCGCTCCCCAACTGCCCTCCAGGCGGGCGGGGAGGGACGTGCGGAAGCCATGAGAAAGTGGGTCCTGCACCCCAGCGGGCCCCACAGCGGGACGCGCCACACCTGGGCTCGCCACAAGGTGGTGCACTGGGTCCAGGGCAAGACGCCAGGGGACAGAGAAGCAGGGAGCCTCAGTCGGGTGCTGCTCCACGTCGCGCTCCGTCGCTCAACCCAAGACAGGGCAGCCAGCGCGCGACCTCTACGTGGGATCCCGCCTCCCACGGCAGAGCCTGCGGTCACAGGGACAGAGGGCGCAGGCCGCCAGAGCTCCGGATGCCAGCGGCAGCTCCCCGTCCCGCTCAAAGGGAGGGAGGGCCGCCGCTGGCGCCCAGTCGCCTGTGCCACCCTCCGGGTCTCAAAGCACTCCTCAGTCAGCTCAAGGACCGGGGCCACCTGGCCTTCGGGGTCACATGGGCTTGGGCACGACGGAAGGGACCGCTTGCCCCCGTGGAACAGACATTCTCCCCGTGGACAACCTCAGGTGCCGGGACCCTCTGCTCCGCCTTGGAAAACCCACCTTCTGCAATGTATGCCCAACGCAATCAGGCCGAGCAGATTGACCCCCTCGGCCCGGCCCCAGTGTGTGATGGGGCTCTGTGCGTGAGGGCTTGCTCTTCCCCACCTACACCAGGCACGGCATCTAACACACACACACACACACACACACACACCACGCAGAGACACCCAGACCACGCACGCACGCACGGGGACGCACCCTCCTCTCCCCCACCCCACACACGAGCAGCCGAAGGACAAGAGGGTATGGCTGGGGCCTGAGCGGGAACAAGCGAAGCCTTGGTTTGCGGCCCCTCGGCCAACTGCATCAGGATTTTTGTCTGGGCTCGGAGGCCAGAGGATCTCTGCCATTTGCTAGCAGGGCCAGGGATGGCAGGAGGGTGGGTACGGGGCTCAGCCAGGGCCAGTTCTGCTGGCACGATCCTGTAGCACGTGGCCGCGTAGCACGGGGCCGGGTCTGAAGGAGGCCAAGCAGGGGCACAAGACCCAGCAGCGGCACAGGGAAGAGGCCCAGGGCACCCAGGAGCAGACGAGACCCGGGAGTCGTGCGTGCTTGGCGTGGCCGCGGGCCCCGTGACGCCCGAGGACTCGAGTGCTCAGCCCCGTGTAGTGGCCGCGAAGGCCTGCCTGGGAGAAACGCCCCGGGAGGCCGGCAGGAACCCGGGATCGGAAGGGATGTGGAGGGGCCCCGGGTCGGAGGAGATGGCTTTGGCTGTGTTTGGTTTTGTTTCTTCTTCCCAAGATCCCGGGTGTGAAAGGGGCCAGAGGTGAAGTCCTGGGCTGGAAAGCCTCACGATTCAGCCCCGCAGCCCCAGGCCCTGAGTGTGGAGGAGGGCGGAGCGGGTCGGCGAAGGGCGCGGCTGCCGTTTTCCTGATGGGCTGGAGGGGCAGTGGCGCTTTCCGGACGAAGAGGACCGGAAGGGTCCCCGAGACCTCCGCTGGGAGCCACGCACCCACCCAAGGATACGGCTCCAGGAGGCGACGGAGGAGGGCGGCTGCTTGCCCTGGCCCGAGCTGTGCGTCCCCCGCCTTGGCCACAGCAGTGGACATTCCCAGAAGAACAAGCGCCCGAGAGCACTGAGAAATTTTCCCCCGAGAAAACTTGACCCTCGTCCTGGCAGCAGGACACCTCGGGAAGAAAGCCACCCAGCGGCCACCTGGGCGAGACCGGCTGCCCGAGCAGGCGCGCGGGGCCTCTGGCCGCTGGCCCCGGGCTGCCAGCCCCCACCCGGACTCCCAGCCGTGCCAGGAGAGCAGCGTGGAGACGCACGCCGGGGCCCTCGGCAGGCTCTTGGGGCTCCCGGAGGCGGCGGCTAGCGTCTACGGCCATACCACCCTGAACGCGCCCGATCTCGTCTGATCTCGGAAGCTAAGCAGGGTCGGGCCTGGTTAGTACTTGGATGGGAGACCGCCTGGGAATACCGGGTGCTGTAGGCTTTTGCTCCTCCCTCCCTCGCTGCTCCTTTTGTCTTCGGGGACTTCGCCACCACCCCCCCCACCACCACCACCACCCCCAGCACCACCACCACCACCACCACCACAACGACCCACCGTGACCACGACCCCGACCCCGTCCGGGCCACCCGCCAGACCCACGCACACCGAATCCTCACAGCTACGTCCCCGAATCCTCTCCCCTCCCCACACTCTCCTGGGGCGCGCGCCCGCGACACGGGTCACCAGCGAGGTTGGTCCCAGGCCACGTTGGGGACCGCTCCCCAACTGCCCTCCAGGCGGGCTGGGAGGGACGTGCGGAAGCCATGAGAAAGTGGGTCCTGCACCCCAGCGGGCCCCACAGCGGGACGCGCCACACCTGGGCTCGCCACAAGGTGGTGCACTGGGTCCAGGGCAAGACGCCAGGGGACAGAGAAGCAGGGAGCCTCAGTCGGGTGCTGCTCCACGTCGCGCTCCGTCGCTCAACCCAAGACAGGGCAGCCAGCGTGCGACCTCTACGTGGGATCCCGCCTCCCACGGCAGAGCCTGCGGTCACAGGGACAGAGGGCGCAGGCCGCCAGAGCTCCGGATGCCAGCGGCAGCTCCCCGTCCCGCTCAAAGGGAGGGAGGGCCGCCGCTGGCGCCCAGTCGCCTGTGCCACCCTCCGGGTCTCAAAGCACTCCTCAGTCAGCTCAAGGACCGGGGCCACCTGGCCTTCGGGGTCACATGGGCTTGGGCACGACGGAAGGGACCGCTTGCCCCCGTGGAACAGACATTCTCCCCGTGGACAACCTCAGGTGCCGGGACCCTCTGCTCCGCCTTGGAAAACCCACCTTCTGCAATGTATGCCCAACGCAATCAGGCCGAGCAGATTGACCCCCTCGGCCCGGCCCCAGTGTGTGATGGGGCTCTGTGCGTGAGGGCTTGCTCTTCCCCACCTACACCAGGCACGGCATCTAACACACACACACACACACACACACACCACGCAGAGACACCCAGACCACGCACGCACGCACGGGGACGCACCCTCCTCTCCCCCACCCCACACACGAGCAGCCGAAGGACAAGAGGGTATGGCTGGGGCCTGAGCGGGAACAAGCGAAGCCTTGGTTTGCGGCCCCTCGGCCAACTGCATCAGGATTTTTGTCTGGGCTCGGAGGCCAGAGGATCTCTGCCATTTGCTAGCAGGGCCAGGGATGGCAGGAGGGTGGGTACGGGGCTCAGCCAGGGCCAGTTCTGCTGGCACGATCCTGTAGCACGTGGCCGCGTAGCACGGGGCCGGGTCTGAAGGAGGCCAAGCAGGGGCACAAGACCCAGCAGCGGCACAGGGAAGAGGCCCAGGGCACCCAGGAGCAGACGAGACCCGGGAGTCGTGCGTGCTTGGCGTGGCCGCGGGCCCCGTGACGCCCGAGGACTCGAGTGCTCAGCCCCGTGTAGTGGCCGCGAAGGCCTGCCTGGGAGAAACGCCCCGGGAGGCCGGCAGGAACCCGGGATCGGAAGGGATGTGGAGGGGCCCCGGGTCGGAGGAGATGGCTTTGGCTGTGTTTGGTTTTGTTTCTTCTTCCCAAGATCCCGGGTGTGAAAGGGGCCAGAGGTGAAGTCCTGGGCTGGAAAGCCTCACGATTCAGCCCCGCAGCCCCAGGCCCTGAGTGTGGAGGAGGGCGGAGCGGGTCGGCGAAGGGCGCGGCTGCCGTTTTCCTGATGGGCTGGAGGGGCAGTGGCGCTTTCCGGACGAAGAGGACCGGAAGGGTCCCCGAGACCTCCTCTGGGAGCCACGCACCCACCCAAGGATACGGCTCCAGGAGGCGACGGAGGAGGGCGGCTGCTTGCCCTGGCCCGAGCTGTGCGTCCCCCGCCTTGGCCACAGCAGTGGACATTCCCAGAAGAACAAGCGCCCGAGAGCACTGAGAAATTTTCCCCCGAGAAAACTTGACCCTCGTCCTGGCAGCAGGACACCTCGGGAAGAAAGCCACCCAGCGGCCACCTGGGCGAGACCGGCTGCCCGAGCAGGCGCGCGGGGCCTCTGGCCGCTGGCCCCGGGCTGCCAGCCCCCACCCGGACTCCCAGCCGTGCCAGGAGAGCAGCGTGGAGACGCACGCCGGGGCCCTCGGCAGGCTCTTGGGGCTCCCGGAGGCGGCGGCTAGCGTCTACGGCCATACCACCCTGAACGCGCCCGATCTCGTCTGATCTCGGAAGCTAAGCAGGGTCGGGCCTGGTTAGTACTTGGATGGGAGACCGCCTGGGAATACCGGGTGCTGTAGGCTTTTGCTCCTCCCTCCCTCGCTGCTCCTTTTGTCTTCGGGGACTTCGCCACCACCCCCCCCACCACCACCACCACCCCCAGCACCACCACCACCACCACCACCACAACGACCCACCGTGACCACGACCCCGACCCCGTCCGGGCCACCCGCCAGACCCACGCACACCGAATCCTCACAGCTACGTCCCCGAATCCTCTCCCCTCCCCACACTCTCCTGGGGCGCGCGCCCGCGACACGGGTCACCAGCGAGGTTGGTCCCAGGCCACGTTGGGGACCGCTCCCCAACTGCCCTCCAGGCGGGCGGGGAGGGACGTGCGGAAGCCATGAGAAAGTGGGTCCTGCACCCCAGCGGGCCCCACAGCGGGACGCGCCACACCTGGGCTCGCCACAAGGTGGTGCACTGGGTCCAGGGCAAGACTCCAGGGGACAGAGAAGCAGGGAGCCTCAGTCGGGTGCTGCTCCACGTCGCCCTCCGTCGCTCAACCCAAGACAGGGCAGCCAGCGCGCGACCTCTACGTGGGATCCCGCCTCCCACGGCAGAGCCTGCGGTCACAGGGACAGAGGGCGCAGGCCGCCAGAGCTCCGGATGCCAGCGGCAGCTCCCCGTCCCGCTCAAAGGGAGGGAGGGCCGCCGCTGGCGCCCAGTCGCCTGTGCCACCCTCCGGGTCTCAAAGCACTCCTCAGTCAGCTCAAGGACCGGGGCCACCTGGCCTTCGGGGTCACATGGGCTTGGGCACGACGGAAGGGACCGCTTGCCCCCGTGGAACAGACATTCTCCCCGTGGACAACCTCAGGTGCCGGGACCCTCTGCTCCGCCTTGGAAAACCCACCTTCTGCAATGTATGCCCAACGCAATCAGGCCGAGCAGATTGACCCCCTCGGCCCGGCCCCAGTGTGTGATGGGGCTCTGTGCGTGAGGGCTTGCTCTTCCCCACCTACACCAGGCACGGCATCTAACACACACACACACACACACACACACCACGCAGAGACACCCAGACCACGCACGCACGCACGGGGACGCACCCTCCTCTCCCCCACCCCACACACGAGCAGCCGAAGGACAAGAGGGTATGGCTGGGGCCTGAGCGGGAACAAGCGAAGCCTTGGTTTGCGGCCCCTCGGCCAACTGCATCAGGATTTTTGTCTGGGCTCGGAGGCCAGAGGATCTCTGCCATTTGCTAGCAGGGCCAGGGATGGCAGGAGGGTGGGTACGGGGCTCAGCCAGGGCCAGTTCTGCTGGCACGATCCTGTAGCACGTGGCCGCGTAGCACGGGGCCGGGTCTGAAGGAGGCCAAGCAGGGGCACAAGACCCAGCAGCGGCACAGGGAAGAGGCCCAGGGCACCCAGGAGCAGACGAGACCCGGGAGTCGTGCGTGCTTGGCGTGGCCGCGGGCCCCGTGACGCCCGAGGACTCGAGTGCTCAGCCCCGTGTAGTGGCCGCGAAGGCCTGCCTGGGAGAAACGCCCCGGGAGGCCGGCAGGAACCCGGGATCGGAAGGGATGTGGAGGGGCCCCGGGTCGGAGGAGATGGCTTTGGCTGTGTTTGGTTTTGTTTCTTCTTCCCAAGATCCCGGGTGTGAAAGGGGCCAGAGGTGAAGTCCTGGGCTGGAAAGCCTCACGATTCAGCCCCGCAGCCCCAGGCCCTGAGTGTGGAGGAGGGCGGAGCGGGTCGGCGAAGGGCGCGGCTGCCGTTTTCCTGATGGGCTGGAGGGGCAGTGGCGCTTTCCGGACGAAGAGGACCGGAAGGGTCCCCGAGACCTCCGCTGGGAGCCACGCACCCACCCAAGGATACGGCTCCAGGAGGCGACGGAGGAGGGCGGCTGCTTGCCCTGGCCCGAGCTGTGCGTCCCCCGCCTTGGCCACAGCAGTGGACATTCCCAGAAGAACAAGCGCCCGAGAGCACTGAGAAATTTTCCCCCGAGAAAACTTGACCCTCGTCCTGGCAGCAGGACACCTCGGGAAGAAAGCCACCCAGCGGCCACCTGGGCGAGACCGGCTGCCCGAGCAGGCGCGCGGGGCCTCTGGCCGCTGGCCCCGGGCTGCCAGCCCCCACCCGGACTCCCAGCCGTGCCAGGAGAGCAGCGTGGAGACGCACGCCGGGGCCCTCGGCAGGCTCTTGGGGCTCCCGGAGGCGGCGGCTAGCGTCTACGGCCATACCACCCTGAACGCGCCCGATCTCGTCTGATCTCGGAAGCTAAGCAGGGTCGGGCCTGGTTAGTACTTGGATGGGAGACCGCCTGGGAATACCGGGTGCTGTAGGCTTTTGCTCCTCCCTCCCTCGCTGCTCCTTTTGTCTTCGGGGACTTCGCCACCACCCCCCCCACCACCACCACCACCCCCAGCACCACCACCACCACCACCACCACAACGACCCACCGTGACCACGACCCCGACCCCGTCCGGGCCACCCGCCAGACCCACGCACACCGAATCCTCACAGCTACGTCCCCGAATCCTCTCCCCTCCCCACACTCTCCTGGGGCGCGCGCCCGCGACACGGGTCACCAGCGAGGTTGGTCCCAGGCCACGTTGGGGACCGCTCCCCAACTGCCCTCCAGGCGGGCGGGGAGGGACGTGCGGAAGCCATGAGAAAGTGGGTCCTGCACCCCAGCGGGCCCCACAGCGGGACGCGCCACACCTGGGCTCGCCACAAGGTGGTGCACTGGGTCCAGGGCAAGACGCCAGGGGACAGAGAAGCAGGGAGCCTCAGTCGGGTGCTGCTCCACGTCGCGCTCCGTCGCTCAACCCAAGACAGGGCAGCCAGCGCGCGACCTCTACGTGGGATCCCGCCTCCCACGGCAGAGCCTGCGGTCACAGGGACAGAGGGCGCAGGCCGCCAGAGCTCCGGATGCCAGCGGCAGCTCCCCGTCCCGCTCAAAGGGAGGGAGGGCCGCCGCTGGCGCCCAGTCGCCTGTGCCACCCTCCGGGTCTCAAAGCACTCCTCAGTCAGCTCAAGGACCGGGGCCACCTGGCCTTCGGGGTCACATGGGCTTGGGCACGACGGAAGGGACCGCTTGCCCCCGTGGAACAGACATTCTCCCCGTGGACAACCTCAGGTGCCGGGACCCTCTGCTCCGCCTTGGAAAACCCACCTTCTGCAATGTATGCCCAACGCAATCAGGCCGAGCAGATTGACCCCCTCGGCCCGGCCCCAGTGTGTGATGGGGCTCTGTGCGTGAGGGCTTGCTCTTCCCCACCTACACCAGGCACGGCATCTAACACACACACACACACACACACACACCACGCAGAGACACCCAGACCACGCACGCACGCACGGGGACGCACCCTCCTCTCCCCCACCCCACACACGAGCAGCCGAAGGACAAGAGGGTATGGCTGGGGCCTGAGCGGGAACAAGCGAAGCCTTGGTTTGCGGCCCCTCGGCCAACTGCATCAGGATTTTTGTCTGGGCTCGGAGGCCAGAGGATCTCTGCCATTTGCTAGCAGGGCCAGGGATGGCAGGAGGGTGGGTACGGGGCTCAGCCAGGGCCAGTTCTGCTGGCACGATCCTGTAGCACGTGGCCGCGTAGCACGGGGCCGGGTCTGAAGGAGGCCAAGCAGGGGCACAAGACCCAGCAGCGGCACAGGGAAGAGGCCCAGGGCACCCAGGAGCAGACGAGACCCGGGAGTCGTGCGTGCTTGGCGTGGCCGCGGGCCCCGTGACGCCCGAGGACTCGAGTGCTCAGCCCCGTGTAGTGGCCGCGAAGGCCTGCCTGGGAGAAACGCCCCGGGAGGCCGGCAGGAACCCGGGATCAGAAGGGATGTGGAGGGGCCCCGGGTCGGAGGAGATGGCTTTGGCTGTGTTTGGTTTTGTTTCTTCTTCCCAAGATCCCGGGTGTGAAAGGGGCCAGAGGTGAAGTCCTGGGCTGGAAAGCCTCACGATTCAGCCCCGCAGCCCCAGGCCCTGAGTGTGGAGGAGGGCGGAGCGGGTCGGCGAAGGGCGCGGCTGCCGTTTTCCTGATGGGCTGGAGGGGCAGTGGCGCTTTCCGGACGAAGAGGACCGGAAGGGTCCCCGAGACCTCCGCTGGGAGCCACGCACCCACCCAAGGATACGGCTCCAGGAGGCGACGGAGGAGGGCGGCTGCTTGCCCTGGCCCGAGCTGTGCGTCCCCCGCCTTGGCCACAGCAGTGGACATTCCCAGAAGAACAAGCGCCCGAGAGCACTGAGAAATTTTCCCCCGAGAAAACTTGACCCTCGTCCTGGCAGCAGGACACCTCGGGAAGAAAGCCACCCAGCGGCCACCTGGGCGAGACCGGCTGCCCGAGCAGGCGCGCGGGGCCTCTGGCCGCTGGCCCCGGGCTGCCAGCCCCCACCCGGACTCCCAGCCGTGCCAGGAGAGCAGCGTGGAGACGCACGCCGGGGCCCTCGGCAGGCTCTTGGGGCTCCCGGAGGCAGCGGCTAGCGTCTACGGCCATACCACCCTGAACGCGCCCGATCTCGTCTGATCTCGGAAGCTAAGCAGGGTCGGGCCTGGTTAGTACTTGGATGGGAGACCGCCTGGGAATACCGGGTGCTGTAGGCTTTTGCTCCTCCCTCCCTCGCTGCTCCTTTTGTCTTCGGGGACTTCGCCACCACCCCCCCCACCACCACCACCACCCCCAGCACCACCACCACCACCACCACCACAACGACCCACCGTGACCACGACCCCGACCCCGTCCGGGCCACCCGCCAGACCCACGCACACCGAATCCTCACAGCTACGTCCCCGAATCCTCTCCCCTCCCCACACTCTCCTGGGGCGCGCGCCCGCGACACGGGTCACCAGCGAGGTTGGTCCCAGGCCACGTTGGGGACCGCTCCCCAACTGCCCTCCAGGCGGGCGGGGAGGGACGTGCGGAAGCCATGAGAAAGTGGGTCCTGCACCCCAGCGGGCCCCACAGCGGGACGCGCCACACCTGGGCTCGCCACAAGGTGGTGCACTGGGTCCAGGGCAAGACGCCAGGGGACAGAGAAGCAGGGAGCCTCAGTCGGGTGCTGCTCCACGTCGCCCTCCGTCGCTCAACCCAAGACAGGGCAGCCAGCGCGCGACCTCTACGTGGGATCCCGCCTCCCACGGCAGAGCCTGCGGTCACAGGGACAGAGGGCGCAGGCCGCCAGAGCTCCGGATGCCAGCGGCAGCTCCCCGTCCCGCTCAAAGGGAGGGAGGGCCGCCGCTGGCGCCCAGTCGCCTGTGCCACCCTCCGGGTCTCAAAGCACTCCTCAGTCAGCTCAAGGACCGGGGCCACCTGGCCTTCGGGGTCACATGGGCTTGGGCACGACGGAAGGGACCGCTTGCCCCCGTGGAACAGACATTCTCCCCGTGGACAACCTCAGGTGCCGGGACCCTCTGCTCCGCCTTGGAAAACCCACCTTCTGCAATGTATGCCCAACGCAATCAGGCCGAGCAGATTGACCCCCTCGGCCCGGCCCCAGTGTGTGATGGGGCTCTGTGCGTGAGGGCTTGCTCTTCCCCACCTACACCAGGCACGGCATCTAACACACACACACACACACACACACACCACGCAGAGACACCCAGACCACGCACGCACGCACGGGGACGCACCCTCCTCTCCCCCACCCCACACACGAGCAGCCGAAGGACAAGAGGGTATGGCTGGGGCCTGAGCGGGAACAAGCGAAGCCTTGGTTTGCGGCCCCTCGGCCAACTGCATCAGGATTTTTGTCTGGGCTCGGAGGCCAGAGGATCTCTGCCATTTGCTAGCAGGGCCAGGGATGGCAGGAGGGTGGGTACGGGGCTCAGCCAGGGCCAGTTCTGCTGGCACGATCCTGTAGCACGTGGCCGCGTAGCACGGGGCCGGGTCTGAAGGAGGCCAAGCAGGGGCACAAGACCCAGCAGCGGCACAGGGAAGAGGCCCAGGGCACCCAGGAGCAGACGAGACCCGGGAGTCGTGCGTGCTTGGCGTGGCCGCGGGCCCCGTGACGCCCGAGGACTCGAGTGCTCAGCCCCGTGTAGTGGCCGCGAAGGCCTGCCTGGGAGAAACGCCCCGGGAGGCCGGCAGGAACCCGGGATCGGAAGGGATGTGGAGGGGCCCCGGGTCGGAGGAGATGGCTTTGGCTGTGTTTGGTTTTGTTTCTTCTTCCCAAGATCCCGGGTGTGAAAGGGGCCAGAGGTGAAGTCCTGGGCTGGAAAGCCTCACGATTCAGCCCCGCAGCCCCAGGCCCTGAGTGTGGAGGAGGGCGGAGCGGGTCGGCGAAGGGCGCGGCTGCCGTTTTCCTGATGGGCTGGAGGGGCAGTGGCGCTTTCCGGACGAAGAGGACCGGAAGGGTCCCCGAGACCTCCGCTGGGAGCCACGCACCCACCCAAGGATACGGCTCCAGGAGGCGACGGAGGAGGGCGGCTGCTTGCCCTGGCCCGAGCTGTGCGTCCCCCGCCTTGGCCACAGCAGTGGACATTCCCAGAAGAACAAGCGCCCGAGAGCACTGAGAAATTTTCCCCCGAGAAAACTTGACCCTCGTCCTGGCAGCAGGACACCTCGGGAAGAAAGCCACCCAGCGGCCACCTGGGCGAGACCGGCTGCCCGAGCAGGCGCGCGGGGCCTCTGGCCGCTGGCCCCGGGCTGCCAGCCCCCACCCGGACTCCCAGCCGTGCCAGGAGAGCAGCGTGGAGACGCACGCAGGGGCCCTCGGCAGGCTCTTGGGGCTCCCGGAGGCGGCGGCTAGCGTCTACGGCCATACCACCCTGAACGCGCCCGATCTCGTCTGATCTCGGAAGCTAAGCAGGGTCGGGCCTGGTTAGTACTTGGATGGGAGACCGCCTGGGAATACCGGGTGCTGTAGGCTTTTGCTCCTCCCTCCCTCGCTGCTCCTTTTGTCTTCGGGGACTTCGCCACCACCCCCCCCACCACCACCACCACCCCCAGCACCACCACCACCACCACCACCACAACGACCCACCGTGACCACGACCCCGACCCCGTCCGGGCCACCCGCCAGACCCACGCACACCGAATCCTCACAGCTACGTCCCCGAATCCTCTCCCCTCCCCACACTCTCCTGGGGCGCGCGCCCGCGACACGGGTCACCAGCGAGGTTGGTCCCAGGCCACGTTGGGGACCGCTCCCCAACTGCCCTCCAGGCGGGCGGGGAGGGACGTGCGGAAGCCATGAGAAAGTGGGTCCTGCACCCCAGCGGGCCCCACAGCGGGACGCGCCACACCTGGGCTCGCCACAAGGTGGTGCACTGGGTCCAGGGCAAGACGCCAGGGGACAGAGAAGCAGGGAGCCTCAGTCGGGTGCTGCTCCACGTCGCGCTCCGTCGCTCAACCCAAGACAGGGCAGCCAGCGCGCGACCTCTACGTGGGATCCCGCCTCCCACGGCAGAGCCTGCGGTCACAGGGACAGAGGGCGCAGGCCGCCAGAGCTCCGGATGCCAGCGGCAGCTCCCCGTCCCGCTCAAAGGGAGGGAGGGCCGCCGCTGGCGCCCAGTCGCCTGTGCCACCCTCCGGGTCTCAAAGCACTCCTCAGTCAGCTCAAGGACCGGGGCCACCTGGCCTTCGGGGTCACATGGGCTTGGGCACGACGGAAGGGACCGCTTGCCCCCGTGGAACAGACATTCTCCCCGTGGACAACCTCAGGTGCCGGGACCCTCTGCTCCGCCTTGGAAAACCCACCTTCTGCAATGTATGCCCAACGCAATCAGGCCGAGCAGATTGACCCCCTCGGCCCGGCCCCAGTGTGTGATGGGGCTCTGTGCGTGAGGGCTTGCTCTTCCCCACCTACACCAGGCACGGCATCTAACACACACACACACACACACACACACCACGCAGAGACACCCAGACCACGCACGCACGCACGGGGACGCACCCTCCTCTCCCCCACCCCACACACGAGCAGCCGAAGGACAAGAGGGTATGGCTGGGGCCTGAGCGGGAACAAGCGAAGCCTTGGTTTGCGGCCCCTCGGCCAACTGCATCAGGATTTTTGTCTGGGCTCGGAGGCCAGAGGATCTCTGCCATTTGCTAGCAGGGCCAGGGATGGCAGGAGGGTGGGTACGGGGCTCAGCCAGGGCCAGTTCTGCTGGCACGATCCTGTAGCACGTGGCCGCGTAGCACGGGGCCGGGTCTGAAGGAGGCCAAGCAGGGGCACAAGACCCAGCAGCGGCACAGGGAAGAGGCCCAGGGCACCCAGGAGCAGACGAGACCCGGGAGTCGTGCGTGCTTGGCGTGGCCGCGGGCCCCGTGACGCCCGAGGACTCGAGTGCTCAGCCCCGTGTAGTGGCCGCGAAGGCCTGCCTGGGAGAAACGCCCCGGGAGGCCGGCAGGAACCCGGGATCGGAAGGGATGTGGAGGGGCCCCGGGTCGGAGGAGATGGCTTTGGCTGTGTTTGGTTTTGTTTCTTCTTCCCAAGATCCCGGGTGTGAAAGGGGCCAGAGGTGAAGTCCTGGGCTGGAAAGCCTCACGATTCAGCCCCGCAGCCCCAGGCCCTGAGTGTGGAGGAGGGCGGAGCGGGTCGGCGAAGGGCGCGGCTGCCGTTTTCCTGATGGGCTGGAGGGGCAGTGGCGCTTTCCGGACGAAGAGGACCGGAAGGGTCCCCGAGACCTCCGCTGGGAGCCACGCACCCACCCAAGGATACGGCTCCAGGAGGCGACGGAGGAGGGCGGCTGCTTGCCCTGGCCCGAGCTGTGCGTCCCCCGCCTTGGCCACAGCAGTGGACATTCCCAGAAGAACAAGCGCCCGAGAGCACTGAGAAATTTTCCCCCGAGAAAACTTGACCCTCGTCCTGGCAGCAGGACACCTCGGGAAGAAAGCCACCCAGCGGCCACCTGGGCGAGACCGGCTGCCCGAGCAGGCGCGCGGGGCCTCTGGCCGCTGGCCCCGGGCTGCCAGCCCCCACCCGGACTCCCAGCCGTGCCAGGAGAGCAGCGTGGAGACGCACGCCGGGGCCCTCGGCAGGCTCTTGGGGCTCCCGGAGGCGGCGGCTAGCGTCTACGGCCATACCACCCTGAACGCGCCCGATCTCGTCTGATCTCGGAAGCTAAGCAGGGTCGGGCCTGGTTAGTACTTGGATGGGAGACCGCCTGGGAATACCGGGTGCTGTAGGCTTTTGCTCCTCCCTCCCTCGCTGCTCCTTTTGTCTTCGGGGACTTCGCCACCACCCCCCCCACCACCACCACCACCCCCAGCACCACCACCACCACCACCACCACAACGACCCACCGTGACCACGACCCCGACCCCGTCCGGGCCACCCGCCAGACCCACGCACACCGAATCCTCACAGCTACGTCCCCGAATCCTCTCCCCTCCCCACACTCTCCTGGGGCGCGCGCCCGCGACACGGGTCACCAGCGAGGTTGGTCCCAGGCCACGTTGGGGACCGCTCCCCAACTGCCCTCCAGGCGGGCGGGGAGGGACGTGCGGAAGCCATGAGAAAGTGGGTCCTGCACCCCAGCGGGCCCCACAGCGGGACGCGCCACACCTGGGCTCGCCACAAGGTGGTGCACTGGGTCCAGGGCAAGACGCCAGGGGACAGAGAAGCAGGGAGCCTCAGTCGGGTGCTGCTCCACGTCGCGCTCCGTCGCTCAACCCAAGACAGGGCAGCCAGCGCGCGACCTCTACGTGGGATCCCGCCTCCCACGGCAGAGCCTGCGGTCACAGGGACAGAGGGCGCAGGCCGCCAGAGCTCCGGATGCCAGCGGCAGCTCCCCGTCCCGCTCAAAGGGAGGGAGGGCCGCCGCTGGCGCCCAGTCGCCTGTGCCACCCTCCGGGTCTCAAAGCACTCCTCAGTCAGCTCAAGGACCGGGGCCACCTGGCCTTCGGGGTCACATGGGCTTGGGCACGACGGAAGGGACCGCTTGCCCCCGTGGAACAGACATTCTCCCCGTGGACAACCTCAGGTGCCGGGACCCTCTGCTCCGCCTTGGAAAACCCACCTTCTGCAATGTATGCCCAACGCAATCAGGCCGAGCAGATTGACCCCCTCGGCCCGGCCCCAGTGTGTGATGGGGCTCTGTGCGTGAGGGCTTGCTCTTCCCCACCTACACCTGGCACGGCATCTAACACACACACACACACACACACACACCACGCAGAGACACCCAGACCACGCACGCACGCACGGGGACACACCCTCCTCTCCCCCACCCCACACACGAGCAGCCGAAGGACAAGAGGGTATGGCTGGGGCCTGAGCGGGAACAAGCGAAGCCTTGGTTTGCGGCCCCTCGGCCAACTGCATCAGGATTTTTGTCTGGGCTCGGAGGCCAGAGGATCTCTGCCATTTGCTAGCAGGGCCAGGGATGGCAGGAGGGTGGGTACGGGGCTCAGCCAGGGCCAGTTCTGCTGGCACGATCCTGTAGCACGTGGCCGCGTAGCACGGGGCCGGGTCTGAAGGAGGCCAAGCAGGGGCACAAGACCCAGCAGCGGCACAGGGAAGAGGCCCAGGGCACCCAGGAGCAGACGAGACCCGGGAGTCGTGCGTGCTTGGCGTGGCCGCGGGCCCCGTGACGCCCGAGGACTCGAGTGCTCAGCCCCGTGTAGTGGCCGCGAAGGCCTGCCTGGGAGAAACGCCCCGGGAGGCCGGCAGGAACCCGGGATCGGAAGGGATGTGGAGGGGCCCCGGGTCGGAGGAGATGGCTTTGGCTGTGTTTGGTTTTGTTTCTTCTTCCCAAGATCCCGGGTGTGAAAGGGGCCAGAGGTGAAGTCCTGGGCTGGAAAGCCTCACGATTCAGCCCCGCAGCCCCAGGCCCTGAGTGTGGAGGAGGGCGGAGCGGGTCGGCGAAGGGCGCGGCTGCCGTTTTCCTGATGGGCTGGAGGGGCAGTGGCGCTTTCCGGACGAAGAGGACCGGAAGGGTCCCCGAGACCTCCGCTGGGAGCCACGCACCCACCCAAGGATACGGCTCCAGGAGGCGACGGAGGAGGGCGGCTGCTTGCCCTGGCCCGAGCTGTGCGTCCCCCGCCTTGGCCACAGCAGTGGACATTCCCAGAAGAACAAGCGCCCGAGAGCACTGAGAAATTTTCCCCCGAGAAAACTTGACCCTCGTCCTGGCAGCAGGACACCTCGGGAAGAAAGCCACCCAGCGGCCACCTGGGCGAGACCGGCTGCCCGAGCAGGCGCGCGGGGCCTCTGGCCGCTGGCCCCGGGCTGCCAGCCCCCACCCGGACTCCCAGCCGTGCCAGGAGAGCAGCGTGGAGACGCACGCCGGGGCCCTCGGCAGGCTCTTGGGGCTCCCGGAGGCGGCGGCTAGCGTCTACGGCCATACCACCCTGAACGCGCCCGATCTCGTCTGATCTCGGAAGCTAAGCAGGGTCGGGCCTGGTTAGTACTTGGATGGGAGACCGCCTGGGAATACCGGGTGCTGTAGGCTTTTGCTCCTCCCTCCCTCGCTGCTCCTTTTGTATTCGGGGACTTCGCCACCACCCCCCCCACCACCACCACCACCCCCAGCACCACCACCACCACCACCACCACAACGACCCACCGTGACCACGACCCCGACCCCGTCCGGGCCACCCGCCAGACCCACGCACACCGAATCCTCACAGCTACGTCCCCGAATCCTCTCCCCTCCCCACACTCTCCTGGGGCGCGCGCCCGCGACACGGGTCACCAGCGAGGTTGGTCCCAGGCCACGTTGGGGACCGCTCCCCAACTGCCCTCCAGGCGGGCGGGGAGGGACGTGCGGAAGCCATGAGAAAGTGGGTCCTGCACCCCAGCGGGCCCCACAGCGGGACGCGCCACACCTGGGCTCGCCACATGGTGGTGCACTGGGTCCAGGGCAAGACGCCAGGGGACAGAGAAGCAGGGAGCCTCAGTCGGGTGCTGCTCCACGTCGCGCTCCGTCGCTCAACCCAAGACAGGGCAGCCAGCGCGCGACCTCTACGTGGGATCCCGCCTCCCACGGCAGAGCCTGCGGTCACAGGGACAGAGGGAGCAGGCCGCCAGAGCTCCGGATGCCAGCGGCAGCTCCCCGTCCCGCTCAAAGGGAGGGAGGGCCGCTGGCGCCCAGTCGCCTGTGCCACCCTCCGGGTCTCAAAGCACTCCTCAGTCAGCTCAAGGACCGGGGCCACCTGGCCTTCGGGGTCACATGGGCTTGGGCACGACGGAAGGGACCGCTTGCCCCCGTGGAACAGACATTCTCCCCGTGGACAACCTCAGGTGCCGGGACCCTCTGCTCCGCCTTGGAAAACCCACCTTCTGCAATGTATGCCCAACGCAATCAGGCCGAGCAGATTGACCCCCTCGGCCCGGCCCCAGTGTGTGATGGGGCTCTGTGCGTGAGGGCTTGCTCTTCCCCACCTACACCTGGCACGGCATCTAACACACACACACACACACACACACCACGCAGAGACACCCAGACCACGCACGCACGCACGGGGACGCACCCTCCTCTCCCCCACCCCACACACGAGCAGCCGAAGGACAAGAGGGTATGGCTGGGGCCTGAGCGGGAACAAGCGAAGCCTTGGTTTGCGGCCCCTCGGCCAACTGCATCAGGATTTTTGTCTGGGCTCGGAGGCCAGAGGATCTCTGCCATTTGCTAGCAGGGCCAGGGATGGCAGGAGGGTGGGTACGGGGCTCAGCCAGGGCCAGTTCTGCTGGCACGATCCTGTAGCACGTGGCCGCGTAGCACGGGGCCGGGTCTGAAGGAGGCCAAGCAGGGGCACAAGACCCAGCAGCGGCACAGGGAAGAGGCCCAGGGCACCCAGGAGCAGACGAGACCCGGGAGTCGTGCGTGCTTGGCGTGGCCGCGGGCCCCGTGACGCCCGAGGACTCGAGTGCTCAGCCCCGTGTAGTGGCCGCGAAGGCCTGCCTGGGAGAAACGCCCCGGGAGGCCGGCAGGAACCCGGGATCGGAAGGGATGTGGAGGGGCCCCGGGTCGGAGGAGATGGCTTTGGCTGTGTTTGGTTTTGTTTCTTCTTCCCAAGATCCCGGGTGTGAAAGGGGCCAGAGGTGAAGTCCTGGGCTGGAAAGCCTCACGATTCAGCCCCGCAGCCCCAGGCCCTGAGTGTGGAGGAGGGCGGAGCGGGTCGGCGAAGGGCGCGGCTGCCGTTTTCCTGATGGGCTGGAGGGGCAGTGGCGCTTTCCGGACGAAGAGGACCGGAAGGGTCCCCGAGACCTCCGCTGGGAGCCACGCACCCACCCAAGGATACGGCTCCAGGAGGCGACGGAGGAGGGCGGCTGCTTGCCCTGGCCCGAGCTGTGCGTCCCCCGCCTTGGCCACAGCAGTGGACATTCCCAGAAGAACAAGCGCCCGAGAGCACTGAGAAATTTTCCCCCGAGAAAACTTGACCCTCGTCCTGGCAGCAGGACACCTCGGGAAGAAAGCCACCCAGCGGCCACCTGGGCGAGACCGGCTGCCCGAGCAGGCGCGCGGGGCCTCTGGCCGCTGGCCCCGGGCTGCCAGCCCCCACCCGGACTCCCAGCCGTGCCAGGAGAGCAGCGTGGAGACGCACGCCGGGGCCCTCGGCAGGCTCTTGGGGCTCCCGGAGGCGGCGGCTAGCGTCTACGGCCATACCACCCTGAACGCGCCCGATCTCGTCTGATCTCGGAAGCTAAGCAGGGTCGGGCCTGGTTAGTACTTGGATGGGAGACCGCCTGGGAATACCGGGTGCTGTAGGCTTTTGCTCTTCCCTCCCTCGCTGCTCCTTTTGTCTTCGGGGACTTCGCCACCACCCCCCCCACCACCACCACCACCCCCAGCACCACCACCACCACCACCACCACAACGACCCACCGTGACCACGACCCCGACCCCGTCCGGGCCACCCGCCAGACCCACGCACACCGAATCCTCACAGCTACGTCCCCGAATCCTCTCCCCTCCCCACACTCTCCTGGGGCGCGCGCCCGCGACACGGGTCACCAGCGAGGTTGGTCCCAGGCCACGTTGGGGACCGCTCCCCAACTGCCCTCCAGGCGGGCGGGGAGGGACGTGCGGAAGCCATGAGAAAGTGGGTCCTGCACCCCAGCGGGCCCCACAGCGGGACGCGCCACACCTGGGCTCGCCACAAGGTGGTGCACTGGGTCCAGGGCAAGACGCCAGGGGACAGAGAAGCAGGGAGCCTCAGTCGGGTGCTGCTCCACGTCGCGCTCCGTCGCTCAACCCAAGACAGGGCAGCCAGCGCGCGACCTCTACGTGGGATCCCGCCTCCCACGGCAGAGCCTGCGGTCACAGGGACAGAGGGCGCAGGCCGCCAGAGCTCCGGATGCCAGCGGCAGCTCCCCGTCCCGCTCAAAGGGAGGGAGGGCCGCCGCTGGCGCCCAGTCGCCTGTGCCACCCTCCGGGTCTCAAAGCACTCCTCAGTCAGCTCAAGGACCGGGGCCACCTGGCCTTCGGGGTCACATGGGCTTGGGCACGACGGAAGGGACCGCTTGCCCCCGTGGAACAGACATTCTCCCCGTGGACAACCTCAGGTGCCGGGACCCTCTGCTCCGCCTTGGAAAACCCACCTTCTGCAATGTATGCCCAACGCAATCAGGCCGAGCAGATTGACCCCCTCGGCCCGGCCCCAGTGTGTGATGGGGCTCTGTGCGTGAGGGCTTGCTCTTCCCCACCTACACCAGGCACGGCATCTAACACACACACACACACACACACACACACCACGCAGAGACACCCAGACCACGCACGCACGCACGGGGACGCACCCTCCTCTCCCCCACCCCACACACGAGCAGCCGAAGGACAAGAGGGTATGGCTGGGGCCTGAGCGGGAACAAGCGAAGCCTTGGTTTGCGGCCCCTCGGCCAACTGCATCAGGATTTTTGTCTGGGCTCGGAGGCCAGAGGATCTCTGCCATTTGCTAGCAGGGCCAGGGATGGCAGGAGGGTGGGTACGGGGCTCAGCCAGGGCCAGTTCTGCTGGCACGATCCTGTAGCACGTGGCCGCGTAGCACGGGGCCGGGTCTGAAGGAGGCCAAGCAGGGGCACAAGACCCAGCAGCGGCACAGGGAAGAGGCCCAGGGCACCCAGGAGCAGACGAGACCCGGGAGTCGTGCGTGCTTGGCGTGGCCGCGGGCCCCGTGACGCCCGAGGACTCGAGTGCTCAGCCCCGTGTAGTGGCCGCGAAGGCCTGCCTGGGAGAAACGCCCCGGGAGGCCGGCAGGAACCCGGGATCGGAAGGGATGTGGAGGGGCCCCGGGTCGGAGGAGATGGCTTTGGCTGTGTTTGGTTTTGTTTCTTCTTCCCAAGATCCCGGGTGTGAAAGGGGCCAGAGGTGAAGTCCTGGGCTGGAAAGCCTCACGATTCAGCCCCGCAGCCCCAGGCCCTGAGTGTGGAGGAGGGCGGAGCGGGTCGGCGAAGGGCGCGGCTGCCGTTTTCCTGATGGGCTGGAGGGGCAGTGGCGCTTTCCGGACGAAGAGGACCGGAAGGGTCCCCGAGACCTCCGCTGGGAGCCACGCACCCACCCAAGGATACGGCTCCAGGAGGCGACGGAGGAGGGCGGCTGCTTGCCCTGGCCCGAGCTGTGCGTCCCCCGCCTTGGCCACAGCAGTGGACATTCCCAGAAGAACAAGCGCCCGAGAGCACTGAGAAATTTTCCCCCGAGAAAACTTGACCCTCGTCCTGGCAGCAGGACACCTCGGGAAGAAAGCCACCCAGCGGCCACCTGGGCGAGACCGGCTGCCCGAGCAGGCGCGCGGGGCCTCTGGCCGCTGGCCCCGGGCTGCCAGCCCCCACCCGGACTCCCAGCCGTGCCAGGAGAGCAGCGTGGAGACGCACGCCGGGGCCCTCGGCAGGCTCTTGGGGCTCCCGGAGGCGGCGGCTAGCGTCTACGGCCATACCACCCTGAACGCGCCCGATCTCGTCTGATCTCGGAAGCTAAGCAGGGTCGGGCCTGGTTAGTACTTGGATGGGAGACCGCCTGGGAATACCGGGTGCTGTAGGCTTTTGCTCCTCCCTCCCTCGCTGCTCCTTTTGTCTTCGGGGACTTCGCCACCACCCCCCCCACCACCACCACCACCCCCAGCACCACCACCACCACCACCACCACAACGACCCACCGTGACCACGACCCCGACCCCGTCCGGGCCACCCGCCAGACCCACGCACACCGAATCCTCACAGCTACGTCCCCGAATCCTCTCCCCTCCCCACACTCTCCTGGGGCGCGCGCCCGCGACACGGGTCACCAGCGAGGTTGGTCCCAGGCCACGTTGGGGACCGCTCCCCAACTGCCCTCCAGGCGGGCTGGGAGGGACGTGCGGAAGCCATGAGAAAGTGGGTCCTGCACCCCAGCGGGCCCCACAGCGGGACGCGCCACACCTGGGCTCGCCACAAGGTGGTGCACTGGGTCCAGGGCAAGACGCCAGGGGACAGAGAAGCAGGGAGCCTCAGTCGGGTGCTGCTCCACGTCGCGCTCCGTCGCTCAACCCAAGACAGGGCAGCCAGCGTGCGACCTCTACGTGGGATCCCGCCTCCCACGGCAGAGCCTGCGGTCACAGGGACAGAGGGCGCAGGCCGCCAGAGCTCCGGATGCCAGCGGCAGCTCCCCGTCCCGCTCAAAGGGAGGGAGGGCCGCCGCTGGCGCCCAGTCGCCTGTGCCACCCTCCGGGTCTCAAAGCACTCCTCAGTCAGCTCAAGGACCGGGGCCACCTGGCCTTCGGGGTCACATGGGCTTGGGCACGACGGAAGGGACCGCTTGCCCCCGTGGAACAGACATTCTCCCCGTGGACAACCTCAGGTGCCGGGACCCTCTGCTCCGCCTTGGAAAACCCACCTTCTGCAATGTATGCCCAACGCAATCAGGCCGAGCAGATTGACCCCCTCGGCCCGGCCCCAGTGTGTGATGGGGCTCTGTGCGTGAGGGCTTGCTCTTCCCCACCTACACCAGGCACGGCATCTAACACACACACACACACACACACACACCACGCAGAGACACCCAGACCACGCACGCACGCACGGGGACGCACCCTCCTCTCCCCCACCCCACACACGAGCAGCCGAAGGACAAGAGGGTATGGCTGGGGCCTGAGCGGGAACAAGCGAAGCCTTGGTTTGCGGCCCCTCGGCCAACTGCATCAGGATTTTTGTCTGGGCTCGGAGGCCAGAGGATCTCTGCCATTTGCTAGCAGGGCCAGGGATGGCAGGAGGGTGGGTACGGGGCTCAGCCAGGGCCAGTTCTGCTGGCACGATCCTGTAGCACGTGGCCGCGTAGCACGGGGCCGGGTCTGAAGGAGGCCAAGCAGGGGCACAAGACCCAGCAGCGGCACAGGGAAGAGGCCCAGGGCACCCAGGAGCAGACGAGACCCGGGAGTCGTGCGTGCTTGGCGTGGCCGCGGGCCCCGTGACGCCCGAGGACTCGAGTGCTCAGCCCCGTGTAGTGGCCGCGAAGGCCTGCCTGGGAGAAACGCCCCGGGAGGCCGGCAGGAACCCGGGATCGGAAGGGATGTGGAGGGGCCCCGGGTCGGAGGAGATGGCTTTGGCTGTGTTTGGTTTTGTTTCTTCTTCCCAAGATCCCGGGTGTGAAAGGGGCCAGAGGTGAAGTCCTGGGCTGGAAAGCCTCACGATTCAGCCCCGCAGCCCCAGGCCCTGAGTGTGGAGGAGGGCGGAGCGGGTCGGCGAAGGGCGCGGCTGCCGTTTTCCTGATGGGCTGGAGGGGCAGTGGCGCTTTCCGGACGAAGAGGACCGGAAGGGTCCCCGAGACCTCCTCTGGGAGCCACGCACCCACCCAAGGATACGGCTCCAGGAGGCGACGGAGGAGGGCGGCTGCTTGCCCTGGCCCGAGCTGTGCGTCCCCCGCCTTGGCCACAGCAGTGGACATTCCCAGAAGAACAAGCGCCCGAGAGCACTGAGAAATTTTCCCCCGAGAAAACTTGACCCTCGTCCTGGCAGCAGGACACCTCGGGAAGAAAGCCACCCAGCGGCCACCTGGGCGAGACCGGCTGCCCGAGCAGGCGCGCGGGGCCTCTGGCCGCTGGCCCCGGGCTGCCAGCCCCCACCCGGACTCCCAGCCGTGCCAGGAGAGCAGCGTGGAGACGCACGCCGGGGCCCTCGGCAGGCTCTTGGGGCTCCCGGAGGCGGCGGCTAGCGTCTACGGCCATACCACCCTGAACGCGCCCGATCTCGTCTGATCTCGGAAGCTAAGCAGGGTCGGGCCTGGTTAGTACTTGGATGGGAGACCGCCTGGGAATACCGGGTGCTGTAGGCTTTTGCTCCTCCCTCCCTCGCTGCTCCTTTTGTCTTCGGGGACTTCGCCACCACCCCCCCCACCACCACCACCACCCCCAGCACCACCACCACCACCACCACCACAACGACCCACCGTGACCACGACCCCGACCCCGTCCGGGCCACCCGCCAGACCCACGCACACCGAATCCTCACAGCTACGTCCCCGAATCCTCTCCCCTCCCCACACTCTCCTGGGGCGCGCGCCCGCGACACGGGTCACCAGCGAGGTTGGTCCCAGGCCACGTTGGGGACCGCTCCCCAACTGCCCTCCAGGCGGGCGGGGAGGGACGTGCGGAAGCCATGAGAAAGTGGGTCCTGCACCCCAGCGGGCCCCACAGCGGGACGCGCCACACCTGGGCTCGCCACAAGGTGGTGCACTGGGTCCAGGGCAAGACTCCAGGGGACAGAGAAGCAGGGAGCCTCAGTCGGGTGCTGCTCCACGTCGCCCTCCGTCGCTCAACCCAAGACAGGGCAGCCAGCGCGCGACCTCTACGTGGGATCCCGCCTCCCACGGCAGAGCCTGCGGTCACAGGGACAGAGGGCGCAGGCCGCCAGAGCTCCGGATGCCAGCGGCAGCTCCCCGTCCCGCTCAAAGGGAGGGAGGGCCGCCGCTGGCGCCCAGTCGCCTGTGCCACCCTCCGGGTCTCAAAGCACTCCTCAGTCAGCTCAAGGACCGGGGCCACCTGGCCTTCGGGGTCACATGGGCTTGGGCACGACGGAAGGGACCGCTTGCCCCCGTGGAACAGACATTCTCCCCGTGGACAACCTCAGGTGCCGGGACCCTCTGCTCCGCCTTGGAAAACCCACCTTCTGCAATGTATGCCCAACGCAATCAGGCCGAGCAGATTGACCCCCTCGGCCCGGCCCCAGTGTGTGATGGGGCTCTGTGCGTGAGGGCTTGCTCTTCCCCACCTACACCAGGCACGGCATCTAACACACACACACACACACACACACACCACGCAGAGACACCCAGACCACGCACGCACGCACGGGGACGCACCCTCCTCTCCCCCACCCCACACACGAGCAGCCGAAGGACAAGAGGGTATGGCTGGGGCCTGAGCGGGAACAAGCGAAGCCTTGGTTTGCGGCCCCTCGGCCAACTGCATCAGGATTTTTGTCTGGGCTCGGAGGCCAGAGGATCTCTGCCATTTGCTAGCAGGGCCAGGGATGGCAGGAGGGTGGGTACGGGGCTCAGCCAGGGCCAGTTCTGCTGGCACGATCCTGTAGCACGTGGCCGCGTAGCACGGGGCCGGGTCTGAAGGAGGCCAAGCAGGGGCACAAGACCCAGCAGCGGCACAGGGAAGAGGCCCAGGGCACCCAGGAGCAGACGAGACCCGGGAGTCGTGCGTGCTTGGCGTGGCCGCGGGCCCCGTGACGCCCGAGGACTCGAGTGCTCAGCCCCGTGTAGTGGCCGCGAAGGCCTGCCTGGGAGAAACGCCCCGGGAGGCCGGCAGGAACCCGGGATCGGAAGGGATGTGGAGGGGCCCCGGGTCGGAGGAGATGGCTTTGGCTGTGTTTGGTTTTGTTTCTTCTTCCCAAGATCCCGGGTGTGAAAGGGGCCAGAGGTGAAGTCCTGGGCTGGAAAGCCTCACGATTCAGCCCCGCAGCCCCAGGCCCTGAGTGTGGAGGAGGGCGGAGCGGGTCGGCGAAGGGCGCGGCTGCCGTTTTCCTGATGGGCTGGAGGGGCAGTGGCGCTTTCCGGACGAAGAGGACCGGAAGGGTCCCCGAGACCTCCGCTGGGAGCCACGCACCCACCCAAGGATACGGCTCCAGGAGGCGACGGAGGAGGGCGGCTGCTTGCCCTGGCCCGAGCTGTGCGTCCCCCGCCTTGGCCACAGCAGTGGACATTCCCAGAAGAACAAGCGCCCGAGAGCACTGAGAAATTTTCCCCCGAGAAAACTTGACCCTCGTCCTGGCAGCAGGACACCTCGGGAAGAAAGCCACCCAGCGGCCACCTGGGCGAGACCGGCTGCCCGAGCAGGCGCGCGGGGCCTCTGGCCGCTGGCCCCGGGCTGCCAGCCCCCACCCGGACTCCCAGCCGTGCCAGGAGAGCAGCGTGGAGACGCACGCCGGGGCCCTCGGCAGGCTCTTGGGGCTCCCGGAGGCGGCGGCTAGCGTCTACGGCCATACCACCCTGAACGCGCCCGATCTCGTCTGATCTCGGAAGCTAAGCAGGGTCGGGCCTGGTTAGTACTTGGATGGGAGACCGCCTGGGAATACCGGGTGCTGTAGGCTTTTGCTCCTCCCTCCCTCGCTGCTCCTTTTGTCTTCGGGGACTTCGCCACCACCCCCCCCACCACCACCACCACCCCCAGCACCACCACCACCACCACCACCACAACGACCCACCGTGACCACGACCCCGACCCCGTCCGGGCCACCCGCCAGACCCACGCACACCGAATCCTCACAGCTACGTCCCCGAATCCTCTCCCCTCCCCACACTCTCCTGGGGCGCGCGCCCGCGACACGGGTCACCAGCGAGGTTGGTCCCAGGCCACGTTGGGGACCGCTCCCCAACTGCCCTCCAGGCGGGCGGGGAGGGACGTGCGGAAGCCATGAGAAAGTGGGTCCTGCACCCCAGCGGGCCCCACAGCGGGACGCGCCACACCTGGGCTCGCCACAAGGTGGTGCACTGGGTCCAGGGCAAGACGCCAGGGGACAGAGAAGCAGGGAGCCTCAGTCGGGTGCTGCTCCACGTCGCGCTCCGTCGCTCAACCCAAGACAGGGCAGCCAGCGCGCGACCTCTACGTGGGATCCCGCCTCCCACGGCAGAGCCTGCGGTCACAGGGACAGAGGGCGCAGGCCGCCAGAGCTCCGGATGCCAGCGGCAGCTCCCCGTCCCGCTCAAAGGGAGGGAGGGCCGCCGCTGGCGCCCAGTCGCCTGTGCCACCCTCCGGGTCTCAAAGCACTCCTCAGTCAGCTCAAGGACCGGGGCCACCTGGCCTTCGGGGTCACATGGGCTTGGGCACGACGGAAGGGACCGCTTGCCCCCGTGGAACAGACATTCTCCCCGTGGACAACCTCAGGTGCCGGGACCCTCTGCTCCGCCTTGGAAAACCCACCTTCTGCAATGTATGCCCAACGCAATCAGGCCGAGCAGATTGACCCCCTCGGCCCGGCCCCAGTGTGTGATGGGGCTCTGTGCGTGAGGGCTTGCTCTTCCCCACCTACACCAGGCACGGCATCTAACACACACACACACACACACACACACCACGCAGAGACACCCAGACCACGCACGCACGCACGGGGACGCACCCTCCTCTCCCCCACCCCACACACGAGCAGCCGAAGGACAAGAGGGTATGGCTGGGGCCTGAGCGGGAACAAGCGAAGCCTTGGTTTGCGGCCCCTCGGCCAACTGCATCAGGATTTTTGTCTGGGCTCGGAGGCCAGAGGATCTCTGCCATTTGCTAGCAGGGCCAGGGATGGCAGGAGGGTGGGTACGGGGCTCAGCCAGGGCCAGTTCTGCTGGCACGATCCTGTAGCACGTGGCCGCGTAGCACGGGGCCGGGTCTGAAGGAGGCCAAGCAGGGGCACAAGACCCAGCAGCGGCACAGGGAAGAGGCCCAGGGCACCCAGGAGCAGACGAGACCCGGGAGTCGTGCGTGCTTGGCGTGGCCGCGGGCCCCGTGACGCCCGAGGACTCGAGTGCTCAGCCCCGTGTAGTGGCCGCGAAGGCCTGCCTGGGAGAAACGCCCCGGGAGGCCGGCAGGAACCCGGGATCAGAAGGGATGTGGAGGGGCCCCGGGTCGGAGGAGATGGCTTTGGCTGTGTTTGGTTTTGTTTCTTCTTCCCAAGATCCCGGGTGTGAAAGGGGCCAGAGGTGAAGTCCTGGGCTGGAAAGCCTCACGATTCAGCCCCGCAGCCCCAGGCCCTGAGTGTGGAGGAGGGCGGAGCGGGTCGGCGAAGGGCGCGGCTGCCGTTTTCCTGATGGGCTGGAGGGGCAGTGGCGCTTTCCGGACGAAGAGGACCGGAAGGGTCCCCGAGACCTCCGCTGGGAGCCACGCACCCACCCAAGGATACGGCTCCAGGAGGCGACGGAGGAGGGCGGCTGCTTGCCCTGGCCCGAGCTGTGCGTCCCCCGCCTTGGCCACAGCAGTGGACATTCCCAGAAGAACAAGCGCCCGAGAGCACTGAGAAATTTTCCCCCGAGAAAACTTGACCCTCGTCCTGGCAGCAGGACACCTCGGGAAGAAAGCCACCCAGCGGCCACCTGGGCGAGACCGGCTGCCCGAGCAGGCGCGCGGGGCCTCTGGCCGCTGGCCCCGGGCTGCCAGCCCCCACCCGGACTCCCAGCCGTGCCAGGAGAGCAGCGTGGAGACGCACGCCGGGGCCCTCGGCAGGCTCTTGGGGCTCCCGGAGGCAGCGGCTAGCGTCTACGGCCATACCACCCTGAACGCGCCCGATCTCGTCTGATCTCGGAAGCTAAGCAGGGTCGGGCCTGGTTAGTACTTGGATGGGAGACCGCCTGGGAATACCGGGTGCTGTAGGCTTTTGCTCCTCCCTCCCTCGCTGCTCCTTTTGTCTTCGGGGACTTCGCCACCACCCCCCCCACCACCACCACCACCCCCAGCACCACCACCACCACCACCACCACAACGACCCACCGTGACCACGACCCCGACCCCGTCCGGGCCACCCGCCAGACCCACGCACACCGAATCCTCACAGCTACGTCCCCGAATCCTCTCCCCTCCCCACACTCTCCTGGGGCGCGCGCCCGCGACACGGGTCACCAGCGAGGTTGGTCCCAGGCCACGTTGGGGACCGCTCCCCAACTGCCCTCCAGGCGGGCGGGGAGGGACGTGCGGAAGCCATGAGAAAGTGGGTCCTGCACCCCAGCGGGCCCCACAGCGGGACGCGCCACACCTGGGCTCGCCACAAGGTGGTGCACTGGGTCCAGGGCAAGACGCCAGGGGACAGAGAAGCAGGGAGCCTCAGTCGGGTGCTGCTCCACGTCGCCCTCCGTCGCTCAACCCAAGACAGGGCAGCCAGCGCGCGACCTCTACGTGGGATCCCGCCTCCCACGGCAGAGCCTGCGGTCACAGGGACAGAGGGCGCAGGCCGCCAGAGCTCCGGATGCCAGCGGCAGCTCCCCGTCCCGCTCAAAGGGAGGGAGGGCCGCCGCTGGCGCCCAGTCGCCTGTGCCACCCTCCGGGTCTCAAAGCACTCCTCAGTCAGCTCAAGGACCGGGGCCACCTGGCCTTCGGGGTCACATGGGCTTGGGCACGACGGAAGGGACCGCTTGCCCCCGTGGAACAGACATTCTCCCCGTGGACAACCTCAGGTGCCGGGACCCTCTGCTCCGCCTTGGAAAACCCACCTTCTGCAATGTATGCCCAACGCAATCAGGCCGAGCAGATTGACCCCCTCGGCCCGGCCCCAGTGTGTGATGGGGCTCTGTGCGTGAGGGCTTGCTCTTCCCCACCTACACCAGGCACGGCATCTAACACACACACACACACACACACACACCACGCAGAGACACCCAGACCACGCACGCACGCACGGGGACGCACCCTCCTCTCCCCCACCCCACACACGAGCAGCCGAAGGACAAGAGGGTATGGCTGGGGCCTGAGCGGGAACAAGCGAAGCCTTGGTTTGCGGCCCCTCGGCCAACTGCATCAGGATTTTTGTCTGGGCTCGGAGGCCAGAGGATCTCTGCCATTTGCTAGCAGGGCCAGGGATGGCAGGAGGGTGGGTACGGGGCTCAGCCAGGGCCAGTTCTGCTGGCACGATCCTGTAGCACGTGGCCGCGTAGCACGGGGCCGGGTCTGAAGGAGGCCAAGCAGGGGCACAAGACCCAGCAGCGGCACAGGGAAGAGGCCCAGGGCACCCAGGAGCAGACGAGACCCGGGAGTCGTGCGTGCTTGGCGTGGCCGCGGGCCCCGTGACGCCCGAGGACTCGAGTGCTCAGCCCCGTGTAGTGGCCGCGAAGGCCTGCCTGGGAGAAACGCCCCGGGAGGCCGGCAGGAACCCGGGATCGGAAGGGATGTGGAGGGGCCCCGGGTCGGAGGAGATGGCTTTGGCTGTGTTTGGTTTTGTTTCTTCTTCCCAAGATCCCGGGTGTGAAAGGGGCCAGAGGTGAAGTCCTGGGCTGGAAAGCCTCACGATTCAGCCCCGCAGCCCCAGGCCCTGAGTGTGGAGGAGGGCGGAGCGGGTCGGCGAAGGGCGCGGCTGCCGTTTTCCTGATGGGCTGGAGGGGCAGTGGCGCTTTCCGGACGAAGAGGACCGGAAGGGTCCCCGAGACCTCCGCTGGGAGCCACGCACCCACCCAAGGATACGGCTCCAGGAGGCGACGGAGGAGGGCGGCTGCTTGCCCTGGCCCGAGCTGTGCGTCCCCCGCCTTGGCCACAGCAGTGGACATTCCCAGAAGAACAAGCGCCCGAGAGCACTGAGAAATTTTCCCCCGAGAAAACTTGACCCTCGTCCTGGCAGCAGGACACCTCGGGAAGAAAGCCACCCAGCGGCCACCTGGGCGAGACCGGCTGCCCGAGCAGGCGCGCGGGGCCTCTGGCCGCTGGCCCCGGGCTGCCAGCCCCCACCCGGACTCCCAGCCGTGCCAGGAGAGCAGCGTGGAGACGCACGCAGGGGCCCTCGGCAGGCTCTTGGGGCTCCCGGAGGCGGCGGCTAGCGTCTACGGCCATACCACCCTGAACGCGCCCGATCTCGTCTGATCTCGGAAGCTAAGCAGGGTCGGGCCTGGTTAGTACTTGGATGGGAGACCGCCTGGGAATACCGGGTGCTGTAGGCTTTTGCTCCTCCCTCCCTCGCTGCTCCTTTTGTCTTCGGGGACTTCGCCACCACCCCCCCCACCACCACCACCACCCCCAGCACCACCACCACCACCACCACCACAACGACCCACCGTGACCACGACCCCGACCCCGTCCGGGCCACCCGCCAGACCCACGCACACCGAATCCTCACAGCTACGTCCCCGAATCCTCTCCCCTCCCCACACTCTCCTGGGGCGCGCGCCCGCGACACGGGTCACCAGCGAGGTTGGTCCCAGGCCACGTTGGGGACCGCTCCCCAACTGCCCTCCAGGCGGGCGGGGAGGGACGTGCGGAAGCCATGAGAAAGTGGGTCCTGCACCCCAGCGGGCCCCACAGCGGGACGCGCCACACCTGGGCTCGCCACAAGGTGGTGCACTGGGTCCAGGGCAAGACGCCAGGGGACAGAGAAGCAGGGAGCCTCAGTCGGGTGCTGCTCCACGTCGCGCTCCGTCGCTCAACCCAAGACAGGGCAGCCAGCGCGCGACCTCTACGTGGGATCCCGCCTCCCACGGCAGAGCCTGCGGTCACAGGGACAGAGGGCGCAGGCCGCCAGAGCTCCGGATGCCAGCGGCAGCTCCCCGTCCCGCTCAAAGGGAGGGAGGGCCGCCGCTGGCGCCCAGTCGCCTGTGCCACCCTCCGGGTCTCAAAGCACTCCTCAGTCAGCTCAAGGACCGGGGCCACCTGGCCTTCGGGGTCACATGGGCTTGGGCACGACGGAAGGGACCGCTTGCCCCCGTGGAACAGACATTCTCCCCGTGGACAACCTCAGGTGCCGGGACCCTCTGCTCCGCCTTGGAAAACCCACCTTCTGCAATGTATGCCCAACGCAATCAGGCCGAGCAGATTGACCCCCTCGGCCCGGCCCCAGTGTGTGATGGGGCTCTGTGCGTGAGGGCTTGCTCTTCCCCACCTACACCAGGCACGGCATCTAACACACACACACACACACACACACACCACGCAGAGACACCCAGACCACGCACGCACGCACGGGGACGCACCCTCCTCTCCCCCACCCCACACACGAGCAGCCGAAGGACAAGAGGGTATGGCTGGGGCCTGAGCGGGAACAAGCGAAGCCTTGGTTTGCGGCCCCTCGGCCAACTGCATCAGGATTTTTGTCTGGGCTCGGAGGCCAGAGGATCTCTGCCATTTGCTAGCAGGGCCAGGGATGGCAGGAGGGTGGGTACGGGGCTCAGCCAGGGCCAGTTCTGCTGGCACGATCCTGTAGCACGTGGCCGCGTAGCACGGGGCCGGGTCTGAAGGAGGCCAAGCAGGGGCACAAGACCCAGCAGCGGCACAGGGAAGAGGCCCAGGGCACCCAGGAGCAGACGAGACCCGGGAGTCGTGCGTGCTTGGCGTGGCCGCGGGCCCCGTGACGCCCGAGGACTCGAGTGCTCAGCCCCGTGTAGTGGCCGCGAAGGCCTGCCTGGGAGAAACGCCCCGGGAGGCCGGCAGGAACCCGGGATCGGAAGGGATGTGGAGGGGCCCCGGGTCGGAGGAGATGGCTTTGGCTGTGTTTGGTTTTGTTTCTTCTTCCCAAGATCCCGGGTGTGAAAGGGGCCAGAGGTGAAGTCCTGGGCTGGAAAGCCTCACGATTCAGCCCCGCAGCCCCAGGCCCTGAGTGTGGAGGAGGGCGGAGCGGGTCGGCGAAGGGCGCGGCTGCCGTTTTCCTGATGGGCTGGAGGGGCAGTGGCGCTTTCCGGACGAAGAGGACCGGAAGGGTCCCCGAGACCTCCGCTGGGAGCCACGCACCCACCCAAGGATACGGCTCCAGGAGGCGACGGAGGAGGGCGGCTGCTTGCCCTGGCCCGAGCTGTGCGTCCCCCGCCTTGGCCACAGCAGTGGACATTCCCAGAAGAACAAGCGCCCGAGAGCACTGAGAAATTTTCCCCCGAGAAAACTTGACCCTCGTCCTGGCAGCAGGACACCTCGGGAAGAAAGCCACCCAGCGGCCACCTGGGCGAGACCGGCTGCCCGAGCAGGCGCGCGGGGCCTCTGGCCGCTGGCCCCGGGCTGCCAGCCCCCACCCGGACTCCCAGCCGTGCCAGGAGAGCAGCGTGGAGACGCACGCCGGGGCCCTCGGCAGGCTCTTGGGGCTCCCGGAGGCGGCGGCTAGCGTCTACGGCCATACCACCCTGAACGCGCCCGATCTCGTCTGATCTCGGAAGCTAAGCAGGGTCGGGCCTGGTTAGTACTTGGATGGGAGACCGCCTGGGAATACCGGGTGCTGTAGGCTTTTGCTCCTCCCTCCCTCGCTGCTCCTTTTGTCTTCGGGGACTTCGCCACCACCCCCCCCACCACCACCACCACCCCCAGCACCACCACCACCACCACCACCACAACGACCCACCGTGACCACGACCCCGACCCCGTCCGGGCCACCCGCCAGACCCACGCACACCGAATCCTCACAGCTACGTCCCCGAATCCTCTCCCCTCCCCACACTCTCCTGGGGCGCGCGCCCGCGACACGGGTCACCAGCGAGGTTGGTCCCAGGCCACGTTGGGGACCGCTCCCCAACTGCCCTCCAGGCGGGCGGGGAGGGACGTGCGGAAGCCATGAGAAAGTGGGTCCTGCACCCCAGCGGGCCCCACAGCGGGACGCGCCACACCTGGGCTCGCCACAAGGTGGTGCACTGGGTCCAGGGCAAGACGCCAGGGGACAGAGAAGCAGGGAGCCTCAGTCGGGTGCTGCTCCACGTCGCGCTCCGTCGCTCAACCCAAGACAGGGCAGCCAGCGCGCGACCTCTACGTGGGATCCCGCCTCCCACGGCAGAGCCTGCGGTCACAGGGACAGAGGGCGCAGGCCGCCAGAGCTCCGGATGCCAGCGGCAGCTCCCCGTCCCGCTCAAAGGGAGGGAGGGCCGCCGCTGGCGCCCAGTCGCCTGTGCCACCCTCCGGGTCTCAAAGCACTCCTCAGTCAGCTCAAGGACCGGGGCCACCTGGCCTTCGGGGTCACATGGGCTTGGGCACGACGGAAGGGACCGCTTGCCCCCGTGGAACAGACATTCTCCCCGTGGACAACCTCAGGTGCCGGGACCCTCTGCTCCGCCTTGGAAAACCCACCTTCTGCAATGTATGCCCAACGCAATCAGGCCGAGCAGATTGACCCCCTCGGCCCGGCCCCAGTGTGTGATGGGGCTCTGTGCGTGAGGGCTTGCTCTTCCCCACCTACACCTGGCACGGCATCTAACACACACACACACACACACACACACCACGCAGAGACACCCAGACCACGCACGCACGCACGGGGACACACCCTCCTCTCCCCCACCCCACACACGAGCAGCCGAAGGACAAGAGGGTATGGCTGGGGCCTGAGCGGGAACAAGCGAAGCCTTGGTTTGCGGCCCCTCGGCCAACTGCATCAGGATTTTTGTCTGGGCTCGGAGGCCAGAGGATCTCTGCCATTTGCTAGCAGGGCCAGGGATGGCAGGAGGGTGGGTACGGGGCTCAGCCAGGGCCAGTTCTGCTGGCACGATCCTGTAGCACGTGGCCGCGTAGCACGGGGCCGGGTCTGAAGGAGGCCAAGCAGGGGCACAAGACCCAGCAGCGGCACAGGGAAGAGGCCCAGGGCACCCAGGAGCAGACGAGACCCGGGAGTCGTGCGTGCTTGGCGTGGCCGCGGGCCCCGTGACGCCCGAGGACTCGAGTGCTCAGCCCCGTGTAGTGGCCGCGAAGGCCTGCCTGGGAGAAACGCCCCGGGAGGCCGGCAGGAACCCGGGATCGGAAGGGATGTGGAGGGGCCCCGGGTCGGAGGAGATGGCTTTGGCTGTGTTTGGTTTTGTTTCTTCTTCCCAAGATCCCGGGTGTGAAAGGGGCCAGAGGTGAAGTCCTGGGCTGGAAAGCCTCACGATTCAGCCCCGCAGCCCCAGGCCCTGAGTGTGGAGGAGGGCGGAGCGGGTCGGCGAAGGGCGCGGCTGCCGTTTTCCTGATGGGCTGGAGGGGCAGTGGCGCTTTCCGGACGAAGAGGACCGGAAGGGTCCCCGAGACCTCCGCTGGGAGCCACGCACCCACCCAAGGATACGGCTCCAGGAGGCGACGGAGGAGGGCGGCTGCTTGCCCTGGCCCGAGCTGTGCGTCCCCCGCCTTGGCCACAGCAGTGGACATTCCCAGAAGAACAAGCGCCCGAGAGCACTGAGAAATTTTCCCCCGAGAAAACTTGACCCTCGTCCTGGCAGCAGGACACCTCGGGAAGAAAGCCACCCAGCGGCCACCTGGGCGAGACCGGCTGCCCGAGCAGGCGCGCGGGGCCTCTGGCCGCTGGCCCCGGGCTGCCAGCCCCCACCCGGACTCCCAGCCGTGCCAGGAGAGCAGCGTGGAGACGCACGCCGGGGCCCTCGGCAGGCTCTTGGGGCTCCCGGAGGCGGCGGCTAGCGTCTACGGCCATACCACCCTGAACGCGCCCGATCTCGTCTGATCTCGGAAGCTAAGCAGGGTCGGGCCTGGTTAGTACTTGGATGGGAGACCGCCTGGGAATACCGGGTGCTGTAGGCTTTTGCTCCTCCCTCCCTCGCTGCTCCTTTTGTATTCGGGGACTTCGCCACCACCCCCCCCACCACCACCACCACCCCCAGCACCACCACCACCACCACCACCACAACGACCCACCGTGACCACGACCCCGACCCCGTCCGGGCCACCCGCCAGACCCACGCACACCGAATCCTCACAGCTACGTCCCCGAATCCTCTCCCCTCCCCACACTCTCCTGGGGCGCGCGCCCGCGACACGGGTCACCAGCGAGGTTGGTCCCAGGCCACGTTGGGGACCGCTCCCCAACTGCCCTCCAGGCGGGCGGGGAGGGACGTGCGGAAGCCATGAGAAAGTGGGTCCTGCACCCCAGCGGGCCCCACAGCGGGACGCGCCACACCTGGGCTCGCCACATGGTGGTGCACTGGGTCCAGGGCAAGACGCCAGGGGACAGAGAAGCAGGGAGCCTCAGTCGGGTGCTGCTCCACGTCGCGCTCCGTCGCTCAACCCAAGACAGGGCAGCCAGCGCGCGACCTCTACGTGGGATCCCGCCTCCCACGGCAGAGCCTGCGGTCACAGGGACAGAGGGAGCAGGCCGCCAGAGCTCCGGATGCCAGCGGCAGCTCCCCGTCCCGCTCAAAGGGAGGGAGGGCCGCTGGCGCCCAGTCGCCTGTGCCACCCTCCGGGTCTCAAAGCACTCCTCAGTCAGCTCAAGGACCGGGGCCACCTGGCCTTCGGGGTCACATGGGCTTGGGCACGACGGAAGGGACCGCTTGCCCCCGTGGAACAGACATTCTCCCCGTGGACAACCTCAGGTGCCGGGACCCTCTGCTCCGCCTTGGAAAACCCACCTTCTGCAATGTATGCCCAACGCAATCAGGCCGAGCAGATTGACCCCCTCGGCCCGGCCCCAGTGTGTGATGGGGCTCTGTGCGTGAGGGCTTGCTCTTCCCCACCTACACCTGGCACGGCATCTAACACACACACACACACACACACACCACGCAGAGACACCCAGACCACGCACGCACGCACGGGGACGCACCCTCCTCTCCCCCACCCCACACACGAGCAGCCGAAGGACAAGAGGGTATGGCTGGGGCCTGAGCGGGAACAAGCGAAGCCTTGGTTTGCGGCCCCTCGGCCAACTGCATCAGGATTTTTGTCTGGGCTCGGAGGCCAGAGGATCTCTGCCATTTGCTAGCAGGGCCAGGGATGGCAGGAGGGTGGGTACGGGGCTCAGCCAGGGCCAGTTCTGCTGGCACGATCCTGTAGCACGTGGCCGCGTAGCACGGGGCCGGGTCTGAAGGAGGCCAAGCAGGGGCACAAGACCCAGCAGCGGCACAGGGAAGAGGCCCAGGGCACCCAGGAGCAGACGAGACCCGGGAGTCGTGCGTGCTTGGCGTGGCCGCGGGCCCCGTGACGCCCGAGGACTCGAGTGCTCAGCCCCGTGTAGTGGCCGCGAAGGCCTGCCTGGGAGAAACGCCCCGGGAGGCCGGCAGGAACCCGGGATCGGAAGGGATGTGGAGGGGCCCCGGGTCGGAGGAGATGGCTTTGGCTGTGTTTGGTTTTGTTTCTTCTTCCCAAGATCCCGGGTGTGAAAGGGGCCAGAGGTGAAGTCCTGGGCTGGAAAGCCTCACGATTCAGCCCCGCAGCCCCAGGCCCTGAGTGTGGAGGAGGGCGGAGCGGGTCGGCGAAGGGCGCGGCTGCCGTTTTCCTGATGGGCTGGAGGGGCAGTGGCGCTTTCCGGACGAAGAGGACCGGAAGGGTCCCCGAGACCTCCGCTGGGAGCCACGCACCCACCCAAGGATACGGCTCCAGGAGGCGACGGAGGAGGGCGGCTGCTTGCCCTGGCCCGAGCTGTGCGTCCCCCGCCTTGGCCACAGCAGTGGACATTCCCAGAAGAACAAGCGCCCGAGAGCACTGAGAAATTTTCCCCCGAGAAAACTTGACCCTCGTCCTGGCAGCAGGACACCTCGGGAAGAAAGCCACCCAGCGGCCACCTGGGCGAGACCGGCTGCCCGAGCAGGCGCGCGGGGCCTCTGGCCGCTGGCCCCGGGCTGCCAGCCCCCACCCGGACTCCCAGCCGTGCCAGGAGAGCAGCGTGGAGACGCACGCCGGGGCCCTCGGCAGGCTCTTGGGGCTCCCGGAGGCGGCGGCTAGCGTCTACGGCCATACCACCCTGAACGCGCCCGATCTCGTCTGATCTCGGAAGCTAAGCAGGGTCGGGCCTGGTTAGTACTTGGATGGGAGACCGCCTGGGAATACCGGGTGCTGTAGGCTTTTGCTCCTCCCTCCCTCGCTGCTCCTTTTGTCTTCGGGGACTTCGCCACCACCCCCCCCACCACCACCACCACCCCCAGCACCACCACCACCACCACCACCACAACGACCCACCGTGACCACGACCCCGACCCCGTCCGGGCCACCCGCCAGACCCACGCACACCGAATCCTCACAGCTACGTCCCCGAATCCTCTCCCCTCCCCACACTCTCCTGGGGCGCGCGCCCGCGACACGGGTCACCAGCGAGGTTGGTCCCAGGCCACGTTGGGGACCGCTCCCCAACTGCCCTCCAGGCGGGCGGGGAGGGACGTGCGGAAGCCATGAGAAAGTGGGTCCTGCACCCCAGCGGGCCCCACAGCGGGACGCGCCACACCTGGGCTCGCCACAAGGTGGTGCACTGGGTCCAGGGCAAGACGCCAGGGGACAGAGAAGCAGGGAGCCTCAGTCGGGTGCTGCTCCACGTCGCGCTCCGTCGCTCAACCCAAGACAGGGCAGCCAGCGCGCGACCTCTACGTGGGATCCCGCCTCCCACGGCAGAGCCTGCGGTCACAGGGACAGAGGGCGCAGGCCGCCAGAGCTCCGGATGCCAGCGGCAGCTCCCCGTCCCGCTCAAAGGGAGGGAGGGCCGCCGCTGGCGCCCAGTCGCCTGTGCCACCCTCCGGGTCTCAAAGCACTCCTCAGTCAGCTCAAGGACCGGGGCCACCTGGCCTTCGGGGTCACATGGGCTTGGGCACGACGGAAGGGACCGCTTGCCCCCGTGGAACAGACATTCTCCCCGTGGACAACCTCAGGTGCCGGGACCCTCTGCTCCGCCTTGGAAAACCCACCTTCTGCAATGTATGCCCAACGCAATCAGGCCGAGCAGATTGACCCCCTCGGCCCGGCCCCAGTGTGTGATGGGGCTCTGTGCGTGAGGGCTTGCTCTTCCCCACCTACACCTGGCACGGCATCTAACACACACACACACACACACACACACCACGCAGAGACACCCAGACCACGCACGCACGCACGGGGACGCACCCTCCTCTCCCCCACCCCACACACGAGCAGCCGAAGGACAAGAGGGTATGGCTGGGGCCTGAGCGGGAACAAGCGAAGCCTTGGTTTGCGGCCCCTCGGCCAACTGCATCAGGATTTTTGTCTGGGCTCGGAGGCCAGAGGATCTCTGCCATTTGCTAGCAGGGCCAGGGATGGCAGGAGGGTGGGTACGGGGCTCAGCCAGGGCCAGTTCTGCTGGCACGATCCTGTAGCACGTGGCCGCGTAGCACGGGGCCGGGTCTGAAGGAGGCCAAGCAGGGGCACAAGACCCAGCAGCGGCACAGGGAAGAGGCCCAGGGCACCCAGGAGCAGACGAGACCCGGGAGTCGTGCGTGCTTGGCGTGGCCGCGGGCCCCGTGACGCCCGAGGACTCGAGTGCTCAGCCCCGTGTAGTGGCCGCGAAGGCCTGCCTGGGAGAAACGCCCCGGGAGGCCGGCAGGAACCCGGGATCGGAAGGGATGTGGAGGGGCCCCGGGTCGGAGGAGATGGCTTTGGCTGTGTTTGGTTTTGTTTCTTCTTCCCAAGATCCCGGGTGTGAAAGGGGCCAGAGGTGAAGTCCTGGGCTGGAAAGCCTCACGATTCAGCCCCGCAGCCCCAGGCCCTGAGTGTGGAGGAGGGCGGAGCGGGTCGGCGAAGGGCGCGGCTGCCGTTTTCCTGATGGGCTGGAGGGGCAGTGGCGCTTTCCGGACGAAGAGGACCGGAAGGGTCCCCGAGACCTCCGCTGGGAGCCACGCACCCACCCAAGGATACGGCTCCAGGAGGCGACGGAGGAGGGCGGCTGCTTGCCCTGGCCCGAGCTGTGCGTCCCCCGCCTTGGCCACAGCAGTGGACATTCCCAGAAGAACAAGCGCCCGAGAGCACTGAGAAATTTTCCCCCGAGAAAACTTGACCCTCGTCCTGGCAGCAGGACACCTCGGGAAGAAAGCCACCCAGCGGCCACCTGGGCGAGACCGGCTGCCCGAGCAGGCGCGCGGGGCCTCTGGCCGCTGGCCCCGGGCTGCCAGCCCCCACCCGGACTCCCAGCCGTGCCAGGAGAGCAGCGTGGAGACGCACGCCGGGGCCCTCGGCAGGCTCTTGGGGCTCCCGGAGGCGGCGGCTAGCGTCTACGGCCATACCACCCTGAACGCGCCCGATCTCGTCTGATCTCGGAAGCTAAGCAGGGTCGGGCCTGGTTAGTACTTGGATGGGAGACCGCCTGGGAATACCGGGTGCTGTAGGCTTTTGCTCCTCCCTCCCTCGCTGCTCCTTTTGTATTCGGGGACTTCGCCACCACCCCCCCCACCACCACCACCACCCCCAGCACCACCACCACCACCACCACCACAACGACCCACCGTGACCACGACCCCGACCCCGTCCGGGCCACCCGCCAGACCCACGCACACCGAATCCTCACAGCTACGTCCCCGAATCCTCTCCCCTCCCCACACTCTCCTGGGGCGCGCGCCCGCGACACGGGTCACCAGCGAGGTTGGTCCCAGGCCACGTTGGGGACCGCTCCCCAACTGCCCTCCAGGCGGGCGGGGAGGGACGTGCGGAAGCCATGAGAAAGTGGGTCCTGCACCCCAGCGGGCCCCACAGCGGGACGCGCCACACCTGGGCTCGCCACATGGTGGTGCACTGGGTCCAGGGCAAGACGCCAGGGGACAGAGAAGCAGGGAGCCTCAGTCGGGTGCTGCTCCACGTCGCGCTCCGTCGCTCAACCCAAGACAGGGCAGCCAGCGCGCGACCTCTACGTGGGATCCCGCCTCCCACGGCAGAGCCTGCGGTCACAGGGACAGAGGGAGCAGGCCGCCAGAGCTCCGGATGCCAGCGGCAGCTCCCCGTCCCGCTCAAAGGGAGGGAGGGCCGCTGGCGCCCAGTCGCCTGTGCCACCCTCCGGGTCTCAAAGCACTCCTCAGTCAGCTCAAGGACCGGGGCCACCTGGCCTTCGGGGTCACATGGGCTTGGGCACGACGGAAGGGACCGCTTGCCCCCGTGGAACAGACATTCTCCCCGTGGACAACCTCAGGTGCCGGGACCCTCTGCTCCGCCTTGGAAAACCCACCTTCTGCAATGTATGCCCAACGCAATCAGGCCGAGCAGATTGACCCCCTCGGCCCGGCCCCAGTGTGTGATGGGGCTCTGTGCGTGAGGGCTTGCTCTTCCCCACCTACACCTGGCACGGCATCTAACACACACACACACACACACACACCACGCAGAGACACCCAGACCACGCACGCACGCACGGGGACGCACCCTCCTCTCCCCCACCCCACACACGAGCAGCCGAAGGACAAGAGGGTATGGCTGGGGCCTGAGCGGGAACAAGCGAAGCCTTGGTTTGCGGCCCCTCGGCCAACTGCATCAGGATTTTTGTCTGGGCTCGGAGGCCAGAGGATCTCTGCCATTTGCTAGCAGGGCCAGGGATGGCAGGAGGGTGGGTACGGGGCTCAGCCAGGGCCAGTTCTGCTGGCACGATCCTGTAGCACGTGGCCGCGTAGCACGGGGCCGGGTCTGAAGGAGGCCAAGCAGGGGCACAAGACCCAGCAGCGGCACAGGGAAGAGGCCCAGGGCACCCAGGAGCAGACGAGACCCGGGAGTCGTGCGTGCTTGGCGTGGCCGCGGGCCCCGTGACGCCCGAGGACTCGAGTGCTCAGCCCCGTGTAGTGGCCGCGAAGGCCTGCCTGGGAGAAACGCCCCGGGAGGCCGGCAGGAACCCGGGATCGGAAGGGATGTGGAGGGGCCCCGGGTCGGAGGAGATGGCTTTGGCTGTGTTTGGTTTTGTTTCTTCTTCCCAAGATCCCGGGTGTGAAAGGGGCCAGAGGTGAAGTCCTGGGCTGGAAAGCCTCACGATTCAGCCCCGCAGCCCCAGGCCCTGAGTGTGGAGGAGGGCGGAGCGGGTCGGCGAAGGGCGCGGCTGCCGTTTTCCTGATGGGCTGGAGGGGCAGTGGCGCTTTCCGGACGAAGAGGACCGGAAGGGTCCCCGAGACCTCCGCTGGGAGCCACGCACCCACCCAAGGATACGGCTCCAGGAGGCGACGGAGGAGGGCGGCTGCTTGCCCTGGCCCGAGCTGTGCGTCCCCCGCCTTGGCCACAGCAGTGGACATTCCCAGAAGAACAAGCGCCCGAGAGCACTGAGAAATTTTCCCCCGAGAAAACTTGACCCTCGTCCTGGCAGCAGGACACCTCGGGAAGAAAGCCACCCAGCGGCCACCTGGGCGAGACCGGCTGCCCGAGCAGGCGCGCGGGGCCTCTGGCCGCTGGCCCCGGGCTGCCAGCCCCCACCCGGACTCCCAGCCGTGCCAGGAGAGCAGCGTGGAGACGCACGCCGGGGCCCTCGGCAGGCTCTTGGGGCTCCCGGAGGCGGCGGCTAGCGTCTACGGCCATACCACCCTGAACGCGCCCGATCTCGTCTGATCTCGGAAGCTAAGCAGGGTCGGGCCTGGTTAGTACTTGGATGGGAGACCGCCTGGGAATACCGGGTGCTGTAGGCTTTTGCTCCTCCCTCCCTCGCTGCTCCTTTTGTCTTCGGGGACTTCGCCACCACCCCCCCCACCACCACCACCACCCCCAGCACCACCACCACCACCACCACCACAACGACCCACCGTGACCACGACCCCGACCCCGTCCGGGCCACCCGCCAGACCCACGCACACCGAATCCTCACAGCTACGTCCCCGAATCCTCTCCCCTCCCCACACTCTCCTGGGGCGCGCGCCCGCGACACGGGTCACCAGCGAGGTTGGTCCCAGGCCACGTTGGGGACCGCTCCCCAACTGCCCTCCAGGCGGGCGGGGAGGGACGTGCGGAAGCCATGAGAAAGTGGGTCCTGCACCCCAGCGGGCCCCACAGCGGGACGCGCCACACCTGGGCTCGCCACAAGGTGGTGCACTGGGTCCAGGGCAAGACGCCAGGGGACAGAGAAGCAGGGAGCCTCAGTCGGGTGCTGCTCCACGTCGCGCTCCGTCGCTCAACCCAAGACAGGGCAGCCAGCGCGCGACCTCTACGTGGGATCCCGCCTCCCACGGCAGAGCCTGCGGTCACAGGGACAGAGGGCGCAGGCCGCCAGAGCTCCGGATGCCAGCGGCAGCTCCCCGTCCCGCTCAAAGGGAGGGAGGGCCGCCGCTGGCGCCCAGTCGCCTGTGCCACCCTCCGGGTCTCAAAGCACTCCTCAGTCAGCTCAAGGACCGGGGCCACCTGGCCTTCGGGGTCACATGGGCTTGGGCACGACGGAAGGGACCGCTTGCCCCCGTGGAACAGACATTCTCCCCGTGGACAACCTCAGGTGCCGGGACCCTCTGCTCCGCCTTGGAAAACCCACCTTCTGCAATGTATGCCCAACGCAATCAGGCCGAGCAGATTGACCCCCTCGGCCCGGCCCCAGTGTGTGATGGGGCTCTGTGCGTGAGGGCTTGCTCTTCCCCACCTACACCAGGCACGGCATCTAACACACACACACACACACACACACACCACGCAGAGACACCCAGACCACGCACGCACGCACGGGGACGCACCCTCCTCTCCCCCACCCCACACACGAGCAGCCGAAGGACAAGAAGGTATGGCTGGGGCCTGAGCGGGAACAAGCGAAGCCTTGGTTTGCGGCCCCTCGGCCAACTGCATCAGGATTTTTGTCTGGGCTCGGAGGCCAGAGGATCTCTGCCATTTGCTAGCAGGGCCAGGGATGGCAGGAGGGTGGGTACGGGGCTCAGCCAGGGCCAGTTCTGCTGGCACGATCCTGTAGCACGTGGCCGCGTAGCACGGGGCCGGGTCTGAAGGAGGCCAAGCAGGGGCACAAGACCCAGCAGCGGCACAGGGAAGAGGCCCAGGGCACCCAGGAGCAGACGAGACCCGGGAGTCGTGCGTGCTTGGCGTGGCCGCGGGCCCCGTGACGCCCGAGGACTCGAGTGCTCAGCCCCGTGTAGTGGCCGCGAAGGCCTGCCTGGGAGAAACGCCCCGGGAGGCCGGCAGGAACCCGGGATCGGAAGGGATGTGGAGGGGCCCCGGGTCGGAGGAGATGGCTTTGGCTGTGTTTGGTTTTGTTTCTTCTTCCCAAGATCCCGGGTGTGAAAGGGGCCAGAGGTGAAGTCCTGGGCTGGAAAGCCTCACGATTCAGCCCCGCAGCCCCAGGCCCTGAGTGTGGAGGAGGGCGGAGCGGGTCGGCGAAGGGCGCGGCTGCCGTTTTCCTGATGGGCTGGAGGGGCAGTGGCGCTTTCCGGACGAAGAGGACCGGAAGGGTCCCCGAGACCTCCGCTGGGAGCCACGCACCCACCCAAGGATACGGCTCCAGGAGGCGACGGAGGAGGGCGGCTGCTTGCCCTGGCCCGAGCTGTGCGTCCCCCGCCTTGGCCACAGCAGTGGACATTCCCAGAAGAACAAGCGCCCGAGAGCACTGAGAAATTTTCCCCCGAGAAAACTTGACCCTCGTCCTGGCAGCAGGACACCTCGGGAAGAAAGCCACCCAGCGGCCACCTGGGCGAGACCGGCTGCCCGAGCAGGCGCGCGGGGCCTCTGGCCGCTGGCCCCGGGCTGCCAGCCCCCACCCGGACTCCCAGCCGTGCCAGGAGAGCAGCGTGGAGACGCACGCCGGGGCCCTCGGCAGGCTCTTGGGGCTCCCGGAGGCGGCGGCTAGCGTCTACGGCCATACCACCCTGAACGCGCCCGATCTCGTCTGATCTCGGAAGCTAAGCAGGGTCGGGCCTGGTTAGTACTTGGATGGGAGACCGCCTGGGAATACCGGGTGCTGTAGGCTTTTGCTCCTCCCTCCCTCGCTGCTCCTTTTGTCTTCGGGGACTTCGCCACCACCCCCCCACCACCACCACCACCCCCAGCACCACCACCACCACCACCACCACAACGACCCACCGTGACCACGACCCCGACCCCGTCCGGGCCACCCGCCAGACCCACGCACACCGAATCCTCACAGCTACGTCCCCGAATCCTCTCCCCTCCCCACACTCTCCTGGGGCGCGCGCCCGCGACACGGGTCACCAGCGAGGTTGGTCCCAGGCCACGTTGGGGACCGCTCCCCAACTGCCCTCCAGGCGGGCGGGGAGGGACGTGCGGAAGCCATGAGAAAGTGGGTCCTGCACCCCAGCGGGCCCCACAGCGGGACGCGCCACACCTGGGCTCGCCACAAGGTGGTGCACTGGGTCCAGGGCAAGACGCCAGGGGACAGAGAAGCAGGGAGCCTCAGTCGGGTGCTGCTCCACGTCGCGCTCCGTCGCTCAACCCAAGACAGGGCAGCCAGCGCGCGACCTCTACGTGGGATCCCGCCTCCCACGGCAGAGCCTGCGGTCACAGGGACAGAGGGCGCAGGCCGCCAGAGCTCCGGATGCCAGCGGCAGCTCCCCGTCCCGCTCAAAGGGAGGGAGGGCCGCCGCTGGCGCCCAGTCGCCTGTGCCACCCTCCGGGTCTCAAAGCACTCCTCAGTCAGCTCAAGGACCGGGGCCACCTGGCCTTCGGGGTCACATGGGCTTGGGCACGACGGAAGGGACCGCTTGCCCCCGTGGAACAGACATTCTCCCCGTGGACAACCTCAGGTGCCGGGACCCTCTGCTCCGCCTTGGAAAACCCACCTTCTGCAATGTATGCCCAACGCAATCAGGCCGAGCAGATTGACCCCCTCGGCCCGGCCCCAGTGTGTGATGGGGCTCTGTGCGTGAGGGCTTGCTCTTCCCCACCTACACCAGGCACGGCATCTAACACACACACACACACACACACACACCACGCAGAGACACCCAGACCACGCACGCACGCACGGGGACGCACCCTCCTCTCCCCCACCCCACACACGAGCAGCCGAAGGACAAGAGGGTATGGCTGGGGCCTGAGCGGGAACAAGCGAAGCCTTGGTTTGCGGCCCCTCGGCCAACTGCATCAGGATTTTTGTCTGGGCTCGGAGGCCAGAGGATCTCTGCCATTTGCTAGCAGGGCCAGGGATGGCAGGAGGGTGGGTACGGGGCTCAGCCAGGGCCAGTTCTGCTGGCACGATCCTGTAGCACGTGGCCGCGTAGCATGGGGCCGGGTCTGAAGGAGGCCAAGCAGGGGCACAAGACACAGCAGCGGCACAGGGAAGAGGCCCAGGGCACCCAGGAGCAGACGAGACCCGGGAGTCGTGCGTGCTTGGCGTGGCCGCGGGCCCCGTGACGCCCGAGGACTCGAGTGCTCAGCCCCGTGTAGTGGCCGCGAAGGCCTGCCTGGGAGAAACGCCCCGGGAGGCCGGCAGGAACCCGGGATCGGAAGGGATGTGGAGGGGCCCCGGGTCGGAGGAGATGGCTTTGGCTGTGTTTGGTTTTGTTTCTTCTTCCCAAGATCCCGGGTGTGAAAGGGGCCAGAGGTGAAGTCCTGGGCTGGAAAGCCTCACGATTCAGCCCCGCAGCCCCAGGCCCTGAATGTGGAGGAGGGCGGAGCGGGTCGGCGAAGGGCGCGGCTGCCGTTTTCCTGATGGGCTGGAGGGGCAGTGGCGCTTTCCGGACGAAGAGGACCGGAAGGGTCCCCGAGACCTCCGCTGGGAGCCACGCACCCACCCAAGGATACGGCTCCAGGAGGCGACGGAGGAGGGCGGCTGCTTGCCCTGGCCCGAGCTGTGCGTCCCCCGCCTTGGCCACAGCAGTGGACATTCCCAGAAGAACAAGCGCCCGAGAGCACTGAGAAATTTTCCCCCGAGAAAACTTGACCCTCGTCCTGGCAGCAGGACACCTCGGGAAGAAAGCCACCCAGCGGCCACCTGGGCGAGACCGGCTGCCCGAGCAGGCGCGCGGGGCCTCTGGCCGCTGGCCCCGGGCTGCCAGCCCCCACCCGGACTCCCAGCCGTGCCAGGAGAGCAGCGTGGAGACGCACGCCGGGGCCCTCGGCAGGCTCTTGGGGCTCCCGGAGGCGGCGGCTAGCGTCTACGGCCATACCACCCTGAACGCGCCCGATCTCGTCTGATCTCGGAAGCTAAGCAGGGTCGGGCCTGGTTAGTACTTGGATGGGAGACCGCCTGGGAATACCGGGTGCTGTAGGCTTTTGCTCCTCCCTCCCTCGCTGCTCCTTTTGTCTTCGGGGACTTCGCCACCACCCCCCCACCACCACCACCACCCCCAGCACCACCACCACCACCACCACCACAACGACCCACCGTGACCACGACCCCGACCCCGTCCGGGCCACCCGCCAGACCCACGCACACCGAATCCTCACAGCTACGTCCCCGAATCCTCTCCCCTCCCCACACTCTCCTGGGGCGCGCGCCCGCGACACGGGTCACCAGCGAGGTTGGTCCCAGGCCACGTTGGGGACCGCTCCCCAACTGCCCTCCAGGCGGGCGGGGAGGGACGTGCGGAAGCCATGAGAAAGTGGGTCCTGCACCCCAGCGGGCCCCACAGCGGGACGCGCCACACCTGGGCTCGCCACAAGGTGGTGCACTGGGTCCAGGGCAAGACGCCAGGGGACAGAGAAGCAGGGAGCCTCAGTCGGGTGCTGCTCCACGTCGCCCTCCGTCGCTCAACCCAAGACAGGGCAGCCAGCGCGCGACCTCTACGTGGGATCCCGCCTCCCACGGCAGAGCCTGCGGTCACAGGGACAGAGGGCGCAGGCCGCCAGAGCTCCGGATGCCAGCGGCAGCTCCCCGTCCCGCTCAAAGGGAGGGAGGGCCGCCGCTGGCGCCCAGTCGCCTGTGCCACCCTCCGGGTCTCAAAGCACTCCTCAGTCAGCTCAAGGACCGGGGCCACCTGGCCTTCGGGGTCACATGGGCTTGGGCACGACGGAAGGGACCGCTTGCCCCCGTGGAACAGACATTCTCCCCGTGGACAACCTCAGGTGCCGGGACCCTCTGCTCCGCCTTGGAAAACCCACCTTCTGCAATGTATGCCCAACGCAATCAGGCCGAGCAGATTGACCCCCTCGGCCCGGCCCCAGTGTGTGATGGGGCTCTGTGCGTGAGGGCTTGCTCTTCCCCACCTACACCAGGCACGGCATCTAACACACACACACACACACACACACACCACGCAGAGACACCCAGACCACGCACGCACGCACGGGGACGCACCCTCCTCTCCCCCACCCCACACACGAGCAGCCGAAGGACAAGAGGGTATGGCTGGGGCCTGAGCGGGAACAAGCGAAGCCTTGGTTTGCGGCCCCTCGGCCAACTGCATCAGGATTTTTGTCTGGGCTCGGAGGCCAGAGGATCTCTGCCATTTGCTAGCAGGGCCAGGGATGGCAGGAGGGTGGGTACGGGGCTCAGCCAGGGCCAGTTCTGCTGGCACGATCCTGTAGCACGTGGCCGCGTAGCACGGGGCCGGGTCTGAAGGAGGCCAAGCAGGGGCACAAGACCCAGCAGCGGCACAGGGAAGAGGCCCAGGGCACCCAGGAGCAGACGAGACCCGGGAGTCGTGCGTGCTTGGCGTGGCCGCGGGCCCCGTGACGCCCGAGGACTCGAGTGCTCAGCCCCGTGTAGTGGCCGCGAAGGCCTGCCTGGGAGAAACGCCCCGGGAGGCCGGCAGGAACCCGGGATCGGAAGGGATGTGGAGGGGCCCCGGGTCGGAGGAGATGGCTTTGGCTGTGTTTGGTTTTGTTTCTTCTTCCCAAGATCCCGGGTGTGAAAGGGGCCAGAGGTGAAGTCCTGGGCTGGAAAGCCTCACGATTCAGCCCCGCAGCCCCAGGCCCTGAGTGTGGAGGAGGGCGGAGCGGGTCGGCGAAGGGCGCGGCTGCCGTTTTCCTGATGGGCTGGAGGGGCAGTGGCGCTTTCCGGACGAAGAGGACCGGAAGGGTCCCCGAGACCTCCGCTGGGAGCCACGCACCCACCCAAGGATACGGCTCCAGGAGGCGACGGAGGAGGGCGGCTGCTTGCCCTGGCCCGAGCTGTGCGTCCCCCGCCTTGGCCACAGCAGTGGACATTCCCAGAAGAACAAGCGCCCGAGAGCACTGAGAAATTTTCCCCCGAGAAAACTTGACCCTCGTCCTGGCAGCAGGACACCTCGGGAAGAAAGCCACCCAGCGGCCACCTGGGCGAGACCGGCTGCCCGAGCAGGCGCGCGGGGCCTCTGGCCGCTGGCCCCGGGCTGCCAGCCCCCACCCGGACTCCCAGCCGTGCCAGGAGAGCAGCGTGGAGACGCACGCCGGGGCCCTCGGCAGGCTCTTGGGGCTCCCGGAGGCGGCGGCTAGCGTCTACGGCCATACCACCCTGAACGCGCCCGATCTCGTCTGATCTCGGAAGCTAAGCAGGGTCGGGCCTGGTTAGTACTTGGATGGGAGACCGCCTGGGAATACCGGGTGCTGTAGGCTTTTGCTCCTCCCTCCCTCGCTGCTCCTTTTGTCTTCGGGGACTTCGCCACCACCCCCCCCACCACCACCACCACCCCCAGCACCACCACCACCACCACCACCACAACGACCCACCGTGACCACGACCCCGACCCCGTCCGGGCCACCCGCCAGACCCACGCACACCGAATCCTCACAGCTACGTCCCCGAATCCTCTCCCCTCCCCACACTCTCCTGGGGCGCGCGCCCGCGACACGGGTCACCAGCGAGGTTGGTCCCAGGCCACGTTGGGGACCGCTCCCCAACTGCCCTCCAGGCGGGCGGGGAGGGACGTGCGGAAGCCATGAGAAAGTGGGTCCTGCACCCCAGCGGGCCCCACAGCGGGACGCGCCACACCTGGGCTCGCCACAAGGTGGTGCACTGGGTCCAGGGCAAGACGCCAGGGGACAGAGAAGCAGGGAGCCTCAGTCGGGTGCTGCTCCACGTCGCGCTCCGTCGCTCAACCCAAGACAGGGCAGCCAGCGCGCGACCTCTACGTGGGATCCCGCCTCCCACGGCAGAGCCTGCGGTCACAGGGACAGAGGGCGCAGGCCGCCAGAGCTCCGGATGCCAGCGGCAGCTCCCCGTCCCGCTCAAAGGGAGGGAGGGCCGCCGCTGGCGCCCAGTCGCCTGTGCCACCCTCCGGGTCTCAAAGCACTCCTCAGTCAGCTCAAGGACCGGGGCCACCTGGCCTTCGGGGTCACATGGGCTTGGGCACGACGGAAGGGACCGCTTGCCCCCGTGGAACAGACATTCTCCCCGTGGACAACCTCAGGTGCCGGGACCCTCTGCTCCGCCTTGGAAAACCCACCTTCTGCAATGTATGCCCAACGCAATCAGGCCGAGCAGATTGACCCCCTCGGCCCGGCCCCAGTGTGTGATGGGGCTCTGTGCGTGAGGGCTTGCTCTTCCCCACCTACACCTGGCACGGCATCTAACACACACACACACACACACACACACCACGCAGAGACACCCAGACCACGCACGCACGCACGGGGACGCACCCTCCTCTCCCCCACCCCACACACGAGCAGCCGAAGGACAAGAGGGTATGGCTGGGGCCTGAGCGGGAACAAGCGAAGCCTTGGTTTGCGGCCCCTCGGCCAACTGCATCAGGATTTTTGTCTGGGCTCGGAGGCCAGAGGATCTCTGCCATTTGCTAGCAGGGCCAGGGATGGCAGGAGGGTGGGTACGGGGCTCAGCCAGGGCCAGTTCTGCTGGCACGATCCTGTAGCACGTGGCCGCGTAGCACGGGGCCGGGTCTGAAGGAGGCCAAGCAGGGGCACAAGACCCAGCAGCGGCACAGGGAAGAGGCCCAGGGCACCCAGGAGCAGACGAGACCCGGGAGTCGTGCGTGCTTGGCGTGGCCGCGGGCCCCGTGACGCCCGAGGACTCGAGTGCTCAGCCCCGTGTAGTGGCCGCGAAGGCCTGCCTGGGAGAAACGCCCCGGGAGGCCGGCAGGAACCCGGGATCGGAAGGGATGTGGAGGGGCCCCGGGTCGGAGGAGATGGCTTTGGCTGTGTTTGGTTTTGTTTCTTCTTCCCAAGATCCCGGGTGTGAAAGGGGCCAGAGGTGAAGTCCTGGGCTGGAAAGCCTCACGATTCAGCCCCGCAGCCCCAGGCCCTGAGTGTGGAGGAGGGCGGAGCGGGTCGGCGAAGGGCGCGGCTGCCGTTTTCCTGATGGGCTGGAGGGGCAGTGGCGCTTTCCGGACGAAGAGGACCGGAAGGGTCCCCGAGACCTCCGCTGGGAGCCACGCACCCACCCAAGGATACAGCTCCAGGAGGCGACGGAGGAGGGCGGCTGCTTGCCCTGGCCCGAGCTGTGCGTCCCCCGCCTTGGCCACAGCAGTGGACATTCCCAGAAGAACAAGCGCCCGAGAGCACTGAGAAATTTTCCCCCGAGAAAACTTGACCCTCGTCCTGGCAGCAGGACACCTCGGGAAGAAAGCCACCCAGCGGCCACCTGGGCGAGACCGGCTGCCCGAGCAGGCGCGCGGGGCCTCTGGCCGCTGGCCCCGGGCTGCCAGCCCCCACCCGGACTCCCAGCCGTGCCAGGAGAGCAGCGTGGAGACGCACGCCGGGGCCCTCGGCAGGCTCTTGGGGCTCCCGGAGGCGGCGGCTAGCGTCTACGGCCATACCACCCTGAACGCGCCCGATCTCGTCTGATCTCGGAAGCTAAGCAGGGTCGGGCCTGGTTAGTACTTGGATGGGAGACCGCCTGGGAATACCGGGTGCTGTAGGCTTTTGCTCCTCCCTCCCTCGCTGCTCCTTTTGTCTTCGGGGACTTCGCCACCACCCCCCCCACCACCACCACCACCCCCAGCACCACCACCACCACCACCACCACAACGACCCACCGTGACCACGACCCCGACCCCGTCCGGGCCACCCGCCAGACCCACGCACACCGAATCCTCACAGCTACGTCCCCGAATCCTCTCCCCTCCCCACACTCTCCTGGGGCGCGCGCCCGCGACACGGGTCACCAGCGAGGTTGGTCCCAGGCCACGTTGGGGACCGCTCCCCAACTGCCCTCCAGGCGGGCGGGGAGGGACGTGCGGAAGCCATGAGAAAGTGGGTCCTGCACCCCAGCGGGCCCCACAGCGGGACGCGCCACACCTGGGCTCGCCACATGGTGGTGCACTGGGTCCAGGGCAAGACGCCAGGGGACAGAGAAGCAGGGAGCCTCAGTCGGGTGCTGCTCCACGTCGCGCTCCGTCGCTCAACCCAAGACAGGGCAGCCAGCGCGCGACCTCTACGTGGGATCCCGCCTCCCACGGCAGAGCCTGCGGTCACAGGGACAGAGGGAGCAGGCCGCCAGAGCTCCGGATGCCAGCGGCAGCTCCCCGTCCCGCTCAAAGGGAGGGAGGGCCGCTGGCGCCCAGTCGCCTGTGCCACCCTCCGGGTCTCAAAGCACTCCTCAGTCAGCTCAAGGACCGGGGCCACCTGGCCTTCGGGGTCACATGGGCTTGGGCACGACGGAAGGGACCGCTTGCCCCCGTGGAACAGACATTCTCCCCGTGGACAACCTCAGGTGCCGGGACCCTCTGCTCCGCCTTGGAAAACCCACCTTCTGCAATGTATGCCCAACGCAATCAGGCCGAGCAGATTGACCCCCTCGGCCCGGCCCCAGTGTGTGATGGGGCTCTGTGCGTGAGGGCTTGCTCTTCCCCACCTACACCTGGCACGGCATCTAACACACACACACACACACACACACCACGCAGAGACACCCAGACCACGCACGCACGCACGGGGACGCACCCTCCTCTCCCCCACCCCACACACGAGCAGCCGAAGGACAAGAGGGTATGGCTGGGGCCTGAGCGGGAACAAGCGAAGCCTTGGTTTGCGGCCCCTCGGCCAACTGCATCAGGATTTTTGTCTGGGCTCGGAGGCCAGAGGATCTCTGCCATTTGCTAGCAGGGCCAGGGATGGCAGGAGGGTGGGTACGGGGCTCAGCCAGGGCCAGTTCTGCTGGCACGATCCTGTAGCACGTGGCCGCGTAGCACGGGGCCGGGTCTGAAGGAGGCCAAGCAGGGGCACAAGACCCAGCAGCGGCACAGGGAAGAGGCCCAGGGCACCCAGGAGCAGACGAGACCCGGGAGTCGTGCGTGCTTGGCGTGGCCGCGGGCCCCGTGACGCCCGAGGACTCGAGTGCTCAGCCCCGTGTAGTGGCCGCGAAGGCCTGCCTGGGAGAAACGCCCCGGGAGGCCGGCAGGAACCCGGGATCGGAAGGGATGTGGAGGGGCCCCGGGTCGGAGGAGATGGCTTTGGCTGTGTTTGGTTTTGTTTCTTCTTCCCAAGATCCCGGGTGTGAAAGGGGCCAGAGGTGAAGTCCTGGGCTGGAAAGCCTCACGATTCAGCCCCGCAGCCCCAGGCCCTGAGTGTGGAGGAGGGCGGAGCGGGTCGGCGAAGGGCGCGGCTGCCGTTTTCCTGATGGGCTGGAGGGGCAGTGGCGCTTTCCGGACGAAGAGGACCGGAAGGGTCCCCGAGACCTCCGCTGGGAGCCACGCACCCACCCAAGGATACGGCTCCAGGAGGCGACGGAGGAGGGCGGCTGCTTGCCCTGGCCCGAGCTGTGCGTCCCCCGCCTTGGCCACAGCAGTGGACATTCCCAGAAGAACAAGCGCCCGAGAGCACTGAGAAATTTTCCCCCGAGAAAACTTGACCCTCGTCCTGGCAGCAGGACACCTCGGGAAGAAAGCCACCCAGCGGCCACCTGGGCGAGACCGGCTGCCCGAGCAGGCGCGCGGGGCCTCTGGCCGCTGGCCCCGGGCTGCCAGCCCCCACCCGGACTCCCAGCCGTGCCAGGAGAGCAGCGTGGAGACGCACGCCGGGGCCCTCGGCAGGCTCTTGGGGCTCCCGGAGGCGGCGGCTAGCGTCTACGGCCATACCACCCTGAACGCGCCCGATCTCGTCTGATCTCGGAAGCTAAGCAGGGTCGGGCCTGGTTAGTACTTGGATGGGAGACCGCCTGGGAATACCGGGTGCTGTAGGCTTTTGCTCCTCCCTCCCTCGCTGCTCCTTTTGTCTTCGGGGACTTCGCCACCACCCCCCCCACCACCACCACCACCCCCAGCACCACCACCACCACCACCACCACAACGACCCACCGTGACCACGACCCCGACCCCGTCCGGGCCACCCGCCAGACCCACGCACACCGAATCCTCACAGCTACGTCCCCGAATCCTCTCCCCTCCCCACACTCTCCTGGGGCGCGCGCCCGCGACACGGGTCACCAGCGAGGTTGGTCCCAGGCCACGTTGGGGACCGCTCCCCAACTGCCCTCCAGGCGGGCGGGGAGGGACGTGCGGAAGCCATGAGAAAGTGGGTCCTGCACCCCAGCGGGCCCCACAGCGGGACGCGCCACACCTGGGCTCGCCACAAGGTGGTGCACTGGGTCCAGGGCAAGACGCCAGGGGACAGAGAAGCAGGGAGCCTCAGTCGGGTGCTGCTCCACGTCGCGCTCCGTCGCTCAACCCAAGACAGGGCAGCCAGCGCGCGACCTCTACGTGGGATCCCGCCTCCCACGGCAGAGCCTGCGGTCACAGGGACAGAGGGCGCAGGCCGCCAGAGCTCCGGATGCCAGCGGCAGCTCCCCGTCCCGCTCAAAGGGAGGGAGGGCCGCCGCTGGCGCCCAGTCGCCTGTGCCACCCTCCGGGTCTCAAAGCACTCCTCAGTCAGCTCAAGGACCGGGGCCACCTGGCCTTCGGGGTCACATGGGCTTGGGCACGACGGAAGGGACCGCTTGCCCCCGTGGAACAGACATTCTCCCCGTGGACAACCTCAGGTGCCGGGACCCTCTGCTCCGCCTTGGAAAACCCACCTTCTGCAATGTATGCCCAACGCAATCAGGCCGAGCAGATTGACCCCCTCGGCCCGGCCCCAGTGTGTGATGGGGCTCTGTGCGTGAGGGCTTGCTCTTCCCCACCTACACCAGGCACGGCATCTAACACACACACACACACACACACACACCACGCAGAGACACCCAGACCACGCACGCACGCACGGGGACGCACCCTCCTCTCCCCCACCCCACACACGAGCAGCCGAAGGACAAGAAGGTATGGCTGGGGCCTGAGCGGGAACAAGCGAAGCCTTGGTTTGCGGCCCCTCGGCCAACTGCATCAGGATTTTTGTCTGGGCTCGGAGGCCAGAGGATCTCTGCCATTTGCTAGCAGGGCCAGGGATGGCAGGAGGGTGGGTACGGGGCTCAGCCAGGGCCAGTTCTGCTGGCACGATCCTGTAGCACGTGGCCGCGTAGCACGGGGCCGGGTCTGAAGGAGGCCAAGCAGGGGCACAAGACCCAGCAGCGGCACAGGGAAGAGGCCCAGGGCACCCAGGAGCAGACGAGACCCGGGAGTCGTGCGTGCTTGGCGTGGCCGCGGGCCCCGTGACGCCCGAGGACTCGAGTGCTCAGCCCCGTGTAGTGGCCGCGAAGGCCTGCCTGGGAGAAACGCCCCGGGAGGCCGGCAGGAACCCGGGATCGGAAGGGATGTGGAGGGGCCCCGGGTCGGAGGAGATGGCTTTGGCTGTGTTTGGTTTTGTTTCTTCTTCCCAAGATCCCGGGTGTGAAAGGGGCCAGAGGTGAAGTCCTGGGCTGGAAAGCCTCACGATTCAGCCCCGCAGCCCCAGGCCCTGAGTGTGGAGGAGGGCGGAGCGGGTCGGCGAAGGGCGCGGCTGCCGTTTTCCTGATGGGCTGGAGGGGCAGTGGCGCTTTCCGGACGAAGAGGACCGGAAGGGTCCCCGAGACCTCCGCTGGGAGCCACGCACCCACCCAAGGATACGGCTCCAGGAGGCGACGGAGGAGGGCGGCTGCTTGCCCTGGCCCGAGCTGTGCGTCCCCCGCCTTGGCCACAGCAGTGGACATTCCCAGAAGAACAAGCGCCCGAGAGCACTGAGAAATTTTCCCCCGAGAAAACTTGACCCTCGTCCTGGCAGCAGGACACCTCGGGAAGAAAGCCACCCAGCGGCCACCTGGGCGAGACCGGCTGCCCGAGCAGGCGCGCGGGGCCTCTGGCCGCTGGCCCCGGGCTGCCAGCCCCCACCCGGACTCCCAGCCGTGCCAGGAGAGCAGCGTGGAGACGCACGCCGGGGCCCTCGGCAGGCTCTTGGGGCTCCCGGAGGCGGCGGCTAGCGTCTACGGCCATACCACCCTGAACGCGCCCGATCTCGTCTGATCTCGGAAGCTAAGCAGGGTCGGGCCTGGTTAGTACTTGGATGGGAGACCGCCTGGGAATACCGGGTGCTGTAGGCTTTTGCTCCTCCCTCCCTCGCTGCTCCTTTTGTCTTCGGGGACTTCGCCACCACCCCCCCACCACCACCACCACCCCCAGCACCACCACCACCACCACCACCACAACGACCCACCGTGACCACGACCCCGACCCCGTCCGGGCCACCCGCCAGACCCACGCACACCGAATCCTCACAGCTACGTCCCCGAATCCTCTCCCCTCCCCACACTCTCCTGGGGCGCGCGCCCGCGACACGGGTCACCAGCGAGGTTGGTCCCAGGCCACGTTGGGGACCGCTCCCCAACTGCCCTCCAGGCGGGCGGGGAGGGACGTGCGGAAGCCATGAGAAAGTGGGTCCTGCACCCCAGCGGGCCCCACAGCGGGACGCGCCACACCTGGGCTCGCCACAAGGTGGTGCACTGGGTCCAGGGCAAGACGCCAGGGGACAGAGAAGCAGGGAGCCTCAGTCGGGTGCTGCTCCACGTCGCGCTCCGTCGCTCAACCCAAGACAGGGCAGCCAGCGCGCGACCTCTACGTGGGATCCCGCCTCCCACGGCAGAGCCTGCGGTCACAGGGACAGAGGGCGCAGGCCGCCAGAGCTCCGGATGCCAGCGGCAGCTCCCCGTCCCGCTCAAAGGGAGGGAGGGCCGCCGCTGGCGCCCAGTCGCCTGTGCCACCCTCCGGGTCTCAAAGCACTCCTCAGTCAGCTCAAGGACCGGGGCCACCTGGCCTTCGGGGTCACATGGGCTTGGGCACGACGGAAGGGACCGCTTGCCCCCGTGGAACAGACATTCTCCCCGTGGACAACCTCAGGTGCCGGGACCCTCTGCTCCGCCTTGGAAAACCCACCTTCTGCAATGTATGCCCAACGCAATCAGGCCGAGCAGATTGACCCCCTCGGCCCGGCCCCAGTGTGTGATGGGGCTCTGTGCGTGAGGGCTTGCTCTTCCCCACCTACACCAGGCACGGCATCTACACACACACACACACACACACACACACCACGCAGAGACACCCAGACCACGCACGCACGCACGGGGACGCACCCTCCTCTCCCCCACCCCACACACGAGCAGCCGAAGGACAAGAGGGTATGGCTGGGGCCTGAGCGGGAACAAGCGAAGCCTTGGTTTGCGGCCCCTCGGCCAACTGCATCAGGATTTTTGTCTGGGCTCGGAGGCCAGAGGATCTCTGCCATTTGCTAGCAGGGCCAGGGATGGCAGGAGGGTGGGTACGGGGCTCAGCCAGGGCCAGTTCTGCTGGCACGATCCTGTAGCACGTGGCCGCGTAGCACGGGGCCGGGTCTGAAGGAGGCCAAGCAGGGGCACAAGACCCAGCAGCGGCACAGGGAAGAGGCCCAGGGCACCCAGGAGCAGACGAGACCCGGGAGTCGTGCGTGCTTGGCGTGGCCGCGGGCCCCGTGACGCCCGAGGACTCGAGTGCTCAGCCCCGTGTAGTGGCCGCGAAGGCCTGCCTGGGAGAAACGCCCCGGGAGGCCGGCAGGAACCCGGGATCGGAAGGGATGTGGAGGGGCCCCGGGTCGGAGGAGATGGCTTTGGCTGTGTTTGGTTTTGTTTCTTCTTCCCAAGATCCCGGGTGTGAAAGGGGCCAGAGGTGAAGTCCTGGGCTGGAAAGCCTCACGATTCAGCCCCGCAGCCCCAGGCCCTGAGTGTGGAGGAGGGCGGAGCGGGTCGGCGAAGGGCGCGGCTGCCGTTTTCCTGATGGGCTGGAGGGGCAGTGGCGCTTTCCGGACGAAGAGGACCGGAAGGGTCCCCGAGACCTCCGCTGGGAGCCACGCACCCACCCAAGGATACGGCTCCAGGAGGCGACGGAGGAGGGCGGCTGCTTGCCCTGGCCCGAGCTGTGCGTCCCCCGCCTTGGCCACAGCAGTGGACATTCCCAGAAGAACAAGCGCCCGAGAGCACTGAGAAATTTTCCCCCGAGAAAACTTGACCCTCGTCCTGGCAGCAGGACACCTCGGGAAGAAAGCCACCCAGCGGCCACCTGGGCGAGACCGGCTGCCCGAGCAGGCGCGCGGGGCCTCTGGCCGCTGGCCCCGGGCTGCCAGCCCCCACCCGGACTCCCAGCCGTGCCAGGAGAGCAGCGTGGAGACGCACGCCGGGGCCCTCGGCAGGCTCTTGGGGCTCCCGGAGGCGGCGGCTAGCGTCTACGGCCATACCACCCTGAACGCGCCCGATCTCGTCTGATCTCGGAAGCTAAGCAGGGTCGGGCCTGGTTAGTACTTGGATGGGAGACCGCCTGGGAATACCGGGTGCTGTAGGCTTTTGCTCCTCCCTCCCTCGCTGCTCCTTTTGTCTTCGGGGACTTCGCCACCACCCCCCCCACCACCACCACCACCCCCAGCACCACCACCACCACCACCACCACAACGACCCACCGTGACCACGACCCCGACCCCGTCCGGGCCACCCGCCAGACCCACGCACACCGAATCCTCACAGCTACGTCCCCGAATCCTCTCCCCTCCCCACACTCTCCTGGGGCGCGCGCCCGCGACACGGGTCACCAGCGAGGTTGGTCCCAGGCCACGTTGGGGACCGCTCCCCAACTGCCCTCCAGGCGGGCGGGGAGGGACGTGCGGAAGCCATGAGAAAGTGGGTCCTGCACCCCAGCGGGCCCCACAGCGGGACGCGCCACACCTGGGCTCGCCACAAGGTGGTGCACTGGGTCCAGGGCAAGACGCCAGGGGACAGAGAAGCAGGGAGCCTCAGTCGGGTGCTGCTCCACGTCGCGCTCCGTCGCTCAACCCAAGACAGGGCAGCCAGCGCGCGACCTCTACGTGGGATCCCGCCTCCCACGGCAGAGCCTGCGGTCACAGGGACAGAGGGCGCAGGCCGCCAGAGCTCCGGATGCCAGCGGCAGCTCCCCGTCCCGCTCAAAGGGAGGGAGGGCCGCCGCTGGCGCCCAGTCGCCTGTGCCACCCTCCGGGTCTCAAAGCACTCCTCAGTCAGCTCAAGGACCGGGGCCACCTGGCCTTCGGGGTCACATGGGCTTGGGCACGACGGAAGGGACCGCTTGCCCCCGTGGAACAGACATTCTCCCCGTGGACAACCTCAGGTGCCGGGACCCTCTGCTCCGCCTTGGAAAACCCACCTTCTGCAATGTATGCCCAACGCAATCAGGCCGAGCAGATTGACCCCCTCGGCCCGGCCCCAGTGTGTGATGGGGCTCTGTGCGTGAGGGCTTGCTCTTCCCCACCTACACCAGGCACGGCATCTAACACACACACACACACACACACACACACCACGCAGAGACACCCAGACCACGCACGCACGCACGGGGACGCACCCTCCTCTCCCCCACCCCACACACGAGCAGCCGAAGGACAAGAGGGTATGGCTGGGGCCTGAGCGGGAACAAGCGAAGCCTTGGTTTGCGGCCCCTCGGCCAACTGCATCAGGATTTTTGTCTGGGCTCGGAGGCCAGAGGATCTCTGCAATTTGCTAGCAGGGCCAGGGATGGCAGGAGGGTGGGTACGGGGCTCAGCCAGGGCCAGTTCTGCTGGCACGATCCTGTAGCACGTGGCCGCGTAGCACGGGGCCAGGTCTGAAGGAGGCCAAGCAGGGGCACAAGACCCAGCAGCGGCACAGGGAAGAGGCCCAGGGCACCCAGGAGCAGACGAGACCCGGGAGTCATGCGTGCTTGGCGTGGCCGCGGGCCCCGTGACGCCCGAGGACTCGAGTGCTCAGCCCCGTGTAGTGGCCGCGAAGGCCTGCCTGGGAGAAACGCCCCGGGAGGCCGGCAGGAACCCGGGATCGGAAGGGATGTGGAGGGGCCCCGGGTCGGAGGAGATGGCTTTGGCTGTGTTTGGTTTTGTTTCTTCTTCCCAAGATCCCGGGTGTGAAAGGGGCCAGAGGTGAAGTCCTGGGTTGGAAAGCCTCACGATTCAGCCCCGCAGCCCCAGGCCCTGAGTGTGGAGGAGGGCGGAGCGGGTCGGCGAAGGGCGCGGCTGCCGTTTTCCTGATGGGCTGGAGGGGCAGTGGCGCTTTCCGGACGAAGAGGACCGGAAGGGTCCCCGAGACCTCCGCTGGGAGCCACGCACCCACCCAAGGATACGGCTCCAGGAGGCGACGGAGGAGGGCGGCTGCTTGCCCTGGCCCGAGCTGTGCGTCCCCCGCCTTGGCCACAGCAGTGGACATTCCCAGAAGAACAAGCGCCCGAGAGCACTGAGAAATTTTCCCCTGAGAAAACTTGACCCTCGTCCTGGCAGCAGGACACCTCGGGAAGAAAGCCACCCAGCGGCCACCTGGGCGAGACCGGCTGCCCGAGCAGGCGCGCGGGGCCTCTGGCCGCTGGCCCCGGGCTGCCAGCCCCCACCCGGACTCCCAGCCGTGCCAGGAGAGCAGCGTGGAGACGCACGCCGGGGCCCTCGGCAGGCTCTTGGGGCTCCCGGAGGCGGCGGCTAGCGTCTACGGCCATACCACCCTGAACGCGCCCGATCTCGTCTGATCTCGGAAGCTAAGCAGGGTCGGGCCTGGTTAGTACTTGGATGGGAGACCGCCTGGGAATACCGGGTGCTGTAGGCTTTTGCTCCTCCCTCCCTCGCTGCTCCTTTTGTCTTCGGGGACTTCGCCACCACCCCCCCACCACCACCACCACCCCCAGCACCACCACCACCACCACCACCACAACGACCCACCGTGACCACGACCCCGACCCCGTCCGGGCCACCCGCCAGACCCACGCACACCGAATCCTCACAGCTACGTCCCCGAATCCTCTCCCCTCCCCACACTCTCCTGGGGCGCGCGCCCGCGACACGGGTCACCAGCGAGGTTGGTCCCAGGCCACGTTGGGGACCGCTCCCCAACTGCCCTCCAGGCGGGCGGGGAGGGACGTGCGGAAGCCATGAGAAAGTGGGTCCTGCACCCCAGCGGGCCCCACAGCGGGACGCGCCACACCTGGGCTCGCCACAAGGTGGTGCACTGGGTCCAGGGCAAGACGCCAGGGGACAGAGAAGCAGGGAGCCTCAGTCGGGTGCTGCTCCACGTCGTGCTCCGTCGCTCAACCCAAGACAGGGCAGCCAGCGCGCGACCTCTACGTGGGATCCCGCCTCCCACGGCAGAGCCTGCGGTCACAGGGACAGAGGGCGCAGGCCGCCAGAGCTCCGGATGCCAGCGGCAGCTCCCCGTCCCGCTCAAAGGGAGGGAGGGCCGCCGCTGGCGCCCAGTCGCCTGTGCCACCCTCCGGGTCTCAAAGCACTCCTCAGTCAGCTCAAGGACCGGGGCCACCTGGCCTTCGGGGTCACATGGGCTTGGGCACGACGGAAGGGACCGCTTGCCCCCGTGGAACAGACATTCTCCCCGTGGACAACCTCAGGTGCCGGGACCCTCTGCTCCGCCTTGGAAAACCCACCTTCTGCAATGTATGCCCAACGCAATCAGGCCGAGCAGATTGACCCCCTCGGCCCGGCCCCAGTGTGTGATGGGGCTCTGTGCGTGAGGGCTTGCTCTTCCCCACCTACACCAGGCACGGCATCTAACACACACACACACACACACACACACCACGCAGAGACACCCAGACCACGCACGCACGCACGGGGACGCACCCTCCTCTCCCCCACCCCACACACGAGCAGCCGAAGGACAAGAGGGTATGGCTGGGGCCTGAGCGGGAACAAGCGAAGCCTTGGTTTGCGGCCCCTCGGCCAACTGCATCAGGATTTTTGTCTGGGCTCGGAGGCCAGAGGATCTCTGCCATTTGCTAGCAGGGCCAGGGATGGCAGGAGGGTGGGTACGGGGCTCAGCCAGGGCCAGTTCTGCTGGCACGATCCTGTAGCACGTGGCCGCGTAGCACGGGGCCGGGTCTGAAGGAGGCCAAGCAGGGGCACAAGACCCAGCAGCGGCACAGGGAAGAGGCCCAGGGCACCCAGGAGCAGACGAGACCCGGGAGTCGTGCGTGCTTGGCGTGGCCGCGGGCCCCGTGACGCCCGAGGACTCGAGTGCTCAGCCCCGTGTAGTGGCCGCGAAGGCCTGCCTGGGAGAAACGCCCCGGGAGGCCGGCAGGAACCCGGGATCGGAAGGGATGTGGAGGGGCCCCGGGTCGGAGGAGATGGCTTTGGCTGTGTTTGGTTTTGTTTCTTCTTCCCAAGATCCCGGGTGTGAAAGGGGCCAGAGGTGAAGTCCTGGGCTGGAAAGCCTCACGATTCAGCCCCGCAGCCCCAGGCCCTGAGTGTGGAGGAGGGCGGAGCGGGTCGGCGAAGGGCGCGGCTGCCGTTTTCCTGATGGGCTGGAGGGGCAGTGGCGCTTTCCGGACGAAGAGGACCGGAAGGGTCCCCGAGACCTCCGCTGGGAGCCACGCACCCACCCAAGGATACGGCTCCAGGAGGCGACGGAGGAGGGCGGCTGCTTGCCCTGGCCCGAGCTGTGCGTCCCCCGCCTTGGCCACAGCAGTGGACATTCCCAGAAGAACAAGCGCCCGAGAGCACTGAGAAATTTTCCCCCGAGAAAACTTGACCCTCGTCCTGGCAGCAGGACACCTCGGGAAGAAAGCCACCCAGCGGCCACCTGGGCGAGACCGGCTGCCCGAGCAGGCGCGCGGGGCCTCTGGCCGCTGGCCCCGGGCTGCCAGCCCCCACCCGGACTCCCAGCCGTGCCAGGAGAGCAGCGTGGAGACGCACGCCGGGGCCCTCGGCAGGCTCTTGGGGCTCCCGGAGGCGGCGGCTAGCGTCTACGGCCATACCACCCTGAACGCGCCCGATCTCGTCTGATCTCGGAAGCTAAGCAGGGTCGGGCCTGGTTAGTACTTGGATGGGAGACCGCCTGGGAATACCGGGTGCTGTAGGCTTTTGCTCCTCCCTCCCTCGCTGCTCCTTTTGTCTTCGGGGACTTCGCCACCACCCCCCCCACCACCACCACCACCCCCAGCACCACCACCACCACCACCACCACAACGACCCACCGTGACCACGACCCCGACCCCGTCCGGGCCACCCGCCAGACCCACGCACACCGAATCCTCACAGCTACGTCCCCGAATCCTCTCCCCTCCCCACACTCTCCTGGGGCATGCGCCCGCGACACGGGTCACCAGCGAGGTTGGTCCCAGGCCACGTTGGGGACCGCTCCCCAACTGCCCTCCAGGCGGGCGGGGAGGGACGTGCGGAAGCCATGAGAAAGTGGGTCCTGCACCCCAGCGGGCCCCACAGCGGGACGCGCCACACCTGGGCTCGCCACAAGGTGGTGCACTGGGTCCAGGGCAAGACGCCAGGGGACAGAGAAGCAGGGAGCCTCAGTCGGGTGCTGCTCCACGTCGCCCTCCGTCGCTCAACCCAAGACAGGGCAGCCAGCGCGCGACCTCTACGTGGGATCCCGCCTCCCACGGCAGAGCCTGCGGTCACAGGGACAGAGGGCGCAGGCCGCCAGAGCTCCGGATGCCAGCGGCAGCTCCCCGTCCCGCTCAAAGGGAGGGAGGGCCGCCGCTGGCGCCCAGTCGCCTGTGCCACCCTCCGGGTCTCAAAGCACTCCTCAGTCAGCTCAAGGACCGGGGCCACCTGGCCTTCGGGGTCACATGGGCTTGGGCACGACGGAAGGGACCGCTTGCCCCCGTGGAACAGACATTCTCCCCGTGGACAACCTCAGGTGCCGGGACCCTCTGCTCCGCCTTGGAAAACCCACCTTCTGCAATGTATGCCCAACGCAATCAGGCCGAGCAGATTGACCCCCTCGGCCCGGCCCCAGTGTGTGATGGGGCTCTGTGCGTGAGGGCTTGCTCTTCCCCACCTACACCAGGCACGGCATCTAACACACACACACACACACACACACACCACGCAGAGACACCCAGACCACGCACGCACGCACGGGGACGCACCCTCCTCTCCCCCACCCCACACACGAGCAGCCGAAGGACAAGAGGGTATGGCTGGGGCCTGAGCGGGAACAAGCGAAGCCTTGGTTTGCGGCCCCTCGGCCAACTGCATCAGGATTTTTGTCTGGGCTCGGAGGCCAGAGGATCTCTGCCATTTGCTAGCAGGGCCAGGGATGGCAGGAGGGTGGGTACGGGGCTCAGCCAGGGCCAGTTCTGCTGGCACGATCCTGTAGCACGTGGCCGCGTAGCACGGGGCCGGGTCTGAAGGAGGCCAAGCAGGGGCACAAGACCCAGCAGCGGCACAGGGAAGAGGCCCAGGGCACCCAGGAGCAGACGAGACCCGGGAGTCGTGCGTGCTTGGCGTGGCCGCGGGCCCCGTGACGCCCGAGGACTCGAGTGCTCAGCCCCGTGTAGTGGCCGCGAAGGCCTGCCTGGGAGAAACGCCCCGGGAGGCCGGCAGGAACCCGGGATCGGAAGGGATGTGGAGGGGCCCCGGGTCGGAGGAGATGGCTTTGGCTGTGTTTGGTTTTGTTTCTTCTTCCCAAGATCCCGGGTGTGAAAGGGGCCAGAGGTGAAGTCCTGGGCTGGAAAGCCTCACGATTCAGCCCCGCAGCCCCAGGCCCTGAGTGTGGAGGAGGGCGGAGCGGGTCGGCGAAGGGCGCGGCTGCCGTTTTCCTGATGGGCTGGAGGGGCAGTGGCGCTTTCCGGACGAAGAGGACCGGAAGGGTCCCCGAGACCTCCGCTGGGAGCCACGCACCCACCCAAGGATACGGCTCCAGGAGGCGACGGAGGAGGGCGGCTGCTTGCCCTGGCCCGAGCTGTGCGTCCCCCGCCTTGGCCACAGCAGTGGACATTCCCAGAAGAACAAGCGCCCGAGAGCACTGAGAAATTTTCCCCCGAGAAAACTTGACCCTCGTCCTGGCAGCAGGACACCTCGGGAAGAAAGCCACCCAGCGGCCACCTGGGCGAGACCGGCTGCCCGAGCAGGCGCGCGGGGCCTCTGGCCGCTGGCCCCGGGCTGCCAGCCCCCACCCGGACTCCCAGCCGTGCCAGGAGAGCAGCGTGGAGACGCACGCCGGGGCCCTCGGCAGGCTCTTGGGGCTCCCGGAGGCGGCGGCTAGCGTCTACGGCCATACCACCCTGAACGCGCCCGATCTCGTCTGATCTCGGAAGCTAAGCAGGGTCGGGCCTGGTTAGTACTTGGATGGGAGACCGCCTGGGAATACCGGGTGCTGTAGGCTTTTGCTCCTCCCTCCCTCGCTGCTCCTTTTGTCTTCGGGGACTTCGCCACCACCCCCCCCACCACCACCACCACCCCCAGCACCACCACCACCACCACCACCACAACGACCCACCGTGACCACGACCCCGACCCCGTCCGGGCCACCCGCCAGACCCACGCACACCGAATCCTCACAGCTACGTCCCCGAATCCTCTCCCCTCCCCACACTCTCCTGGGGCGCGCGCCCGCGACACGGGTCACCAGCGAGGTTGGTCCCAGGCCACGTTGGGGACCGCTCCCCAACTGCCCTCCAGGCGGGCGGGGAGGGACGTGCGGAAGCCATGAGAAAGTGGGTCCTGCACCCCAGCGGGCCCCACAGCGGGACGCGCCACACCTGGGCTCGCCACAAGGTGGTGCACTGGGTCCAGGGCAAGACGCCAGGGGACAGAGAAGCAGGGAGCCTCAGTCGGGTGCTGCTCCACGTCGCGCTCCGTCGCTCAACCCAAGACAGGGCAGCCAGCGCGCGACCTCTACGTGGGATCCCGCCTCCCACGGCAGAGCCTGCGGTCACAGGGACAGAGGGCGCAGGCCGCCAGAGCTCCGGATGCCAGCGGCAGCTCCCCGTCCCGCTCAAAGGGAGGGAGGGCCGCCGCTGGCGCCCAGTCGCCTGTGCCACCCTCCGGGTCTCAAAGCACTCCTCAGTCAGCTCAAGGACCGGGGCCACCTGGCCTTCGGGGTCACATGGGCTTGGGCACGACGGAAGGGACCGCTTGCCCCCGTGGAACAGACATTCTCCCCGTGGACAACCTCAGGTGCCGGGACCCTCTGCTCCGCCTTGGAAAACCCACCTTCTGCAATGTATGCCCAACGCAATCAGGCCGAGCAGATTGACCCCCTCGGCCCGGCCCCAGTGTGTGATGGGGCTCTGTGCGTGAGGGCTTGCTCTTCCCCACCTACACCTGGCACGGCATCTAACACACACACACACACACACACACACCACGCAGAGACACCCAGACCACGCACGCACGCACGGGGACGCACCCTCCTCTCCCCCACCCCACACACGAGCAGCCGAAGGACAAGAGGGTATGGCTGGGGCCTGAGCGGGAACAAGCGAAGCCTTGGTTTGCGGCCCCTCGGCCAACTGCATCAGGATTTTTGTCTGGGCTCGGAGGCCAGAGGATCTCTGCCATTTGCTAGCAGGGCCAGGGATGGCAGGAGGGTGGGTACGGGGCTCAGCCAGGGCCAGTTCTGCTGGCACGATCCTGTAGCACGTGGCCGCGTAGCACGGGGCCGGGTCTGAAGGAGGCCAAGCAGGGGCACAAGACCCAGCAGCGGCACAGGGAAGAGGCCCAGGGCACCCAGGAGCAGACGAGACCCGGGAGTCGTGCGTGCTTGGCGTGGCCGCGGGCCCCGTGACGCCCGAGGACTCGAGTGCTCAGCCCCGTGTAGTGGCCGCGAAGGCCTGCCTGGGAGAAACGCCCCGGGAGGCCGGCAGGAACCCGGGATCGGAAGGGATGTGGAGGGGCCCCGGGTCGGAGGAGATGGCTTTGGCTGTGTTTGGTTTTGTTTCTTCTTCCCAAGATCCCGGGTGTGAAAGGGGCCAGAGGTGAAGTCCTGGGCTGGAAAGCCTCACGATTCAGCCCCGCAGCCCCAGGCCCTGAGTGTGGAGGAGGGCGGAGCGGGTCGGCGAAGGGCGCGGCTGCCGTTTTCCTGATGGGCTGGAGGGGCAGTGGCGCTTTCCGGACGAAGAGGACCGGAAGGGTCCCCGAGACCTCCGCTGGGAGCCACGCACCCACCCAAGGATACGGCTCCAGGAGGCGACGGAGGAGGGCGGCTGCTTGCCCTGGCCCGAGCTGTGCGTCCCCCGCCTTGGCCACAGCAGTGGACATTCCCAGAAGAACAAGCGCCCGAGAGCACTGAGAAATTTTCCCCCGAGAAAACTTGACCCTCGTCCTGGCAGCAGGACACCTCGGGAAGAAAGCCACCCAGCGGCCACCTGGGCGAGACCGGCTGCCCGAGCAGGCGCGCGGGGCCTCTGGCCGCTGGCCCCGGGCTGCCAGCCCCCACCCGGACTCCCAGCCGTGCCAGGAGAGCAGCGTGGAGACGCACGCCGGGGCCCTCGGCAGGCTCTTGGGGCTCCCGGAGGCGGCGGCTAGCGTCTACGGCCATACCACCCTGAACGCGCCCGATCTCGTCTGATCTCGGAAGCTAAGCAGGGTCGGGCCTGGTTAGTACTTGGATGGGAGACCGCCTGGGAATACCGGGTGCTGTAGGCTTTTGCTCCTCCCTCCCTCGCTGCTCCTTTTGTCTTCGGGGACTTCGCCACCACCCCCCCCACCACCACCACCACCCCCAGCACCACCACCACCACCACCACCACAACGACCCACCGTGACCACGACCCCGACCCCGTCCGGGCCACCCGCCAGACCCACGCACACCGAATCCTCACAGCTACGTCCCCGAATCCTCTCCCCTCCCCACACTCTCCTGGGGCGCGCGCCCGCGACACGGGTCACCAGCGAGGTTGGTCCCAGGCCACGTTGGGGACCGCTCCCCAACTGCCCTCCAGGCGGGCGGGGAGGGACGTGCGGAAGCCATGAGAAAGTGGGTCCTGCACCCCAGCGGGCCCCACAGCGGGACGCGCCACACCTGGGCTCGCCACATGGTGGTGCACTGGGTCCAGGGCAAGACGCCAGGGGACAGAGAAGCAGGGAGCCTCAGTCGGGTGCTGCTCCACGTCGCGCTCCGTCGCTCAACCCAAGACAGGGCAGCCAGCGCGCGACCTCTACGTGGGATCCCGCCTCCCACGGCAGAGCCTGCGGTCACAGGGACAGAGGGAGCAGGCCGCCAGAGCTCCGGATGCCAGCGGCAGCTCCCCGTCCCGCTCAAAGGGAGGGAGGGCCGCTGGCGCCCAGTCGCCTGTGCCACCCTCCGGGTCTCAAAGCACTCCTCAGTCAGCTCAAGGACCGGGGCCACCTGGCCTTCGGGGTCACATGGGCTTGGGCACGACGGAAGGGACCGCTTGCCCCCGTGGAACAGACATTCTCCCCGTGGACAACCTCAGGTGCCGGGACCCTCTGCTCCGCCTTGGAAAACCCACCTTCTGCAATGTATGCCCAACGCAATCAGGCCGAGCAGATTGACCCCCTCGGCCCGGCCCCAGTGTGTGATGGGGCTCTGTGCGTGAGGGCTTGCTCTTCCCCACCTACACCTGGCACGGCATCTAACACACACACACACACACACACACCACGCAGAGACACCCAGACCACGCACGCACGCACGGGGACGCACCCTCCTCTCCCCCACCCCACACACGAGCAGCCGAAGGACAAGAGGGTATGGCTGGGGCCTGAGCGGGAACAAGCGAAGCCTTGGTTTGCGGCCCCTCGGCCAACTGCATCAGGATTTTTGTCTGGGCTCGGAGGCCAGAGGATCTCTGCCATTTGCTAGCAGGGCCAGGGATGGCAGGAGGGTGGGTACGGGGCTCAGCCAGGGCCAGTTCTGCTGGCACGATCCTGTAGCACGTGGCCGCGTAGCACGGGGCCGGGTCTGAAGGAGGCCAAGCAGGGGCACAAGACCCAGCAGCGGCACAGGGAAGAGGCCCAGGGCACCCAGGAGCAGACGAGACCCGGGAGTCGTGCGTGCTTGGCGTGGCCGCGGGCCCCGTGACGCCCGAGGACTCGAGTGCTCAGCCCCGTGTAGTGGCCGCGAAGGCCTGCCTGGGAGAAACGCCCCGGGAGGCCGGCAGGAACCCGGGATCGGAAGGGATGTGGAGGGGCCCCGGGTCGGAGGAGATGGCTTTGGCTGTGTTTGGTTTTGTTTCTTCTTCCCAAGATCCCGGGTGTGAAAGGGGCCAGAGGTGAAGTCCTGGGCTGGAAAGCCTCACGATTCAGCCCCGCAGCCCCAGGCCCTGAGTGTGGAGGAGGGCGG